>NC_138981.1:19081202-19681202 GCF_964341445.2 Mesoplodon mirus | reverse complement strand
ATTGATATCTAGTCTCATAGCGTTGTGGTAGGAAAAGATACTTGATACAATTTCAATTTTCTTAAATTTACCAAGGCTTGATTTGTGACCCAAGATATGATCTATCCTGGAGAATGATCCATGAGCACTTGAGAAGAATGTGTATTCTGTTGTTTTTGGATGGAATGTCCTATAAATATCAATTAAGTCCATCTTGTTTAAGGTATCATTTAAAGCTTTTGTTTCCTTATTTATTTTCATTTTGGATGACCTGTCCATTGGTGAAAGTGGGGTGTTAAAGTCCCCTACTATGATTGTGTTACTGTCTATTTCCCCTTTTATGGCTGCTAGTATTTGCCTTATGTATTGAGGTGCTCCTATGTTGGGTGCATAAAGATGTACAATTGTTATATCTTCTTCTTGGATGGATCCCTTGATCATTATATAGTGTCCTTCTTTGTATCTTGTAATAAATAGTCTTTGTTTTAAAGTCTATTTTGTCTGATATGAGAATTGCTACTCCAGCTTTCTTTTGATTTCCATTAGCATGGAATATCTTTTCCCATTAACATAGAATATCTTTTTCCATCTGCATCGAATATCTTTTTCCATCCCCTCACTTTTGGTCTGTATGTGTCCCAAGGTCTGAAGTGGGTCTCTTGTAGACAGCATATATATGGGTCTTGTTTTTGTATGCATTCAGCCAGTCTATGTCTTTTGGTTGGAGCATTTAATCCATTTACATTTAAGGTAATTATCAATATGTATGTTCCTATGACCATTTTCTTAATTGTTTTGGGTTTGTTATTGTAGGTCTTTTCCTTCTCATGTGTTTCCTGCCTAGAGAAGTTCCTTTAGCATTTGTTGTAAAGCTGGTTTGGTGGTGGTAAATTCTCTTAGCTTTTGCTTGTCTGTAAAGGTTTTAATTTCTCCATTGAATCTGAATGAGATCCTTGCTGGGTAGAGTAATCTTGGTTGTAGTTTTTCCCTTTCATCACTTTAAATATGTCCTTCCACTCCCTTCTGGCTTGCATAGTTTCTGCTGAAAGATCAGCTGTTAACCTTATGGGGGTTCCCTTGTATGTTATTTGTTGTTTTTCCCTTGCTGCTTTTGATATTTTTTCTTTGTATTTAATTTTTGATAGTTTGATTAATATGTGTCTTGGCATGTTTCTCCTTGGATTTATCCTTTATGGACTCTCTGTGCTTCCTGGACTTGATTGACTATTTCCTTTCCCATATTAGGGAAGTTTTCAACTATAATCTCTTCAAATATTTTCTCAGTCCCTTTCTTTTTCTCTTCTTCTCCTGGGACCCCTATAATTCGAATGTTGGTGCATTTAATGTTGTCCCAGAGGTCTCTGAGACTGTCCTCAATTCTTTTCATTCTTTTTTCTTTATTCTGCTCTGTAGTAGTTATTTCCGCTATTTTATCTTCCAGGTCACTACTCTGTCCGTCTTCCTCAGTTATTCTGCTATTGATTCCTTCTAGGGAATTTTTAATTTCATTTATTGTGTTGTTTATCATTGTTTGTTTGCTCTTTAGTTCTTCTAGATCCTTGTTAAACGTTTCTTGTGTTTTCTCCATTGTATTTCCACGTTTTGGGTCATCTTTACTATCATTACTCTGAATTCTTTTTCGGGTAGACTGCCTATTTCCTCTTTATTTGTTTGGTCTGGTGGGTTTTTACCTTGCCCCCTCATCTTCTATGTGTTTTTCTGTCTTCTCATTTTGCTTAACTTACTGTGTTTGGGGTCTCCTTTTTGCAGGCTGCAGGTTCGTAGTTCCCATTGTTTTTTTTTTTTTTTTTTTTTTTTTTTCTTTTTGCGGTATGCGGGCCTCTCACTGTTGTGGCCTCTCCCGTTGCGGAGCACAGGCCCCGGATGCGCAGGCCCAGCGGCCATGGCTCATGGGCCCAGCCGCTCCGCGGCATATGGGATCCTCCCAGACCGGGGCACGAACCCGTATCCCCTGCATCGGCAGGCGGACTCTCAACCACTGCGCCACCAGGGAGGCCCGTTCCCATTGTTTTTGGTGTCTGCCCCCAGTGGCTGAGGTTGGTTCAGTGGGTTGTGTAGGTTCCTTGTGGAGGGGACTGGTGCCTGTGTTCTGGTGGATGAGGCTGGCTCTTGTCTTTCTGGTGGGCAGAACCGCATCCGGTGGTATGTTTTGGGGTTTCTGTGACCTTATTATGATTTTAGGCAGCCTCTCTGCTAATGGGTGGGGTTGTGTTCCTGTCTTGCTATTTGTTTGGCGTAGGGTGTCCAGCACCATAGCTTGCTGACTTGAGTGGAGCTGGGTCTTCTCATTGAGATGGACCTCTCTGGGATAGCTTTTGCCGTTTGATATTACGTGGAGCCGGGAGGTCTCTGATGGACCAATGTCCTGAACTCAGCTCTCCCACCTCAGAAGCACAGGCCTTACTCCTGGCCTGAGCCCCAAGACCCTGTCAGCCACACGGCCAGCACCTGCACACGTTCACCAACTTGGAAGCTCCCCATTCACATTTAAAGTCATTATTGATAAGTATGTACTTATTGCCATTTTGTTACTTTTTTATTGTTTTTGGTACTTCTCTGTATTTTTCTTCTTCTTTTAGTTTCTTCCCTTGTTTAATGATTTTCTTTAGTGGTATGCTTGTGTTCCTTTCTCTCTAGTTGTTTTTTGTGTATCTGTTGTAGGTTTTTGATTCGTGGTTACCATGGGGTTTATATATGTTGACCTTTACTACATCTGGTAGTCATTTAAGTTCAAACACATTCTAAGGGATCTACATTTTTTACTCCCCTCCCCCTCATTTTGTGTTTTGATGTTATATTTTACATCTTCATGTTTGTCCCTTCACTTTTTATTATAGTTATACTTTATATTACAATTTTTTGTCTTTTAATCTCTATCCTAGCTTATTTAAATGGTTGATCCACAGCCTTTACTAATGGGATTTTTCCTTTTCTTATAGATTCTTACTTCTTTTGTACCCTTTTATTTTCAATTTAGAGAAGAACCTTTAACATTTCTGTCTGGGTAGGTTTAGTATTGATGAGCTCTTTTAATTTTTGTTTGTCTGAGAAGTTCTTTATCTCTCCAATTCTAAACTATAATCTTGTTGGGTAGCATATCCTAGATTGCAGGTTTTTGTTTTTCAGTCCTTTAAATATAACATGCCCCTCCCTTCTTGCCTGCAGAATTTCTGCAGAAAAATCAGCTGATAGCTTTATCGGGGTTCGCTTGTATGTGACTCTTTGTTTTTCTCTTGCTGCCTGTAGAATTCTCTCTTTATGTTTAACTTTTGCCATTTTAATTGTTATATGTCTTGGTATGGGTCTGTTTTGGTTCATATTGTTAGGGATTCCCTTTGTTTCCTATACTTGGATATCTGTTTCCTTCTTCAGGTTTGGAAAGTTTTCAGCCATAGTTTCATCAAATACATTTTTGACCACTTTCTCTCTGTCCTCTCCTTCTGAGACCGCTATAATGCAAATGGTACACTTGATGTTGTCCCAGGGGTCCCTTAAACTGTTCTCATTTTTTAAAATTTGTTTTTCTGTTTGCTGTTCTGATCATTTGATTTCCATTATTCTATCTTCCAGATTAGTTATGTGTTTTTCTTATCATCTAGTCTGCTGTTAATTCCTCCTAAGTGTATTTTTCATTTCCGTTATTGTATTCTTTAGTCTGACTGGTTCCTTTTTATATTTTCTATTTCCTTGTTAAGATTCTCACTGTGTTCATCTGTTCTTTTCCCTAATTTATTTAGCATTCTTATTACTAATGCTTTGAAGTTTTTATCTCATTAATTATTTATTCCTGTTTCATTAATTGCTGTTTAAGGGATTTTCTCTTATTCTTTCATTTGAAATAAATTCCCACGTCTTCTCATTTTGCTTAACTTTCTCTGTCTCTCTGAGATTAGGTGAAACAGTTACCTATTCTGGTCTTGAAAGCATCTTTGTGTAGGAGTGTTACTATACATTCTTTGTGTGCCCAGCGGCTTTGGTGGGAGAGGTGGATCTCACATGAGCATAAGTAACATCTTCCCTTAGGGTGTGCTGGCAGCTATCACCTTGGTAGGAGATGGGGCTGGAGATGGAGGGGCTAGAGCCAGAGCCAAGTGTGAGCCTAGCCTTCTCCTCTGCTCAGTGGCCAACACCACCCTATTGGGGTGGTGGCAAGTCCCAAGTTGCTGGAGCAGAATCCCTGAGGATCAGGTCTGAGCTGGCTCCATTCCCTCTAAGTGTGTGCTCTCCTCCCTTCCAGCACAGGTACCCTCACCCCAGATCGGTGGTGGAGCAAGAGGCGCTGGAGCAGGCACTAAGCATGGGTCGAGGTGCAGGATGTGGCAGTCCCAGCCTAGTCAGAGTCCTGGATGCTGTTCCAGTTTCAAGCTGGCTCTGTCACAGCCATGCACTCCTCTCAACCACGGCAGCACTCACCCTAGTGTCGAGCTGCATAACATAGCAAGCGAGGTTGGAGCTGGGGTTAGTTGCTCAGTTCAGGCTGGGGCATGCTCCAGGGAAGTCACAGGAAACCAGCCAGAGTCTCAGGCAGTTTCAGTTTGCTTCCTCAACCTGGTTTCTGGAGCAAGCAGCATGTGTACACTCTTCATGAGTGGTGTTTAGGTTTTTTACAGCCCCACTGTCAATCTCGGTGGTTTTCTAACCAGCTAAGGGGGCATGTCCTCCTGATGTCAGACCCCAGGGCTCACTCCCCAGGGAGGATCTCTACGCCTGTGTAATCCCTCTCCTCTTCTGTGTCCCCTCCTGGGGGGCACAGGTCTCTACCTGATTGCTTCTCTTCCCTTCCTCCCTGCTCCTATGTGGATCTTTGCTACAGCCTTTGTTGTATTGACATAAGAGTCTTTCTGCTAGTATTCAGTTTGTTTTTAGTGAGAATTGCTCCATGTATAGATTTTTTTGATGTGTTCATGGGGGGGGGGGCGGTGAACCCCATGTCCTCCTAGTCTGCTATCTTAATCCTGTCTTCACACAAATAAGTTTTTACAAAGCAGTAAGATATCCAAATTGTAATATAAAGGGAAATAAAAAGAAAGTAATTTATAATAAATGTGTTTCAATGATGTGTTTTATAATGTATAATGTGTTTCAACAATGTATTTTATTACATATAATATATTACACAGAAATATGTAGTTTATAATATATTTCAGGATGTGTTTAGGCATGACTGCACTTTAAGACAATGTCCATTGCTTACACCTATCTATTATAATCAGTGTGAATACAACAGCTACAGCTGTAGACAGATCCAGGTGTGTTGTACTGGTAACTCAAATACATACACAGCATTGCCTTAGGGATATGATTTTCCTGAAATGTAAACAACTCTTGGTAAAGTTCCAAGGAAAACTCATGAAACAAAATGCAGTCTTCCTTTGATTTATGCAGTGGTTGCATTTCTAGAAAATTCAGTGCAAATTAACACTTTGCAAAAAACACTTTGTATGAGTTAGGTTCTACGTGTAAATACTTATAAATGACTATCTGACAAGACATTAGAAACTCATGTGGGGTTTAGAACAGTTGTTTGTTATATGTCAGTGTCGTGCTCATTGTAAGATAATCAATATCTATCATGCCTAGCCCACCGAATGCCAGAACCATCCCCAGATCATTGGGAAAATTAAAAATTCCCCTTCAAGTTACCAAAATGCTCATTATTGGCAGTTCTTGCCCTGATGATTGTTGGGGATCAGCCATATACTTCAGCCAAAGCTTAGTTTTACCTCTGATACTAGCATTCTCAGCCCTTGGGCAAGTCTACATCTTTTTGAATCTCAGTTGAGAGAATAGGGTGAAGGATGGGAATAAAACTAGGGGTGCAGAAAGGCTATTCTGCATTTTAAGGTGGAGAGAGACTCTCTCCAACCATATAGCAGTTTCAAGATTCTTAACTGCTAGTGCTTTGGGGGGATCTTGTGCAACATTATTTTGGGCTCAGACCTCACTGTTCTCACGATAAAAGTTACCCTTGATATAGTTAAAATTTTTCATTGTTGTGGTTGACTCTTGCTTTTTTAGACCACCCAGTCTTTTGAGAAAATCAAGACTAGGAAAACTCTCACTGGTACTCTCCTCACACTACCTGATTCCCAAACCCTACCCCAAACCATAAGAATTCTTACTGGACCTCCAAGTCAGAGCCTGTTTCCCACCTTACACCTTGGAAGCACTGTGATGTCAGCACAGGCTGTTTGATCAGGCCCTCTGAGTCTAGTCAGGGAGAAATAATGAAGACATCATTAGAATTGAGAGCACATTCCAAAACTCAGATTCTCACCCTCCAATAGGAAGGTGAAAAAGTAAAATGTCTTCAACTTATATCAGAGTAGAGCTAGTTGCATGTCCTTTTTTCTCTTTATAGTAGAAAGCAGAAGTGATAGATGGTATTATTTGTTTATGATTCTTTCCCTCCCTGCCTTGCCATGGATTCTCCACATATAGATTGTACTTCCTCAATCCACTAATGTTTGGCTTAGTCATATGATTTGCTTTAGCCAGTTTAACATGGGCAGAATTGAGAGTATGACAGTTTTCAGTTACAGGCCTCAAAGAAACATGCAAAGTTTCTGTCAGTACCCTTGTAAACCTATCCTTTGTCATGAAAAGAACTTGAACTTTTGAAAAGCTGCTGGTTCCAGAATGAAGAGACGTGCAAAATAGGCAGTCATTCTTAGCCAGGAGCCAAGCCAGGTAAGCTCAGTCAAGTCCATTTGACTAACAGCTGACCTTACTGTAGAACTGTACTAGAGAAATACATATTTGTGGTTGTAAGCCACTGAGAATTGGAGACGGGATGGGAGGGAGAAGTCTTCGTTAAGCAGCATTAATGTAAAAAACCTGAGTAATACAGCAGGCTAGTTTCATAGTAGGCCCCTCACAACATCATGAAGGAAGACACCACACATTGTTGTGGTCAATAGCCAGGTTTGCCCCTTGAAAAAAGAGGTTCTGACTTGGAGATTCAGTAAGGTACTTAGGTTTTTGGCAGGGAGTGAGGATCAGGTAGTAAGAAGAGATGAGTACCACTGAGAGTTTTCCTAGCTTAGATTTTCTCGAGAGACTGGGCAGTCTAATAAAGCAATAGTCAAATGAAAAAAGAAAAATTTGCACTGTATCAAGGGTAGCTCTTATCTTGAGAATGGTGATATCTGAGTCCCAGAAGCCTATTGGGCAAGATTCCTCCCAAAGCATTAGAAGTATCAAAGCTGCTATGTAATTGATGTCCTCTTTGTACTTTAAAATTATTTCATTCACTGGAATGAATGAAAAAGAGGAACTGCAAAGGAAGTGGTTAGGAATAGCAGTAAAATGACACTCCAAGTGTCTGAAAAAAATTTGAGCAGAAAAATCTGAAGCAGAGAAAAGCAGTTTGGTATGAATTGTAATGGAGCCCATATTGGAGAGCTGCTTCACAGTTAATTAGCACTTAGAGACTTGGTAATGAAACCTGAACAGTTATGCTGGAATGAGGGGCATCATTTACACAGCTGAAGGGAATGCTTAGATTGCCAATTGAAGTTACTGTGGAGAACCTTATTAAATTAAGTCTAATGATGGAATGGGATAAAACATCATCAACTATATTTTCATCAACATTTTAAATTTCATGGGATCATAGAATATTTTCAAGCTGGAAGGCATCTTGGGGTTTGGGCTCATGATTTTATTTTTACCAGGAAACTGAGCTTCAAAAAAATTGAGTAGTTCTGCCTAAACTCACACAGAGAGGAGCAAATTTGGCACTAGAGTCCAGGATCCTGAGTCTACTGCCTCTTTTCATCTTTCCTTCTTTGTCTTGTTTATTCTAAATTTTAATCATAGAATCGAATTATCCTAGAAAATGAAGAAAAGAAGAAAAAAATTCTCTTAGAACTGCTACCTAATCTGTTTCTTGAAGGTTTGATATTATGCTGAGAGAGTATGGGTGATTGGTTTAGACCCTTAGCTGCTTTACTTTCTACTCTGACAAGGTATTTGAAGACATTTTTCTTTCTACTACTGTTACTTGGAAATTCTAGTACTTCAAAGCCTTATGTAAATTTCACTTCAGGGAGGAGGAGCTGGCAAAACAGGTGGCAACATGAGTGGTTTTTAAAGTCCTGAGGACATATCCCAACAAAAATGTATGTCTCTGTTTAAGGGAAGAAAAATAATGCCTAGATTACATCCCACTTGTTCTCAGTGATTCTGTGTAACCTTTTTTTTTTTTTTTTTTTTTTTTTTGTGGTATGCGGGCCTCTCACTGTTGTGGCCTCTCCCGTTGTGGAGCACAGGCCCCCGACATGCAGGCCCAGCGGCCATGGCTCACGGGCCCAGCCGCTCTGCGGCATGCGGGATCCTCCCAGACCGGGGCACGAACCCGTGTCCCCTGCATCGGCAGGCGGACTCTCAACCACTGCGCCACCAGGGAAGCCCAACCTTTTTTTTTTTAAATTGAAAACTTTGATATAATTGTAGGTCACATACAGTCGTAAGAGTAGCACAGGATATCCAGAAATCCCAATTTCTCCAAATGCTAACATCTTGCAAAACTATAGTTCGGTATCACAAAGGACATTGCCATTGATATAATCCACCAATCTAATTCAGATTTCCACAGTTTTACCTTTATTCTTGTGTGTGAGTGTGTGTGTGTGTATTTAGTTATATATAATTGTATCACGTGTGCTCACTATTACGGTCAAGGATAAAATATAGTTCTGTCACTACAAGGATCCCTTGTACTGCGCAGCCATTTCCCCCTACCCAGCCTGCATCCAGATACCTAATCTGTTCTCCATTTCTATAATTTTGTCATTTCAAAATATTAATGAAATTATTCACCATGTAACCTTTTAGGATTAGCTGTTTTTATTCACCATAATTCCCTGGAAATTCATCCAAGTAGTTTTGTGTGTCAATAGTTTGTTCCTTTTTATTGCTGAGTAGTATTCCATTGTATGGATATACAATAGTTTGTTTCTTACCTGTTGAAAGACATCTGGGTTGTTTCCAGTTGTCGGCTATTATAAATAAAACTGCTGTGAACATTCAGGTATAGGTTTTGGTGTGAACAAAAGTTTTCATTTCTCTGAGGTAAATACCCAAGAGTGAAATTGCTGGCTTGTGCTATAATCACGTTTAGTTTTTAAAGAAACTTCCAAAACTATTTTCCAGAGTGGTTGTACCATTTTACATTCCCACCAGCAATGTGTGAGTAATTCACTTTCTCCATATCCTCGCTAGCATTTGGTATTATTGCTATTTTTTATTTTAGCCATTCTGATGGGTATATATTGATATCTCATTATGGTTTTATTTTGCATTTCCCTGATGGTCTATGATGTTGAACATCTTTTCATGTACTTGATGTAATGTGATTTTTGGAATACATATATCAAGTTTCTTCTTTTATGGATTGTGCTTTTGACGTCAAGTGTAAGAACTGTTTGTGTAGCTCTAGATCCTGAAGATTTTCTCCTGTTTTTTCCTAACAGTTTTATATTTTGCATTTAAGTACATCATCCATTTTGAGTTAATTTTTGTATAATGTGTGAGGGTTAATCAAGATTTTTCTTTCCCTATTTCTATCCAATTGCTGTAGTACCATTTGTTGGAAAGGCTATCTTTCCTCCTTTGAATTGCTTTGCTTATGTACCTTTGTCAAAAATTAATTGGATATATTGATTTGGGTCTTCTTCTAGGTTCTCTGTTCAATTACATTGATCTATTTGTCTATCCCTTTGCTCATACCACAGTTTTTTGGGGTGTCCAGGGTTTTTTGTTGTTGTTGTTGAAGTATAGCTGATTTACGATGTTGTGTTAGTTTCTGGTGTACAGCAAAGTGATTCAGTTATATATATATAATATATATATATATTATATAATAGACTCAGTTATATACATATAATATATATATTATATAATATATTCATTTATATATATACATTCTTTTTCATATTCTTTCCATTATGGTTTATTACAGAATATTGAATGTGGATACCATATAGTTTTGATTATGTAGCTACATAGTAAGTATTAATATTGGGTAGACTGATTCTTCCCACTTTATTCTTCTTTTTCAAGATTGTTTTAAGTATTCTAGGGCCTGTGCCTTTTCATATCAATTTTAGAATAATCTCATATCTACGAAAGTATTGATAGAATTCTGATAGAAATTATATTAAATATATAAATCAATTTTAGGAGAATTGGCATCTTTATTGTCTCCTCTAATACATAAACATGATATGTCTCTCCATTTATTTAGATCATCTTTGATATTTTTTTCATCAGCATTTTGAAATCTTCAGCATACAAAACCTGTATGCATTTTGGTAAATGTATAACTATTTACTTTTCTTTGGAGTGATTGTAAATTATATCATGTTTTTAATTCTGCATTTCTTTGTTAGTATATAAAATGCAATTGATTTTTGTTTCTTTTTTTAAATTAATTAATTTATTTTTGGCTGCATTGGGTCTTTGTTGCTGCGTGCATACTTTCTCTAGTTGTGGCGAGCGGGGGCTACTCTTCGTTGCAGTGCGTGGGCTTCTCATTGCAGTGGCTTCTCTTGTTGCAGAGCATGGGCTCTAGGTGCGCGGGCTTCAGTAGTTGTAGCATGTGGGCTCAGTAGTTGTGGCTCGTGGGCTCTAGTGCACAGGCTCAGCAGTTGTGGCACATGGGTTTAGCTGCTCTGTGGCATGTGGGATCTTCCTGGACCAGGGCTCGAACCCGTGTCCCCTGCATTGGCAGGCAGATTCTTAACCACTGCACCACCAGGGAAGCCCAATTTTTGTTTCTTAATATCGTATTTTATGACCTTGCCCACTCACTTATTAGTTCTAGGATTTTTTTTGGAGATTCAGTGGGATTTCCTACATAGGTAATTATTTCATCCACAAATAGGGATGGTTTTATTTTCTTCTTTCCAAACTGTCCCCTTTTATTTCTTTTTCTTGCATTATTGCAGTGGCTCTAACTTCAAGTACTATTTTGAAAGAGTGATGAGAATGGTCATCCTTCCCTTGTTACCAATAATAGGGAGAAGACATTCAATCTTTCTCCATAAAATATGATGTTAGCTTTTGGTATTGTGTAGATACTCTTTTTCAAGTTGAGGTAATTCCCCTCTATTCCTAAGTTGCTGAGAGTTTTTATCATAAATGGATATTTGATTTTGTCAAATGATTTTTCTATATCATTTGATATGATTATATTACCTTTCTTCTTTAGTCTGTTTATATGGTGGATTACATTGATTTTCAAATGTTAAATCAGGCTTTCATAACTGTAATAAATCGTACTTGGTCATGGTCATGTTTTACACACTTTTGGATTTGGTTTGCTAATATTTATTTTTGAGAATTTTGTATATAAGTTCATAAGAGAAGTTTTTCTGTAACTTTTTCTGTACTATATTTGATCAGTTTTGCTATAAGAGTAATACTGGTTGTCATAGAATGAGTTGGGAAGTGTTCCCTCCTCTTCTTTTACTTGGAAGAGTTTATGTAAAATTGATGTTAATTCTTACTTAATATTTTGCAGAATCCTCTTGTGCAACTATCTGGAGATTTCTTTTTCAGTAGCTTCTAAATTATAGATTCAATTTCCTGAATAGGGCAATTCAGATGATCTATTTCATATTGGTTGATTTTGGTAGGAATTGGTCTGTTTCTTTTAAGTTGTCATATTTATGAGCATAAAGTTGTTCATATTTTTATTGATTTCCTAAAGGCTGCCATAACAAAGTAACACAAACAATAGAAATGTATTGTCTCTTATTGGAGGCTCAAGATGTTGTCAGGGCCATGCTCCCTCTGAGACCTGTGTGGGAAGGATCCTTCTTTGACTCTTCCAGCTTCTAGTAATCCAAGTTGGTCCTTGGCTTGTGGGAGCATAATTCCAATCTCTGCTTCCATCTTTCCATGGTGTTCTCCCTGTATCTTCTCACATCATTCTCCCTCTGTATACGTCTATCTCTGTATCCAAATTTCTCCTTTTAAAAAAGACACCAGTGACGTTGGATTAGAGCCCACCCTAATGACCCCATTTAAACTTGATTACCTCTGTGAAGATCCTATTTCCAAAAAAGGTCCCATTCTGAGGTACTAGGGTTTAGGACTTCAACATATCTTTTGGGGGAGGGAGCATAATTCAACCATAACAATATTATTCCCTTATTATCATTCTGGTGGCTCATTATCTCTTGTGATAGCCTCTGTTTCATTCCTGATATTGGTGATTGTGTCCTCTCTCTCTTTTTAATTTTTGTCAGTCTTGCTAGAGGCTTGTCAATTTTATTAACTTTTTTCAAGGAACCACCTTTTTGTTTCATTGATTTTCTTCTGTTTCCAATTTTCAATTTCATTAATTTCTGCTCTTATCTTTATTATTTATTTCCTTCTGCTAGCATTGGGTTTACTTTGCTCTTCTTTTTGTAGTTTCTTGCAGTGGGAACTTAGATTAATTGATTTGCCCCTTTTCCTCATTTCTAATATAAGCATTTCATACTATAAATTTTCCTCTCAATACCTTTAGCTGTATCCCACATATTTTGACATGTTGTATTTTATATTTTTATTGAAGTATAGTTGATTTACAATGTTGTGTTAATTTCTGCTGTACAGCAAAGTGATGCAGTTATGTATACATTCTTTTAAAAATTCTTTTCCATTATGGTTTATCACAGGCTATTGAATATAATTCCCTGTGCTATATAGTAGGACCTCGTTGTTTATCCATTCTATATATAATGGTTTGCATCTGCTAACCCCAAACTCCCAGTCCATCTGTCCCCCATCCCCCTCCCCCCTAGCAACCACAGGTCTGTTCTCTATGTCCGTGAGTCTGTTTCTGTTTCATAGATAGGTTCATTTGTGTCATATTTTAGATTCCACATATAAGTGATATTGCATGGTATTTGTGTTTCTCTTTCTGACTTACTTCACTTAGTATGATAATCTCTAAGCCCATCCATGTTGCAGCAAATGGCATTATTTCATTCTTTTATGGCTGAGTAGTATTCTATTGTATATAAGTACCACATCTCCTTTATCAATTCATCTGTCGATGGACATTTAGGTTGTTTCCATGTCTTGGCTATAGTGAATAGTGCTGCTATGAACATAGGGGTCCATGTATCTTTTTTTTTTTTTTTTTTGCGGTACGCGGGCCTCTCACTGTGGTGGCCTCTCCTGTTGCGGAGCATAGGCTCCGGACGCGCAGGCTCAGCAGCCATGGCTCATGGGCCCAACCGCTCCACGGCATGTGGGATCTTCCCGGACCGGGGCACGAACCCGTATCCCCTGCATCGGCAGGCGGACTCTCAACCACTATGCCACCAGGGAAGCCCCATGTATCTTTTTAAATTATAGTTTTGTCTGGGTATATGCCCAGGAGTGGGATTTCTGGGTCATATGACAACTCTATTTTTAGTTTTTTGAGGAATCTCCACACTGTTCTCCATAGTGGCCACACGAACTTACATTCCCACCAACAGTGCAGGAGGGTTCCCTTTTCCCCACACCCTCTCCAGCATTTGTTATTTATAGACTTTTTGATAATGGCCATTCTGACCAGTGGGAGGTGGTACGTCATTGTAGTTTTGATTTTCATTTCTCTAATAGTGATGTTAAGCATCTTTTCATGACATGTTGTATTTTAATTTTAATCTATCTTTAATTTTCCTTTTAGACTTCCTCATGGACCAATGGATTATTTAAAAGTACATTATTTAATTTCCACGTGCTTTAGGTATTTTCCTATTGTCTTTCAGTTATTGATACCTAATTTGATTCTGGTATGGTAGGAGAACACAGTGTGTATGATTTCATTTCTAAATTTGTTGAAGGTTGTTTTATGGCCTAGGATATAGTCTAGCTGGTGAATGTTGAATGTTGAAAAATTTGTGTATTCTGCTGTTTGGGGGTGAAATGTTCCGTATATGTCAACTAGAACCTATTGGTTGAATGTATTGTACAGATTTTCTATATCCTTATGGATTTTCTATTAGTTTTTGTTTGTTTGTTTGTTTTGGCCATGCTGGCTTGTGGGATCTTAGTTCCCCAACCAGGGATTGAACCTGGACCCTCAGGAGTGAAAGCTCAGAGTCCTAGCCACTGGACTGCCAGGGAATTTCCTCTACTAGTTTAATCTGTTGTTGAGAGGGGGGTTTTGATGTACCTAACTATAATTTTGGATTTGTTTATTTTTCCATTCAGCTCTATCAGTTTTTGCTTTATATATTATGAGGCTCTTTGGTTTGGTATGTATACATTTAGTATCATTTTGTCTTCCTGGTATAGTGATCCTTTTGTCATTATGTAATTTCCCTCTTTACGTTTTGTGGTTTTATTTGCTTTGAAGTCTTCTTTGTCTTATATTCATATAGCCACTTCTGCCTGTTTTTGATGTTTTCATGGTGTATTTTTTTCCATCTTTTTGCTTTCAACCCATGTATATTGTTGAATTTGGAGTAAGTTTCTTGTAGACAGCATATAGTTGGGTCATGCTTTTGGAGTGATTCTGCCAATCCCTGTCTTTTGATTGTTTTATTTAGCCCACTTACATTTAAAGTAATTATTGATATTTTAGAGCTTAAGTATGGCATTTTATTATTTGTTTTCTGTTTGTTTTCACTGGTTCTCATTCATTTGTTTCTCTTTTATGCTTTCCTGCGTGTTACTTGACTATTTCTTAGGATTCTATCTTGATTTATTTATAGTGTTTTTGAATGTATATCTGTAATAGTTTTTATAGCAATTTATCTGTGTATCATTATATATATGATATCTAAATCATTATATTTATATGATATCTACTGATATTAACATTTTACCTCTTCTAGTGAAATATGAAAGCATACTTCCATTTACCATTTTCTATTACCACTATTATTCCATTTACCATTTCATGTACACTCCCCCCTTTTAAATATCATTGTGTTGAGTATCAGGTAGTATTATAATTTTTGTTTTGATTATCAAGTATTATTTATAAAACTCATGCAGATGATAATCTATTTTATATACAAATATTTTTGTTATTTCCATTGTTCTTTCTTTCTTCCTGATGCTCTGAGATTCCTTCTTTTATTATTTCCTTTTTATCTGAAGAAATTCAGATAAAATTCAGATTGGCTAAAGGAGCCAATCTTTAATGGTATATTTGCTAGTGACAAATCCTTGTAGATTTCTTTCATCTGAAAATATTTTTATTTCCCCTTCATTCTTGAAGGATAGTTTCACCAGATATAGAATCTGAAGTTCACAGTTCTTTTCTTTTGGTGCTTGAAAAAGTTTTCCACTTCCTTCTGGCCTTCATAGTTTCAGATATCATTGTAATTGGTGTTCCTCTATAGGTAATTTGGTGTTTCTCTTGGTGAGTTTTCAAGAGACTTTTTCTTTATCTTTGGTTTCCAGAAGTTTAAATATGATGTGTCTTTATGTGGATATCTTTGGATTTATCCTACTTGAGTATCACTCAGTTTCTGATGTCTGTAGGTTTGTGTCTTGCCAAATTTGGGAAGTTTTCAGCCATTATTTCTTCTTATACTTTTCAGCCCCATTCTTTTCTTCCTCCCTTTTTATAACTTTGATGATAGGGAACTTGAATCCTTTGCCATTGTCTCACAAGTCTCTGAGGTTTGGTTTGTTTTTCTTTTCAGTCTATGTTTCTCTCTGGTTTTCAGATTAGGTAAATCTATTGATCTGTCCTCAAGTTCGCTGATTCTATTTTATATCATCTCAACTTTACTATTGAGCCCATCCAGCAAGGTATTTTGTTAATCTCTTATTGTATTTTTTAGTTTTGTATTTCCATTTGGTTCATTTGGTTCTTTTATAACTTTGGTTCTTTACTGAGATTTTCTATTTTTTCATTTGTTAAAAGAAAATTTGTAATTGATTGCTGAAACATTTTTTTTTATGATGGCTGCTTTAAAATCCTTCTCTGATAATTCCAACATCTGACTCATCCTGTTGTTGGTATCAGGTGATTGTTTTTTCTCAATCAAGTTGTGATTTTCTTGCTTCTTGGAATTATGGGTGATTTTTAAATTGTGTACTGTATATTTTGCTATTATGTTAGGAGACTCAGAGTCCTATTTAAATCTTTTATTTTAGTAGGCTGTCACCCTCTTTAGGTTTAGCAAGAAGGCTTTGTTCTACTTTTGTGGGCTCTAGTTCCAATGACAGTTCAATTTTTCAGAGTTTTTACAGTAATTTGGTCTGCTCGGTTTATCTAGTGCCACTAGGGTCCCTACTGGTCTCAGCTGGTGGTGCCTGAGGAGGTAGAAAGAGTTTCTCCAGGTTGGGATGTCCAGTTTCTTTTGATGGGAGGGGAGACTCTATTTCAAGCTTGTGGGGATAAAGAGGCTTCCCAGATTGGCTGCTTTTTGTGGCAGTGTCTCTCTTGGTACTGCCTGGCTGGCCTAATAAAGTCTTTAAAGTCTTTTAAAGTTACTTTACTCATCGTTTCATTTATTCAGTAAAGAAATACTTATGGGGCACTCACTATAGGCTAGTCTCTGGAATTTTTGTGATTCTCCAGTTGTTGACAGATAAGAATTCTTAAGTATTCTTAAGAATTACAATCCCACATTTGAAGTGGTTGTAGGAATGTAAGATCTTAATTAATTTTAATCAGAGTTTAAATTTAGCTAAAGCTCAGAAAAAAAGGCCTTAGTTTACTTTTCAGAGGTATAGCTAAATGAGAAATGTAACAAGGGAACGCTTGACTCAAAGGTATTACTCAATTATATGTTTTGGACTCTTTGTTTTACACTGTCAATCTAAGTATTTATTTTTCTTTTAATGTATTTCATTATAGAAAATTCTACTCATCTTTCAAGACTATATTCCACCTTTTCTGATTCCCACTCGGTTGGACTTGTCTTACTATGCATTTGGTTCTATAGTGATTGCAAAAATGGCCCCAATCCTTCACTCCTCCCTGCATCCACTCTTTTTGCACTGACACTTTGCTGCCCCTTCTATCAGGAGTTAGAGCCCATATAATTACCCCATAAATCTGGATTGTCCTTGTGACTTTCTTGCCGAAAGTCCTTGGCGAAAAGGATACAGTGGGAGTGACAGTGGTCCAGTTTCAAGCTTAGGCCTCAGGAGCCCTTATGCACTTCTTCTTTTTTTCTCTGCCCCTTTCCATGAGAACTATGTTGGGCTAGGCTGCTGGAGGATGAGCAAGCACAGGGAGCAGAGATAAGTGGTTCCCACTAAGACTTTCATAGACCATAAATAGCTGGCTTGCAAGTTGACTTCATGTCCATCTCATCAGTAGATATGAGCTTTTGGAGAGTTGGAACTATTCATTTCAGTATGCTTTGAGTCTGGGAAAATGTCAGGTACATAAGTAGTTGGCGGAATGCTAATAGAAAGGATAAATAAACAAATGATCAACAGTGACGAGTCGAAGACCAAAAAGAGGCAAAACAAATGTGTTGTTGCATAATAATTTATTGCAAATATAAGATTAATTTTTATTGGAAAAAAAGGAATGCTAAATTATGTGATTAAACTGTGAGACTATTTAAAATAAATGAAAGTTTTTCAGCTAGATTGAGTTGGCTTATGGTTCTTCTTTGGAGAACTTAATTAGAATTAAGGAAAGACCATCTCTTTATTTCTCCAAAGAATGTGTTATCTTCCTTAAATAATATCTGAAAAGTAGAGGGAGGGAAGGAAAAAGTATTATTTAGCCCTGATTTAATGAAAAACCTTTGTTTGGAAAATTCTTTTTAGCCTTGCTATTATGCCTTTTGATTTGTTTATTTTTTTAATTTGCAGTAATTAGCTAATCTTGGCGATATCCTTGTGAATGGCAAGAGCTATTACCCACATTGCACAGCCAAGCAACGTATTTAAACAAAAATAAGAACTCTTAGTAATACAAAGACTACTTAGAAAGGAAGGCCTTGATGCTTTGCCATGATATGAGAAAAGATGGAATGTAGTGTCAGTTTTCTTAGAAAATTGTCACTGGACAATTTCTTTCCACTGTATTTTTGTTATCAGAGGACTTAATTTCCTACTGACATTTTTTTTTCAGGAACAGTTCTAGATCATTTCAAGAACAGAGGATTATAATTTGGTGGTGGCTGCAGAGGCCTTTTTACTGTGGTGAAAGAAAAAGGGTAATAGGGAGTCAGAACATATTAATAAAGGGTTTGGGAATAACCAAGAGATAGAAAAGCTGGAGAACAAATCTTTTTTCATCATATCTCTTTTCTATGCACTCCATGACCTCCATATTTATTGTGTTCTCTGAAATGTAGTGCTACACGTGTAATTAAGAATGGGTTCTACATGTGCTCTCTACTTGCAAACATGCAGTCGCTACCATGGCAACAGCAAAGGAATCAGCAGAAGAGGCACTCTCTGATTAATGTAATTACACAGCAAGCTCTATAATACCCTTAAACACCATTTATTTCTGCATGAAGAAGACATTAAAATGGGTATTATGTTCAACAAGTTAACATCCCCAAATTCTTTAGGATCACATGACTTTTATGTTATGATTAAGATAATATTTATCTTGTTCATTCAAGATCATAGCCTAGGAATAGCTGTTGTGTTTTAGTTCAATTCAATTCCTCAGAATATTTGCTGAGTGCCAACTGTGGGGCAGGAGCTATTTAGACCTGCAAATGTTACAACCGTGTGTATGATATGATCCCTGCTCTGGAAGACCTTACAGTCTAACACACCCAGATTGTTACCAAGCAAATATGATTTTTTAAAACATGGAATGTTGCAGTAGACTGGAAAAACACTATTAATCCTTGTGAGTTGTCAGGGCATGTTGTATCAGTCAGGGTCTCTGCTGAAAACAGATGGCACACACAAATTGGGTAATCTGAGAAGAGTTTAATAAAGGTACTATTTACAAGATGTGGGCAGGGTACAGGGAAACCACAGAGTTACAGGAGATGGTCACAGCAAGGTAACATCAACACTGAAGGGACAAGGGAAGAAGAGACAAGGGAACCTGGAGAGAAAGATAGATTGCATGATAGAAATTGTGATTTTTCAGTTGAGGAGGTGGCCAGCCATAGTGACCCTATAAAGAGAGAGGAATAAGGAGAGTCAGAGGAGTAAATATCTGGACTTTTTTTTTTAACTTCTTTATTGGAGTGTAATTGCTTCACAATGGTGTGTTAGCTTCTGCTTTATAACAGCGAATCAGCCATACATATACATATATCCCCACATCCCCTCCCTCTTGATCCTCCCTCCCACCCTCCCCATCCAACCCCTCTAGGTGGTCACAAAGCATTGAGCTGGTCTCCCTGTGCTATGTGGCTGCTTCCCACTAGCTATCTGTTTTACATTTGGTAGTACATATATGTCCATGCCACTCTCTCACTTCATCCCAGCTTACCCTTCCCCCTCCCCGTGTCCTCAAGTCCATTCTCTACATCTGCGTCTTTATTCCTGTCCTGCCCCTAGGTTCTTCAGAAACAATCTTTTTTTTTTTCAGATTCCATATATATGTGTTAGCATACGGTATTTGTTTTTCTCTTTTTGACTCACTTCACTCTGTATGACAGACTCTAGGTCCAACTACCTCACTACAAATAACTCAATTTTGTTTCCTTTTATGGCTGAGTAATATTCCATTGTATATATGTGCCACATCTTCTTTATCCATTCGTCTTTCGATGGACACTTAGGTTGCTTCCATGTCCTGGCTATTGTAAATAGAGCTGCAATGAACATTGTTTTACATGACTCTTTTGGAATTATGGTTTTCTCAGGGTATATGCCCAGTAGTGGGATTGCTGGGTTGTATGGTAGTTCTAGTTTTAGTTTTTTAAGGAACCTCCATACTGTTCTCCATAGCGGGTGTATCAACTTGCATTCCCACTAACAGTGCAAGAGGGTTCCCTTTTCTCCACACCCTCTCCAGCATTTATTGTTTGTAGATTTTTTGATGATGGCCATTCTGACTGGTGTGAGGTGATACCTCATTATAGTTTTGACTTGCGTTTCTCTAATGATTAGTGGTGTTGAGCATCCTTTCATGTGTTTGTTGGCAATCTGTATATCTTCTTTAGAGGAATGTCTATTTAGGTCTTCTGCCCATTTTTGGATTGGGTTGTTTGTTTTTTTAATATTCAGCTGCATGAGCTGCTTGTAAATTTTGGAGATTAATCCTTTGTCAGTTGCTTCATTTGCAAATATTTTCTCCCATTCTGAGGGTTGTCTTTTCATCTTGTTTATGGTTTCCTTTGCTGTGCAAAAGCTTTTAAGTTTCATTAGGTCCCATTTATTTATTTTTGTTTTTATTTCCATTTCTCTAGGAGGTGGGTCAGAAAGGATCTTGCTGTGATTTATGTCATAGAGTGTTCTGCTTATGTTTTCCTCTAAGAGTTCGGACCTTTCTTTTTTACTGCCCTCTGATCTTCTGCTGGTGCTCCTTCTGTGGCCTGAACAGGAAGCCAGAGGGTGAGGAAACCTATTGAAATAATTTATATAGTTCAGTCTCCCAGAATACAAAGCAGGTAGAGAAGAGTGGAGAGTGGATCTAGGGAGGGATATGGAGAAGGGAAATGGAGGATATCCAGTATACATATACATATATATGCATACTCACTAAAGGCACACACACACATCCATACACACATATCCCAGATACATATATCTGTATAGCCAAACTTTTATATCTGCATATAGTGTCTATATCCCCTCTTCATTTTGCTGAGACTGTCTCCAGATATTTTTATATTTGCACAAGATCCATGAGGTCTGAAATCATCTCTGTCTCTAGCACCATATAATAGAGAATGAATTAATTTTTAGATGAAGATGAAATTTCAATAAATGTGACCCCATGCACCATTTTTCTCTCCAAGTGACATATGGACTGAATTACAGGTTGGGTATCATCACCAAATATTTCTAGACCATGTCCCCATGAGAATATGCCACCATGGGAAGAAACCTGAAATGGGAGTTAGGAGACAGTCATTCAACAAGCAATTATGAATATGTACTGAGTTTCTGCGTTTGCTTCATTGACTCAGCTAAAGGGAGGCACCAGCATGAGACCACAGAATATGAAGAGTAAGAGAGGCTGGGATATCTCTTCCGTGTTCCACCCAGCTTTGTGCCTTGGTTCTGGCTGTGGTTGAGTCTTTACATGACTACAGCTTCTCCTGGGTGTCTCCTCCTCCATGGTTCCAACTCTCAGTGGTTTCTGTAATATTATTTCCTCCCCTTTCCCCTTCAATCCTAGGGGTGGTAATGGCTTCCAGCCATGACCCATCTCTGGATACCTCAACCTTCCTTGTTGTTTCCCTTAACTCCACTCACATATCTGAAAGTAGTCCTTTATGAAAATCTCCTCATTGAATCACCTGAATAGAATTCTATTTCCTGCCAGAACCCTGACTGATACACTTCTTTATTAGAGAGTGGTAGCTAAAACTACCATGCAGTTGAAAAGTTATGAATAACTGTGTCCTTTATATAGGGATGGGAACAGTATGACAGGAAATCAGGCTTCTTTCCTGTCCATAGTCCTGAATCTTAATGCCAAGAAAAAGAGTTTTCCCTTCTCTGTAAAATTTATAATATAACACAAACACAGCTGACTTTCTGGTTCCTGGGATATCAAGGATGCTGTAAGCTATTCACACATACTCTTATCAAGACTTATAATGTGAGCAATATGTGACCAATTAATTTTGCTCATTATGTACTACTTAGTAACACAATAAAATAGTAAAAAAGAAAATGTTTGTGATACTTTGTTCCAGGTAATATACTGATATTTCATAGAAGCCAAAGATAAAACTACTCTTGGAGGGTAATTGCTCTCAAAGGCAAATTGATTCTTCTTGAGCATCAAGCATAGGTCCCATTTTCCCTTTGATTAAATCGGTTTTTTAACTCCATGGTGGTGATATGAACATTATGCTTTCACTCTTGATTCCTCAGAGAGGAAGTCCTCTAAAACTTGTTGATCTACATGAGATTCCCAGTGTTAGTAAATTAGGTTGGCCTCAATGAAACAGATTTCCTGTCATAAGGCTGACATCAGTGTCAAACTAACCTGATATGGGGTTGTTGTCTATCAAGACAGTGACATCAGTGTCTCCTCATACCCTTACCTCATTAGAAGAGAAGAAATTAAGTCCCCAAATGGTGGTTATACAGCTAGTTAGTTGGTGAGCAAGGGCAATGACTCAGGGCTCCTAACTGCTAGCTCAGCATCCTCTTTCATACCTAGAACCTGCACAGAACCCAGACACTTAGAACCCTGAGAAAGCAATCATTTTACCCTTCAGTCCCATCCCACTGCTTGGCTAACTTGTTTTACAATGCTTCTTGAAATACGCAATTCACTTCCCAGTGATGCTATTATATTTCTGTGTGACTCTCCCTTACGTTGATTCAGATCTGTCTTCCTGAAGCTTTCACCCATTGGCCCAAGCTCTGTCCCTTGGGGTCATAAAGAACAAGTCAAATCCAGCTTCCATGTGACACTTATTTAGATATTTGAATTCAGTTAAATACGTGTTATCAAACGTGTTTCCCTTGCCCCCATGTTCTCCAGAGCTCAACAGCCAAATACTTTAAAATGTTTACCATGTCATATGGTTTTGGATATCTTAACCTCCAGTCTGTTTATCTCTATCCCCAAGCTCAAAGTGTGTCTCCAAGCACTTATTAGTGGCTGTGTTAGCTGTGGCTATGAGTAGGCTGCTATTTCTGTCCTTTGCTGGGGGAGGTGCTATTTTGAGAGTGAATGTAGATATTTAACACTGTAACTTCACAATGCTAGAAGAAAAGGCCATGGCACTGAATGGAGAATATGAATGGAGAAAGAATTATGGATCCTAGGAACAAATTGCTAATACAACCTTGTATATCCTATTTCCAGTGCTGAGATTGAAAACAAACAAACAAACAAAATATATATATACATATATATGTATATATGTATATATATATATACACACACACATCTATCTATGTACCTATGTATGTATGCATCTATCTAGATGTGTGTATATACAGAGAGATAGATAGATAGATATAGATACAGATATATGGCAGGAATGTCAGCAGGATAGTTTATGGTTTTTCTTCCTGTCACCAGCCTCTTTCATGAATTATAACGCTCATTAGAATGACTGTAAATATGAAACAAATAAACAAAAACCCTCAACTGAGCTAAAACAGGTGATGATGAGACCATAATTTCTGAAGCTTCCTGAGCACAGTCCCATAAAGAGTTAACAAGACCAGAAGGGGGAGGGGAAGGGGAGGGGGGGAAAAGATAACAACTAGTAAGGGGCAGCAAGGTATTTAGTCCAAATGAAGCTATTATTTTTTTCAGATGATAGATAATTGTTTTATACAAATGACCTTTTTACCCTTGATTTTCTTAGAGTTTTACCTTATAGTTATGTTTACTTTTGCCTGTTTTTGAACTTTAAATAAATGGAATCATACGGCATGATATCTTTTCCAACTTCCTTCATTCTCTGATTTTTATATTTTAGAAATTCATCCACGTTGTGATGTGTAACTCTAGCTGATTCATTTTTACTGCTCTGTAGTATTCCATTGTATACATACACCATAATTTATTTATCCATTTTATTAGTGAAGAACTTCTGGGTTGTTTAACTTTTTGATGATATGAGAGCACATTTGCTGCTATAAACTTATACATGTCTCCTGGTACACATGAACAAGAGTTTCTCTAGATTAGTCCCTTTATTTACTTTTATAATTTTTTATGTTGAAAATTTTCAAACCTATGGGGAACTTGCAAGAATAAATTAATCTATATTCATAATTGTTATCGTTTACAGAATCATTTGCAAAGAAATTATAGACGTGATATCTCTTGACCTAAAAATACTTCAGCTTGTGTCTCCCAGGAATAATACATTCTTTCACATAACCATGATACAATTATCCAATTTGGGACATTTATCATTGATACAATAGCATTATCTTATATACCATAGTCATTCAAATTTCTTGAATTGTTTTATCAATGTCCTTTAATGCATTTTATTTTTCTGATCCAGGGACACTTGTTGCATTTACTTGTCAAGTCTTTTTAGTCTCCTTTAATTAAGAACAATTTTTCAGACTGAATTTTACCTTCACAATGTTGATTTTTTTGAAGAGTAGAGGTCAATTGGTTTGTAAACTATTCCTTACTTTGAATTTGCCAACTATCTCATCATGATTAGATTAAAGTTAGCGCCTTTCTTTTTTAAATTCTCTTCTTCCAAGTTTTAAATTTTATGCGTGAAATATTTCTAACAAAGGGTCCTCTAAATTCCTTCTTGAATTATATAAAAATCCAAATCTGCTGTAGATGTCTAATTAAACAAGAGTGAGTACTCCTAGGTTACTTGAATTATTCTCATTGACATGTTAGTTTTAGAGAATAAAGAGGAGCAAAATGGATTTTTTTTTTTAGATTTAGTTTTTAGAGTTTTACATGTGCTAAGTGATTTAATTTTCTGGAGACCCCGATTAAGAATTTATTCCTACAATATATATATTACAAAATGATGCTAACATAGTGACCACCTCCTAGCAAAGGACCAGAAATGAAAAGACACACAATAATTTTCTAGTGCAGTTGCTTACTTTACCTTTTATCAAGCCCAAGAGCATTTCTTCGTCAGCCCTAATCATTATCCTGAGAGTTAGAATTTATTCACAGTTCCTAATTTGAACTGGAATTCTATTTCAGGGAGTTTTGTTTTTAGTTTGTTATGTACTGTTAGATAAACTGTTCACTCCATTTTAATTCAACAGATATTTATTTAGTATCTACTGTGTGACAGGCAATATGTTAGGCACTAAGGAAAAAATGGTGAAAATGCAGCATTTTTCCCTTCAGGGGTTCATGGTTCAATAGGGGAGTCATATATCTATATAAATGATAGTATAATGAGATAAGCACCTTAACAGCATTATGAATGAAGTGTGGTGGGAGCTCAGCATAGGGAGCAACTACCTGTTCTGGAGGAGCATGAGAGTTGACTTTTGAGCTAAGTGTTTAAAGATCAGTAAGGGATCCCTACACAGAAAAGAAGAGACAGAGACTATGTGCTAGACACAATTCTAGATACTTTGGGGGAAGTCTTAATCTAACAAAAGAAACAGACATAGATGTAAACTATAATATGATGCAGTCCTACTGTTCTAGAAGCACAGAGTGCAATGAAAGGACTGAGATGTAGAGATATAGTCTGACCTGGAGGAATGCATGTAGAGGGGAGTGCATCTCAACTTTCATGTCTACAAACAAAATTCCTGTACAAAAATCTCTTTTTGTGTGGTACAGAATATGACACAGGTCAGTAAATTCCCTCAAAGAAAGTTGACCAGACAGCAAAATTCTATGTGGATTACAGGATATTAAAAATTCCATCAGTTCTACACTTTGGTGTGTGGGAAACACTCACTGAATGTCTTCCTCCATTAAGTTGGCATAGATGTCATCAATCCTAATAGTTAGATGAAGGGTCCAGCTAGGTAGTTTTATTTACAGTCCACTAGAATAACAACATATTATTATGTTCTTGTCCGGTTTAATAGAGACAACTATAGGATTTGTTTGCTTTGAAAATCATTCGGTCCCAATAATTATCCTCTATTTATTAAATAAACCAGATTGCTCACTTCATGCTCAGCTTTCTCATTTTTCCTCTTATAAGTGCCTTATCATAATCTATGAATACTTTTTAAGCTCTAAAAATCTTATTTTTACATGATTTTAAGTTCCTGTCCTAAAAGTAACCCTCTTCCTAGTTAATAATGCCTTATTTCTATTAGAGTTTGGTAGTCTAGTCAAATGTACTTACAAATCATCCACCCATTTACTCATCAACTTATCTATTCATATCATTATTAATCTTTGCACATGAGATAGCATGGAGAGTTATCCTCAGGCTGTAGCAAATCTAGGAGAACATCCTGACCCTTTTAGGGTGAATCCCACATTTGTCAAGATAGCTTAAGGCGGTGGCCTTCCTGGTCAGTGCTTGTGTTCATAAACAAACCACCCTCAATCAGCCAGCCTTTTCATCATCAAAGCTGGGCTAAACCAGCTTTTCCCCTTTCATACACATCCCTGAAACCACTTGTCACCATTTTGACATGTTGTCCCCTTAATGATTTCCCTTAATGTTCATTGTAAACTGATTTGATCAGAACAAAAACGCATGGAGGCACAAGGCAGGGTTTGCCTTCACATTTCCAAGTCCCTGAGTGAACTGTACACCTGCAACTATTCCTTCATAAGCATTACAGAGCACTTAGGCATGGGTATACTGAAAAGAGCAAGCTGGTCTTTGCTCTTACGGGCTCCCAGTTCTAATCGGGGAAACCCAACTTTGATAGACTTATTCTCTGAGGATATTATGAGAGCAGAGAGAAAAAGAGCTTGTGACTGGGGAGACTAAGCTTTGCAAAAAGAGCAATTGACCTGGAAGAAAAGGAGAGTACACAAAACTTAATATCCTCCTATGAAATTCATGGTGGTGCAAGAGGACACAGGAGTTAAACCTACTAGATATGCATGGCAAGATTATATTCTGAAACATTATCCTGTGTTTCTTTCCCTACTATTTCCTGCTGCTCAAACCGATCACTCATTCAGATAAAGGTAAAGGTATTCCTAACAGATGCTGACAGAACATAATTTGCAGAAGTGACTGGGATTTTATGCCACAGCCCCCACATTCTCTCCTTCTTCCCTCCTCTCCCAGTAGGCAGCTCTTAACCAATGACTGATGGCATGAGAGGATAAGTATTCCAACTCCCTTGTCCCTCCCTTGAGGGGGAAAACTGTGAGGAGTGACCTCCATTGTCTCCAGGGATAGAGTCTGGGATAGAGCCAAAGATACCCTCTTACAGGACTTAGCTTAATATTACACCCTTGCTTGGCCTCCTTCCTTTCTGTATTCTAATTTCTTATTCCTCTACTGTTTTTTTTAGGGGAACATGTCCTAATAAATTACTTTCACACAAATCCTCATCTCAAGGTCTGCTTCTGGAAACCCAACATGAGAGAATATTCTATACTTACTGCTATCAGGGTACAGTTACTTCAAAAGAAATACAAAGGGGAAAGAAAGGAGTCAATGCTCAGCTTTTTAGGCTCAAAACAGCTCCCAGAAGAGATGATAATGTTGAGAGTAAAAAATTTTGAATTGAATAGTATCGAAAGTCAGAGCCTCAAAGGATTCAGGAGAGGGCTTCCCTGGTGGTGCAGTGGTTGAGAGTCCGCCTGCCGATGCAGGGGACATGGGTTCGTGCCCGGGTCCAGTAAGATCCCACATGCCGCAGAGTGGCTGGGCCCGTGAGCCATGGCCGCTGAGCCTGCGCGTCCGGAGCCTGTGCTCCGCAATGGGAGAGGCCACAACAGTGAGAGGCCCACATACCTCAAAAAAAAAAAAAAAAAAAAGGATTCAGGAAACAAAGTTTATGACATAAATAGAAGACATGAAAAAATACAAAGTGAGTCAAGTCAGTTTTTCCCACCTGCTTAAATTTGATAGGGTGGGTTCTCACAGACTGGTGTAGAGGAGTGGAGGATCAGGAGATGCAAATATTGAGATAGATTTTGGTGTGTGTCCCTGAGAATGGGTCCTCAGGTCTCATTTCTGAGAACTGCTCCTGAAACCCCCATCCCAGGCCTCTCCCTGAAAGGAATGAAGAAGGAGCTGAGTGGAGAGAGGGTAAGGAATGTGTGGGGCTGTATGGTCATGGGAAGGAGGGCACAGATTTCCCTGCATATCCTTGACAACTGGAGACTAGAGGGGAATGAGGATGCCTCAGAATCTACTAGCAGAGCTAGAAGATAAAGACTAGATAAGTGGAGCCTTAATTGTCTCAGTAGATTCCAGATTGGATAGATTATGACACGTGAATATCACTCACACAGTGGTACACCATGGCTTTTCTCCTGGAGTGGGGTAGAAAATTTTGGTGTCCCATACCACATTCTCTTGTCTATCCTCAGATATTAACTGCAGTTCTGGTGGATGGTTCTTATACAGTCAGCAGGCTACCCCACTTTACTGTCTTAGGATGTTTTCTGAAGATGTAGGGGTTTTCTCAACCTGCATACACAGGCTAGTGCAGAAGTACAGGGCAGTGAATGCCTCCAGGGGAAATTCTCAACCAACGTAGAGTGAGAGTTGGAGGATAAGTGTTCCAACACCCTATTTTTCAGAGGCAATTATGGGTTGCATTCTAACCAGCGATTAAGGGGTTGCAGTGGGATAGAGACCCAGTTGCCAACAGCTCAATAGCAAACTCTTTACTGTTTTTTTCTTCTCCCATGTCTCACTCTCTTTGCTCTCTCATTGTTAGTTTCCAAAGATACACCTCATATAAACTGCCAGAATCTGATTCCTCATCTCAGATGCTGCTTTTAGGGTCACCCAAACTAAGACGTGTGGAAAAGCAGTAAGGGAAGAACTCTTATTTGACTGAGAAAACCCTGAATTGAGTGACTTACCTTAAATTAACAAAGCCTAACTTTTTGCTATCAGCAGAATAAAGTTTCAAAATAAGAATTCAGTTATAGAGAAATAGAAGTTATTTCTCTATTTCTCAAAAAGCCTACCTCAATTTGTAGTCTGCAACTATCTTATCCACTATACATGCTAGTTGTCACTGACAAGCCTATTATCTCTTTTTGAGGAGAATCACCTGACTCAAATCTCCAGACTGAGGGAAGGCATCTTGGTGAAGAGCATCTTGGGCTGGAAATGGACATATGGCTCAAGAGCTGCCAACCCTGGTTTGCTGGCTAGTAATATATGAGGAGATTTGTGGCCAAAAACTGTACCTAGAAAAGTAATGACAATTAAGTGAGTCAGTCATAGGCTGTACCTTTGGCATCTGAGCTGGAATAATGGAAAGTATCAGACAATTTCTAGTAGAAAGAGAGAAAAGATATATAGAAAGATAAAGAAAGCAGGAAGTGAAAATAGTGGTGGAACACTATTGCAAAGTTCCATAGAATCTTGCTGCTTAAGGGTTGACCAAGTGGCTTGATGCCTTACATCCTGAGTGGTAGCTATTCCTAGTTTTGTGTGAGATTCTTTTCTGCTACATTAACTCATAAAGTTTTACAATAAACCCTGAATACCTTAGATGGATAGAATTAGTCTCTGTCTCCTGTAATCTAAAGAGTCTAACATCACCTGTGTCCAGGAAATCGCAAGTAGTTCAGTAAGGGGCTGAAATAAGAGGCAAGATGTATGACTGGAGACCTAGGCAGTTAGAATAACTATCTTGAAGATAATAGGTAGTTAATGAAGAATTTTAAATGAAGGAATGCTTCTCTCCAAATTCCCGAATGCTGAATTGAATATTTGAAAGTTGAAAGATTGGAAGTGGAGAGAGTAGTTTGGATGTTTTTTTCTATAATCGGGGCAAGAAAAAATGAAGGGCTGAAGCTGAAGTTACAGCATGTTTGATTGGGAAATCATGAGATCAGTTTTAGACTCTGTGAGTTTGAAGTCCTTCTGGTACTTTCAGATGAGATGTCTAGAGGCTGTTGGATTCATGGGTCTGAAACACAGGAGAGATATCTGGGCTTGTGACATAGATGTTAGTCATTAGTATTGGTTGAAGCCATGGCTGAAGGTAGAACCTCCCCAAAAGATTATGCAGAGTGAAAAGAAAAGAGGACAGAGTGTAGATTTGTGGCAACAGCAAAAACTAAAGGGGAGGGGAGAGGAGGAGGTACTCATAAAGGAGATTGAAGAGTTGCCAGATAAGTAGAAGGAAAGAGTTGCCAGATAAGTAGAAGCACCAAGAGGTGCTCTCTCTATGAGTTATATCAAATGCATACATCTGTTGACTGAATAAATGTCCCCCATAAATCCTTGGAAAGTATCCTCTGGAATTTATAATTATTTTCATTTATTTGGTTAAAACTATATAAATTTGCCTTTGTAATACTTGGTAGACATATTAAATGAGTCCAATGCAAGACAGGAATGAAACACAAGCGTTTTCTACTCACACATAGCGGTATATGTGCTACACTTTGACTCACAGTTCAAATGGTTTCTTCATCATTACAGTCCATGTGCCCATCCTATACTGTCTGTTGCCACAAGTAACCACATATTCACAGCATCCACTTATTCTTCCAGTACTTATTTTTTAAATAAAAACTAATTGTAAGCTTTCATATACTGTATTGATATATTATAAAGTACAGCTTCTATCTCCTCCATTCTTATATTTGCTCCCTCTTCTCCATTCAAATTGGCACGTGACGTTGCTCTCATCAAGTGAGTCATTTGAAGTGGGAATATGAATTTAACAGGGTAGGCCATCTCAAAAAGAACTGCATTCCACTCTTTTATATTGATGACAAATATAACTGTAGAATGAAGTGTAAATTCACAACTCTTAGTGGTTTGGAATGGTAATACATTTCCACCATCATAATTTTACAAGTAGATTTTTTTAATTTTTGGTGACACTATGCTTTTGTTTCTCTTGTAAACATCATTATGTTTCAATGAGATCTATCCAGGTGGTATATCTGTGTCAATTGAAGTGTACCCCTAAAATGATATGAAATGGAAGTTATTCTACTTTTCAGGATTGGTTAAATGGTTGGATGCACAGCAATATAATGAAAATTATGTAAACTAAGGATGTATACAAGCCTCATCATGGATAGTGTTGAGGATTTCTTCTTTTACTATTTTCTTTTGACCTTGGCTTTTAAATGTATAAACTTTTATTTTTGAGTTAAAATTCTAATATATGTTCACTGTAGAAAACTTTGAAAATACAGAATAGCACAAAGAAGCAAATGAAATCATCTATAATCTCACTATCCTCTTGTCATTTTCTTTATATACATGTATGTAATTGAAACAAAAGATACCACACTGTATATACATAGAGTTTTGATTTTTAAAATTAATATATTGTGCACATTTCCCCTTATAATACATATTCTTAGATACCATTTTAGTGGCCTTGTGATTTGCCTTGACAATGACTTACCATCTTTTATTTTCTCAGATTCTGCTGTGCAAATGAGTATTTTAAATGACAATACAAAGTCACTTAATTGTTCTAGTTGGCATTACAAATGACTGACAGTACTACAGAGGATCAAATGGGGGTAATACACATGGAACACTCTGAAAAGGCATGAAAGCAATTCTGAAAATGTTGTAAGTGAATCAGGAAAGTAAACATATCAAAAGTAAGAAAAGCAAAGTGGAATAAAGCTCTGACTCAATTGAAGTTTTAAAAAGGAATAGTTCTCTATAATATCCTGTAAGTGGAATAAGCATACACTGAATTTTCTGAGATGATTTTGGCTGTATATATTCTGTCTTGTTGACCACTCACTAACCATCAAATGTCCAAAATTCTCAATATTTAAGCACTCAAACTATCTCTCAGACTGCTCTTTGCATCTGGAAGCAGCACAAACACCAGTGGATTTTAACACGGGGATTAGAAAATATGATTTTCATATAGGCATGAAACAGCCGAAAGTTGACTGTACTTCTATTTTCCTTAGCAGATTATAAGTCCTGTTTAATGTTAAAAAGCAATTATTACCAGGCTTCCCTGGTGGCGCAGTGGTTGAGTCCGCCTGCCGATGCAGGGGACACGGGTTCGTGGCCAGTCCGGGAAGATCCCACATGCCGCGGAGCGGCTGGGCCCGTGAGCCATGGACGCTGAGCCTGCGCGTCCGGAGCCTGTGCTCTACAACGGGAGAGGCCACAGCAGTGAGAGGCCCGCGTACCTCAAAAAAAAAAAAAAAAAGTAATTATTACCTATATGTATTTAAATTTTTTCTACAATGAATACATTATTATTTGTGTAATTTTTAAAAGTTATATATTGTCAGAGACTGTATTTTCCAATGATGGCCATAACAATATCTCCCATTCTACATTCTCTTCTTAAAATGTACTTTGCCACTCCCTCATTGAGAGGTGAAGTCTATGTTCCCTCCTCCTGAAGCCAGGTGAACTTCTATGGCTATATAGACCAGTAGAATATAGCAGAAGTGAAGCCATATTACTTCCAAGACTACGTTATAAGAGGTGATAGACCTTTTATCTGGCTCTTTCTCTCTGGGATACTTGCCCTTGGAACCTAACTGCCATGCTGTGAGGAACTCTAGGCAATGTAGAGGGGTCATATGTTCACATTCTGGCCAACAGTTCCAGCTGAGGTCCCAGTCAACTGCCAGCATCACCACCAGCCATGTGAGTGAGGAAGACTGAGATGAGTCCAACTACCTGCATGCAGCTGAACAAGAGACTCTGAGCAAGAAGTGCCCAGCTGAGTCCAGTCAACCTCAGAAATGTGAAGTAATAATAGTAATAATAATAGATGATCCTTGCTGGTTTGCACCACTAAGTCTGGAGTGGTTGTTATGCCGTAATGGACAGCCAGAACTTACATAAACAAATCAATTAAAAAGGGGGCCATAAAACATTATCAGTTTGCCTACATTGATGAAATGCTTGTGCTAATCCAGTACTACTATACAGTGGTAGGCAACAGACACTCCAACCCCTATCGAATGGAGAACTGAAGTAACCACAAACTGAGAAGGCAAAGGGACCTTTTAAAAAACACTGTTAATCACAGCTGCAAGAGAGGACAACATTACTGGGCATGGCTGGAAAACACTAGCAGCTGCTGGACAGGGCTGACAAAAATCTGAAAGGTGCAGAAGAGCCCAGTTTGAATGATAGCTCGAGGACAGCAGTGTCTCTGAGAGGCAGGGTAGAGAACCAAGTGACTCTGCAAACAGTGGTCACAGCTGCAAATCAAAGAGCCATTTCACATTTGGATTTTGGCCATATGATGGTCATTTTTTTTCAACACTCATGCATATGGTCATGAGGAGACAGCTATCATTGGTTCAAACCAATACTTTGAATGTTAACATTCCATCAGGCATATTTCATTAGTAGGGTGGTGCTCTGCATAACCTTATCCACACTTTTTCTTTTTAACCGATTAAACAAAGAGCACAGCCTAAAATGAGGCAAAACTGTTCTTGAAGGATCATACAAGTATGAGGGAGATTCTGGAAACTGGGTCACAAAGGGTATGTCACAGGAATACCAGTCTTCAGTGACAGTAGGCTCTAAGGAGGAGCCTCAGGGTCTATGAAATCAAGGGCAACAACTGAGAGCTGGGAAAGTAGATCTGGAGAGTGTATAAGGTTGGGTCACAGACTACAGAGAGAAAACAAACAAGGGCAATTTGGAAACTACTTGAACATTTGTCCATCGCTTCATCCTTAAATTTGGCACTAAGTCTTTTGTAAGGCTAGGGATTAATTCTTAAAGGGCAAGTCATGATCTCCTGGCTCCCAGAGCCATGCTAGGCTTTCTTTGAGTTCATACAATGGTAGATTTCACACACTTAAAAGTTTGTTTGAGGTAGAATGAGTAATCAGGTTGATTCTTCTGTCCACACTTTTCCATTTCATGGTTTGTCAGTCTGGGGAACTGTCTCAGGAAATTCACTGTGTGCTTATCCTAATTCTAGGACATTGTAGAGGACTATTTCTTTCTAAAACTTCACTTAATTCAGAGCTTTATGCCACTATGCCTTTCTTCTCTTTGATGTGTTTGCTTTCCTTATTCACTTAAAAGAGCATTTTCAAGTTTCTTTTATGCCTGTTCAAAGTGTTCCACATGCATTACCCCCTGCACTGAATATTATTAGCCACCTTTTTAATTGCTGGGAACCAAGCGAGAGGTGGGCTTCTATGAGGCCTGGCAACATAGAGAATGTTGAAATACAAAGTGTGTGCATACATGTGGTGGTGATAAGCTGGACATAGTGAACAATCAGGTTGACTGCCTATGTGACTCAGAGTTACATGTTGGCTCACTGGGAAGCAGACTCTAAGAGAGACATTAGCTTGCAGGAGGTTTATTGGGGAGTGTTCTACAGATCAAAACCTGGAGGGTAAGGGAAGGAAGTGTACCTGGCAGAGGGAGAATTTGGGTGTTAATACAGTCTTAAAAGAGACTTCAACCAACACCACAGGGAGTACTGAACCCTGAAGGGCTGCCCCACATTACAATAAAGGGGCTATGTGTTTATACTTCCCCATTATGCTCATGGGATGCAGGTTGCCCCCGGGAAAGACACATGACCTTAAGCGGAGCAGCTCTTTCCAACTACAATTTTTGGAGAGGGCTGCCAGCTGACAACTGTCCCTTGGCTGCATTACCAGAAGCTGAGGGAATGAAGAGGGATCTAGATGGCACAACACAGTATCTACTATACTCAGAATGGATCCGAGGACACATCTTCAAGCTTGTGCCAAATGTGGTTGATGCATTTGGCCTGAGAACAAGTGCTTAGGAGGAAAGGGGAAGCAAGGAAAGCAGTTGCTGCCCCTGACTACATTCTCTCAAAGTGGAATCTTTAAATGCTTCTCAAGATATAGCTATAAGTTGAAAAAATCACCAGTGTTCAGACCATGAGATGAGGAGAGATGGTAGTCAAAGGGTGGTGCCTCGTATATGAATGGTCTGTAAAGGAAATCCATTAGAAATGGAAGAGGAGAACCACAGAAGAATTATGTCATGAAAGCCAAGGTAAAAGATAGTTTTAAGAAGGAAAGTGTGTTCAGCAGTATCAAATTTCAAGTAAGAACCTCCCCCCACCCCCAAATTAAAGGGCTCAGAAAGTAGGCTGATAGTGGTCACTTTGGACAAAATCATTTCAGATGAATGGTTGGGGCAAAAGTCAGACTGCAGTGGATTAAAGTGTGAGTGTAAAATTGGGAAGAAATATGAGAGCAAATCACTTTTTTTTTTCAGTATTGCGGAGAGAGAAAATATGGGCTCATCACTTGTATTGAGATTTTGGTCTGAGGAAAGTTTGCTTTTGAAAATGAGAATGAAGTGAACATGGGTATAGACTGAGAGGAAGGAGCTAGGGGAAAAGAAAAGTTGAAGATAAAGACAGTTAACTGGGGCTTCCCTGGTGGCGCAGTGGTTGAGAGTCCGCCTGCTGATGCAGGGGACACGGGTTCATGCCCTGGTCCGGGAAGATCCCACATGCCACGGAGCGGCTGGGCCCGTGAGCCATGGCCGCTGAGCCTGCACGTCCGGAGCCTGTGCTCCGTAAAGAGAGAGGCCACAACAGCGAGAGGCCCGCATACTGCAAAAAAAAAAAAAAAAAAAAAAAAAAAAGACAGTTAAGGATAATCGATAAGTTCTGGTCCTGAAGCTGATAGGAGGCAATGGAATCCATGGCGCACATGGAGTTAGGTTTGGATGGTGATCCCCCTCTTCAGAAGCAAAATAAAAAGAGGGAAATATAATTGTTTTAAATATTCATGAATGTTACCACTATAACCTCTTATTTATTAAGGAATAAGTAAGAAAGACTACCACACAGCAAGGACGGCCTTAAGCTAATAAGAAACAATATGGCTGCCTCATGGTTCCTTAAGCTCATTTAAGAAGTAGGTGACTTATTTAGGATTATAATACTGCATCAAGCATACACTTGTCATCATCCATGTGCTTGGCTGGGATATTAGTTATTAATAAAATTATACAATTTTAACTAAGGAAGGGACTCTTTTAGACAACTATGACCATCATAAGGTTTATTAAGGAAAATGGCCTAGGCAGTTTCAGATGCTCAGATGACCTTGTTGTGTACCATGTGATTCCCATACGCCTGGCCTCAGCTGCCTGGACTGGGGAGACCATCCAACTCTAAAGCAGCCAAACTATAGGCTATCTAGTGATTTACTGGCCTAGAGGTGCTAATAGTCCCAGTGGCCTGTGAGAACATTGTCTGTCAGGGATGATGGTGATGGATTGAATCAATTTAATCTCCTTCAGTTACATTTAAAGATTCCACTTCTCAGCTTCTTATTCCTTCTTGGGATAAGAAACAAAAGGAAAGAACAGGGAAATTGTTAGTGGCAGCAGAATCTGAAAGAAATACAAAGAGAAGGCTGGTAAGAGAGGCCCCAAGGCAACTTGGACTGTGAGGGACTCATGGATGAGAGGAAGGTAGGAATAAGGAGGAACTAGAAAACATACAGAGAAGAGAATGAAGTCAATGTAATTCTAAGTGCTTGGCCCAAGGTCACAAACTTGGTGACTAGCAAAATCTGAATCAGAATACTATTTAGCCATTTTTCTTTCTGTTTCTGTAACAAACAAATGACTTCGACTATCCCACAGTGCCTTCCAAATCTGGCTGTGAATCAGAATCACTGAAAAGCTTTTGAAAAAATATTCGATACATTGCTGATCCCTAGGCCTTACTTCTGGTAATTCTTCTCCATGAAGTCTGGCTGTAACCTTTGGGGCTGTACTTTTGACAAGCTCCACAGGTGATTCTGATGTGAGAGGTCAACTGACCTGTGTCTGGGAATCACTTTCCCAGAACATAGCTCTGTACCCAAGGGCTCTTAGGTACTCATTTTAAATTCAGGTCCAGGAAGACTTCATTGTTACTATGGTGACAGAGCAGGCGTTAATAGGAATATTTATATTACTAAATTGGAAATGAAGGGAATTGCATCACTGGCATAGCAATTACTCTTTCCTGGGCTGGCATCAAACCTAGAAGCTCCTGTTTAGAAAGCAGATCATGCATTCCTTCCCCTGAGTCTATAGCAAAATGACTAAGCCTGAGTTTCCACTGCATTTTTGTGATTTTTCACATCTTTGTAAGCATACCTGTACATAGGAAAGTATTTTTCAGGAGTGTCTTCCACAGAATGAAGTCTTAATGTAATTACGTTTGAAATTTATGGCAAATATATGGGGCACATCAGAAGAGTGCCTGTGCATATGGAATGGATATTTAAAGAATAGAACCTTTTTTATGTTAAGCACTGTACCCTATATCTTTTGTATCTACATACCTACACAGCATGATCAGAGCTCAATAAGTCACTTATTGATTGATTGATTAGGTCCTCAGGTCAAAGTATGGTAGTCTTATTTTCATCTCCTTTCTGCCATTACCATTTACTCTTCTTCCTTCTCCAGATAAAATGGAAATCAAGTGAACCAGTATCTTGTAATTTGGAGGCCTCCAAGTAGTCCTTCAAGTCCTCCAAGTCCTCCAAGCAAACCATGCCTTCTCAATGGAGGTGATATCACCTCCAAGGGGGCACAAACTTGTTCTTGGTAGAGCCAAAAAAATCTTAGATATTATAATGATTTGCAGCCATCCAATGGGCCACATAGTACATAAACAGATACACAGTGACTCCAGTATTAAAATTTCATGGTTTGGGAAGGTTATTTGGGCAAATATGTCTAAAAAAGTCTCCTTTGGTGGGGAGTGATAATCAAAAAAAGGCTGAGGAACACTTTTAAGGACACTACAAAGTCCTGGCCACCTAGCACCTAGGCTTTGTCTCAGTGCACAAACAGATTACTATGAGGAGTTTCACTGGTGGATTGGCAGAGTGAGTCAGTCAGGAGGGCCGGCTCCCTGGCTGACCATTAAAGACTCCTTGGGCAGCAACACATTAGCAGCCAAGCAGCCAAGTGTTCTATTTGAGGAGTACTTGAAGAGTTAGCACTCTTCGGAGGAGCCTGAAGGATTTAATACAATGAACAGGATTTCAAAGGATGGCTGGGCTTTTATAGATGAAGTTCCCTAATTTATGTCTACAAGAGGAAATGGGAATCAACTGGAAGCATTAGAGTAGCGGAATAGCCAACTGGTAAATGAGTATTGAAAACGCTATTCATCCCGAGATGCTTCAAGAAATGGAAGAGAGAGACAAAAGCCTAGAGGTAAATTAACCCAAACATCATGACTTCGTTGAATATGTTGAGTCCAGAAGTCATTAATGCAGCAGAAATAATGCATCTGAATAGTGTCTGGAAGCATTTCTATCTGAAAGTCTCTGATGGAGTATTTTTTTTTGCTTTTTTTTTTGTTTTCTGTAAATGCACCAGTTAATTTTTTTTAAAACATCTTTATTGCAGTATAATTGCTTTACAGTGGTGTGTTAGTTTCTGCTTCCTCTAGGTGCAAGAAAGCAGAAATCCTTCCTCCCTCTTGCGTCTCCCTCCCACCCTCCCTATCCCACCCCTCTAGGTGGTCACAAAGCACCGAGCTGATCTCCCTGTGCTATGCGACTGCTTCCCACTAGCTATCTATTTTACATTTGGTAGTGTATATATGTACATGCCACTCTCTCACTTCGTCCCAGCTTACCCTTCCCTTCCCCGTGTCCTCAGGTCCAGTCTCCACATCTGCGTCTTTATTCATGTCCTGCCCCTAGGTTCTTCAGAACCTTTTTTTTTTTTTTTAGATTCCACATATATGTGTTAGCATACGGTATTTCTTTTTCTCTTTCTGACTCACTTCACTCTGTATGACAGACTCTAGGTCCGTCCACCTCACTACAAATAATTCAATTTCATTTCTTTTTATGGCTGAGCAGTATTCCATTGTATATATGTGCCACATCTTCTTTATCCATTCGTCTGTTGATGGACACTTAGGTTGCTTCCATGTCCTGGCTATTGTAAATAGAGCTGCAATGAACATTTTGGTACATGACTCTTTTTGAATTATGGTTTTATCAGGGTATATGCCCAATAGTGGGATTGCTGGGTCATATGGTGGTTCTATTTTTAGTTTTTTAAGGAACCTCCACACTCTTCTCCATAGCAGGTGTATCAATTTACATTCCCACCAACAGTGCAAGAGTGTTCCCTTTTCTCCACACCCTCTCCAGCATTTATTGTTTGTAGATTTTTTGATGATGGTCATTCTGACTTGTGTGAGGTGATACCTCATTGTAGTTTTGATTTGCATTTCTCTAATCCTCAGTGATGTTGAGCATCCTTTCATGTGTTTGTTGGCAATCTCTATATCTTCTTTGTAGAAATGTCTATTTAGGTCTTCTGCGCATTTTTGGATTGGGCTCTTTGTTTTTTTTGATATTTAGCTGCATGAGCTGCTTGTAAATTTTGGAGATTAATCCTTTGTCAGTTGCTTCATTTGCAAATATTTTCTCCCATTCTGAGGGTTGTCTTTTGGTCTTGTTTATGGTTTCCTTTGCTGTGCAAAAGCTTTGACGTTTCATTAGGTCCCATTTGTTTATTTTTGTTTTTATTTCCATTTCTCTAGGAGGTGGGTCAAAAAGGATCTTGCTGTGATTTTGGTCAAAGAGTGTTCTTCCTATGTTTTCCTCTAAGAGTTTTATAGTGTCTGGCCTTACATTTAGGTCTTTAATCCATTTTGAGTTTATTTTTGTGTATGGTGTTAGGGAGTGTTCTAGTTTCATTCTTTTACATGTAGCTGTCCAGTTTTCCCAGCACTGCTTATTGAAGAGGCTGTCTTTTCTCCATTGTATATTCTTGCCTCCTTTATCAAAGATAAGGTGACCATATGTGCGTGGGGTTTATCTCTGGGCTTTCTATCCTGTTCCATTGATCTATATTTCTGTTTTTGTGCCAGTACCAGACTGTTTTGCTTACTGTAGCTTTGTAGTATAGTCTGAAGTCTGGGAGCCTGATTCCACCAGCTCTGTTTTTCTTTCTCAAGATTGCTTTGGCTATTCGGGGTCTTTTGTATTTTCATACAAATTGTGAATTTTTTTGTTCTAGTTCTGTGAAAAATGCCATTGGTAGTTTGATAGAGATTGCATTGAATCTGTAGATTGTTTTGGGTAGTATAGTCATTTTCACAATATTGATTCTTCCAATCCAAGAACATGGTATATCTCTCCATTTGTTTGTATCATCTTTAATTTTGTTCATCAGTGTCTTATAGTTTTCTGCATACAGGTCTTTTGTCTTCTTAGGTAGGTTTATTCCTAGGTATTTTATTCTTTTTGTTTCAGTGGTAAATGGGAGTGCTTCCTTAATTTCTCTTTCAGATTTTTCATCATTAGTGTATAGGAATGCAAGAGATTCCTATGCATTAATTTTGTATCCTGCTACTTTACCAAATTCATTGATTAGCTCTAGAAGTTTTCTGGTAGCATCTTTAGGATTCTCTATGTATAGTATCCGATGAAGTATTTATTTGATTATTCAGGTAATTTCTTGATCTAGAGTTAAGTGAATTTTAAGTTATTTTTGTCAGATTATTGACTTTTTGTAATCAAGACTAAACCAGTTGTGTTAATATGAACAATGCATTAAATTAAAGTTATAATTACTATTTACATAGTGACATTTTGGGAAACATAAGAAATTAAAGATTAAGTTACAAATATATTTAAGTTTTTCAAAATGTGTTAATGTAGACTCTGAGCTGCACATTAATCTCCTAAAACAGATTATTTCACTTCATGCATCTCTAATATGTTGTTGGTAAATACCTGTGATCTATTAAACCAGTATAGTTCTGGGATGCTGAATTTTCTGATAATAGTTTAGCAGTGCATCATAACTGTAGACTACCGTATTTACAATACAGTATACCATTTATTATACAGTTTACTTAAATTATTATATTCATGGTAGAGTACATGCTGTATTAATCTTGCCTTTCACATTATGACATGAAGAGGTCTTGGCATTATCATTAGAGTAATGTCCAGAAACATCCAATGGTGAGGCAGGGCTTCTCAGCTGAATGTCTTACTTGTGCCCTTTTATATCCCATATCCTTGTATTACTCTACCTGCTACTCTGTGCCCAGGGAAGCTGACCTCTGCAGACTGCCTCAGTAAGTTCCCTTGCCCTTTCGCTTCCCATTTGGCCAACAGGAGGCACCTGCAAGAAATAGGAAAGTGGGAGGAATAAAAAAGAGGGTATTTATCCCCTGGCTCCTTCTCTGACTAGTCACCAGGAGCTCACTGCTTCCCTCTAACTGCAGGCCATAGCTGTCTCCATATAGATACTCTCCCCAGCTTCTAGCAATGACTCCCTCCCCTTGTTTCTCCAAGCTTCAGATTCCCACACCTTTGTAAATGGTCCAATCCTTAAATTCTCCTCCATTACCCAGTTTGAGTGTGCTATCTCTTTCTTCAGGAACCTGGGACACCACACCATAGTGGACTATAAGATTATGTCAGATCATTGACCTTTTACTGTATTATGCTCTCTACAAGCTAAATTGCTAGAAAAAGACATTTGACTTTCTAAGCCCCAGATATCAGTAAATGAATTAGTTATAGCCCAGCTGTGAAAGCTGGAATATTATGCAAAGGTTGGCACTACTGCAGTGCAGAATACTGTTGCATGCCATTTAAGACAAACTGAGGTGCCCATTAATTGTGAAGAAAAGCTGTCGGTAATGCAAACATTTTACCTTCAATTTGAAACAAGCAGAATAAACAATGGACATTTTGGAAGGTACTAGCAAAACACTGGATCCAGAGAGCTTTGCCTTTATTACTAAGAAAGGTAACAAAATTAATTTCCTGTGGAGACTGAATAATTTTTATTACTTCCCTTAAGCCAGAATTAATAATTTAGAATGGTTCAGAATAGCCTTAAAAATACCTCAAACTTGGTGTGGACTTATATAGCAATATTCATGTCTACCTATCAATGTGCAATTTTTCAAATACCGAAAATACAGGTAAGAGTTTATTTCCATATATAGGTAGCTCTGAAGCTAATAAACTAGTGCTAATTCAGGTTTGCTCTTTTATCCTGAAAAGTGTACATGGGACTACCACTGACTGTGCCTGCCACTGAGAAATATTAAGCAGTAAATTTCAGAGCAAAGGAAACTTAGAAAATTGTCATCACTTTGCATTTGGAAATCCTTTAATTCAGCTTTGTTCCATAGAGAACTGAGAGGACACTGGGTTATCTCTTTATGCCTTCCTTTTTGTAATCAGATTCATCTGAAACTGCCGAATACATTCTAAGTGTCAACATTATTACCCTTCATTTTTTTGAAGAGGAAAATTAGATGTGCATATTTTTTCTATAGTGGGGATTGTGGTTTGTTGACATTCTCTAAACATCTTATTGCAGAGAGCTCTATAAGAAGGTCTTTGGCACAGGCAAAGGCAGATCTATCAGACAGATGTACCTCTTATTCGCACTGGAATTCCTCTAGGGTCATATATGTCTACATAAGGCAGATGGCTTAATAATTACTTCTGAAGAGTTCAGGCAGACCAGCAATTCAAGGTCAGTGGGGGTGCTGGAAATTTCCATATTGATGAATACATTCCACACTAGTAGTATGGGCAGATAGAGTGATTGTCCTTATTTGGTCCCCTACCCCCAGCTGGGCCTAGCTCACTGTGGACACTTGATGAATATTAACTGAGGTGGAAATTAATTGAAGCAATGTACTCCCATTGAGGGAGAAGGACAAGGACTGAGAGCGTGCTATCAATTGACATGTGATGGGTTTTCCTTTTTTCCTGGAACCCTAGAAGAAGTAGATTCAAGACCTAGTCATTTTCCCCTACTGGCAGCTCCATTTGGCATCCATGTAAAGAGGTATGTAATGCAAACTTTTGTTTTGCAGTGATACAGAATCTGGCACTGGGTTTCCATGGGGGTTAGTCAGTGGAGAAGCCCTCCAAGTGGACTCCCACAGCTAGAGTGGCAAAGAACCTTTGCTAATCTTTTTCGTCTCTATGGGTTTAGCCCTTTGAATTATGGGACCAAGCCATAACTCGGCATGCAAAAGCCATAATAATGATGATTTCATCTCAGGCTGTTTGTAGAACTCTGACTTCCCTGTAGAGCATGAGAGTTAGGGGAAAGACAGGTTACATAACAGGGAGAAGTAAACACAGATTGGCTGGCTGTAGTATCTGGGGTTTTCATTGGTATGAGTAGAAAAATATTTGTTCTGTGAAGAAAAGCAAGAGAGCCTTTTTCATTTATATCATTTTGGCATTTTGTTCTGAGGTCTTTTCTAACACTCAAACTATTATACTGCCAGAGTTTTTTTTTTTCCTCCAAGGGCAAAAAGCATTGTGTACACATTCTCTCTCCCTCTGTCTCTCTCTTGAACTGCTTGGGTGTATTTGTGATATACAGGTTTCCATAGTCTTTTTATTTTATAGTTCAGTTTTTTTGTCCTATTGTTCTTTATTTCACATGACAACATTTTGGACAATTCTTAAGCATGTTTTACTGAATTATATTATTCCAGCTGACCTTGACTGAATGTGTTGAAATATGTAGACTCACCAAACTGCTTGTTTTGAGATGATGCCAAGTGAGGCATTTAATGCCTCCATCTCACCCCCATCCTGTGCCATTATCACACAATTAATAATGAAACAAAGTTTGACATATAAAAGGTACAAGGGCTTCCCTGGTGGCGCAGTGGTTGAGAGTCCGCCTGCCAATGCAGGGGACGCGGGTTCGTGCCCCGGTCCGGGAGGATCCCGTATGCCGCAGAGCGGCTGGGCCCGTGAGCCACGGCCGCTGAGCCTGCGCATCCGGAGCCTGTGCTCCGCAAAGGGAGAGGCCACAGCAGTGAGAGGCCCGCGTACCTCAAAAAAAAAAAAAAAAAAAAAGGTACAGAAAATCTTAATTTAAATATTGTTATCCCAGTTTGTTAATAATATACACACTTTATTATTTTCTTAAAAGTGAAAAAAGATGGAAATATTTAAATTCATCCAGTCACCTGGATCATTAAGTGAAAAACCTCTGTTTAGAGGTGACAAGACACTTTCAGACCACAAGATAATCATCAAAGATGCTGAAATCTTGGTGATTTACCCAGTGAACCTAAGAACACTCAGATTTGTCTTAATGGTTGATTTACAGACAGAGAAGATGGTACCTTAGAATCTGAGAGTTGATTTCATGTTGAGGTTATTTACTTTGAGAGAATCAGAACTGAAGTGAGCCTACTCTCAAAGCATCAGATACTTTAATACCTCCTTTTCACCTTCCTCAAGTGCATAGAGCATATTTTTAAAAGGAGACCTCTGGAAAATAAACAAGCAAAGAAGCTCACCTCTGCCCATCCCATGATTTGAAATCAAGCACAGCCATACCAGGATAATGCTCCTAATCTCTTTTCTTTTCATTGAGGATGGCTGTGCACTGTGTAATAATTCAGTTCTGAATAGAACATATCGTTTAGCTTTCATGGGAAATCAGTTTGCTTCCTGCTTTGGAATAATATTAAGTTGTGTTTTTCCCATCTGTGCCTGTGAGTACAGACCAATGAAGGATTCAATGAAAAAGTTTTCAGAGATTTGATTCACATAAATCTTCTATAGTTGGGTACACATTTAAAGCTTATATAAGACTTAGTAAATTAGCATATGGCCAAAGTTGTATGTCTCTAATCCTTAAAGATGTGCATAGACAGATATAGTGGATATTTCCCCACAGGTATTTCATGAGCATCTCTAACGCAACATATTTCAAACTGAACTCATTACCTCACCTCCCTCCAAGCAAACCTATATTCCTTAATGCTACCACCAATCATCCAGTTAGCTAATCTGAATATTGGGAATTACTCTAAGATCTTTTCTTTCCCTCACTGATTATGCTGAGACTTCTAGGTGTTTTCCAAAATCCATTTCTTTTTCTTCCTGGGCATGGAGTTAGACTATATTTCCCAGACTTCAGTAAGATGTGGCCATGGTGCTAAGTACTAGTGAGTGGAATATGTGTGGAAGTGTTATGAGCCATTTCCTAGCCAAAGCTTTTCAAATGAGGGTGTGCCTCTTTCACATTCTCCCTCGCCTTTTGCTGACTATCACGAAGTTCTAATGGATATTGGAACCATAACATGGAAGGAGACTGGATTCTTGAATCATCAAATGAAGGAGAGCCTCCAGCTGACAAGGAACATCTTTCTTAGAGAGTTAGCAAGAAATAAACTTTTTATTGTTTGCACCATTGTATATATTTGGGTCTATTTTTTTTTACTGCAACTTAGCCTTCCTAACTAATACGCTGCTATTCCTAAGTTCATCAATACTGTCTTGTAGCTAGCTCTTGAATTCTTCCCATCACCTCCAGTCCAGCTGTCCTTTCTTTTACCTGCGTTCTCACCCTCCTTAGGCTGAGACTCTACAATAGTTGTGAATTAGTTTCCTGGCCTGCCTTTGGCCTTACTTCTCTACAAAGAATTATTTCAAACTGTCAATAATTACCTATTAAATGGGAATACATTCCCAGCTTGAAAACTGTTCAATGATCCTCATCATCTATATTACAAATTCTATGCCCTTGGCTCAGCACTGAAAGCTCTTCATTGTCCCCTGCCTTCTCTTCTGGTCATACCTCTTGCCTCATTACCACCCTGTACCCTGGGATCTGTCTTCACTGATCTGCTTCCAGTTCCAAGAAGATGCTTATTCTGCTCCTTCTCTTCTGAATGCCCTTCTTCTCTCTGTTCAGTCCTTTGGTGTGGAGGGGCAGTTCATAGAATATCTCACTGCTTCCACTTCCAAGGAGGAGGAGTATTGCTATTGTCACTCAGGTCTTTTTTTTTTTTTTTTTTTGGCTGCGCTGAGAGCATTGTGGGATGTTAGTTCCCCAACCAGGGATTGAACCTGCATCCTCAGCAGTGAAAGAGCAGAGTCCTAACCACTGGACCTCCAGGGAATTCCATCACCCTGGACTTTCTGAGCTCCTCCAAACTGAAACTCCATTCACATAAAATGATTAGTGAATAATGAAAGTTGTATCAAGTATTTCAAAGGGGACTTATAGGAGAGAAGTTTTAGTTCACAATGCACAGCAGTCATTGAACTAAGTCTCTATTCGATGCTTTGATTCTTGCTCCAAATCTTTCTTCAGGCACTCTAGCAGTCAGGGGCCTCATCTCCTTGATCCTTCCCCCAGGAAATTCCCAAACTTGTTCTTATTTAATATGCAGTGACCCTCTTTCATTTCTGATGAAACTTGAGCAATCTGAGAATTATTTCTACCCCATGGTGAGCTTATCAAAGCCCCTTTTAATAAAACTGTTCTTTCCCTACAAAATGTTCTTATACCACCTGCTAAAAAAATGAAATGTTTTCTCACATAATTCATATATGTCATTCAAGTTCAAGGATGCAAACTGAGACACGTTCAGAGAATGGGATTTAAGTGGGAGTAATAGAAATAGAACACTGCTGGGACAAACACTCTTGTTGTTCTTCCTCTCAGGAACACCAAGAGCAACCCCGTCAATTTTTCACTCTTTTTCTTCCGATACTACATCTACTTCTATGGCTTCTATTACTACCATCTAAGTATTAGCAATTGACAACATTTAATGAGCTCTCATAGTGTGCTAGGCATTTTTCTAAGGCATTTACATCTTATAATATATATTTATTGATTTTTTTGGTCTTCCTCTAATCCTAATATTTATTTTTGTGGGGAACTGGATAATACGGTAAATTAAACTGAAAACTCTCCTACAGCGTAATAGTTAGAAAATACAGGTAAACTATTATAAACATTATTAGAGTCATAGCTGAGCTTGCGAGTAAGTGAGGGAAACCTTTAGACATCAAAAATGAAGAAGTGGAAAACCGGTGGGTGGGCACTCTAAAGTATATAGTATATAACTCTACAGGATAACCGATGTGGTCTCCCAGGAATTCCCAGCAGGATTCTGTCCCAGTTACCCACCGTGGTCATTTGCTCAATAATGTACTCTTTATTGGCCTTCCTCCCTTTCCTGTCTCCCCTGGAGCTTCCTGGAGTCACTTCTCAAATAAACTACCTGCACTCAAATCCTCCACTCAGACTCTGTTTCTGAGGGAAGCCAAACTAAGACAGGCTTTCACTCATCTGTTAATTTTCAGTATATTATGATATCTTGTACTTTAAATGTGCTCTAATTATAATCGCTATTATATTAATCTAACCATAGTCTAGATGACCCTCACAAAATTGACAAATAGCTTAAAAGATTTCTCTGAAGAATAACAACAACAACAACAATTCAGGCACAAATGAATAAAAAGAAAATGGAAGTGTTCTTTAAGAATTAAATACAGGGAATTCCCTGGCAGTCCCAGTGGTTAGGACTCCATGCTTCTACCGCAGGGGGCACAGGTTCAATCCCTGGTTGGGGAACTAAGATCCCGCATGCCGAGGGGCGTGGCCAAAAAAAAAGAGAAAAGAAAAGAATTAAATACAATGATAATTTAATCAGTTTCGGCCGAAGTCAACCCCTAAAATTATTTGATAGACTATTTGAAATATGGATTTAGGTACATGCACTCTGATGATGAAGTATGACTTACCTATATTGTGTGTCTCAAGATACTAATGGTAGCTGGGAATGTATAGTATGTATAAGGAGGTTTGGTAAGGGAAAGTGTGTTGACAGCCAGCCTGCCTGAGTGCTACCTTGCTTCTGTATCCTGAAGTGAGGGCTGCCATTTAATGGTGTCCTACTCACAACTAAAAGTTGTTAGCTCTTTGATTATTCAGAGAAGTGGCTTTAGAGCACAATAAGTGTGCAACCAAGGACCATCCTATATTTGAGAAAAGCCAACAGCACAGAAGTGAATAAACAAAGCAAATAAGTCTACAGTGGAATCAGATAATTCACAGAAGAGAAGTTTAAAAAAATTTAATGAGTATCATCAGAGACATTTGAGAAGAGGTTTTATACAAAACAAAATTCATCTAAGAAAAAAGTTATCAGAGTACAAGTAAGAGCAACATAGAAGTTTCAAATATTATTGTCAAAATTATAAAATGAATAAAAAGACAGGAATAAAATAATCAAAGAAATCTTCTGTAACAGAGGAGAAAGACAAAGAATGTAAAAATATGAGAAAAAGGAAAAGAAGATTGATCCATGCTAAATTCCTGGAAATAAGACAGAGGTAATGAGGGGATAAAATTATGGGAAAAATAATATGATAATATTTCTAAGAGCTGAAGAAAAATTGTAATGTTCAGATTCAATGTCTAATGTCCAGCAAGATAAAGTAGACATATTCTTATGCAATTTCAGAATGTCAAAGATAAAGAAAAGAACATAAAATATTTTAGAGAGGAAAAAACATGTTAGCTACAAAAGAATCACAATAAAATTGTATTAGTCAATTATTAGGAGGCAATAGAGAAACACCTTCAGATTTCTAATGGAAAATTATTATTACTATTATTATTAGCATTAAAAAATTTAAATTGTGTAAAATGCACATAACACAAAATTTACCATCATAACCATTTTTAAGTGTATGGATCAGTGATGTTAAGCACATTCACATTATTGTCCAACCAAATTCCAGGACTTTTTAATCTTGAAAAACTGAAACTCTATACCCTTTAAACAATAACTCCCCATTTCCCCCTACCACAGCTCCTGGCAAGTACCATTCTACTTTCTGTCTCTATGAATTCATCTAATCTGGGCACTTCATATAAAAGGAATCATACAGCGTTTATCGTTTTATGACTGGATTATTTCACTTAATAAAATGCCCTCAAGTTTCATCCATGTTGAAGCCTGTGTCAGAATTTCCTTCCTTTTAAAGGCTGAATAATATTCCATTGTACGTACAATTCTCCATTTTGTTTACCCATTTGTCCATTGATGAACAGGTGGGTTGCTTTCACCTTTTTGCTATTGTGAGTAATGCTGTTGTGAACACGGGTGTACAGATATCTTTTTGAGAACTTGCTTTCAATTCTTTTGGAGATATATCCAGAAATGAAATTACTAGATCATATGGCAGTTTTATTTTTAACTTTTTGAGGAACCACCATACTGTTTTCCATGGTGGCTGCACCATTTTATTACATTCCCACCAACAGTGTACAAAGATTGAAATTTATCTACATCCTCACCAACACTTTTTATTTTCTTTCTTTCTTGTTTTTTATATTAGTCATTCTAACAGGTACATGGTGATTTCTCATTATGGTTTTGATTTGTATTTCCCTAATGACTAGTGGTATTGAACATCTTTTCATATGCTTGCAGACCATTTGTGTATCTTCTTTGGATAAATGTCTATTCAAGTTCTTTGCTCATCTTTTTTTTTTTTTTTTTTTTTTTCATTTTGGCCACACCACACGACTTGCGGGATCTCAGTTCCCTGACTAGGGATTGAACCCGGGCCACGGCAGTGAAAGTACCAAATTCTAACCACAAGACCACCAGGGAACTCCCCCCTCATCTTTTAATTGGGTTATTTTGTTGTTGTTTTTGAGTTGTAGGAGCTCTTTATATATCTAGATATCAACTCCCTATCAGATATATGATTTGAAAATATTTTCTCCCATTCTGTAGGTTGCCTTTACACTTGGCTGATTGTGTCCTTCGATGCACAGAAGTTTTAAATTTTCAAGTAGCCCTGGAAAATTATTTTCAACCTAGAATTCTATATACACCTAAAATAGCAATCATTTATGAAGGCAAAATAAAGACATTTTCAGATTTGCAAAGGTTCAGATAATTTTCCATTCTAGAAATACTTATTTGAGTTTGCTTTGAAGTAATATGAAGTTGAGAAGAGGGTGCTTCTAAGAAGCAATAGAATAATGTAGGGTTATACTAAAAAGAAGCTCCCAGGATGCAGCAGACCCAGAAAGTAGTAGTATGACTAGGAAATTGCATGATCTTAGTGACATAGTAATAAAGGTACATATTTTCTGCTCATTAAGATAAAAGAAATTCTCCAGAAAGAAAAATGTGTACAAGGAAGTCACAACTCAAATATAGAGCAAACTAATGCATGATTTGATTTTAAGCAATTCATACAGTGTAAGAAAAGAAAACCAGTTTAATCGCAGCAATTGGAGCAGTGGCACAGGTTCTTAGAGTGCCGAAGGTTTTGTGACATATATTTAAATGTCTTTATTGTACAATCATGCACCTTGAGTCAAAAGGAAATAAGATTTACATTAATCATAAGAATATAGATATGTTTATTGGCTTTTGGTTGCAGAATCATTTCATAGTAAATTTGATTATAGTAAAGGTAAAGCTGACAGAGGGCTGGGAGGTGGAGAAAGGATGAGAGGTAGACAACAGTAACAGAGGTTAAATTTCTTACCCCATACAGTGAAAGTCAATATATACCATGTAAAGTATCAATAAGTGAAGGTTGCATTATAAAATACTGCTAATAAGTTGATTGGCTAAAATATAGAGATACAAATGTATAATTTATAATAACATTTTTCAAAGTTCATCCCATAAACTACCTGAATCAAAATTACCCACAGTAGTTTTTAAAAATTTAGATTCCTTGGCTACACCCCACATGTTTTTGGAGTGATGCCCAGGAATCTCCTTTTTAAGCAAGCAACAAGCTTTTCAGGTAATTATTGTGTATACAGAAATTTGAGAACCACTAATTTAGAGTAATGGAAGTAACCACCAGAAAAATTAAACATAAAAACTGCCCGTTACAATTGGAGATTAGGATTAGGGGTGGCACAAAGGTGGGAAGGAGAAACATTTTAAGCTTTCCTTTTATTTACCTCTGTATGGCTTTAATTTTTATTCCCATATGTAAGTATTATATTTATAGTTTTAAAAAGTGAGGCAGGATGGGCGTCTTTACTGAACCCCTTCATCTCATCCTCAGATTATTAGGAGACACAGGAACCACTTGAGGAGGACCCAGTATATGTTCTTCAGTTCTGACTCTGAGTCATCTGTGGAATCTGGGTGCTCCCTACTATTAATGATAATAATATTTGTAACCCCTTAGTTATCTCTTAGTTATGTGTAATGTCTGGGATGGTATGCACACACAGTTCATTGCTAAAACTAAAAAATAAAAGGAGAGAAAGTGAGAGGGAAAGTTATAAAATTATCTTCAATATACAGTGAGTATCGTGGCTGGGATAAAATAATTTTGTACTGATTCCATAAAGTCCTAAGAGTCCACACAAAGTTACCCTTATTTTTATGGCTTCTGCCCCTTTTCTCCTCCCCCAAGTCCCCTCAGATCCATCTAGTCCTGTATATCTCTGGAGAAGAAATTTAATTTCTTTCTGTTGTTTAGAGCAAAACACAAGACAAACACAGTTGTTGTTGTTTTTTCTCTGATACTGACCTTGCCTCATCTTGTAATTTCTATGTGTTACCTCACTAATGCAGTTTCTGTTTCTTTACTCCATTTTACTATAGTTACCATCCTGTCCTACACTGTAGCAATAAGAGGTGCCATGTGTTCTGTTGATTCTATGCCAGGAACCGTTCCAGATGCTTCACAAGCATTATTGCCCTTAATCCTCACATCAGCCTTATTTAGTAAAGGTATTAGTTTCATCTTATAGATAAGTGGGTCTTAGAGAGGTTTAGTGACTTGCACAAAATGACACAGAGAGAAAGTGGCAGACAGCTGATTGAACTTCAAGTTGATCTGTCAACAGAGCCCAAGTTCTTAACTTCAACAACATTCTGTCTCCCTGATTAGTCCCTATCAGGCTGCCATACTTGTAGTCATCCCCATATCTTTTATCCCAACTCAGATTTTATCTCACAGAGGTGTATGTGGCTCAAGACCAACATCGTTCTGGAACTTGAGATGCCCACATGAAGGCATTAGACTTCCTTTATTAGAGTGAAAGAGTAGGACTCCTTCTTTTTCCCCTTCCCCAAATGGAGTTATAGGACCATATTTCAGCAAATGCTCCAAATTTCAAGGGATGTAGGTCTGGTGAGGTAGTTTGAGCAGGAGTTTTCAATTCAGACAGACTTCAATTTAAATTCCAGCTTCACAACTTATTAGCTCTGTGACCCTACACAAATTGTACCAGCTACCTGAGCTCCTTGCACCTCATGGAAAAGTGAGACAATACTGTTGTGTTTAACTTAAGAAACTATTGTGAGGTAAGGTTGTGTAAAGCTCCTAGGATGGTGCTTGCCAAATGGTAGTTGTTGCTCTTGTTAGAATTATCGTCTTTCATCATCATCATCACAGTTACCATTGCTAATTCAGCAGCAACTTTTTTTTCTTTTATAACAGGTTTTTTGAGATATGATTCACACACTGTACAATTCACCCATTCAGTGGTTTTGGTATTTTACATTATTAATATTTTTAAACTGTGGTAAAAATATATTTAACATAAAATTTTACATTTTCATTTCTAAGTGTACAGAATTCAGTATAATTAATTACATTTACTATGTTTTGCAACCTTTGCCACTCTTTCCAAAACTTTTTTATCACTCCAAACAGAAACTCTGAAACCATTAAGCAATAACTCTCTGTTCTCCCCCTCCCCCATAGCCTGTTAACCTTAATCTACTCTCTGTCTCTATGAATTTTACTATTGTAGATGCCTCGTGTAAGTGGAATCATGCAGTATTTGTCTTTTTGTATCTGGCTTATTTCACTTAGCATAGTGTTTTCAAGGTTCATCCATGTCGTAGCGTATGTCAGTACTTCATTCCTTTTTTTTTTTTAATTGAAGTATAGTTGATTTACAATGTTGTGTTAGTTTCTGGTGTACAGCAAAGTGATTCACTTATACATATATATGTATTCTTTTTCAGATTCTTTTCCATTATAGGTTATTACAAGGTATTGAATATAGTTCCCTGTGCTATACAGTAGGACTTCATTGTTTACCTATTTTATATAGTAGTGTGTATCTGTTAATTCCAAGTACTTTATTCCTTTTAAAGACTGTATAAGATTCCATTGTATGGATATACTACATTTTGTTTATTCATTCATCTGTTGATGGACATTTAGGTTGTTTTGGCTATTGTTGATAATGCTGCAATGAACTTTATCATATAAGTATCTCTTTGAGTCTCTGCTTTCAATTCCTTTGGGTATATATACCAAGAGTGGAATTGCTGGGTCATATGGTAATTCTTGTTTAGCTTTTGAGGAACCACCAAATTGTTTTCCATAGCATCTGTACCATTTTACATTTCTACCAGCAATGCACAAGTGTTCCAATTTCTCCACTTCTCCCACACTTATTTTATTTTATTTTTTTAAAATTATAGCCATCATCATGGGTGTGAAGTGGTTCAGCAGCAGCTTTCTAATCCAGGATTCCTCATGAATGTGATATGTGACCAAGATACTAGATAATGGAGATGGACCACACTTTTGGATACTGTGCTCAATCCTTAGCTCTAAAGGGACTGTTGGTATAATTTTACTATAATCTCTAGACAAAAAAGACAGTCTTCCTGTGTTTACAAGATTCTCGGAGAGTAATTTACTTGCCAAGAAGTTGCCTTAATTTGTAAGGTTTTCAGTAGGTTACATGTATTTGCAGGCAAACAATCACAACAGACAATTAAACAAGCTTTACAGATGAGGTCCAGTATAGTAACACAATAAGCAATCAAATTTTAAAAGTTGACTTAAGACACTAGTTAGAGGTTTGTGGAATCGGCACCTAAAACACAATTTCTATAGAAACAAGTTTATGATAATAGTGGCTGGAAGAATACCTGAAACAACATCAAAATGATCCATTACATATTTAATAGGGTTTCAAAATCTAGCAAAAAAATTTAAAGTATGTTTGTGTGATATCAGGTGGAACATGAGCTTTCTCCTATTTTCTTTTACCTTTAGATATTATACTCTGTTTGTAATGCTGAGAGTGCATGCCACCCTGGGTGGATATATTGGATTGACTTCATGTCAAATCAATGTTTATCTGCCTTCTGGCACAGAGAAAGTAGAAAAGAGTGATTCAAGGTGTACTTGAGCTGAAACAAAGACTAGTCACTAGGGCCATAAAAGTTGTGACATTTTCTTGTCTGCCAATATGGCAAGAACTGAGGACACTCTTCCCTAGTGATTCTAGTAACATTGGCAAAATATATGCTTTTGTGAAGTTAGGTTTTGTTTTGTTTTTTGGTTTTTTTGCTACTGTTAAACAGACATACACACAAAAACTAACACACACACATAGCTAATCTTTGTAATACTACGTAAAGCCTTGTGAGTGGACCTATCTGACTCAATGAATGGAAATGTTTACATAGAGTTTGCATAGAGTTACTATCTTGATTTGGGAAGTGGTACAGACTAGTTCTTTTGAGCACCAACTTAGGACCTAGGGAAACCTGGCTTTACCACTTAGCTGTATGACTCTGAACACGACTGTGGATTTCTTTGAGTCTCAGTTTTCTGATCTGCAATACAAAAATCATGACATCTACCTCATAATATGATTGTGAGGATTTTATGAGTAAGTATCTGTAATGTGCTTAATATTATGCCTCAAAGATCCCCTAAGTGCTCAATAATAATAAAATAACTAATGTTTATGAACTCTTATTATAATGGCTCAATAAACAGTATCTATTATCATGATTTTATATGTGGGGGAAATACTTGTCAGATATCTTGTTAGTACAGTAGATACACACTGTGGTATTATTTTGTATAAGTATAAAACAGTAATAAATATAATGATAAAATCTAGTTATGGCAATCTTAGAGTAATACTTTATTACTATGAAGAGACTGGAAAGGAAGAAATGTTTCACTCTAATATGATGACGAGCCACCCAAAGATGGAATTAATCAATTTGGAATCCAAGCATTCTCTGGAATGCTTTTAAGTATAGGCAATGACCAGTTGGTGGGAACATTGCAGAAGATATTTAAACATAAATGACCTCTGAGTTCTCTTCCAACTCTGAGAGTCAATGCTTTATTCTCATTTCCACTGATCCCTTGATATCAAGAATGGCTTCTCCATCATTCATCAACAGAACAGAAGGTTCAGAAAACTTCACCCCCAAACCTTCCTTTAGAACAACTGCAGAAAGAACTAGACTCAATTTTGTTCTAATTGGTGGAGAATACACTCCCTTGGGCTCCTTGAATGTCAGGTATAACTTGATCTGTTTCCTTTCTATTGAAAATAGGTTGTATTTACTTCCTTTTCTAAGCTGAGGTTTCTCAACCCTCGATAGGTAGATGAAATATGGTTCTACTTCTAAGGAAGTGAAGCAAAAACACCCACACAATAATCATTCCTCTCTTTCTATCCTGGCTGAAATAAGCCAAGAGACAAAGAGCAAAATATCAAGCTGAAAATCTTTCAAGGATAAGCAACCTTGGGGGCTGTGTTATCCTGCCTAATTTTGCCACAGACAGTATGGTTGATGTAATAATAATTTGCAGTTAGATTAAGAAGTGCAGAGATGCATCAAAATATTAACACAAAGCTAATTAAGTTTTAGGAGCTTTATGGTTTCAGAGGAAGGTGTAATTTTCATTTTCATCATAAGCAAAAAATTAGTTATTGTTTTGGCTAACTTATTCCAATATTTCTTTTTATACCCCATATTAGAACAAATGTTTTTAGAGTATCTTAGTTTCTGTTTATTGAATTATTTTCTTTTATCCAAAAGGATAGATGTAGCCCTGTGTCTCAGGACCTTACAAGTAGTCTAGTGCTTAGGAATCAAGACACTGTAGGCATACAATTTAGGTTTCAATCTTAAAATGCCACATACTCTCTGTGTAACCTTGCACAATGTCCTTTATTTCTCTGGGCTTCAGTTTTCTCATCTTCAACATGGGGATAATAATACCTTCTTAATAGGGTTGGTATAAGGATTAAGGGAGATAGTGTATGTAAAGATGAGACAGTACGTGAAGTCTAAAATGGCCTTTAGGTACTATTTCATCTCTTAGCTGGCGATTACTTCACCTCTTCTGCCTCAGTTTCCTTGTCTATAAAATGGTGATAATAATTGTACCAGCTACACAAGGTTATTATAAATTAAGTAATATATGTATAGTGCTTAAAACAGTGCCTCAGGGCTTCCCTGGTGGTGCAGTGTTTAAGAATCCGCCTGCCAATGTAGGGGACATGGGTTCAAGCCCTGGTCTGGGAAGATCCCGCATGCCGCGGAGCAACTAAGCCCGTGTGCCACAACTACTGAGCCTGCGCTCTAGAGCCCACGAACCACAACTACTGAGCCCACGCACCACATCTACTGAAGCCCGCGCACTCTAGAGCCCGTGTTCTGCAACAAGAGAAGCCACCGCAGTGAGAAGCCCGCGCACCGCAACGTAGAGTAGCCCCTGCTTGCAGCAACTAGAGAAAGCCCATGCAGAGCAACGAAGACCCAACACAGCCAAAACTAATAAATAAATAAATAAAAATAATAAATTAATTAATTAATTTAAAAAAAAACAGTGCCTCAAACATAGTATGTGCTCAATAAGGGCTGGCCATAATTATTGCCATTGTTATTATAATTATCCTTACCACTACTACTGGAGTTTCTGAGAAATAAGTTGTCCAAAATGATCAAGAAGTAGGACTTGATACATGTAAATCAATGAAGTTAGAACACTGCCTCATGCCATACACAATAATAAACTCCAAATGGCGTAAAGACTTAAATATAAAACTCCTAGAAGAGAACATAAGCAAAACGTTCTCTGACATAAATTGTAGCAATGTTTTCTTAGGTCAGTCTCCCAGGGCAATAGAAATAAAAGCAAAAATAAACAAACGGTACCAAGTCAAACTTATAAGCTTTTGCACAGCAAAGGAAACCATAAACAAAACAAAAAGACAACCTACAGAATTGGAGAAAATATTTTAAGATGATGCAACCAGCAAGGGCTTAATTTCCAAAATATACAAACAGCTCATACAACTCAGAAATAACAACAACAAAACAACCCAACCCAATCAAAAAATGGGCAGGAGACCTAAATAGACATTTCTCCAAAGAAGACATACAGATGGCCAACAGGCACATGAAAAGATGCTCAACATCACTAATTATTAGAGAAATGCAAATCAGAACTACAATGAGGTATCACCTCACACTGGTCAGAATGGCCATCATCAAAAAATCTACAGACAATAAATTCTGGAGAGGGTGTGGAGAAAGGGAGCCCTCTTACACTGTTGGTGGGAATGTAAATTGATACAGCCACTATGGAGAACAGTATGGAGGTTCCTTAAAAACCTAAAAATAGAACTACCATATGACCCAGCAATCCCACTCCTGGGCATATACCCAGAGAAAACCATAATTCCAAAAGATACATGCAAGTGGTCATTGCAGCATTATTTATAATAGCCAAGACATGGAAGCAACCTAGATGTCCATCAACAGAGGAATGGATAAAGATGTGGTACATATATACAATGGAATATTACTCAGCCATAAGAAGGAATGAAATTTTGCCATTTGTAGAGATGTGTCATACAGAGTGAAGTAAGTCAGAAAGAGAAAAACAAATATTGTATATTAATGCGTATATGTGGAATCTAGAAGAATGGTACAGATGAACCTATTTGCAAAGCAGAAATAGAGACACAGACATAGAGAACAAACGTATTGACACCAAGGGAGGAAGGGGGGAGGTGGGCTGAATTGGGAGATTGGGCTTGACATATATACACTACTATGTATAAAATAGATAACTAGTGAGAACCTACTGTATAGCACAGGAACTCTACTCAGTGCTCTGTGGTGACCTAAATGGGAAGGAAATCCAAAATGGAGGGGATATATATGTATATATAGATATATATATAGATACACACACACATATAGCTGATTCACTTTGCTGTACAGCAGAAACTAACACAAAATTGCAAAGCAACTATGCTCCAATTAAAAAAATGGGTGAATAATCTAATAAGGACCTACTATATAGCACAGAGAACTCTACTCAGTACTCTATAATGACCTATATGGGAAAGAATCTAAAAAAGAGTGGATATATGTATATGTATAACTGATTCACTTTGCTGTACAGCAGAAACTAACACAACATTGTAAATCAACTATACTCCAATTAAGATTTTTTTTTTAAAGTCTACAAATAACAAATGCTGGAGAGGGTGTGGAGAAAAGGAAACCCTCCTACACTTTTGGTGGAAAGTGGGTGTAGCCACTATGGAGAACAGTATGAAGGTTCCTTAAAAAACTAAAAATAGAGTTACAATATGATCTAGCAATCCCACTCCTGGGCATGTATCCAGAGAAAACCATAATTCAAAAAGATATACACACCCCAGTGTTCATAGAAGCATTGTTTACAGTAGCCAAGACATGGAGGCAAACTACATGTCCATCGACAGATGAGTGGATAAAGAAGATGTGGTACATATATACAATGGAATATTACTCAGCCATAAAAAATAATGAAATAACGCCATTTGCAGCAACACGGATAGACCTAGAGATGATCATACTAAGTGAAGTAACTCAAACAGAGAAAGACAAATATATGATATCACTTATATGTGGAATCTAAAATATGATACAAATGAACTTACTTACAAAACAGAAAGTCTCACAGACAAAGAAAACAAACTTATGGTTACCAAAGGGGAAAGGGGGTTGGGAGGGATAAATTAGGAGTTTGGGGTTAGCAGATACAAACTACTATATGTAAAATAGGTAAACAACAAGGTCCTACTGTATAGCACAGGGAACTATATTCAATATCCTGTAATAAACCATAATGGAAAAAATATGAAAAAGAATATACATATATATGTGTAAGTGAATCACTTCGCCGTATGCCAGAAACTAAGGCAACACTGTAAATCAACTATACTTCAATTTTAAAAAATTTTTAAAAAAGAAGTGGGACTTGAGGTTGTCCTTGAAAGGTGGGAAAATTTTGATTTTGGTGGAAAGGAGAAGGTAATGGTAGAAAAATGAGTAAAATCCCATAGATATAAATGGATATAGCTGTTCTTGGTGGTAGCCAGATTAGAGAAGTCAGGATGTCTTGGTGGGAAGCAATGTTAAGTCATTAATTTTAGACTTGATTCTAGAGGCTTAATTACCAACTGCTGACTCTAATTCTGACTTTACGTGTTCTTTCTGTTTAAGTGTCCACCATCCCTAATTGAATTCAACACTCAAGAGTCTTAATTCCCATGCCCAGAAGAGAATTTGACTGGTTGGCCCAGCCTTGGCAATGTGTCCATCTGTGGTCTAATCACCTGTGGCCAGGGGTTTGAGTTATGGGGCATATTAAGTTGAGGAAGTTAAGAAGTAAGGCAATGATTAGCAAAGTAGACATCATTTTGCTTACATATGTGGGTTGGGGGCTGAGGCAGGCCAGCATGAGCTATGAACAACTTGGCTAGAGACTTTGTCTTATTCATCATGGTCTCCCAGCACATGGTAATCAGCTAACCCAATGTTTACTACATTGAACAGACACTCAAAAAGAAGGAATGTATTTAGAAATTCTCCATCTCCTTACTCAACTTCACAGCATATGTACACAGAGCCTCTCCATTGGTGTCACACTCAAAACAGTGTCACAAACTGCTTGAGTGAATAAGAAAGCCCATGCCAAGTCTACAAGTGCTTTACAATTACTTTCTTCAAAGGAGTGGTCCATATAGTTTGTATGTTCCAACTTTCAAATTCTTTATGAAGTATAGTCCTAAAAATGTGCCCACAGTCAAGATTTTCTATATAGTTGCATTAAGGCTTAAGAAGAGTCTCATTTGCTTAAGCATAAAATCATTTAGTTTGACCATTTCTTAATCCATAAAGTTTTCACTCTTCTGACAATTTGCCCATTATAGAAATAGCTTATGAATCAGTTAAGAAAAGTCCATTTAGAAGATCAAATAGCAGGTGTCAAGACATCAGACATAATGTTTCAAAAAATACAATAAATAAATATTTTTACTTATAAAAGGCTTGCCTATTTTTCTTTAATAACTCCTTCTTCAAATATATTCTAAATTAAAAGCAAGCATCTTTAAATGGTTTATTTTTATGTCTTTTTTAATCTCAATTCTATATGTCACTTGTTATTCTCCTTCATCTAATTATATGTCTGTGATGGTGTCACCCTTCTATAATGAAGCATATTTTGAGAGGCCCTTTGAATGATGGAGGTATGAAAATTTCAGAGGTCTTCATTAAATCCAGCTAAAGGCAGGGGAAAAAAATATGAGCCATGATCCTCAAAGCCCACTTGGTTTCATGTATTCTAAATTTAATTCACATCCCATGACTTCATCACTTTTTACTCATTTAAAAATATCCTAGTCATAGACTCAATCATCTTATTAAGATCTGAAAAACATTTTTCATACTTTAATTCCACTACTGAAACACTTTCTTTTTGCCTATAAAAACTGGGACCATCTCAGTCCTAAAAAGGAAAATTCATCTCTAAAGAACATTTCAGTGGCAAATTTAACCACTTTAAGTATTATGTTACCAATATTTTAAACTTTTTTTTCATTTAAATTGCATTCTGAGTCATTTAAGGCCCTGAATTACTAAGTAGAACAACAATATAGCATGCTTTTTTCCAAAATAGATTTTGTATTTGTAGGGCCTTGTGACATTATACATATATGGAAACCCCTAATTCAATGTTTATTGGCCACGCTGTCATTGACAGTCTTTTGGCCAGGCTGTCATTCTCTGCCCCTGTTCTCGATGGACTTTGGTGAATGACTTAATTGAAATTCTGCCCTTGTATGTGCTCTGCCCTTCAAGCATACTGATAGGAGTGTTCTGGAATGAACCAAATGCACTATCTTATGGCAGGTCTGTAACTTCTTCCCTCTCTTCATAGCTCTACAGAGATAAAGCAACTAATATTTTGAGTGACCTTCTGCACTTACAGTTCCCATCTGTTGTGGCCTGAAATTACCATCTAAGTTCTTGCCATGTGAGGATCTGCAGGGTGCCCCTTGATCTGTTGACCAAGCATGAGCAGTTACACAAATAGCACACAATTTCAAAGCCAGACAGGCTGGTAGAATCAGGCTCCATTTGCCCATTCTTTTACCATGTTATAAAACTAAGCTGTTCCCGTCTACTGCTCACAGACAGAGGCCTTTTTAAAATTCTAGCAAACCTGATCCCAGGTACTTGCCAGCAAAGTCTTAGTCTTGTTAACTGATACTGGTAATGAAGTGCATCTGAAACTGAACTTCGTATGAGCAATAGGTATCTCCATTTTCAGATCAAATTCTTTCATTTTTTAGATTAATTTTTTACCTGATTGTAATCATGACGTGTCTATGGTGGAAAGTTTGGAAAATACATAAAAGAATAGTGAAGGAAGTAACATTACTCAAAAGCCAATACCTGCAGATAACCAGTGTTAACCTTTAAACATGTTTTCTTTCAAACTTGAGATTTTACTCTGCACATAATTTTTTATAACATTATATCATAAACATTCACTTAAAGGAATATTTTAAAGCATTATTTTAATGAATGCATATTAGCCCATTATCTGAATACACTGTAATTATTTTTTTTATTAGTTTCTGCTTTATAACAAAGTGAATCAGTCATACATATACCTCTGTTCCGACATCCCTTCCCTCTTGTGTCTCCCTCCCTCCAACCCTCCCTATCCCACCCCTCCAGGCGGTTACAAAGCACCAAGCTGATCTCCCTATGCTATGCAGCTGCTTCCCACTATCTATCTACCTTACGTTTGGTACTGTATATATGTCCATGCCTCTCTTTCGCTTTGTCACAGCTTACCCTTCCTCCTCCCCATATCCTCAAGTCCATTCTCAAGTAGGTCTGTGTCTTTATTCCTGTTTTACCCCTAGGTTCTTCATGACATTTTTTTCCTTAAATTCCATATATATGTGTTAGCATACTGTATTTGTCTTTCTCTTTCTGACTTACTTCACTCGGTATGACAGACTCTAGGTCTATCCACCTCATTACAAATAGCTCAGTTTCGTTTCTTTTTATGGCTGAGTAATATTCCATTGTATATATGTGCCACATCTTCTTTATCCATTCATCCGATGATGGACAGTTAGGTTGTTTCCATCTCCGGGCTATTGTGAATAGAGCTGCAATGAACATTTTGGTACATGTCTCTTTTTGAATTATGGTTTCCTCAGGGTATATGCCTAGTAGTGGGATTGCTGGGTCATATGGTAGTTCTATTTTTAGTTTTTTAAGGAACCTCCATACTGTTCTCCATAGTGGCTGTACCAATTCACATTCCCACCAGCAGTGCAAGAGTGTTCCCTTTTCTCCACAGCCTCTCCAGCATTTATTGTTTGTAGATTTCTTGATGATGGCCATTCTGACTGGTGTGAGATGATATCTCATTGTAGTTTTGATTTGCATTTCTCTAATGATTAATGATGTTGAGCATTCTTTCATGTGTTTGTTGGCAGTCTGTATATCTTGTTTGGAGAAATGCCTATTTAAGTCTTCTGCCCATTTTTGGATTGGGTTGTTTGTTTTTTTGCTATTGAGCTGCATGAGCTGCTTATAAATTTTGGAGATTAATCCTTTGTCAGTTGCTTCATTTGCAAATATTTTCTCCCATTCTGAGAGTTGTCTTTTGGTCTTGTTTGTGGTTTCCTTTGCTGTGCAAAAGCTTTGATGTTTCATTAGGTCCCATTTGTTTATCTTTGTTTTTATTTCCATTTCTCTAGGAGGTGGGTCCAAAAGGATCTTGCTGTGATTTATATCATAGAGTGTTCTGCCTATGTTTTCCTCTTAAGAGTTTGATAGTTTCTGGCCTTACATTTAGGTCTTTAATCCATTTTGAGCTTATTTTTGTGTATGGTGTTAGGGAGTGATCTAATCTCATACTTTTACATGTCCCTGTCCAGTTTTCCCAGCACCACTTATTGAAGAGGCTGTCCTTTCTCCACTGTACATTCCTGCCTCCTTTATCAAAGATAAGTTGACCATATGTGCGTGGGTTTATCTCTGGACTTTCTATCCTGTTCCATTGATCTATCTTTCTGTTTTTGTGCCAGTACCACACTGTCTTGATTACTGTAGCTTTGTAGTATAGTCTGAAGTCAGGGAGCCTGATTCCTCCAGCTCCGTTTTTCGTTCTCAAGATTGCTTTGGCTATTCGGGGTCTTTTGTTTTTCCAAACAAATTTTGAAATTTTTTGTTCTAGTTCTGTGAAAAATGCCAGTGGTAGTTTGATAGGGATTGCATTGAATCTGTAGATTGCTTTGGGTAGTAGAGTCATTTTCACAATATTGATTCTTCCAATCCAGGAACATGGTATATCTCTCCATCTATTTGTATCATCTTTAATTTCTTTCATCAGTGTCTTATAATTTTCTGCATATAGGTCTTTTGTCTCCTTAGGTAGGTTTATTCCTAGATATTTTATTCTTTTTCTTGCAATGGTAAATGGGAGTGTTTTCTTGATTTCACTTTCAGATTTTTCATCATTAGTGTACAGTAACGCCAGAGATTACTGTGCATTAATTTTGTATCCTGCTACTTTACCAAATTCATTGATTAGCTCTAGTAGTTTTCTGGTAGCATCTTTAGGATTCTCTATGTATAGTATCATGTCATCTGCAAACAGTGACAGCTTTACTTCTTCTTTTCCAATTTGGATTCCTTTTATTTCCTTTTCTTCTCTGATTGCTGTGGCTAAAACTTCCAAAACTAAGTTGAATAAGAGTGGTGAGAGTAGGCAGCCGTGTCTTGTTCCTGATCTTAGTGGAAATGGTTTCAGTTTTTCACCGTTGAGGACGATGTTGGCTGTGGGTTTGTCATATATGGCCTTTATTATGTTGAGGAAAGTTCCCTCTATGCCTACTTTCTGCAGGGTTTTTATCATAAATGGGTGTTGAATTTTGTCGAAAGCTTTCTCTGCATCTATTGAGATGATCATATGGTTTTTCTTCTTCAATTTGTTAATATGGTGTATCACATTGATTGATTTGCATATATTGAAGAATCCTTGCATTCCTGGAATAAACCCCACTTGATCATGCTGTATGATCCTTTTAATGTGCTGTTGGATTCTGTTTGCTAGTATTTTGTTGAGGATTTTTGCATCTATGTTCATCAGTGATATTGGCCTGTAGTTTTCTTTCTCTGTGACATCCTTGCCTGGTTTTGGTATCAAGGTGATGGTGGCCTCATAGAATGAGTTTGGGAGTGCTCCTCCCTCTGCTATATTTTGGAAGAGTTTGAGAAGGATGGGTGTTAGCTCTTCTCTAAATGTTTGATAGAATTCGCCTGTGAAGCCATCTGGTCCTGAGCTTTTGTTTGTTGGAAGATTTCTAATCACAGTTTCAAGTTCAGTGCTTGTGATTGGTCTATTCATATTTTCTATTTCTTCCTGATTCAGTCTTGGCAGGTTGTGCATTTCTAAGAATTTGTCCATTTCTTCCAGGTTGTCCATTTTATTGGCATAGAGTTGCTTGTAGTAATCTCTCATGATCCTTTGTATTTCTGCAGTGTCAGTTGTTACTTGTCCTTTTTCATTTCTAATTCTATTGATTTGAATCTTCTCCCTTTTTTTCTTGATGAGTCCGGCTAATGGTTTATCAATTTTGTTTATCTTCTCAAAGAACGAGCTTTTAGTTTTATTGATCTTTGCTATCGTTTCCTTCATTTCTTTTTCATTTATTTCTGATCTGATCTTTATGATTTCTTTCCTTCTGCTCACTTTGGGGGTTTTTTGTTCTTCTTTCTCTAATTGCTTTAGGTGCAGGGTCAGGTTGTTTACTCGAGATGTTTCCTGTTTCTTAAGGTGGGATTGTATTGCTCTAAACTTCCCCCTTAGAACTGCTTTTGCTGCATCCCATAGGTTTTGGGTCATCGTGTCTCCATTGTCATTTGTTTCTAGGTATTTTTTTATTTCCTCTTTGATTTCTTCAGTGATCACTTCGTTATTGAGTAGTGTATTGTTTAGCCTCCATGTGTTTGTATTTTTTACAGATTTTGTCCTGTAATTGATGTCTAGTCTCATAGCATTGTGGTCGGAAAAGATACTTGATACAATTTCAATTTTCTTAAATTTACCAAGGCTTGATTTGTGACCCAAGATATGATCTATCCTGGAGAATGTTCCATGAGCACTTGAGAAAAATGTGTATTCTGTTGTTTTTGGATGGAATGTCCTATAAATATCAATTAAGTCCACCTTGTTTAATTATCATTTAAAGCTTGTGTTTCCTTATTTATTTTCATTTTGGGTGATCTGTCCATTGGTGAAAGTGGGGTGTTAAAGTCCCCTACTATGAGTGTGTTACTGTCGATTTCCCCTTTTATGGCTGTTAGTATTTGCCTTATGTATTGAGGTGCTCCTATGTTGGGTGCATAAATATTTATAATTGTTATATCTTCTTCTTGGATCGATCCCTTTATCATCATGTAGTGTCCTTCTCTGTCTCTTCTAGTAGTCTTTATTTTAAAGTCTATTTTGTCTGATATGAGAATTGCTACTCCAGCTTTCTTTTGATTTCCATTTGCATGGAATATCTTTTTCCATCCCATTACTTTCAATCTGTATGTGTCTCTAGGTCTGAAGTGGGTCTCTTGTAGACAGCATATATATGGGTCTTGTTTTTGTATCCATTCAGCCAATCTGTGTCTTTTGGTGGGAGCATTTAGTCCATTTACATTTATGGTAATTATCGATATGTATGTTCCTATTCCCATTTCCTTAATTGTTTCGGGTTCGTTATTGTAGGTATTTTCCTTCTGTTGCATTTCTTGCCTAGAGAAGTTCCTTTAGCATTTGTTGTAAAGCTGCTTTGGTGGTGCTGAACTCTCTCGGCTTTTGCTTGTCTGTAAAGGTTTTAATTTCCCCATCAAATCTGAATGAGATCCTTGCTGGGTAGAGTAATCTTGGTTGCAGGTTTTTCTCCTTCATCACTTTAATTATGTCCTGCCACTCCCTTCTGGCTTGCAGAGTTTCTGCTGAGAGATCAACTGTTAACCTGATGGGGATTCCCTTGTGTGTTATTTTTCCCTTGCTGCTTTTAATATGATTTCTTTGTGTTTAATTTTTGACAGTTTGATTAATATGTGTCTTGGCGTATTTCTCCTTGGATTTATTCTGTATGGGACTCTCTGTGCCTCCTGGACTTGATTAACTATTTCCTTTCCCAAATTAGGGAAGTTTTCAACTATAATCTCTTCAAATATTTTCTCAGTCCCTTTCTTTTTCTCTTCTTCTTCTGGAACCCCTATAATTCGAATGTTGGTGCATTTAATGTTGTCCCAGAGGTCTCTGAGACTGTCCTCTGTTCTTTTCATTCTTTTTTCTTTATTTTGCTCTGCATCAGTTATTTCCACTATTTTATCTTCCACCTCACTTATCCGTTCTTCTGCCTCAGTTATTCTGCTATTGATCCCATCTAGAGTATTTTTCATTTCATTTATTGTGTTTTTAATCGATGCTTGATTCATCTTTAGTTCTTCTAGGTCCTTGTTAACTGTTTCTTGCATTTTGTCTATTCTATTTCCAAGATTTTGGATCTTGGAAATAGAATCTTGGATCATCTTTACTATCATTATTCTGAATGCTTTTTCAGGTAGACTGCCTATTACCTCTTCATTTGTTAGGTCTGGTAGGTTTTTATCTTGCTCCTTCACCTGCTGTGTGTTTTTCTGTCTTCTCATTTTGCTTATCTTCCTGTGTTTGGGGTCTCCTTTTTGCAGGCTGCAGGTTCGTAGTTCCCGTTGTTTTTGGTGTCTGTCCCCAGTGGCTAAGGTTGTTTCAGTAGGTTGTGTAGGCTTCCTGGTGGGGGGGACTAGTGCCTGTGTTCTGGTGGTTGAGGCTCGATCTTGTCTTTCTGGTGGACAGGTCCACGTCTGGTGGTGTGTTTTGGGGTGCCTGTGGCCTTATTATGTTTTTAGGCAGCCTCTCTGCTAATGGGTGGGGTTGTGTTCCTGTCTTGCTAGTTGCTTGGCATTGGGTGACCAGCACTGTAGCTTGCTGGTCGTTGACTGAAGCTGGGTGCTGGTGTTGAGATGGAGATTCTGGGAGATTTTCGCTGCTTGATATTATGTGGAGCTGGGAGGTCTCTTGCGGACCCATGTCCTTAAGTTGGCTCTTCCACTTCAGAGGCACAGCACTGACTCCTGGCTGCAGCACCAAGAGCCTTTCATCTACCCGGCTCAGAATAAAAGGGAGAAAAAGTAGAAAGAAAGAATTAGTAGAAGAAAGAAAGAGAGAGAGAAAGAAAGGAAGAAGGAAAGAAAGGAAGGACGGAAAGAAAGAAAGAAAGGAGGGAGGGAGGGAAGAAGGAAAGAAAAAGAAAGAGTGAAAGGAAGAAGGGAGGGAGGAAGGAAAGAAAGACAGGAGGGAGGGAGGGAGGAAGGAAAGAAAGAGAGAAAGAAAGAAAGGAGGGGTGGAGGGAGGGAGGGAGGAAGGGAAGGTAGGAAAAAAAGAAAGAGAGAAGATAAAGTAAAATAGAATAAAGTATAAAATATAGTAGCGTTATTAAAATAAAAAAGTAATTATTGAAAAAAAAACGGACAGATAAAACCCTGGGACATATGGTGGAAGCAAAGCTATACAGAGAAAATCTCACACAGAAGCATACACATACACATTCACAAAAAGAGAACAGGGGGAAAAAAATCGAAAATCTTGCTCTCAAAGTCCACCTCCTCAATTTGGGATAATTCGTTGTAAAAAGAGGAAAAGGGGAAAAAATCTTAAATCTTGTCCTCAAAATCCACCTCCTCAATTTGGGATGATTCGCTGTCCATTCATGCACTCCACAGACGCAGGGCACATCAAGTGGACCGTGGAGCTTTAATCCGCGCCTCCGAGGCTGCACAGAGAGATTTCCCTGTCTCTTCTCTGCTCTCACAGCTCCCAGGTCTCAGCCTTGGACCTGCCCCTCCTCTGCGCGTAGGTCGCCGGAGGGCGTCCGTTCTTCGCTCAGACAGGACGGGTTTAAAGGAGCTGCTGATTCAGGGGCTCTGGCTCACTCAGGCCGAGGGGAGGGAGGGGCACACAGTGCGGGGCGGGCCTGCGGCGGCAGAGGCCGGCGTGACGTTGCACCAGCCCGAGGCGCTTCGTGCGCTTTCCTGGGGAAGCCGTCCCTGGGTCCCGGGACCCCGGCAGTGGCGGGCTGCAGAGGCTCCCCGGAAGGGGGGGTGTACAGTGACCTGCGCTCGCACACAGGCCTTGTGGCGGCGGCAGCAGCAGCCCCAGCGTCCCACGCCCATCTCCAGGGTCCACGCCTTTAGCCGCGGCTCGCGCCCGTCTCTGGAGCTTCTTTAAGCAGCGCTCTTAATGCCCTCTCCTCGCGCACCAGGAAACAAAAGGGAAGAAAAAGTCTCTTGCCTCTTCGGCAGCTCCAGACTTTTTCCCGGACTCCCTCCGGGCTAGCCGTGGTGCACTAACCCCTTCAGGCTCTCTTCCTGCCGCCAGCCCCAGTCCTCTCCCTGTGCTCCAACTGAAACCCGATACCCAAGCCTCAGCTCCCAGCCCCGCCTGTCCCGGCGGCCAAGCAGACAAGCCTCTCGGGCTGGTGTGTGCCTGAGGGCACCGATCCTCTGTGCGGGAATCTCTCCGCTTTGCCCTCCACACCCCTGTTGCTGTGCTCTCCTCCGCTACTCCGAAGGTTTCCCCCTCCGCCACCCGCAGTCTCCGCCCGCGAAGGGGCTTCTAGTGTGTGGAAACCTTTCCTCCTTCACGGCTCCCTCCCACTGGTGCAGGTCCCGTCCCTATCATTTTGTCTCTGTTTATTCTTTTTTCTTTTGCCCTACCCAGGTATGTGGGGAGTTTCTTGCCTTTTGGGGGGTCTGAGGTCTTCTGTCAGTGTTTAGTAGGTGTTCTGTAGGAGTTGTTCCACGTGTAGATGAATTTCTGATGTATCTGTGGGGAGGAAGGTGATCTCCGCGTCTTACTCTTCCGCCATCTTCCTCCGTCCCCCTCCCACTGTAATTATTTTATTATGCTATTTTATTTAGTCGTTCACATAATATTGGACATTGTTCATTTAGGTTTCCAATTATTCAGAATGATAAATAACCTTATCAAAATATTTATTGGTCTCTAATTACTTCCTTAGGATAGGTATACTTGTTCATCTTTTAAGTAAGTTCTCAACAGTCTCTCAGATTGCTTTCCAAGAAAGCTGTAATACTCCCACCTATATGCTAATTTTATAGGTGGAAAATTATATCTTACTATTCCACTTCCTTTTAATTAAAATTTGGCTAGTATAGAGACCATTCTGGATGCAAATGAAGAAGAAAAGAGTAGAAGGAGTGGTGACTTTGACTCTTATCATGGTCCAACTATGGGTGAAAGACAGTGCCCATGGCTTCCACTGCCATCTTCTCTGAGTTCTTGTTTGGCGGCCAAGGAGCTGCAAAGAGAGATCTTTCTGTAGGAAGACTTCTTGTAATAAAACCACAATTCACATTTTATTAGCACTTTTCAGCTTATTGTCCTTTCACATCAATTGTCATAGATTCTCAAACAACCCTTCTAAGGATGGTGTTCTTATGGAGATACATGGGTCCCTATGCTCCTGGGTTGCTAGGGTCCTCCATTTTCCCTAGCCTCTCTGACCATGGAAGTGTTCTAGGCTGGAAGTAATAGATTAGGGGCTCGATGGCCATCATCAGAAAGTCTACAAACAATAAATGCTGGAGAGGGTGTGAGAAAAGGGAACCATCCTACACTGTTGGTGGGAATGCAAACTGGTACAGCCACTATGGAGAACAGTATGGAGGTTCCTTAAAAAACTGAAAATAGAGCTACATATGATCCAGCAATCCCACTCCTGGGCAGATATCCAGAGAAAACCATGAGTCAAAAATATCATGCACCCCAATGTTCATTGCAGCACTATTCATAATAGCCAGGACATGGAAGCAACCTAAATGTCCATCAACAGAGGAATGGATAAAGAAGATGTGGTACATATATACAATGGAGTATTACTCAGCCATAAAAAAGAACAAAATAATGCCATTTGCAGCAACACGGATGGGCCTAGAGATTCTCATACTGAGTGAAGTCAGACAAAGACAAATATCATATGATAATGCTTATATGTGGAATCTAAAAAAAGGCTACAAGTGAACTTATCTACAAAACCGAAATAGAGTGTTACAGATGTAGAAAATAAACTTATGGTTACTGGGGGGGTAAGGATGGGAAGAGGGATAAACTGGAAGATTGGGATTGACACATACACACTACTATTAATATATATAAAACAGATAACTAATAAGGACCTACTGTATAGCACAGGGAACTCTACTCAATACTCTGTAATGGCCTGTATGGGAAAAGAATCTAAAAAAGAGTGGATATATGTATTTGAATAACAGATCCACTTTGGTGTACACCTGAAACTAACACAACATTGTAAATCAATTATACCCCAATAAAATTTTAAAAAATAGATTAGGGGCTCAAAATCTAACTCCAAATATAATACTCTTTCTGTTATTCTTTCTGTTATACCAAGGTCCCTATTACAAAGGCAGGTGTACTGAAAAGAACTTAAGCTTCCAGGCCCCTCAGTTGCATAGTTCCTTTTGAAGGCCCTGCACTTAATTTTCTATTTGTAGTTTTGCAGCCTTTTTCTCAGAAAGGGCCCTCAAAGTGTATAAGCTTCAGGTATCCACAAAACCTGGATCCACCCCTACTCCACAGATAGTAGGACACTAAGAGCATAAATATAGCTTCCAGGGGTTCTGGGGTAGGAGAAAGTAGTTAGAAACTTCCAGTTTGGGCCAGAGAGGGAAAACTGTTGCTAGAGTGTGGGCTGTGAAACTGATTTTAAGGGGCCACACACACATCTCTCTCAGTAACCCCCTCTCTCAGGCAACAGACTCATTTTCTTCAGAAAAATCCTGGGTCATTGGCCTTCTCAGGGACAGAGCTTAGCTGATATATCCAAAGCATCAAATCAGGACCCAGGACCTGGGTAGAAGGGAGGCACTTCCTAAGCTGATGACCTCATAGAGAGTGCAAAGTTGAGGCCAGATTGAGCTGATGTAAAAGAAAATGGATCTTGCTGTTTATACGTTTTAGCAGGCACAATACACAGAACAAGGACCCGTTATCTCAAATTATGAATAAATTAGACATTGTATTAAAGACTTTAAACCCAACATGATGGGTTACCTATCTTGCCTTGGCTGAATTGCCTTGTTTTCACATCTGACAGGGCTGCCATCTATGGTCACGTCCATCAGTCAGGAGTTCTCACCCTTTTTTTGTGCCATGAGCCCCTTTGACATGTGATGATACCTATGAGTTGAACCCCCTTCTCAGAATGTTTCTAAATGTGTAAAATAAATTATGCAGACTTGCAAAGGAAACCAACTATACTGAAATATTGTTATCAAAATACTTATGAAACAAGTCTGTGATATAGTGAAGTAGTATTTCTTTACTAATCCATTAAAAACCAAGATCCAGTAGTGAATCTGCAAACTGCAGTGAAACTGCAAAACGTAGTGATGAGCATAAACAATATTTGAGACATCTCCAACAATTGTAATATGATATGAAAATATCTGTGATTTTTATTGATGATGAAGTCACAGGTACAGCTAAGGCTAGTGTGGTTTATTGCTTAACATTCGTATTTGAAGGAAATCCTAAATTTCACTTAGATGTTTGTGAAAATAAAGATGTGATTTTTTTCCCATTTATGTTCACAAAACCCCTGAATTTTATCCACACATCTCAACTGACCAGTACAGATGTAATCTCAAATTTTTAGTTGCTTGGTGGTAGATATAAAAGCTCCTGTTAAGGGCTGAATTCTGTCTCCTTCAAACTCATATGTTGGCATTCTCATCTCCAGTACCTCAGAATGTGACTGTGTTTGGAGATAGGGCTATTAAAGATGTAATTAATGTAAAAAGAAATGATATGGGTGAGCTGTAATCCAACATGTCTAGTATCCTATGTGTGTGTGTGTGTCCTAAAGAGATTAGGACACACACACACATAGAGAAAATCATGTGAAGACACAGTGAGAAGATGGCCATCTACAAGCATAGAGAGAGATCTTAGAAGAAACCAACCCTGCTGATGCCTTGATCTCAGACTTCTAGCCTCCAGAACTGTGAAAAAATAACTTTTTGTTGTTAAAACACAAAGACTGTGGTACTTTTTTATGGTAGCCCTAGCAGGCTAATACAGCCCCTGAGCCAGTCCCCCAAGAGTAGAAGAACTACATCATTCTCCTAGGTGAGGAGGGGGTAGGGAGCACAGAGGGAGGGAGAGCATGTGTGAAGACCTAGAGGCAAGAGAGGGCATATGGCTCAATGTAGCTGAAGCATGGAGTGAGAAAGGTATCTCAAAAGATAGCATCCAGATTAATAAATATCTTGATAGCCTGAAAGATAACATTTAACAGTGGTAATGATGCTTTAACAGTGGTAATGATGCTGAAATTGTGACTTTGTAAAGCATTTTTTGGCATTCCAAACTTTTTCACATACATTAACTTTCTGACACTAAGTCAACTGTGTGAGGTATGTAGTACAAGCAATCATTATTATACAGATGAGGAAATTGAGGTTCCCTAAAGATAGGTTCCAATGTGATTCAGAAAATCAGAAAACAGTTTCCATAATTACAGGGTGCAGGAAAACTGGATCAATATCAATAGTAGTTGTTATGAAGTAAAAGTTAGTTTTTATGAAGTAAAAACTAAAATAGCTAATCACAAACTCTCAGTATGAAATGGACTCTAAGATAGTTATCCAAGTTTAGGTTGTGTTAATGGCAGTATAATGTCTAGATCTACACTGTCCAAAAATGGTAGCCACTAACCTCATGTGGCTAATAAATTAAAATAAGTTAAATTAAACTTTCAGATCCTCAGAAACACCAGCCACATTTCAAGTGCTCAATAACCACATGTGGCTAGTGGCTACCATACTAGATAGTGCAGGAATAGAACATTTCTCTCATCACAGAAAGTTCTATTGGACAGCATTAAATCAAAGTACTGTCCAGTGAGTACTCAGATAATATTTGGTGTGCTACATGTAAAAGAATGAAATTAGAACATTCTCTAACACCATACACAAAAATAAACTCAAAATGGATTAAAGACCTAAATTTAAGATAGGATACTATAAAACTCCTAGAGGAAAACATAGGCAGAATACTCTTTGACATAAATCACAGCAATATCTTTTTGGATCTGTCTCCTAGTAATGGAAATAAAAAACAAAAATAAACAAATTGGACCTAATTAAACCTAAAAGCTTTTGCACAGCAAAGGAAACCATAAACAAAACAAAAAGACAATCTATAGGATGGGAGAAAATATTTGCAAACCATGCAGCTGACAAGGGATTAATCCCCAAAATATACAAACAGCTCATACGGCTCAATATCAAATACACAAACAACCCAGTCAAAAAATGGGCAGAAGATCTAAAAAGACATTTCTCCAAAGAAGACATACAGATGGCCAAAAGGCACATGAAAAGATGCTCAACATCGCTAATTATTAGAGAAATGCAAATCAAAACTACAATGAGGTATCACCTCACACCACTCAGAATGACCATCATTAAAAAGTCTACAAATAAGAAATGCTGGAGAGGCTGTGGAGAAAAAGGAACCCTCTTGCACTGTTGGTGGGAGTGTAAATTGGTACAGTCACTATGGAGAACAGTATAGAGGTTCCTTAAAAAACTAAAAATAGAGTTACCATATGATCCAGCAGTCCCACTCCTGGGCATATATCCAGAGAAAACCATAATTCGAAAAGATACATGCACCTCGATGTTTATTGCAGCACTGTTTACAACAGCCAAGACATGGAAGCAACCTAAATATCCATTAACAGATGAATGGATAAAGAAGATGTGGTGTATATATATGTGATGGAATATTACTCAACCATAAAAAATAATGAAATAATGCCATTTGTAGCAACATGGATGAAATTAGAGATTATCACACTAAGTGAAGTAAGGCAGACAGAGAGAGACAAATATCATATGATATTGCTTATAAGTGGAATCTATGATATGATACACATGAACTTATTTACAAAACTGAAATAGACTCACAGACATAGAAAACAAACTTATGGTTACCAAAGGGGAGAGAGGGAGTGGGATAAATTAGAAGTTAGGGATTAGCCTACACACTACTATATATAAAATAGATAACCAACAAGGACCTACTGTATAGCATAGGTAACTATACTCAATATCTTATAATAACCTATAATGGAAGAGAATGTAAAAACAAAGAATATATATTTATTTATATATATATGTATAACTGAGTCACTTTACTGTACACCTGAAACTAACACAGCATTGTAAATCAACTATATTTCAAAAAAGTTTTTTTTTAAAAAAGGATAATATTTGGTGTAATGTATTCTGTATCATGTGACATGGTAACTAAGTGGCATGTATCAAAAAACAAGATCCAAGACTATGAAAAGCCTGGAGAGCATGTTATATAAAGAATAGTTGGAAGTAATTGGAAGGTTGTGGAGAAAAGATGACAAAGGGGAAATATATTATCTTCACATATAACTTTTAAAAGGTACAATTTATTGGTCTTCTACTATGAGGAACTGGATCTGTTCTTGGTGCTTAATGTATAATCTGTGTAATTGTCTCAACAACTTAGCAAGATGATCTTCTCACTTCATTTTGTGTATGAGAAAAATAAGGTCAGCTAGTTAGTAAGAGATAGAACTTGAACCCATGGCTGTTCCACTGTATGCTATTTTCTACTATCACATCATATGAAAAAACAGTTTAACTTATTCCACTATATTTTGGAGGATGGAACTGTTATCAATGGTGGAAGTTACAGGAAGGCTGATTTTAATTCGTCTAAGGAAGAACTTTATAACAATAACAGTGATTCAACAGTGAATTTGGGAACCTTGGGTGAGGGTCTCTGGAAGTATTTGGGCAGAGAACCACAAGCTGTTGGAGAGAAGACTTTTATATCTAGTTTGAGGGTTGGACTTGATGACCCTAAGATTCCTTCCAACTCCAACAGTTTTTATAATAGTTTCATTATATTACATAATAAGACTTGTAACCATTTAATGCCACATAGCATCCTCCAATTCACAATGAATAGATTTTTTTGCCAATTAAAAACTATTTTCAAAGCAATATCAAAAAGATTGATTTGTACTTTTTACTTAAATTTTTTATTATCCGTTTATCTCCATAGAACATAATATGAAATTGGCTAAATTTTAACATATTTTTTAGATTGCTGAAAATAAAAAGTGAAAAGTGAAGTTGAAACATCAAAGAAACTTAGGTTCACATAAATTATCTTGAGGGAAATACTAAAAATTTTGAGGGGAACTAAGGAATAAGAATAGTTTTAACATATTTTTAACAATTAGAGACTTCCAATTCTGCAACAGTACAATATAAATGGAATTCAAGAATAGCTATATAGATGTCAAACTTCTCCCACACTTTTATATATCTCTCAGAGGTAGAAGAATCCCTATGTTGCTTTTATTTTATTTTTTAGTAAGCTTTAAAGTATAATTACATACAGAAACGTGCACAAATCACAAGGCCATAAGTGTACAGTTGAATGAATTCTCAGAGTGAACACAGGCATTACATTACCTGCACCACAGAAGGCCCTTCTCCCTTCCAGTTAAAACCTTTTCCCCTCACCTATAATGAATTAGTTTTATCTGTCTATAAGCTATATACATGTAATCATACAGTATGTCTTCTTTTGCCTCTGGCTTCCTTCACTCAGTATTACGTTGTTGAGAGTCATCCATGTGGCTGTGTGTAGTTTTAGTTTGCTCATTTTCAAAGCTGTATAGTATTTCATTGTGTGAATATACCCCACTGTGTGAATGTATTTATCTATTATACTGATGATGGACATTAGGGTTGTTTCTAGTTGAGGATATTAAGACTAGTGTTGTTATAAGCATACTTTTTTCTCTTTTTAAACTAATTTTGGTAAAATAGACATAAAATTTATCATTTTAGCCATTTTTATGTGTATTTTCTTCAGAATGTTGCACAAGTATCACCACTATCCATGTCCAGAAATTTCTCATCATCCCAAACAGAAACTCTGTACAGGCATACATTGTTTTATTGCACTTAACTTTATTGCACTTCCCAGACATTGGCTTTTTTTTTTAATAAATTAAAGGTTTGTAGCAACCCTGTGCTAGGCAAGTCTATTGGTGCCATTTTTCCAACAGCATTATTTTAAAATTAAGGTATGTACATTTTTTTAGACATAATGCTATTGCACGCTTAATAGACTGTAGTTTAAACATAACTGTTTTTTTTTTTATGGCTGTGTTGGGTCTTCGTTTCTGTGCGAGGGCTTTCTCTAGTTGTGGCAAGTGGGGGCCACTCCTCATCGTGGTGCGCGGGCCTCTCACTATCGCGGCCTCTCTTGTTGTGGAGCACAGGCTCCAGACGCGCAGGCTCAGTAATTGTGGCTCATGGGGCCAGCTGCTCCGTGGCATGTGGGATCTTCCCAGACCAGGGCTCGAACCCTTGTGTCCTGCATTGGCAGGCAGACTCTCAACCACTGCGCCACCAGGGAAGCCCCTAAACATAACTTTTATATGCACTGGGAAATCAAAAAATTCATGTGACTCACGTTATTATGATATTCGCTTTATTGAAAATGAACCCACAGTATCTCTGAGGTATGCCTGTACTCATTAAACAATAACTCCCCATTCCTTCCTCCTCCCAGCCTCTTATAACCTTTACTGTACTTTCCGTCTCTATGAATTTGCCTACTCTAGGTACCTCAGATAAGTGGAATCATATAATATTTGTCCTTTTGTGACTGGGTTCTTTCACTTAGGTCTTTTTAAAGGTTCATCCATGTGGTAGCATGTGTCAGAACTCCATTCCTAAGCATTCTTGTACACATCTTTTGATGAGCACATGCATTCATTTCTGTTGGGTTCCACCTAGGGATGGGATTGCTGGGTCATATAGTCCAACATTTCCCCAAGGCTAGCACAGTCTGCTTCACTTCTCTCGACACTTTCTCTCCATACTCCTTATTCTTCCTTGCCTTCTGTCCACAATCACTGCAATGCTCCTCCAGTATGAAAAAAAAATCTTCCTGTTACTCTATTTTCTCTTCAACCTACTGGACCATTGTTGTTGTTTTTGCTATTGTTGTTCACATGTATATATATAACAAAAAAATAATACAATGAACATTATACACCCATTACCCAGCTCAAGAAATAAAATATTAGTAGTATCTTAGAGCTCCTCCCTAATCACATCCTCCTTCTCCTCCTCACAGAGATAACTGCTATTCTGAATTTTTTGCTGATCATTCCCTCCAGTTTCTCTATTTTTGGCCACCTATATATCCCTAAACAATCTATTGTTTAGTTTTGCCTATTTTTGAAAAAGGCATGGGAGCTGGAGTATTTATAGTTTTGTATTTGTCAGTCATTACTTAAGGGCTGCCCCTAAGGGACATCAATTTCCAGGCCCTGCCTGCTCTGGAAGCAGGCAACGGGAGGGCTCTGGCAGCCTGGGGGCAGTCCTCAGGCCACGAGATGCAGGTGCTGGCTGTTGGGAGGGAAAGCACACTGGGGGCCAGTGTGCATGAAAATGGTAAAAGAGTGAAGTGGGTATAGGTGGAGTCTGCTCTATCTATTGACTGTGATAGCTCCCTAAGTGAGCCTTCCTGCCTTGGTTTCTCTCCCATACAACCCATTTTCCAGTCACAATTATTCATTGAAATACTCAACAAATATTTATTGAATACTTATGACGTGCCAGGCATGGTCCTTGCCTGGTGAATCTTATAGTTTAGTAGGCAGACAGACTCTAGACAAATAATTAAAACTGGGATGCATGGTATGAAATAGGAAGTAAGATCACGGTATTATGGGGTCATATGTCTAGAGAAAGCCTATCAGAATACTTCAATGGAGTCCTGAAGGAGTTGTCTAAACAAAAAAGCAAAGGAAGGGGGCAGGGTGGGGGGTGAGGGATGAGGGATGAGGGTGGAAGGAGAGCATTCTAAGCAGAGGGGACCTTTTGTGCCAAATTTCAGAATTGAAAGAGAGCATTTCAAAGAACAGAAAGTACCAAGCACAATGCCATGGTTGTCTGGAGGAACATTTCTTAAAAATTGTGTCACAAATAAAACTTACTATGAACTGGTTTGTGGCTAGAATGAGGCTTGAGAAACTGGGAAGTTTGAGCCTTCAGAGATCTGAATTAGGTGAAGGGAACAGATGCATCAGCGTGAGCAATATTTCAGAAACTCCCTTGCCTGTTAAATTAGAAAAGGCATAATCGATGGAAGTAGCACCCTGTATTTATTGGGCTGATTTTTATCTATATTTAAATCTGTATGTTTTAGCCAGTGCCTGAAATGTGGCCTGTCTGAAAGCAGGAAAGATGAATTACCAAATTAATTATTTAGGGCTCTGGTCACTATTCTAATCTCTTCTAACCATTTCGTGATGTGAAACCACAACTTCTTCCTCTATTCAAGTCATCATTATCTATCTTTGAATGCATTTAGATTTCAACATGAACGTATGGATTTCACATATTTTATGTGCCAAGTCAGGGATGGAGCCTAGTGTAAATTTTAATATATTAAATTTCATGCCAAAGTAAATAGCTTGCTTACATTTCAAATGTGTATCTGTATGTGATCTCGGTAGCACCCCAAAGTTCCTGACTCCCTTGACCTACCACCCAGTCAATCTGGGCAATCCCCAGCTCTGGGTAAACTTCCTCATCCATTTTCTCACCTTCTCAAAACTCCCAAGTATTGTTTAAGAAAGTCATGTAGGGCTTCCCTGGTGGCGCAGTGGTTGAGAATCTGCCTGCCAATGCAGGGGACACGGGTTCGAGCCCTGGTCTGGGAGGATCCCGCATGCCGCGGAGCAACTAGGCCCATGAGCCACAATTACTGAGCCTGCGCGTCTGGAGCCTGTGCTCTGCAACAAGAGAGGCCGTGATAGTGAGAGGCCCTGCGCACTGCAATGAAGAGTGGCCCCCGCTTGCCACAACTAGAGAAAGCCCTCGCATAGAAATGAAGACCCAACACAGCCATACATAAATAAATAAATAAATAAATAAATAAATAAATAAATAAAAAGAAAGTCATGTAACCCTAATGATTAGTTACACTTGAAATTCCTTTTATATGATATCAGGTTAAAGCTATTTAATTCCTTTGTTTTGACTCCTTTATTCCCTTCCTTATATTCATTTTTCCAATCCCACCCTTTCACTTTCCTCAAGCTCCCTCCATTACTTTCCCACTATTTATCTCAGCCTCTCTGACCAAAAAAAAAATATTTTCTTCCATTATTACAGGAAAAATGTCCTTTTCCTGTCCACAAAAGTTAACCTTTCTCTCCATTTGAATACAGACTCCATCTTTTCCAGGACCCCAACCCTCTCACTTTTATCTGCAATTCTCACTTGCCAGGGCCCCCTTTCTCTCAGCTTACAGATGTTCTCATTGTTTTTATCCTTCCAAAGCATTTTCTCAACTTACAGTTGAGAGTGGCTATCGACCTCCCTTCACTTCCATGGTTAGTACTGTAAGAATGGTCTACATTCACTTTCCCTGTGTCTGCTTCCAATTTACTTTTCGACCCACTTGAAACTCGTGTCCCTCAAACCTGTTCCTCCTCACTGCACTGTTCCTCTATCAATACCTCACTTCACCACTTGCTGCCTCTGTAGCCTAATTTCCCTCTCTTTCTTCAAACCATTTCACTCCTCTGCTGAAATAGCACCTACCACAGTGGTTCTCAACCTTGGCTGCATATTGGAACCACCTGGGAAGCTTTTAAAAGTCCTGATCCCCCAGCTGCACCTCAAACCAATTACATCGAAAACTCTGGGGGTGGGATCCAGGCATTAGAAGTTTCCATATCTCCATTTATGTTTCCAATGTGCAGCTGGAATCGAGAACTCCTGCACTAAGCCTTATCTTTGGCTTCTGTGTCAAAATCCTTACCTAAAGCTGGTGGCAGGGAGGCAGTGTGATGTTGCAATCAGACAAATCTGACTTTGAATCCTGGTCACACCACTTATTATTTATGTAACTTTCAGAAAGTTATTTAATTAATGTTTATGCATCTCATTTTTCTCAACTGTAAAGTTAGGATAGCAATACTTAATATTTGTAAAAATTAAATGAGTTAGCTTATGCAAGATACTTGGCACACGTAGACCCTCAGGACATGCGCTTTGTATGGCTCTCTGATTCCTCCTTCCCTTCTCTCAGATGTGCTGAGTGTTGTTGTTCCATCCTCCCTCCAAAGCAATGCCATTTCCTTCCTCCCTCTTTTCTCTATCTTTATCTGTATTTTCTTTCTTTGTTTTAATTTTCAGTCCTAATCAAATGATTCCCCTATTTTGTTCTCTAGGTAAACTGTCCTCCTATGCTGTATGCTCCTTTTCCAAGTCCTTGTTAGGCATCTTCTGATATATGTCTTTATCACCCAAGGTTCTTACTTTGCAAACCATAGAAATTGACTCTTATGGATTTAAACAGAAAAACAACCTATTGAAAAGATGTTGGCTATCTCCCAGCATCCCTGGGAAAGCTGGAAAACCAGGGTGGAAAACAGGCAAGATTGTGTAGAGAGGTTTCATACCTGGGACTCTGGCCAAAATTACTCAGCAGAGCCAGAGTGGTAAAGACAGCACTTCTGAGTACTGGATACTGCAGCTTCTAATGGACACTGGATCCTGCCACTGCCCTCACCTCCAAAAGAAGTCTCCCCTAGCCTTACATTTTTGCATCACTAACTCCAGATTCAAACCCCAAGACGGGCATGTCTCTTTAGCGAAAGCTAGTTTCAGCTGTACCCTAGCTGCAAGAGGAGCTGGAAAGCAAATATTTGGCTTTTTAAACTTCTGTAGTGGGAAATGGGCTCTACCTTCTAACAAGACGTACACAGTGGGGACATTCCCTGGTGTGGGATGGGCACTCAAAAATGGCAAATGCCTATTACAATGCCGTATAAATACCTCAAACTTAACATACCCCAACCAATCTGTATTCCACTCCACCTTCACTCCTCCCACCCCTTGCTCAAACTGGGCTTGCCAATTGGTTTTCTTATTCAGTCAATGATATCACAACTCTGATATTTCTTGAGCAATTTTCAGAATCTGTGGATTTGCTTTTCTTCTTCTTCAGGTTAGATCCTACTCCTTCAACCTTCTACATTTATATCTACTTGTACCAAATGTGCATGATGAAGCTTTCTCATTTCTTAATACTCATCTCAAAAATCACCTCCTCCATGGGACTTCTCTGATCCTTTAATCAGGATGACTTTCTCCTTCCTTTGTGTTTGCACAGCACTAAATTTTGCACTTATTTAGTTGTTTATATGTGACTCTACCTTACTATGCTGTTAACTCTGAAATCAGAGATACATTCTATTTATCTTTGCCTCCCCATCACCTAAACCTAATGCCTTGTACTTAGTAAGTCACTCAAATTATGATTTGTTAGTTGAAATGCTTCATGCTAAAGCTCTTTCTTGTTGTAGATAATTATGCATATCACCAAATCAGACACGACTGAGTGTAAGCCATATTGTTTTTATCTGGTAAATAAAATAAATAAATTTTAAAAATTGCCAATGAAACCACAATATGATACATCATTGACTGTAAGATGCATCCTGATTTTTAGATGTAAAAATGTATAAAAAAGTTGCACCTTAGAATTTATGAAATACAGTAGTTATTATGGTTTAATATATTCTACAAAGCCATTAGTTATGGATACTTTGCAGTATACTAAAAAAACAAATAATATTTTGGGTTACAGTCTCTCAAAAGCCCATAGCATGGATACTTACACTAATCCACTTATGCTTCATTTATTTTTGATGCTTATGCATTTGACAAACGTATTCTCTGTTGTCAGGGATATTTTCTTTAAGTATTATGGTATTTACCGTATTATGGTGTTCTTTAGGTATATGGCTTGGCTCATAAAACTTATGAGGCTGCATTTAAATTACATGATTTGGATGTCAGGGTCCTGACGTTTGAGAAGGTGGCTTTTCACTTGTTTTTGTTTCTTCCTTCTCTCTCTTACCTGATGTTCTGGGAGGGTCTTGGGAAAAAAGCGTAGGGCTTATGACTCCCGACCTGGGGGGTGGGCAGCCATGAAGAGGAGAGTCTCTGTACAAGTGGCTAGACACAGGGAAGTTCTGGCCTGGGCAAGTTTCGTAGGAGAAATCACCTCACCAAGAGATCCACAAATAGTATATGTAGTGTTTTTTAGGTAAAAAGAAAACGTTGCTCAGAGTGAAATCTGTTGCTTCTAACTTGGATTGACTTAGGTTGCTCTCCATCATGCCTCTGACAGCCCCAATTGCACACAGATGATAAGAGCTACACAGGTATTTCAGCTCAATTTATCAAGAGTACTGGGACAGGAAAGAGATGAATGAATGGTGATATGTTCATTAAAATGTTTTTTTAAAATATCCTACTGCTTGCTGAGTGGTTTTGCTTCAAAAATTATGGACAAATGGAAATTTAATGTTCTCTTTTTCCTTTTCCTCCTTCCCTCCTAGCCCCAAGGCCAAATCTAATGGATTCCACTTTTCGCTGTGTAAATAAGACAGCGTCGTGCCCAGAGTTCCTCTCCTCCAGAGGTAGGTAAGGGAATTTATCAACCTTGTGTCCATCCCATCCCCCATCCCTCCCACGCGGATACTTAAAATAACTGCGCAGTCATAGTACCAGAGGCTCCCTCAGCCAGCAGAGTTCCATAACAAGGCAAGTGGGGAGCTCTTCTGGGTGAAAATGAAGGTTCCCTGCTTATGTTTTGTTTAACCATAGCCATTTTGTCATTTTAAAAAACCTGAGGCTACTTTGAGGCTTGGTTCGCTTGAAGGTTTCTGTGAACGTTCTCAGTGGAAGTAGTAGCAAAAGCTCATTTTGTCAAAATGCCATATATGTTTGGAAAACAAAGAAAGACTGTTTTTTTTAAAAGACAAATGTTCCCTGAAAATAATGATATTTTATTTCATTATTTAAATTCAGCTGCAAGTATCTGGACCCTCAGACTGATATTTATTTTGCCTGATTTCCCCTTCACCAGAAAGAGAAAACATTAAAGATCACTCTCCACATTTTCACGAGCAGCTTTCACAAGGGTAATAGCTGTTGAAGTCTGTTTAAATTTGGGAGTAATTTGTTCCTTACGTAACAGAATATTTCAGAAAGCACCAGAGTACAGGAGAGAGTGCGCTTGTCAAAAACAAGGCTTTTAGTATGGAAATAAATTATTTAAATCAACGTTGCTTTTCGAAGCCCAGAGGACAAAGCTAAGGAAGTGGGGGCCTGGGGAGTGAATGAGATTTAAGGTCTCTAGGCTTCAGTTAGAAAACATCTTGGGTGCAGTCTGTTATTCTGAGAGCATTAAACTCTTATTCACGGTTAACATGTAAGAGTCCATGTGACTTGATATTTTCAGTTCTATGATTGCAATGACTTGAAAGAAGTCTGTAGACCAGTTTCTCCAAGTATGGTCCCAGATCAGCAGCATAAGCGTCACCTGGGAACTTGTTAGAAATGCAAATTCTCACCCCTACCCAGGCCTGATGAATCAAAACTCTGAAGATGGGGCCTGGCCATCTGTGTTTTAACAAGTCTTCCAGGGGATTCTATTTTTTTTTTTTTTTTTAGCATTTGGTAGACCTTTCATTTTTTTATTTTTTCAATTTATGTCACAAGTTTTATTGAGCTTCCTTTGACATCCTGTTTTCTATAATTCTTTTTTTTTACATCTTTATTGGAGTATAATTGCTTTACAATGGTGTGTTAGTTTCTGCTTTATAACAAAGTGAATCAGTTATACATATACATACATCCCCATATCTTCCCTCTTGCGTCTCCCTACCTCCCACCCTCCCTATCCCACCCCTCTAGGTGGTCACAAAGCACCGAGCTGATCTCCCTGTGCTGTGCGGCTCAGGGGATTCTTATGAATGCTAAACTTTGAGAACTACTGGTCTAGGACAATGGTCTTAGCTGAGTAATTTTCCTAAAGAATATATCTTTCTCACCCATACTGATAATTTGAAATTGGCTTACCAATTTCAAATTTATTTACCTTCTTGTCTCACCTTCAATAGACAAGAAGGTAAATAACCTTCTTGTCTATTCCTATCAAACGCATCTATAAACAAGTACCACTTGAGAGTAGTCAATCGCACGAAGATTAAAGTGATCCTTATAAGCAGACAGTAGAAAGCCAACTTACTGTTTTGTTATATATTATTCTAACACTGGTCCATATCACAAATAAATTATTTGGGAAACTCGAGGCAAGCACACCAGTTGCAATTTTGAGCATCCTGGAGGATGGAGGCCTTCCTAAAATTTAACATTCCCACACATACATACAGTTTATCCTCCAGTGTCTGTGCCTTTGCATATGCTGTTCCCCTTGCCTGGAATACCACTCTCGCTTTCTAACCTGTCCTACTCTTGCTCCTTCAGTCTTGAGGAAGCCTTTCCTCAACCCCTAAACTGGCACCTGGTCCTTAGCTTGTTCATAACTTGTAACAACATGCGGTTTTATAATTATTTTTTTGTCTCTCTGTGCACTAGCTTAGATACTACTTGGGTGAAGGGTTGTCTTTAATAACTGTATACCTCAGTACCTAGCACAGTACTTGGCTTGGATTGGGGCATAATAACATTCTGAATAAATGAGTGAATTAAAAACCACATGCCCCATATACAGGCAACTTGTCAATGCTCAGAAAGAAATTAAAATATTAACTATGCTCTCAAGTATCGCCCCTGTGGGATAATCTCTCTTCTCCTTCAGTTTTAGTTTTTGTTCATTAAAGAATAAAACAGTCCAGAGATTATATTAGCCATGTGTTTTACATCGAATATTCAAAAGATATGAATAAGGGGTTAATAGACTCCTAGGAGAGCTAATTTCAAAGGACTTTCTTTTTTCCGAAGAACTGTCACATCCTGTTGTTTCATTTTATAGAACTGTATTCATCTACCTTAGGATAAATGTGCATATCAAGAATATTTCACAATTTTAAACAGCGAGAAAGGTAATGAATGTTTCAAAAGGAAGTTGAAGGCAGAGGTATTGTGGCAGTACCTAGTAAGGTAATTGAATGACTGAAGGATTAATGCTGATTGTTTGGAAGCTAGGTAAAATGCAGGAAAAACCTCAGTAGCCTAATAGAAGCAAAATGAAAGGAATAAGCAGTTAGATGAAACAAATTAATGAAATCATGTGAATGAGCGTAGAGGGCCAGGTGTCACTGACTGTACTATTCGCCCACTAAATATGTTGGGGAAAACTGCTATGGTGAATACTTAGAAATAATTTGCACAGTGAGTCCCAAAATATTCACAACTTGGTACTGCATCTCCATTTTTTTTTCATCCTTCTGTTCTAGTGCATTAGAAGATATCTTTCTTCCCACCTGATACATGTCCAAATGAGTGTGAACTAATTGGCAAAATGGACAGTTTTTTCAGGACGCTGAACACAGATACTAATGGGTAGGAAGAATTGGCAACCTCATCTCTGAGGTCATTTTGGAAAACTTGCTCTTAAGCCCAAGACCAGACGTAGAAGTTTGTCCATCGTCCTTCCCTGAAAGAACAGTGTTGGTTTAAAAGATGGCATAGAAATAGGGGCAGTCTGGATGGCATGATGCTAACACACATAGGGAAGAAAATGATTTGATTTTACTGTTTCCAGCTCTTTATTGCCAATATTCTTAGGTGATAAACCTGGGGAAGCAAATGGAGGAAGAAGTGATTGTATTGGAAGGGAAGGGGAAAGTTCTTGGGTGAATGCTTAATAGTAAAGCCTGGACTCATACTCAGAAGTCTGAGAATGAGTCAAGTAGGGTATTGTGTAGGGCATTGCTCAGGGAACTTGTCCTGTTTATTAGAAGACAGAGTTTTCTTATCCAATCCCTGCTGAGAGGCAAAATAATTTCTTAACTCTTTACACCAGAACTAGGGAAAGGGACAATTTTAATAAAGATGGGTTACTAATTTGGAAATCAACATGTCAAATTAAGATATTTCATCAGGTAGAAATACCCCAGCCTGCTAAGGCAAATGTTGGCTTTAGCTGGATTTCATTGACAGATAAACCAGTCACTGCCACCACGTTTCCTCTCCATTATTTGTGCCCACCTACTCTTGGTAAATCGGGATACAAACCTGCTCATGAAAGTCAAGAGTCACTGTGTGCTCATCACTGTCATCTCCCACACTCTTCCCCACACCCTAACATAGACATACCAGGGGATTAGGGTTAGCACACCATGTTTGACCTGGGTCCTAATATAATGTTTTGAAACATAGAAACAAAGGTTTACCTGCAGAGTTGAGGTCCATGTATTAGTTATCAAAGAAGAGGTGATAGAAAGGGTGGATTCATACTTTCAGGGTTAGAGAGATGAGATTTTATTTACATTTGATTGCCCTAAATGTGATCTCATCAAAAAATTGCTACCAAGAACCTGTAAAATAAAAAGCTTGTTTGTGAGAGTGTGTAAAATCAAATGGGTTTATTATTTAGGATTTGATCTCACCAAAACATGGAAGCTCAATGACTTTAAGGAAATTAGAATTTGACTTATTCTGTAGTCTAACCTGCCTGGTACACTATAAATGCATTTTCTTTGACAGGTTTATTCCTTCAGCTGTTTTGAGTTTAATTGGGGTCCTCTGTATAAACCACAGACAGCTTTGGGAAATGTGGTTGTTATTTATAGAACACCACAAGCCTACACTGTACTTTCAGTAGAGCTTAAATTGGACTGAATCTCTCATGCTATCAGCTCTGGGTTCTTTTTGGAGGAAGGGAAAAAACTCACTGCATTTTTTTTTTTGCCCCTGTGTTTGTACTATTAGAAAATGAAAAGAAGCTCTAAAATACATTATGATTTAATGAAAGAAGTGGGAGAAAAAGAAAGGAAACAAGATAGAATAATGGAGTTTTGAGCTTTTTTCCCTAAGAAAATGCAGTAAGACTAAATAACACAGAACAAAATTGTTACAACAGACTCCTCTGTGAGATGTTCACAGAGAAAACTGGAGACTAGAGAACAGCCAGACACCCAGCTGCGAAAGTGCTTCCTTTTGGAGAATTTGGAAGGCCAAGGGGAAAAAATGAGTTATATGAAGATGTGAGATATGTTTGTGGGGGTGGGGGATGAAAGGTCTATGAAGAACAAGGAGACAGTATTAGGCTGTGGGAACATCAGGAAAACAAGACACGGTGGAGTCACAAGTGGGCGAAGAGAAAAAGAGAAGTGTGAAGAGGAAAGCACCAAGGGAAGAGGTGGGTGAGTAGAAGGAGGAGGTCATGATGAAACTTACCCACAGACTAAAGTTGTGAATAAAAAGCCATTTTCATCATCAGTACAGGGGAACATTCTCTGCAGGGTCAGAGACAAGGTAGCATGTCCTTCACACACACAAATAAGCCTTGGATCACGGCAGGTCTCTACTTAGAAAGTTCTAGTTGGATATCTCCGTGTACACCTGGATGGGACTGTCAGGCAGGGCTGGAATGAGCTAAGGAGCAGAAGGGAACTGAAGACCACCAGCCTTGAAGCCTCAGCTCTGTTATGGGAGAGTTTTCTTTTCTTTTTAAATTTTCATTTATTTATTTATTTTTGGCTGCATTGGGTCTTCATTGCTACACACGGGCTTTCTCTAGTTGTGGAGAGTGGGGGCTACTCTTTGTTGCGGTGCGTGGGCTTCTCATTGCGGTGGCTTCTCTTGTTCTGGAGCACAGGCTCTAGGCACGCAGCTCAGTAGTTGTGGCTCACAGGCTCTAGAGAGCACAGGCTCAGTAGTTGTGGCACACGGGCTTAGTTACTCCACGGCATGTGGGATCTTCCCAGACCAGGGATCAAACCCGTGTCTCCTGCATTGGCAGGCAGATTATTATCCACTGAGCCACCAGGGAAGCCCTGGCAGAGTTTTCTTGATCCCCATTGAAAAATTTTTGACAAGCCTCTAAAATATTGCTCCATTTTCCAAGAGTGTCTGGGAAATACTATAACAAGAGCACTGTAACTAATCCATCTGATATGAGGCTCCAGAGAAACCTCAACAAATGTCCATTTGGGAGAGAATTGAAGATTAAAAACTATGCTCAGGGTCTTAATTAAACATTATGTTAATTTTGTGAATTCCAGGTTTTAAATATGAAACCACTGGACTCCTAATGATAACTGACTTGGGGAAACACTGTACTTTGCTTTCTATGAAGCAGGATGATTATCATATCCCCTCTTACCTTTACCTCCCCAGACCCCCAAATAGGCATGCTTGTTACATTGAGGAGACTTCTGGCATTTCTGCACAGCCTTATATGTAGGCAGATGAACTTTCAGACCAGGCTTTGGAGGAGGAAATCTCATAAGCTTGGACCATATATCATTACTAAAAATTGGACCTGGCGTTTATCACAGTTATTTGTTCACTTTCTTCTTCCCTCCCTCCCTCCCTCCCTTGATTCCTTCCTCAAACCTACAGATTCAGAATCTCCAGTGGTGCATCCCACGAATTTGGATTTTGTAAACACTCCTGTAATCCTGATGCCATCAGCCCAGCACTGGTTTTGTGAACACCTTAGAGGTTTCAAAACAGGACCTGCTTTCTGTGTAGGTTGCTGAGTAATCATAGGTGATTTTAAGGGTGGGGGAAGAGCACTCCTGCCTCCCAATATCTCACATATCTTTGGGTTGATTTTTAAAATGCATTTGGCAGTGGACCAGACCTTTCAATTCACATCAGGGTAAAGAAATTTCTTTCTTTTTTCTTTTAACATGTCTAAGGTGTAAATGATTCACACAAGATAATTTAATAAGAACAGGTGAGTGGGGGGAGAGTAAGAAGGCACCTGATATACAATGATGGAGAAAGGGGGCATCATCTCCTAGAGGGAATGGGCAGATTTCGGTACACTCTTCACAGCCTTGGTAAGGGTTGAGCTTACTTGAAACCCAATAGTTTATTTTTATTTTTTAATTAGATTATTTTATTTATCTGTTTGTTAGTTTGTTTATGGCCGCGTTGGGTCTTTGTTGCTGCATGCGGGCTTTCTCTAGTTGCGGCGAGTGGGGGCTGCTCTTCGTGCGGTGCATGGGCTTCTCATCGAGGTGTCTTCTCTTCTTACAGAGCACGGACTCCAGGTGCGCAGGCTTCAGTAGTTGTGGCTCGTGGGCTCTAGAGCACAGGCTCAGTAGTTGTGAGCACGGGCTTAGTTGTGAGCACAGGCTTAGTTGCTCTGCGGCATGTGGGATCTTCCCGGACCAAGGCTCGAACCCGTGTCCCCTGCATTGGCAGGCGGATTCTTAACCACTGCGCCACCAGGGAAGTCCCAGTTTATCTATTTTTAAATAGAAGAGGTATGTTAGAATAAGCCTAAGGGACACATACTTGGAAAAGTTAACAGTAAGGACTTTGCTGTTAGGTGAGTTAAGTCCAACAATTTTCTAAGACCTTAACAGAAAGCCAGGAAAGCAAAATTCTTAAGATGTCCCTCTCCAAAATGACTATCTTGTATATGGCACAAATGCCCAGCGCACAACCGCAAGATGAATAAAAGATGAATTCGTTGTAAAAGGCTTAGAGATGGATAGATGACATTTACATAATGATGTAAATTTGTACATAATGATGGAGAGTAGTTCATTTCTTTGAAAGCTGATAATGCCAGCACTCATGAAAGTAGTTTCATGTTAATTTTGAGTCCTTCAAATTTGGACAGTTTTTTTTCAAAGGAAAAAGACATACTTTCTACTCTTAGAAAGATCACAGAATTAGACAGCAATCATGTTCCTTTTTTTCCCAAGATCTGGGTGCTTTTCATCATTGCCAAACCCTAAAATTGAAAATTCCATACAAATGAATTTTAATATTTTACTGCAAATTGTCATGCCATAGATGAATTCCAATTAGCCTTCTTTTTCTACTTTATAATTAGGAAATAGAGCTGAGGATGGGGGGAAGGGGGGCATAATTCTGGGCAGTGGCCAGGAAAAAAAGTGTAAAAAATTATATTGAGCACAGATTTACATAGTTTTACCATCTGTCTTCAATGACTTAGATCTAGTCTTGCTTCAGGAACTGGGACTACGTCAGATAACTCTTAAAAGTTGTTTCCAGAGTTCTGGTTCCCTCTTAATCAGGTGCTTTACATAAGTAAACATTGAAAAATAATGGAGTAAGGAAGACTTGGGGAGGACTGGATAGCTGTCTTCAGATATGCATAAGGCTGGCAGGTAGAAGGGGAAATACTTTGCCCTAGCTCTAGAAAAGTTTTAAGTTACACAAAAGAGTATCTCTACGCAATCCAAGTAAGAAATAAGTAGAATCGATTGTCGTGCTGATATTCAGCTCTATTTTCCTGGAATTCTATAAGCAGAGTCTGATGGATGTCTGTCAGTGATATTGTAGAAAACTGCAGTGGGTGGGAGACTGAACTGGGGGACCTTTCAGGTTACTTCTGAACTAAAGCTGGAAGGGAAGGCAAGGGAATGTGGTATTATCTTAGGCGGGGTTGCACCAGAAGTAGACTCTCAGGGAAGGATTTGAATGCAAGTGGTTTGTTGAGGAGGTGATCCCAGGCAGTATCAGTAGGAGGGTAGGGATGTGAGTCTTACTGGGGACTTCTGGAACATATTTCAGAATTGTCCTACTCAAGGGGTAAGTAAGCAGGGGCATCTATCCTCCATTTTCGTCCCTCCTGGCTAGGCACTGCTCTCTGGGACATTAAATCCCCTGTACTCCTGGTCTGCCCTGTGCAGGTGGAAAATCATGGGTCCTTGCCGTGGAATGCCATGGGCAAGCATGGAGTAGCTGACAAGTGCCAAAGGGATGTGACTGGGGCATGACAAAATCTGCTATAGTTGTAGAGCATTGGCTGTGGAGTTAGGCTGATCTTGTTTTGGTGCTTACGTCTCCTTCTTATTAGCTGTATGACTTTAGACAACTTATGTAGCCTCTCTGGATCTATTCCTTATCAACAAGTCAGAGGTGACATAGATACCACACAGGGTGATTGTCGAAATTCAGTAAAATAACAAACTTAAAGCACTTAACAGAATGATCTAAAAAAGGTAGCTTTTGTTATTATAAGAATAAATCTTGCTTCTTAGATCTAAAATGAGCTCATTCCCAAAATAGTAAGATATTAAAATCTTACATGCTGCCAAAAGACTTTACAGGTAATACAAATGCTAGAGAAAGAAAATTTTAAACTACTATAGAATTTAGTCAGGAATTATTCTTCTTTCTTCATATAGCAACTAACAAGTATTTAATATTTATTGACTATCAGGTAAATATCTGGCACTACTAAATTCACAATGAGCATAAATGCCTATTTATTCAAGACTTGGCTTAAGCAGCATTTTCTCGCGAATAATAGAATTATTTTACAGCTAGACTGGGACACTGACTGACACTGACTCTTGGCCAAGATAAGGGCAGTGGGCTAACTAATGATGTGTAACATGCTATTTAAAGTTTGAAACTCCCCTGACAGCACCTAGGACTGGTTTATTTTAACTTTTTTCTTCTAGCTTTATTGAGATATAATTGACATATAGCATTGTATAAGTTTAAGATGTATAACATAATGATTTGATATATGTATATATTGTGAAATGATTACCACAATAAGTTTAGTTAATATCCATCACCTCACATAGTTACAGTTTTTTTTCTTGTAGTAAGAACTTTTAAGATCTACTCTCTTAGCAGTTTTCAAATATGCAATACAGTATTTTTAACTATAGTCACCATGCTGTACATTACATCCCCAGAACAAATTTATTTTGTAAGTGAAAGTTTGTACTTTTTACCACCTTCACCCAGGCCCCCTTCCACCTCCCCAACTCCCCACCTCTGGCAACCACCAATCTGTTCTCTGTTTCTATGAGATCAGTTTTATTAGATTCTATGTATAAGTGAGGTGATACAGTATTTGTCTTTTTCTTTTTGACTTATTTTACTTAGCATAATGCCCTCATCCCTGCTGTTCCAAATGGCAAGATTTCCTTTTTTAATGGCTGAATAATACTCATACATATATATCTTAAGACATCTTTATCCATTCATGTGGATGGGCACTTAGGCATTTTCTTGTCCTGTAAATAATGCTGCAGTGAACACAGGGCTGCAGATATCTTTTTGAGACAGTGATTTTATTTCCTTTGGATATATACCCGGAAGTGGAATTGCTGGATCATAAGGTAGTCCTATTTTTATTTATTTTTAAAAGTTATTTATTTTTTAGAGCAGTCTGTGCCTTTATTGGCCAAGCAGGCTTCATGAAGGGGATGAAGCTGGAGAAGTGGGCGACCCTGATGTCTGAGCAGCTCGTGCTTCACGTGTAGGTGATTGAGAACTTGCCCATACAGTGGCCAATCATCCCAGGCTTGATTTCCACCTGGTTGAGGATCTTGCCCTTGTAGCTGCCCACTATCTTGAGAACAATGATCATGTCCCACATGTGCATCTTAACAACCTTAGGCTTCTCCGTGGGTGGTGCCTTGTTCTTGGCCTTGCTCAGGCACTTAAGCAGCGAGTGCTGCTTCCTCCGCAGGCCAGATTCAGCCGCGGTTGCTGCTGGGTGCAGTACAACTGCATGAGCAGCTTGTAGGACTTGTCCAGCAGCTGGTTGAGGTCCACGCCTGAGGTAGGTGGACTTATGGAAGGTCTGCCTCTTTTGCTCCACTTCTGCCACCTCGTCAGTTATTGGAAAATGTTGGTAGTCCTATTTTTAAGTTGTTGAGCAACTTCTATACTGTTTTCCATAGCGCTGCATCAATTTAGATTTCTACCAGCGGTGTGGAAGGGTTCCCATTCCTCCTCTTCCTTGCCGACATTTGTTATCTCTTATCTTTTTGATAATAGCCAGTCTAATGTATGTGAGGTGATAGCTCTTTGTGGTTTTAAACTGCATTTCTCTGATGATTAGTAATGTGGAGCACCTTTTCCTGTGCATGTTGGCCATCTGTATGTCTCCTTCGGAAAAATGTATATTTGGGTCCTTCACTCAATTTTTAATTGAATTATTTTGTTTTTGCTACTGAGTTATATGAGTTCCTTATATATTTTGGATATTAACCCATTATCACATGTGTGGTTTGCAAATATTTTCTCCCATTCTGTAAGTTGCCTTTTCATTTTGTTGATTGTTTCCTTTGTTGTGCAGAAGCTTTTTAATTTGATGTGGTCCCACTTGTTTATTTCTTATTTTGCGTGCTTGTGCATATCTAAGAAATGACCAGTGTTAAGGAGCTTTTCCCCTGTGTTTTCTTCTAGGAGTTTTATGGTTTCTGGTCTTACATTTAAGTCTTTAATCTATTTCCAGTTAATTTTTGTGAGTGGTGTAAGGTAGGGATCTAGGTTCATTCTTTTGCATGTGAATATCCAATTTTCCCAGCATTATTTATTGAAGAGACTGTCTTTCCTCCACTGAGTACTCTTGGCTCCCCTGTCAAATATTGGTTATCTGCATATGCGAAGGTTTATTTCTGGGCTCTCAATTCTGTCCCATTGATATATATCTTTTTTTATGCCAGTAGTATACTATTTTGATTATTATAGCATTGTAATGTAGTTTGAAATCAAGAAGTGTGATGCCTCCAGCTTTGTTCTTCTTTCTCAGGATTGCTTTGGCTATTCAGAGTCTTTTGTTGTTCCAAATGAATTTTAGGATTGTTTTTTCTATTTCTGTAAAAAAAAAATGCCATTGGACTCTTGATAGGGATTGCATTCAATCTATAGATAGCTTTGCATAGTATGAACATTTTAACAATATGAATTCTTCCAGTCCATGAAGACAGGATATCATCCCATTTGTGTTTTCTTCAATTTCTTTCATCAGTGTCTTATTGTTTTTAGTGTGGAGCTCTTTCACCAACTTGGTTAGATTTATTCCTAAGTATTTTATTGTTTTTGATGCTATTGTAAATGGAATTTTTCTTTATTTCTTTTTCAGATAATTAATTTATTAGTGTAGAGAAGCACTAATGATTTTTGTATATTGATTTTGTATCCTGCAATTTTATTCAATTCATTGATTAGATGTAACAGTTTTTTGGCAGAATCTTTAAGACTTTATATATATAAAATCATGTCATCTGCAAATGGAGAAAATTCTACTCCTTCCTTTATGATTATGATGCCTTTTATTGCTTTTTCTTGCTTGATTTCTCTGGCATAGGCATGGTGAGAGTGGGTACCCTTGTCTTATTCCTGATCTAGGGGCCAGTTTATTGGTGCTTTACAGCTGGTGTAACCAGTTTAACAGTTGGGCTTGGTTATGTGACCAGAAGGTCATGGAAGAATCTGCTGGAACCTTTTAGGGAGCTCTCCATAAACAAAGACTCATTGCACAAGTCTTTCACCTCCTTGGGTGAATAAGAAGGACCATGGGGAGCTGTGCTTGGGAGGCTCTTGGGAGTCTTGTGAATATGTTCAGTTATCTGGTCCTATTGTAGTCCTTGAGGGAGTACTAATCCTACCAGGTTACTTTTGGCTGTCTACCTATATGTCTTCCCCATAGATGTGAGAGTTTTGAGAGCAAGAGCCCTGTGTGCATATTGTTTACTATTGTATCCTTCATACTGAAAACATTGCACAGAACACCATGAATAGGCAAAAATGTTTGTTGGATAAAATGAGTGAATGAAGTAGTAGTTGACATCATGGAAAAGGCTAGATGTTTATTAACTTAAATCCACAAATATTTATTCAATGCCTTTTATGTGCAAAATGTAATAATTGTTTTTTTTATATTTTCTTTTTAAAAATTTGATATCAATTTTTATAGTAAGTATGGTTTATTTATAGTCTGTATTCAATAATTCCAATATATAAAGTCATTATAGTTCTATTTCTATCATATATTGGTTCTGCATGTTTTCTTTTCCCCTTGTGTACCTTGCTGTCCTTGAGTATTTGCTGTTCATTGTATCTGAAAATTACCTGTAAGAATAATTTAAGTCATAGAATGAAAGTAACTTCCTTCAAAAAGAACTTGGATTTGTTTCTACCAAATGCCTGAAGTTACTACCGGTCTAGGTTCACTTTAATCCAAGTTCAATTTTTAAGTTCCCTGGACCACACAGATGACATGATTCCAGACTGAAAGACCACTTACCCTTCCTTGAGGGTGTAGCCCTTTGAGGTCATAGCTTTTTATGCAGACAGTCTCCTAGTAGACTTCCAATCTTCTATGGGCCTTGGGCTTTGTTCTCAATGCTCCTCATCCTGTGAGAACATCACAATAAACATTTTTATTTTGCAGAAATATCCAAGAAATAATAGGCAACATGGTGAAGGAGTAAGACGTGGAGATCACCTTCCTCCCCACAGATACATCAAAAATGCATCTACATGTGGAACAACTACTACAGAACACCTACTGAACGCTGGCAGAAGACCTCAGACTTCCCAAAAGGCAAGAAACTCCCCACATTCTTGGGTAGGGCAAAAGAAAAAAGAAAAAACAGAGACAAAAGAATAGGGACAGGACCCGAACCTCTGGGAGGGAGCTGTGAAGGAGGAAAAGTTTCCATGCACTAGGGAGCCCCTTCACTTGTGGGGACAGGGAGTGGGCAGTGGGGGAAGTTTCAGAGCCATGAAGGAGAGCGCAGCAACAGGGATGCAGAGGACAAAGCGGAGAGATTCCCACACAGAGAATCGGTGCCGACCAGCACTCACCAGCCTGAGAGGCTTGTCTGCTCTCCCACTGGGGGCTGGGAGCTGAAGCTCTGGCTCTGGAGGTCAGACCCCAGGGACAGAACTGGGTTTGGCTGCATGAAGACAGCGTGAAGGGGGCTAGTGTGCCAGCCGGGAGGGAGTCCGGGAAAAAGTCTGGACCTGCCAGAGAGGCAAAAGACCTTTGTGTCGGGGTGCATGAGGAGAGGGGATTCCTTCCCAGTGTGCCCACAGAAGGCAGAGCACTGCCTAAATGAGCTCCAGAGATGGGCGTGAGCTGCAGCTATCAGCTCAGACCCCAGAGATGGGCATGAACCACTAACGCTGCTGCCGCTGCCACAAAGAATCCTGTGTGCAAGCACAGGTCACTATCCACACCCACCTGAGAGCCTGTGCATGACACCACTGCCAGGGTCCCGTTATCCTGGGACAGCTTCCCCGGGAGAACACACGGCAAACCTCAGGCTGTTGCAACGTCGCGCCAGCCTCTGCCACCTCAGGCTCACCCCTCATTCCAATTATGACTACCATACCCCTCCCTCCCCCCAGCCTGAGTGAGCAGCAGAGCCCTAATCAGCTGCTGTTTTAAGCCCCTCCTGTCTGGGTGGGTAAAAGACGCCTGAGGGTGGCCTACACACAGAGGCGGGGCCAAAACCAAAGCTGAACCCCAGGAGCTGTGCGAACAAAGAAGGGAAAGGGAAACTTCTCCCTGAAACCTCAGGAGCAGCAGATTAAGTCCCCACAATCAACTTGATAAACCTTGCATCTGAAGATACCTGAATAGACAATGAATGTTCCTAAAATTGAAGAGGTGGACTTTGGGAACAACTGTATACTTGGGGTTTGCTTTCTGTGTCTAATTTGTTTCTGGTTTTATGTTTATCTTAGCTTAGTGTTTAGTGCTTATTATCATTGGTGGATTTGTTTATTGGTTTGGGTGCTCTCTTCCTTTTTTTTAATATATATATATTTTCTTTTGTCTCCTTTTTCTCTTTTTGTGAGTGTGTATGTGTATGCTTCTTGGTGTGATTTTGTCTGTATAGGTTTGCTTTTACCATTTGTCCTAGGGTTCTGTCCTATTTTTTTTCTTTCTTCCTTTTCTTCTCAGCCATGTGGCTGGCAGGGTCTTGGTACTCCGGCCAGGTGTCGGGCCTGAGCCTCCGAGGTGGGAGGGCTGAGTCCGGGACATTGGACCACCAGAAACCTCCTGGCCCCACGTAATATCAATTGGCAAGTGCTCTCCCAGAGATCTTCGTCCCAATGCTAAGACCCAGCTCCACCCAACGTCCAGCAAGCTCCAGTGCTGGACACCCCATGCCAAACAACTAGCAAGACAGGAACACAGCCCCACCCCTTAGCAGAGAGGCTGCCTAAAGTCATACTAAGTTCACAGACACTCCAAAACACACCAACGGACGCGGCCCTGCCCACCAGAAGGGCAAGATACAGGCTTACCCACCAGAACACAGGCACCAGTCCCCTCCACCAGGAAGCCTACACAAGCCACTGAACAAACCTCACCCACTGGGGGAAGACACCAAAAATAATGGGAACTATGAACCTGCAGCCTGTGAAAAGAAGACCCCAAGCATAGTAAGTTAAACAAAATGAGAAGAAAGAGAAATATGCAGCAGATGAAAGAGCAAGGTAAAAACCCACCAGACCAAGCAAATGAAGAGGAAATAGGCAGTCCACCTGAAAAAGAATTCAGAGTAATGATAGTAAAGATGATCCAAAATCTTGGAAATACAATGGAAAAAATAAAAGTAACGTTTAACAAGGACCTAGAAGAACTAAAGAGCAAACAATGATGAACAACAAAATAAATGAAATTAAAAATACTCTAGAAGGAATCAGTAGCAGAATAACTGAGGCAGAAGAACAGATAAGTGACCTGAAAGATAAAATAGTGGAAATAACAGCCACAGAGCAGAATAAAGAAAAAAGAATGAAAAGAGTTGACAACAGTCTCAGAGACCTCTGAGACAACATTAAATGCACCAACATTCGAATTCTAGGGGTCCCAGAAGAAGAAGAGAAAAAGAAAGAGTTTGAGAAAATAGTTGAAGACATTACAGTTGAAAACTTCCTTAACATGGGAAAGGAAATAGTCAGTCAAGTCCAGGAAGCGCAGAGGTCCCACACAGGATAAATCCAAGGAGGAACACACCAAGACACATATTAATCAAGCTATCAAAAATTAAATTCAAAGAAAAAATATTAAAAGCAGCAAGGGAAAACCAACAAATAACATACAAGGGAAATACCATAAGGTTAACAGCTGATCTTTCAGCAGAAACTTTGCAAGCCAGAAGGGAGTGGCAGGACATATTTAACATGATGAAAGGGAAAAACATAAAACCTAGGTTACTCTATCCAGAAAGAATTTCATTCAGATTCGACGGAGAAATTAAAACCTTTACAGACAAGCAAAAGCTAAGAGAATTCAGCACCACCAAACCAGCTTTACAACAAATGCTAAAGGAACTTCTCTAGGCAGGAAACACAAGAGAAAGAAAATACCTACAATAGCAAACCCAAAACAATTAAGAAAATGGTCATAGGAACATACATATTGATATTACCTTAAATGTAAATGGATTAAATGCTCCCAGCAAAAGACACAGACTGGCTGAATGGATAGCAAAACAAGACCCATATATATGCTGTCTACAAGAGACCCACTTCAGACCTAGGGACTCATACAGACTGAAAATGAGGGGATGGGAAAAGATATTCCATGCAGTTGGAAAAAGGTATTCCATGCTAATGGAAATCAAAACAAAGCTGGAATAGCAATACTCTTATCAGACAAAATAGACTTTAAAGACTATTACAAGAGACAAGGAAGGACACTACATAATGATCAAGGGATCAATCCAAGAAGAAGATATAACAATTGTAAATATTTATGCACCCAACATAGGAGCACCTCAATACATAAGGCAAATGCTACCAGCAAACAAAGGGGAAATCGACAGTAACACAATAATAGTAGGGGATTTTAACACCCCACTTTCACCAAAGGACAGGTCATCCAAAATGAAAATAAATAAGGAAACACAAGCTTTAAGAGACACATTAGACCAGATAGAGTTAATTGATATTTATAGGACATTCCATCCAAAAACAACAGAATACAATTTCTTTTCAAGTGCTCATGGAACATTCTCCAGGATACGGCATATCTTGTGTCACAAATCAATCCTCGGTAAATTTAAGAAAATTGAAATCATATCAAGTATCTTTTCCGATCACAATGCTATGAGACTAGATATCAATTACAGGGAAAAAAACTGTAAAAAATACAAACACATGGAGGCTAAGCAATACACTACTAAATAACCAAGAGATCACTGAAGAAATCAAAGAGGAAATCAAAAAATATCTAGAGACAAATGACAATGAGAACACGATGACCCAAAACCTATGGGATGCAGTAAAAGCAGTTCTAAGAGGGAAGTTTATAGCTATACAATCCTGCCTCAAGAAACAAGAAAAATCTCAAATAAACAACCTAACCTTACACCTAAAGCAATTAGAGAAAGAAGAACAAAAAACCCCCAAAGTTAGCAAAAGGAAAGAAATCATAAAGATCAGGTCAGAAATAAATGAAAAGAAATGAAGGAAACAATAGCAAAGATCAATAAAACTAAAACATGGTTCTTTGAGAAGATAAACAAAATTGATAAACCATTAGCCAGACTCATCAAGAAAAAAAGGGAGAAGACTCAAATCAATAGAATTAGAAATGAAAAAAGAAGTAACAGCTGACACTGCAGAAATATAAAGGATCATGAGAGACTACTACAAGCAATTATATGCCAGTAAAATGGACAACCTGGAAGAAATGGACAAGTTCTTAGAAAAGTCCAACCTTCCAAGACTGAACCAGGAAGAAATAGAAAATATGAACAGACCAATCACAAGCACTGAAATTGAAACTATGATTAAAAATCATGGACATATATACACTACCAAACGTAAAATAGATAGCTAGTGGGAAGCAGCCACATAGCACAGGGAGATCAGCTAAGTGGTTTGTGACCACCTAGAGGGGTGGGATAGGGAGGATGGGAGGGAGGGAGACTCAAGAGAGAAGAGATATGGCAACATATGTATATGTATAACTGATTCACTTTGTTATAAAGCAGAAACTAACACACCATTGTAAAGCAATTATACTCAAATAAAGAAGTAAAAAAAAAAATCTTCCAACAAACAAAAGCCCAGGACTAGATGGCTTCACAGGCAAATTCTATCAAACATTTAGAGAAGAGCTGACACCTATCCTTCTCAAACTCTTCTAAAGTATAACAGAGGGAGGAACACTCCCAAACTCATTTTACGAGGCCACCATCACCCTGATGCCAAAACCAGACAAAGATGTCACAAAAAAAGAAAACTGCAGACCAATATCACTGATGAACATAGATGCAAAAATCCTCAACAAAATACTAGCAAACAGAATCCAACAGTACATTAAAAGGATCATACACCATGATCAAGTGTGGTTTATCCCGGGAATGCAAGGATTCTTCAGTATACACAAATCAATCAGTGTGATAAACCATATTAACAAACTAAAGGATAAAAACCATATGATAATCTCAATAGATGCAGAAAAAGCTTTTGACAAAATTCAATACCTGTTTATGATAAAAAGTCTCCAGAAAGTGGGCATAGAGGGAACCTACCTCAACATAATAAAGGCCATATTGAGAAACCCACAGACAACATCATTCTCAATGGTGGAAAACTGGAACCATTTCCTCTAAGATCAGGAACAAGACAAGGTTGCCCACTCTAACTGCTATTATTGAACATGGTTTTGGAAGTTTTAGCCACAGCAATCACAGAAGAAAAAGAAATAAAAGGAATCCTCAACATAATAAAGGCCATATTGAGAAACCCACAGACAACATCATTCTCAATGGTGGAAAACTGGAACCATTTCCTCTAAGATCAGGAACAAGACAAGGTTGCCCACTCTAACTGCTATTATTGAACATGGTTTTGGAAGTTTTAGCCACAGCAATCACAGAAGAAAAAGAAATAAAAGGAATCCAAGTTAGAAAAGAAGTAAAACTGTCACTGTTTGCAGATAACATGATACTATACATAGAGAATCCTTAAGGTGCCACCAGAAAGCCTCTAGAGCTAATCAATGAATTTGGTAAAGTAGCAGGATACAAAATTAATGGACAGAAATCTCTTGCATTACTATACACTACTGATGAAAAATCTGAAAGAGAAATTAAGGAAACACTCCCATTTACCACTGCAATAAAAAGAACAAAATATCTAGGAATAAACCTCCCTAGGAGACAAAGGACCTGTATGCAGAAAACTATAAGACACTGATGAAAGAAATTAAAGATGATACAAAAAGATAGAGAGATATATACCATGTTCTTGGATTGGGAGAATCAACATTGTGAAAATGACTATACTACCCAAAGCAATCTACAGATTCAGTGTAATCCCTATCAAACTACCCCTGGCATTTTTCACAGACGAGAACAAAAAATTTCACAATTTGTATGGAAACACAAAAGACCCCGTATAGCCAAAGCTTTTCTTGAGAAAGAAAAACAGAGCTGGAGGAATCAGGCTCCCAGACTTCAGACTATACTACAAAGCTACAGTAATCAAGACAGTATGGTACTGGCACAAAAACAGAAATATAGATCAAGGGAACAGGATAGAAAGCCCAGCGATAAACCCATGCACATATGGTCACTTTATCTTTGATAAAGGGGGAAGAATATACAATGGAGAAAAGACAGCCTCTTCAGTAACTGGTGCTGGGAAAACTGGACAGCTGCACGTAAAACAATGAATTTAGAACACTCTTTAACACCATACACAAAAATAAACTCAAAATGGATTAAAGACCTAAATGTAAGGCCAGACACTATAAAACTCTTAGAGGAAAACATAGGAAGAACACTCTTTGACCAAAATCACAGCAAGATCCTTTTTGACCCACCTCCTAGAGAAATGGAAATAAAAACAAAAATAAACAAATGGGACCTAATGAAACTTCAAAGCTTTTGCACAGCAAAGAAAACCATAAACAAGACGAAAAGACAACCCTCAGAATGGGAGAAAATATTTGCAAATGAAGCAACTGCAAAGGATTAATCTCCAAAATTTACAAGCAGCTCATGCAGCTCAATAACAAAAAAACAAACAGCCCAATCCAAAAATGGGCAGAAGACATAAATAGACATTTCTACAAAGAAGATATACAGATTGCCAACAAACACATGAAAGAATGCTCAACATCATTAATCATTAGAGCAATGCAAATGAAAACTGCAATGAGATACCATCTCACACCCATCAGAATGACCATCATCAAAAAATCTACAAACAATAAATGCTGGAGAGGGTGTGGAGAAAAGGGAACACTCTTGTACTGTTATGGGAATGTAAATTGATAAAGCCACTATGGAGAACAGTATGGAGGTTCCTTTAAAAACTACAAATAGAACTACCATATGACCCAGCAATTCCACTACTGGGCATATACCCTGAGAAAACCATAATTCAAAAAGAGTCATGTACCACAATGTTCATTGCAGCTCTATTTTCAATAGCCGGGACATGGAAGCAACCTAAGTGTCCATCAACAGATGAATGGATAAAGAAGATGTGGCCCATATATACAATGGAATATTACTCAGCAATAAAAAGAAACGAAATTGTGTTATTTGTAGTGACGTGGATGGACCTAGAGTCTGTCATACAGAGTGAAGTAAGTCAGAAAGAGAAAAACAAATACCGTATCCTAACACATATATATGGAATGTAAGAAAAAAAAAAAGGTCATGAAGAACCTAGGGGTAAGACGGAAATAAAGACACAGACCTACTAGAGCATGGACTTGAGGATATGGGGAGGGGGAAGGTAAGCGGTGACAAAGTGAGAGAGTGTCATGGACATATATACACTACCAAACATAAAATAGATAGCTAGTGGGAAGCAGCCGCATAGCACAGGGAGATCAGCTCGGTGCTTTGTGACCACCTAGAGGGGTGGGATAGGGAGGGTGGAGGGTGACACAAGAGGGAGGGGCTATAGGAATATATGTATATGTATAGCTGATTCACTTTGTTATACAGCAGAAACTAACACAACATTGTAAAGCAATTATACTCCAATAAATATGTTTAAAAAAAAAGAAAAAACATATCCAGTGTCCTCAGGGTAAAAGTGGCTTCCTTGTGCACTTTTTGGATTCCTGATTTATTTTGCTTTTGTTGTTAGATCTTTTGCTTTGTAAGAGATTTGTAAAAGAAAACAAAACAAAACAAAACAAAAAACAGAAGTCCTTCCCTCAATATTTTTGTTTTCCTCTGGCGGTTTGGTCAGAATAACTGAATCTCCCATTATTGGAAATTAGAAATCTCGCTCAAATATATTGTCGTTTTCAAAGACCTTGCAAATAATTGCAGTGAGAGACAGAGGTGAACCCAAGTAAGTATAGGACAGGGACTGCTAATCTTTCTGCCATCATCTCCTACAATTTTCTGCCTCTCTTATCTCACTCAAGTCATATGAACCTCTTATTCTTCCTCATACATACTTGCTATTTCTTCTGTGTAGAACCCTCTTCTCCCAGATCTTTTATGCCTGCCAATTCCTGTTGTTGTTCCTCCTTCCTGACACTAGAAGCTTATTTTTTACTGTTTCACATTTATTAGCATCTCTACTACTGAGTGGAAAAAATAAAAGGAGATAAATCTTAAATTCATTCATTTTAGTGAAATTAATAGGGCTGATGAGAAAAAGTAGTAGTAGAGGAAACTAAAACTAACACTTGAAAGTATACTTTTTAGATTTTCTATGATGAAGTGAAAACCAAGAGGCGTGGGATTTGGCCCTGATGCTACCACTGTTCCTTAAGGTGGACTTAATTTCTTCTCTTGCAAAATAAGTGAGTTAGATTTCTAAGTACATTTTCAGCTCTAAATTACTTTATTAAACAATTTATATTATTTCTTAGTGCTACAGGCTGGATAACATCAAGTGTTTTCAGTGGTTTCAGAATCTGAAAATCCATTTCCATGAAAGCTTCTCTCAGGTATTAATGTCTTAGGACTATATAACAATCTTGAGATAATGTGTTCACAGTCTTTAGGACTTGTGGAACATTCTAAGTCAGAGATTTTTAAAGAAGAGTACATATCTGAATCACCTAAGGAGTATTTTCAAAATGCACATGCTTGCACCCTGCCCATTCCAGGCCTACTGAAATCAGAACCACAGGAGTGCCTTTTCAAGCCTCTGCTTGCATCAAGGTTGTAACTATTCATTTGGTCAAAGCATGTCACATGGTCAGGCCCAAAGGCAGTGTTAGAGGGCACTATAGAAGGGCATGGATACAAGGATACATTAAAAACTGGGACTATTAGTGCAATCAGTCTCCCCCAATCTACCATATATTTATTGAGAACATGCGGTCCAGCACACTATTCCTGCGCATAGTATATATGCCATGGGAATCTATTGCTAACAGTATGCTAAATAGTTGAGAAGCATTGCCTGTAAATAATGCTGCAGTGAACACAGGGCTGCAGGGAAGGTGGGGAGGAGGGATAAATTGAGAGCATGTGATTAACAGATGCATATACCGTATATAAAATAGATAAACAACAAGAATTTATTGTATAGCACTGGGAACTATACTCAATATCTTGCAATAAACTATAATGGAAAAGAATTTTTAAAAAAGAATATAGGTATATACATATACTTGTATAACCAAATTACTTTGCTGTACATCTGAAACTAACACAATATTATAAATCTGCTATTCTTCAATTTAAAAAAAGATTTGTCACAATATTATTTATAATAGCAAAAATTTTGGAAATATCTTAAATGCCCAAGGATGTTGAAATTGTGACACATTATGGATTATTACATAGTCATTAATAATCATGTTTATAAATAATCCCAGTTATGTTAATTAGAACTAATATAAACAGAGAAAATTGCCCAGAATTTAATATATCAAAATGTTAACTTCTGGTGATTTAATTATGAATGATTTTATTTTTTTAATACTCTTCTGTTTTCAGCAAGGAACATATATTATTTTTGTCACCAAAAATGTTATTTAAATTAAACTTATGAATGCTTTAAAAATCTAGTAAAATTCATTAGAACCAGTCCTGTCAGACTGAGCAAGCTTGTTAGAATTCTGCTCCATGTTTTGCCTTCTCTCGCAACACCCCCCGTTTTTCTTCTCTTTGTGACTCAATCCTACCCCAGAGAGCAGGTTGGTTCTCTTGTTGGGTAGAAAACACAGATCATTCTGTGGAGAGATGGTGGGATGTTAATGAATTACAATGTGGCAAAGAGGGGAGCTTTCTTTCTTAAACACAGAAGATCCTGTGATGAGGTTCCTTTGATATCTAGTACTGATTACACTCAAAGTAATATTTCAATCAGGCTGTGGAAGTACATTCAAAACCTTGTCATTTGTCCCAGTGTAGATTGACTAGTTCAGGTAACTGAAGTATCCCAAATCCTTACTATATTCTATTTCCAGAAGTCCCATGGAAAATAGTCCAAGTTTTCACGTTATCCACTCCATTCCATTTCTAAATGGGTCTGCATTGCCAGCACTTGGTGATCAAGAATTTGTCAAGTTTGTTGTTTCAGTATTCTGTAGCAAAGAGTACCAGTATGTTAGTCTCCAGAGCACCAGCAACTGAATGATAAACAATTCAGGTGTGAGGAAAGGCTTGCTGGTGTGATAGCTTCTGCTTCTCCTTGGGGAACTCATTAAAAGCCTGAAAATGGCTAACAGTCTCTGAGAGCCTGGCTGCACTAGCACTTTAACAACAATGAAATTTGTTCTCCCAATGGCATTTCCTAGATGACTGAGCATTATGTGGAAATCTCCTACTAAGTAGTCTCCCCTTTCCATTGGTGTGTCATAATTTTAACTCTAATTCTTCTAACCAATCTGTTGTGATAGATCTAGTTAGAGGCTGGATGTAACCCCCAAATCACTGTTGGGTTCAAGAAAATAGGCTGGACCCAGACATACCAAATGTAGGATTCTAGGGAAAGCAGAAGCAGCAAGTATGATAATTACAACAAACACTGAGAGCTCACTCTACACCAGGTACTGTGCTAACAGCTTTACATAGATTATCTCACTGAATTCTCCTGGACATCTTTAGAGAGAGGAGCTATAACAAATCCCTGTTTTTACATATGATGAAATTTGAACCCTCGTGATTTGATGCCTGAGCCCCAGCTCTTAACCATGAGATGAAAGTGAAATACATTTGAGAATGTAGAACCTGTGCTTGCCAATCCGAGTTCAACAACTTCTGGTTCCAGTCTTCAAAGAGTTTCTGGGTGTGTTACATTTTCAGTTCATAGACCTGAGCAAGCTGGTCACCTTCACTGGCAGGGAGAATCATGTCTAAAAGATTCAAATGCTTAGCTATACCTGTTGGTACTCCTCTACCTGTCATGGCCAGCTGATCACCTCTATGTCTAACCTGAATGTATCTTACCCAGCAGGGCAGTGGAAGACTCAGAGAGATACAAAGGAAAATCTTTCCCCCACCAACCAAGCTTTCCAATACAAAATAGACCTAACCATTTTTTCTTTTGATTTATCTAAGATGATCCCTAACATTCCTTGTGTACCTTTAAAATCATATGAATGTATGAACAATCCTGTGCTGGATGAAGTCGAATTCTTTGCACTTGGGAGCTTGAAACTACATGTTTCAAAAGCCTGGAGATTGTTTTGAGAGTAGTTATAGCCACAATTCATAAAGCACTTGGTATTTGCTCAGCACTCACATCAATAAGTACTTTACATAGTTTCACATTTAATCCTCACAACAACCCTACTAAACAGATGTGATTATCCCATATTTTACACATGAGGGACCTAAGACTAAGAGATACTAAGTAACTTGCCCAAGGTCCCACAGCTAGTAAATTGAGCTTGGGTCTCTTTGATTCCAAAGCCCCAATTTGGGACATCAATACCTACTTCAAGGCTCCTCGAACTTTAATATGTGTAAGAATCACCAGAGAATCTTGTTAAAATGCAGATTTTGCTTTAGTACATCTGGAGTGGGGCTTGATATTCTGGACTTCTAACGAGCGCTCTGCTGTGGTTGATAATTCTTGTCCTTTGACCACTGTTTGAATAGCAAGGCTTCACAACTTCCCCAAAAAGGGAAAGACCAGACTTTTGGTAATTTAATACTTCAGGTTAAAGGTGAAGAAGGGAACTTTTCCTAATTTGTCCTTATGAATAAAAATAAATATTAATATAAAAATAGCAGTAACTGAACAAGCCAAATATTATTCTAAGCACTTTACATGTCATATCTTATTTAATTCACTCAACAACCCTCAGAGGTAGATAATATTACTATCCCCTTTTACAGATGGGGAAAATGGAGTACAGAGTAATCAATGGATAGGTTTTGTTTTCCCCAGCCTCTTCTTGCTCTTCCCCATTCACATATTTCCTCGATTCCTGAAATTCCTTAGAGATTCATTCCCTTGTTTCCATTTAAAAAACAATCCCCTAGATGAAGGTAATACACTGCTTTATCATTTATTTATACCTTAGTCTCTTTTTTATAATGAAGGTGTAGGGAGGAAACAAAGTACAAACCATATGAGACCTTCAGTTCCTAAAGAAGGGAAAAAAAGAAATGGAAAAGATAGACTGAGTCTCTAATGAAGCTTGGCACTACTTGCTTTGCAAGTTGCACTATGAGCCCTGATGGCTTCACCCACACATATTCCAAAGCTGAAACCATTGGTGATTTCAAGATAAGAAATAAAATTAAGGTGTAGATTTATTAGCTATGCAGAGATCACCATGGAGACAACTGAAAGAACTCTCACCATGGGGATCTCTCCCTACCCCTCTCTTCCTGAAATGATCAGTACATCATATAAACATCATAAATAAATTTGGGAGGGAAGACTACAAAGCAAGCAGACTAGAGCCCCAGAAGGAGTGGTGATGGGGTGAATTAACAATCCAGAGAAAATTTCTAAGGTTGGTTTTCCAAAGTCACATGTTTCTGGGTGCTACATAGTTTCTTCAGGGAAGAAGAGAAATTTCCAGAACTTAGTTCATGTCAGCATGGGATGATTGAAGGAAGGTCAACTTAGAAACTAGTACCAACTCTAACCCTGTAGTGCAAGGAAAGAACCTCAAATGAGGCTCTTTCCACTACAAGGGAATCACTATGTCAATATGACTCCTGGTCTACTCCCCCGTGTCATCAACATAATGATGAAATCAAAATGTCCTAGGGAACAGTAACCTTGGCAATGTGGATTTTTGTCAAGCAGCTCTGACCCAGAACAAGTGTCCTCTCAGAGAGTAGACTCCACAAAATGCAGCACTTTGTCTTCAGTGGACACTTACATTTTCAGTATTTTGTGTAAGGAGAGCATGGAAATAATATTATCATAGGTAGAGCTCCCCAGGAAGCCAACTTTGAGATGAAGTTTGACATGTAAAATATTTATTAGGGAGTGCCCTTGGGGCATAGGGGAAGGGAGCAGGGCTTGGAAAGAGGGAGAAGTTGAGGTACAAGGTAGGCCTGACAACAGCCATGGCCTACCTTACAGAGAGCTCTGAAACTAGAATGGCTCTTCAGAGTTGTTCCAAGTTGGGTCAAGATGGCCACATCTTTTTACTCTTGCATTGATTGTTCATTGGATGTGGGTCATTGGGTAAGGGGAATTGGGCCAGATGGCTCTTTGCAGCTGAAGCAACCATGAAGGGACTGACAGCTGAAGGCTGCCTGCCAACAGCACTGCCAGCAGCTGAGGCAACAAACCCTTCACTGAAGGGAAATCAGGGTAGCACATCAGTGTCTACCAGAGATAGTAGTGATTTCAAAGTACCAAGAGCTCCAAAGTCAGATAAGTGAGATTTGATCTTTACTTTTAAATTAAGAAAAACTTTCTGAGTCATAAGCCACTTCCTGGGGCAAATATTGTATTGGCCAAAAAGTTCATTCGGATTTTTCTGCAACATGGAAAAACCCGAACGAACTTTTTGGCCAGCCCGATATTTCAGTGATTCTGCTAAGTATGAAAAGGCATTTCACTGGTCTTGATATTCAGAAAATTAATAAAAAGAAATGCATTTTTATCCCTTATTCTGAATAAAAACCAAATGGATTACTCATTCCAGTTTTACAGTGTACATATGTGTTTAAATGTCAATGTGTATTTTTTCCATTCTCTTAGTGAGTCAGGAAAAGGTGCAAGAAGATTTAAATAATGAATTACCATATGGGTAATATACTCATTCATTCATTTAGCAAATATTTATTGAGCATCCATTATATGTCACAGCACCACACTAGCCATTGGCTCTATAAAATTAGTAATAACATAGAACCTGACTGAATAACTATGTCAGACAAACTCTGAAATAATAAAGAGTAGCAGGAGGAATAGAGGTGGGTAGAAAACACAGGTAGGAAGAAGCATTTGCTTCTTCCAGTTGTCCTTTTCTACCTGCCATTTGGTAAAGAAGAGATGGGCATGAGCAGTCTCAGCAGGTAAGGGTAAATGAGAAAGACAACCGTTACCAAATTAAGTTGTATGGACCCAGCTCGTGCCCTAGCCTGGCCAAGGCTCCGTTTGGGTTCTAGTAGGCAAATAACGAAACCAAAGCTGAGATCAGCACAGCACTTTATTCAGTGGCCAAAGAATGGAGAAGGGGAACTAAGTTCATAGATCATCTTCTTCCCCACCTGGCGAGAGGGACTTGATTTTAAAGAGTGAAGGCAAAGGGAGGAGGAGTGAGGCTAATGATGGGAAGCTATATGCATTATTCTACCGGGGAAAGGGCAGGGCTCTTTCCAAGGGAGTGGGGTGCCACCCCCTTTGTATTCTCTCTGGGTCCTATTAATATCTGGTCATGGCTGCTGGTAGGTGTGTCATTTAATATGCTAATGTATTAAAATCAGCGAATAATGAGACTCAGGGTCTGCAGGAGGTCAGATTCATAGCCATCTTGGTCCCAGCTGGTTCCATCTGGTTTCTTTGTTTGTTTGTTTTTAGCTTCCTTATCTCTGGACACTTTAACTTAAAGATTTACGTTAACTCCTGCTAAAGGTTGCGGGGGTTGGCAGGTTTTGAGCAAAGCAGTCCTGCTAAAGGTGGTGGCGGGTGGGGGTTGATGGGTTTTGAGCAAAGACCTGGAGCAACTTTGGCAACACAACCATCAACTTCATTTTTTTAATCAATTCTTTATTACATTCCTTCTGTCTTTCTGGTTACCTTTTTAAGGTGACTGTCCTTCTCTGGGGTTAATAGACTTCATGAGGTTCTTCCATTGTTTGTGGAATGAACTTCCATAGTTAATAAGTTCAAATCTGCCTGTAAAATGACTAGTGGTTATTAATGCACTGGATAACCATGAAAATGGGCATCTAAAGACATGAGAAGCAGAGATTGGAGAAAAGTATATCCCTTCTTTCAGTGTGGATATAACAACTTGGAAAGACTAAGTACTCCTTAGCAGTCTGAGAATTTTGCTGAAAGAGGTTCCTAAATTGGAAGACAGAGGTCAGACAGCTTCTTGGATTAAAGAGATTAAGGACACCATTGTCTGTTTATGTTTACATTCTTGAGCAAGCAATTAAATTCAATAGGAAGCAAGACATCTAGAGTGAAGAATATTTCTTGGAATCCTAGGGAGAAGATTTCACCCAGAGGTTGTACCAACCAAAACAGAATAGGTCTTTACAAAACGGCCTCTAATAGTACTTTATTTACTCCACTTCTGAATGCCATACAGAATAAATTTGCTTTCTTTCTTTAATTGAATCTCATGTACCTTTGACCCATTCTTACCAGGACATCTTTCTACTTGGTGTTTACCCCACTTTATTTTTATTGAATTTAAAAAGTTATTTTAAAGTAAATCTCCTTACCTTTGTAAAGAGTTGTGAAAAACTGGTTCAACTGATTCTCACCCCAAGATCTGTTGAGACACAGGTGGAAGCTGAAAGTTGACTTAAACTTTGAGTTTTGGACCAGCAGCATCAGCATCATCTGGGAACTCGTTAGAAATGCAGACTCTCAGGCCCTACCCCAGAACTCTTGAGTCATAATCTGCATTTTAACAAGCTCCTAAGGTGAATCGTATGCACGCTAAAGTCTAGGAGGCACTGATTTACAGCATTTGTGGAAAAGTCCTTCCTCTATAGCTAAGTTAAAAACACAGAACAGTGAATTACTTAATTTTCTTTCCCGAGTCTCTGTTCACTGTTCTTAATAACATTGTAACAAGTTTGGAATACAAAAGAATTATCAGACAAGAGACCTTTCGTAAAATACAGCTCACAAAGATCCAAGGGGCCATCTGAAATGGAGTGAAACTTTTGGAAAAGCTGAAATAGAACTTTTCATTCATTTCTTTTTCAAATGGTTTAACTGGGGGAAAATATCTAAGAAATATATTACAGATGCAAAAATCTTTAAAACAGAACCAGAGGAAAACATTTTGGAAATGGTTTTAAAACGACTCTGATAAAAATGTAAGAAACTTGAACTGTTTCCCCATGAAAGGAATACAGCTGGAGGCAGCATTTACAGCTGGCAGGGAAGAAGCTCAGCTAGTCAGGGCGAACTGGCCCAATTTTACATCAATTATTATTACATTATGTTCATTTAGAAAAACATTAAATGTTCCTCTTTGTAACTTTTCTTTGCCATCTCTTTAGATATGAAAGGATATTTAGTATATCTACCAGAACATGAAATAATGCTCATGAAATGTAATCACCAAGTTGGTCATCAGCTGCTGGTCTAACCAGTCCTGCTGAAACATTTGAATCTCCTGCCTGCACCCTGAACTCAAGCAGGTGGCAGGTCGGCAGCAGTGGTGACAACTGGCTACTGAAGGGGGCATAAGTCCAAAATGAAGAGATCACATTCCTTGCTGTGGAGGACCAGAGGCCTATTGTGCTTTTCCAGCTTGATCACAAACAGGCAGTTTTTTGGGTACTGCAGGCAGGTGGAATGAAGGACTCTTAGATGAACCATCACTAACAACAAAAATTCAGATTACATGTAGAAAGAATAACAAGCAATGCAAGTAAGGCTGAATTGAAACAATAGGTTCCAAAATAGAGCACTCTATTCCAAAGGATCATGCTCTCTAACTCGTGAATCAATTTTTTTTCTGTTTTGCTCCTTAGTAAATTGGACAGAATTGTTATTTTTATTTTATAGACAGGAGAAGGGAGGTTAAATGATTTACCCACATTTGTACAGCTTATCTACAGAAAAGAAAGTTGAATTTGAGCTTTTTGATTGCCTGTCCAGTGGGCTGATATGCTTTATCATGCACAGTAATACATTTGAAGCAACTTGCTCACATTTTATAGTAGCAGTTAATGAGCTCTTTGGTATTGTTTATCAGTTGTTTCAAATGTGTTGTTGTTTCACAAGCACTTTCCCCAACTAGGTGCCAAGTATCTTGTGGACAGGCCTGGGCATATTTTATGTGCTCAGTGAATGCTGATTGAATAATTACCAAGGAAAGATGAAACATTTGGAAAAGAAGGGAAAAAAAGAGTGGAACATAACGGAGCTGGGGAGAGAGACACAGCTCTCAAAAGTTGCATCCTAGTCATTTAAATTTAGGGCATAATATCACAGAATATTATATTTGGAAGGGTCCCCGGAGATGATCTTACCTAACCTTCTACCTATTGAGGAGTATCTTCTTTTATTTTCTTCCAGTTTTATTGAGATATAATTGTCGTACAGCACTATATAAGTTTAAGGTGTACAGCATAATGGTTTGACTTACATACATTGTGAAATTATTACCATAATAGATTTAGTAAACATCCATCATCTCATATAGTTACAACATTAAAGAAACAGAAAAAAATGTTTTCCTTGTGATGAGAACTCTCAGTATTTACTCTAACTTTCATATATAACATACAGCAATGTTAATTATATTTAACATGTTGTATATTCCATCCCCGATACTTATTTATCTTAAAACTGGATGTTTGTACCTTTTGACTGCCTTCATCCTACTCCCTCTCCCCCTATCCTAGGTTTACCTTCTATAGAACCCTTCATTGGCATCCCTCTAGTTTTGCTTAAATATCTTCAATGTTCTGGAGCTTATCTCCAATCAGGTCTGCTCTTAGACTGATCGATTCCTTAAGTTTTTCTCTGTCAGTTAAGCAATCATTTATTGAGCAACTATGTCTCAGATGGCATGCTAGCTGTCAGAATACCAAGAAGAAGAATAAATCAACTTCTCTGTCATGTAAAACCTAAATGGGTGTTGCTGTTCTGCGGGCAGCTCTCTTCCAAGTCTTGTTTTATGGATCCAGCCTCCTTCCATCTTGTGGCTCTGGTGTGTTCAACTTAATGCTTGCACGTTTCCCATGCTCATTTGCTGCAAGCCAGAAGTGAAAGGGCATGAAGGATGTGTGTGGGAGTCGTTAGGAGTCAGGCCTGGAAATGATGCACATATTCTGGAATAATTCTGCTCATATTCCTTCGCTAGATCTCAGTCACAGTTCCACATCTAACACCAACAATTGCCTAGCTGTAGGCCCAGGAAGACGAAAATAAAGGTTTAGTAATTGGCTAGCAGTTTCTGCCACAGTGCTCTCATTATGCACAGTTTTTGGATGAGGTGAGGATGGCATGCTCCAAAGATCATGCAGGTATAAATAGTTAGCCAGGATTCACCCTTGGGTGATCTGGCACTGCTGCTCTCCCAGTGCCTCTTAATGTGTGGATCCCAGGCCAGCAGCATCAGCATCACCTGAGAACTTGTTAGAAATGCACATTAATTGACCTCACCCCAGACCTACGAAATCAGAAACTCTGAGGTGGGGCCCGGTAATGTGTCTTAACAAGCCCTCTCTGACTGACTCATACTCACGTTTGGGAACCATTGCACCATACTGTACTACCTTTCATTTAAGGGCTTCCAGAGTATTTTTCTAGTTGGCCATCAATATTATCCATTATCTAGAGAAATGTCTGACAGTATTAGTGACCAACTTGAAAAATAAATATTTAGAATTATTTTTACTTCAAATACAAAAATATTATTTGCTCTGCTTTAATTTTAAAATAATGGTATTTCTGTTATAACATTGCCTTGCTTTAAGTGTTATTTATGCAATTGTCTATTTTCTCACACTAATTTCTAAGCATCCAAAATGCTCTTGTATCTCCCACAGCCACTAGTAATTTGCTTTCCAAATAGTAGGCATTCAATAACAGTTGGTGTAATTGAATGAGAAAAAAATGTTGTACGATAATGTTTCTCATTAAATTGAAGATATATGGAAAGCAGCTTTAGATGCTAAAACTTTTCAGTCATATTTTCCATGACTATTAAAAACTTCACAGAAAGGACAGTTTAATATCTTCATTGTCAATCGATAGCAAGATTTGAAAACTGCTGTTATCAGATATGAAAATTTACAATGAGATGTTTAAAAATTATTAGTTACTTAAAAATCCACAGTGTTCTATTTTTCTTCCTGAAATAACTTTCTCAATTAGCTAATTTATAATGCACACACTAAAAGACTTTAAAATACAACTTTCATTTATTGGATATTTCACAGGCTCTGATGGAACTTTAGAATATGTCTAAAATAATTTTTAGTGTTTCAAATAATTACTGATTCAGCATAGAACTATTTATCATGCAGGAGACTATCCTTCAAGAGTGATCTTTTCAGAATGTTGTTTACATGGTGGTGTCTCATGTAAATTTTGCTGCTAGATGTGACTATTATCTTGTATATTTCACCACCTCCCTTCTTCCCTTCCTCCCATAAATCAGAATATTGGAAATATAATCAGAACACATTTTACCATGCATATATGTGACAGCAAATAATATTATGAGTTTTTTCCCATTATCTCTATCTTCAAGTTGAAAATCAAATTGAAGCATTTATCTATATAGTGTGGATTTCACTGGTGCATCTAAGCATTTCTTTGTAACTGAATCAAATATAATTTGGTATTATTAAATGAGATGGGGTGACTCATGAGCTATTGACCAAGTTCTAATGGTTAATTAGCAGCAGTGCATTATAATCCCTACCCACTCACAGTCACTATTGCAGCTAAAGGAATTTTAATTAGCTGTGTGAGACCTTAGTCAAATACACCTGCAAGCCAGCTCTCTTATTTTTCAAAGCTCTCCTCCTAGATTCTTACTTTGGAATTTCTATTATCCAAAGGTAGTGATTATGGCTTCCTTGGGATTTTACCACCTTCCTTTCTCTTCCTCCCACTTCTCTACCTACAGTTACCCTTTGCAAACTCTGAGATTGATCATAACGAATCTGATAATGGGACCAAAGGCTTTCAGTTTCTGCATGATAACACAAACATGCCAACCTGGCCCCATGTGAATCGGCTCAGGTTTTCCCACTGGTTTGGCCCTCGTTTCCAGTGGAGTTGCTAGAAAGGGTCATTTTGGATGTTGACTTGGATTTCCAGTCAGTATGCTATTTACTCACTCCAATACTGGCTTCAAGGTAACTTCTAATGCTATATATGGCTTAGAACAAAGTATTTGGAATGATCTGGGGAGGACTGGAATAGGAGTGAGAAGACCTTTCCTTTCAGCTTGTATTTCTGACTATTCAAAAATATACCTAAACTGGGATGGATACATTTGTGTGTGAATAATAAAATTAAAACATTAAAAATAGAATGAGGTCTGGCTTGAGCTTAAGGTGAGTGAGTGAATCATGTGCCTGATTAAATTAGCATTGCACAGAAGTGGAACCAGAAGGGGGGTAGAGTGTAACAGCTCTCTTCCCTCTGGGGTGACTTTTCCATCTGTACACTGCAGGCCTGCTACCAGATAATGAATGGTGAGAGATCCCAAATGACAGGTGGCAGAAGAATACTGAAGAGTCTTATTAGCCAACTCCTACAATATATATTCTGGGCGCTGCTACTTGAGCATTTTTTTTCCCCATAAAAAGTACCTGTTAGCAGAAATTAAATATAGAAATAATATTCTTTACCTCATGACCTCCATATGGGGGAGGGGTGCATTGGAGATACTCAAGGGAAGGCATAAAGAAGTGAGGGTACAGGTGTTACTTTTGGGTGGCTGGGCATCTATTCATCCTATCTGTACAGGGATAGGATGAATAGATGCCCAGGGGATTCACTTGTCTCCTTTTTATAGGCCATGAATTTGAGTGGGACACCAGGATGCAAAATATGGCCAAGATTAAGCCTCTAGAGTCTGAATGTTTGTGTCCTCTCAAAATTCACGTGTTAAAATGCTAATGCCCAGTGTGATGGTATTAGGAGATGAGGCCTTTGGAAGGTCCCTAGATCATGAGGGTGGAGGCCTCATGAGTGGGATTAGTGTTCTTAAAGAGAGACCCCATAGAGATCCCTTGTCCTTTCCACCATGTGAGGACACTGTGAGAAGGCACTGGCCTTGTGTAGTGGTCTCCTGAACCAGGAAGAACCCCCTCCCCCAAACCCTGCCAGAACTCAACCATGCTGGTACCTTGATCTTGGACTTCCCAGCCTCCAGAACTGTGAGAAATAAATGTCTTTTGTTTATAAGCTACCCAGTCTGTGGCATTTTTGTTATAGCAGCCCAAGCTGACTAAGACAAAGCCAATCAGCATATTGCATTTCTCAGGATGCAATGGTTGGTTCAGTGATGGTCCCATGATCCTACAAGAGTCTATGAACACTGAGGCTTTCCTAGGGCTTCTGGGGAAAAGACACATTCTTTCCTGCTTTACTTGAACATAAGGGGCTGTAATGGCTGTATTACTGCTCTCATACTGCTACAACATGGAGCCTGAGACTGAAGAAAATAAAACAGGGGGTCAGAGATAATGAGATGGAGAGAAAATAAGTTCTTTTTTCCTTCCAGTTTTATTGAGATATAATTGGCATACAGCACTGTGTAAATTTAAGGCATATAGCATGATGATTTGACCTACATACATCATGAGATGATGACCACAGTAAGTTTAGTGAACATCCATCATCTCACATAGGTACAAAATTAAAGAAATAGAAAAAATTCTTTTCCCTTTCAATAAGAACTCTTAGGATTTACCCTCTTAACAAGTTTCAGATATAACATACAGCAGTGTTAATTATATTTATCATGTTGTACATTACATCCCTAGTACTTATTTATCTTATAACGGGAAATTTGTACCTTTTAACCACCTTCATCCAATTCCCCCTCACCCCCGCCTCTGGTAACCACAAATCTGATCTCTTCTTTTATGGTTTGTTTGTTTGTTTGTTTGTTTTTGAAGTATAATTGACCTACAATCCTATGTTAGTTCCTTGTATGTAACATAGTAATTTGATGTTTCTATACAGTTCAAAATGATCATCATGATAAGTCTATTTACCATCTGTCACCAAAGATATTACATAATTATTGACTATATTCCCCACACTGTACATTTCATACCCATGACTCATTTGTTTTGTAACTGAAAGTTTGTACCTCTAATCTCCCTCACCTATTTCTCTACTCCCCCACCCTTCTCCCTCTGGCAACCACCTGTTTTTTCTCTACGTCTATGACTCTGTTTGTGTTTGGTTATGTTTGTTCATTTGCTTTGTTTTTTAGATTCCACATATAAGTGAAATCATACAGCATTTGTCTTTCTTTGTCAGAGTTATTTCACTTAGCATAATACCCTCTAGGTCTATTCATGTTGTTGCAGATAGTGAGATTTCATTTTTTGTTATAGCTGTGTAATATTCCATTGTGTATATATGTGTTCATCTATTGATGGGTACTTAGGTTGCTGCCATATCATGGCTATTATAAATAATGCTGCAATGAACATAAGGGTGCATATATCTTTTCAAGTTAGTGTTTTGGTTTTCTTTGGATAAATATCCAAAAGTGGAATTGCTGGATCTTATGGTAGTTCTATTTTTTTTTTTTTTTTTTTTGGCTGCATTGGGTCTTCATTGCGGTGCGCGGGCTTCTCATTGCTGTTGCTTCTCTTGTTGCGGAGCATGGGCTCTAGGGCACGTGGGCTTCAGTAGTTGTGGCTTGCGGGCTCTAGAGTGCAGGCTCAATAGTTGTGGCACACGGGCTTAGTTGCTCTGCGGCATGTGGGATCTTCCCGGACCAGGGCTTGAACCCGTGTCCCCTAAATTGGCAGGCGATTCTTAACCACTGCCAGCAGGGAAGCCCCGGTAGTTCTATTTTAAATTTTTTAGGAACCTCCATACTACTTTCCATAGTGGCTGCACCAATTTACATTCCCAGCAATATTGCACGAGGGTTCACTTTTCTCTACATCCTCACCAACACTTGTTATTTGTTCTTTTTGATAATAGCCATTCTGATAGGTAGGAGGTGATATCTCATTGTGGTTTTGATTTGCATGTCCCTGATGGTTAGTGATGCTGAGCATCTTTTCATGTTCCTGTTGGCCATCTATATATCTTCTTTGGGAAAATGTCTATTCAGGTCCTCTGCCCATTTTTTAATCAGGTTGTTTGGGTTTTTTTGATGTTGAGTTGTATGAGTTCTTTGTGTATTTTGGATATTAACTCCTTATTGGATATATTGTTGGCAAATATCCCCTCCCATTCAGTAACTGGCCTTTTTGTTGATGGTTTTCATTGCTGTACAAAAGCTTTTTAGTTAGATGTAGTACCATTTATTTATTTTTGCTTCTGTTTTCCTTGCCTGAGGAGACATATCCAAAAAAATATTGCTAAGACCAATGTCAAAGAGTGTACTGCCTATGCTTTCTCCTGGAAGTTTTATGGTTTTACATCTCACATTTAAGTCTTTAATCCATTTTGAGTTTATTTTTATGTATGGTGTTAGGGAGTGTTCTAATTTCATTCTTTTACATGTAGCTGTCCAGTTTTCCCACACCACTTATTGAAGAGACTGTCTTTTCCTGATTGTATATTCTTGCCTCTTTTGTTGTAGATTAATTGCCCATGTAAATGTGGGTCCATTTCTAGAGAAACAAAGTCTGATGACACATTTGAGCATTGACTGCAACAGTGCCTGTAGCCAGCCCTGCCTCTGGATCAGGCTGCCTCTGGATTTCATTTATGTAAATCAATAAATTCCTTTAATTCTTTTTTTGCCTAAGTTAGTTTGGTTTGGGTATTCTGTTATTTGCAACCAAGATTGCCCTGATTTACACAGATGTGAATACCACTCAAGCATCTCCGCAGTTGAAGATTGATCCACAATTCCACAGGGGCCTACACCTTTGGAGATTTATTTATTTAGTAACCAATCAAAAGTAAGGGGAGCTTTTCAGGAAAGTTTGTTTGGTGGTCAGAATTTTAAATTATTCCAGTGTCAAAGCTCCTAGCAATCCATCTACTAATTGGTTTGTGAATAATTAAAAGATGATCTAAGGTCATCAGCAAACCTCAAGATAAATCCTGCTGTCTAGAGTATGCATCATTCATGTAATTTTATGACATAAATGTTCTCATACTAAGTGAAAAAGAAGCAGAATAATGACATGTATATAATATGGAATAAAATGGAAAATCAGAATGTGGAACCTCATGAGGAATCACTAAAAAAATAATAATAATAAGTAACTGGGAAACCCCAAGCATGAGGTTTTAGAATGTAACAATTTCATTGAGAGAAATGATTTGTAAAACAATTTGGAACTCCTCTAAAAGTTTCAGTCTTTATTAAAATTTTCTGGTGGTTATTTCAACTTTAATCAAATATTACCTTCATATAATAGTTGATATACATGATATATGGATATAAGATATAACCATTGGAGTCACAGTGTTCTTAAAGAACTGAATATTTATTTGATAAATATTGCATTTCTAAAAATACTATACTGACTGGTGATTTTTTTTTTTTTTTTTTTTTGCGGTACGCGGGCCTCTCACTGCTGTGGCCTCTCCCGTTGCGGAGCACAGGCTCCGGACACGCAGGCTCAGTGGCCATGGCTCGCGGGCCCAGCGGCTCCGCGGCACGTGGGATCCCCCCGGACTGGGGCACGAACCCGCGTTCCCTGCATCGGCAGGTGGACTCTCAACCACTGCGCCACCAGGGAAGCCCGACGGGTGATTTTTAATATTTTTTATTTTGTCCCATTACTAAAGGAATAACTCTCAGTGGACACATTTCAGAAACTAGTTGCTATACCTAAAAATAAAGAAATGTTAATGTTGCCTTTCCAAGAGAGACAATACACAACCATCCTAAGAAGGTGGATTTCAAAGTGTAAATATCAAAAAAAAAAAAAAACCCAAGAATCCAAAAATTTGCCAAGATGTCTTTTGAAGCAATTGAAATAAAAGGCCAGACTTAAGTCTATACAGGCCTTTCTTTCAACCTGATGATTAAAAGAGGGAGTTTGACCTTTTTGTTTTTTTAACACTACTTCAACATTGATGAAAGAATGAGTGGCTCTGTTAAATAAACCAGAATACCTCACTCATAATGGATCAGTTACGTCCACAAGAAGTGAATGTATGATTTCTGTAATGCTGTTAGCTCAGTTTAGGTGTGTGAAGACAGTGAAGGCAACAGTGTGTTGCAATGAACCAGCAGCACACAGAAGTGCCGTGGAATCAAATGATCCAGTTGGGAATCTCAATTCTACTACTTCCTAGCTGTATGGTCTTGGGATGTTTACTTATCTTCTCCAAACTTTAGATTCCTGATATATAAAATGTGTCTAAAAAATGTTAGCTACTATCACCTAAGTTTTTCATATTGTAATAATATTTGTCATTTTTAAAGTATTTCTCTGTGCCACGTGCTACACTACACATAACACACACGTGCGTGTGTGCACATACACACACCCCATACCCTTAAAACTCTATGAGATAGTTATTTTAATTCCCATTTTATAGATGTAGAGACTGAGGCTCAGATAAGTTATATATCTCACTCAGGGTCACATGGCTTGTGTATAGTCAGTCAGTCTTCAATTTGAACAAAAGTCTGTCTGATTCCATAGACAACGGTTCTAATCTATAAAACCAAACAACATCTATATGTTGCAATAAGAAAGACAGTAAGTTTGAACCTCTACTTTGACCCACATCACAATTAATCCATAGTGTGGGGAGTGCTTGCTACTCTTGCTACCTACTCTTAGGTAGTTCAAGAATGTATAAAAAAGAACTTTGTGTAAAAACCATAAACCACATACTGGCTTTGGGATATAATTGAGATAGACAGATCCTGTAGCAGTGAAACTGGAGGAGGAACAGATTAGGCAGAGCTATGAGCCAACAGGTACTGTAAGATGTGGTCATGGTCAATCAACAGACTACAGAGCAAATCTGTATTCACTGTGGAAAAATCAAAGTCAGAAAACACACCAAACCCCATTGTGACATTAGAATCCTCTTCAACCTAAAACACTGACACTAATTGAGTTTGGCAGATAATACCAAACTGGAGCTCATGGACCCACATAGGCCATAAGACTCTGCTCATATAGCAAATCTTAATGCTGGTGCAAGGCTGTGCTGACTTTATTGATTCTAGGATTTTAGGAGTACAGATATCTAGGTGGATCCTAAGCTGATATCGAATACTGGGAGTAAGACTAGAATTTAGGACAGGAAAGAATTCTGTGATTTCTGGCCAATGGGCTATACATTTTCAGCCAGTTATTCTTTGTGTTTATTTGTCCTTTGTTATCCTTGAGCTTTAAGTGAAATATGATTTAAAGAGCTTGTTCAATTATTCTATGATTTTTTTATCCACGTTTATCTAGGGTGTTAAACTGAGAGCAGCTCACGTGATAGTCTCAGTGAAAGTTACCTAATGCTCTGAAGGAAAGTGGACCAAGGGCAGTAATGGTCAAAACGTCAAGGGACAGTGTTTTCTTCCCACATGGAGTTGCTTTGTAAATCTAAACAGTACTTTCTTTATACCAGTCACCTCCTAATTATTAAACTAATAACATTTTTCAAATCTAATTTGAACCCTGTTAAACATTTGATCCTAATGAATTCTTTTTATTTCTTAAAATGTTCTCCTTGCTTGAATTCCTTCTCTCTTAGTTTTCTGCCAAGTCTTTTTCAGGTTCCTTCATGCACTCCTCTTCTTCTATCTAATGTTTAAATGATGGTTTTCTCTCAGGGTTCTACATACCCGGACCACTTCCCTTTTGACTCTATACATACATACTATACATTATACATATCATATCTAAGTGATTCCATAACTATTATCTTAATCACTTAAGTATTCAAAAGCTACATATTATCATGAGAAAGACCCACAATATTGGACTTTTACATAATGGCCCTATTGCTGTCATACAGAAGAGGTGAAATGGACCCTCCCTCAAAATTGGTTTGGATATTGAGACTGATGATACCACATTTGCATCAAGAGGGTAGGAATGAGATTTATTATTCATATAATGAGACTTTCTGAAGAGAGAAGGGTGAGTTCCCAAGCAGGTCGAAAAATGGATTGAGAGAGCGAGGAGGGGCAGCTGGCTTTGGATTTTATTGTGGCTAGGTTGTGGGGCTGGGGTGAGGGTTCCCTTGCATGGGCTAGGGCTTCCATAGTTTGAGCCTCCCCCTGGCACCAAAGTAGGGAGCATCTAGGCCTTCTCATCAGCTTGTGCAGATATAGGGGAAGACAGAGTGGCAGAGCTTGAAAGCTATAAGCAGTCAAAAATAAAAAATGGAGTGAGACTCTTTATTACAAATCTCCATCATAATTAAGTCATAGTTAATTTAGATTTGACCACTACACAATCCACAACTTCAGTCCATTTGTCTGTTCTGAATTATAGAATTGCCAAATTGATCTTTCTACTTGGATGTCTGACAGAGCCCTAAAGCTCAACATGTTCATAACTGAGATCTTTTTACAAGGTAAGTTAATGACCTCTCAATCCACCTAGTTTTCCAAGTTAGAAAGATGACAGATATCCTAGATGTTTCTCTGTTCTTATCAACTCCTGGTCTTTGTTATTGGTCATAAGCTCCTATTGATTCTACCTTTGATCACCTTGCTGATACCACCCCCTCCTCTTGTAGATCCCATTGACTACCTCAGTTCAGTCCCTTGCAGTTTCTTGACTGGATTATTGCAATAGCGAGATCTTAATGGCTGCTCTGTTTCTAGTGTCATCCTCTCTGATAATCACCTCCACACACACATTTACCAACTTGACCCCAAATGAAAATATGATCCACGTCACTCTCCTACTTAAAACTCTTCTATTAGTCTTGACCAGCCACAGGTTAAAGTATGAATGCCTTATAATGGCATACAAAAGCTTTTGTGTTTTGGCCTCAACCTATTTCTTTGGCCTCATCTACCTACTCCCCTGTCCTGACTCCTATTTTTTCACATTCACCGTGGGTTTCGTTTATACCAAAATACCTTCAGTTCCTCAAACGACCTGAAGTCATTGTTTTTTGTCCCCATACCTTTTTACATGCTGCTCCTTTTGTCCAGAAGACCCTTTATGTTTCTGTCCTCTAGGCAGCCCTATTTATTCTTCTAGTCTGAATGCAGCTAATATCTCTTCTATGAGGCTTTTCTTGACTTTCCCAGGCCATGTTCCCAGCGTAGCACCCTGTATATAATGAGTATAGTAACCATTTATTCTGTGCTTCACACTGTGCTAAGTCCTTTACATATATTATTTTAGGCAATCTGTATAGTAATTTTAGGAACTAAGTATGGATATCCCTGTTTTAAACATAATGATATTAAGGTATAGAGAGTTGCAATGACTTATGCAAGACCACACTGCTATCACGTAGTGGATCTCAAACTTGAACCAAAGTTATGTCTTAACTAGACCAATGCTCATCATCATGATGTCGCTCAGGTGTATTTGTTTAATGACCTATCTTTCCATATAGTCATTTTTGCATTTCCTAGACCAAACAAATAGTAGGGCCTAATGTGTATATTATATGTTGAAGAGACCAGGATATGTGGGGGTGGGACCGGGCAAATGCAAAGAACAATACAGTGCAGCCATTAAGTCCATAGTAAAAAGTTCAATCATACCATCATATTTAAAATCTGTAAAAGCTGATTAGGAAAAGACTGAGAATAGATGGTCATTTCTGTTTCCTTTTTCAAATCTATATGAGGAAAATGGCCAAGTACTGCTTAAAAACCATCAAATGATTGAAGTAAAAACAGTGTAAAAGTTCTATAGCAGTCATATGTCACAGCATCTATGTCCCTCACTTACATCTTGAATGGTCCATAAAGAGAAATGACTTTGGCTTCTGCCAACTGTTCCCCACGTCAAGAATAAGTACCATGGAAGGGACTGAGAATGCATTTTATGCAAGAACTGTCACACAAAGAGCAGACATTCAGATTGAAATTGCAGCTCTTAGACTGAGGAGTTGAACAATAGTCAAAGATGGGAGAAATCCTAACAGCTGGCAAGTCAAGGGAAAGGAAGATGGGGAAATGAGTCTCATTGTTTATCTAAGTTCCAAAGATGAAGTCATAAAAACCATATAACCTAATTGCAGTTCTGTTGTCATTCCAGGGATGTCTTTTTGCACCACTCAAATCAAACCATCTGGGTTCCATTCTTCCCTATTGATCTTACTCATCCTACATGATATAGCTCAAATGTTACCTCCTTTGTCACATATCCCCTGGTCCCCCAGTCAGCATTGATAACCCCACCCTTTTTGCTCACAAAGAACCCTACTTGTACCTCAGTTTAGTAGTTCTTAGCTAGATTCAAGACCAAGTTTGAGCTTCTTAAAAGCAGAGAACTATTCTTTCTTGTATGTTCATGCCAACTGCCTAGCACAGGGCTGAACTCAAACTAGGCTTTCAGTGAAGGCTTGTTGAATTGAAATAAATCTGTTAAGGTTAAGGAATTACCAAACTGTAAATCTTTCTTGACCAAATGACTTGTTCCTCTAAGGACAAATTTTAAAGAATCAGGAAGCCTCAAATAGTCTCTTGTGTTCTGTTTGCACTTGATAATTTCTTACTGAAATTTTAGCCTCTGAAATGCACACTTTATTAGCACAAAAGATTTCCTCAGACAGAAAACTCAGATGTTACATATAACCTTGGCTGAGTCATGCTTTAATGTCCCTTCAACTTTCCCAATAGTTGACCTTGATTCTTTGTCAGATTTCCTGGAAAGCACCTGCAGCAGCTGCTCCTGCCACTACCACTACTCATGTTGGCCAGCCTATGTTTGCTGCAGCTATCAGGGGTCTAGGCAAGTAGGTCTCTGACTGAAGAGATAGCTCTGATTGATAAAGCAGCCAGGAGAGTAGACCTAAAATCCTGTAGTGTGTTATATTCACTATTATATTATGATTATTATGCACTTTTCTTCTTCTTCTACTAGATCATGAGGTTCATGAGAACAGGAAGAAGATCTAAATCATCTTTGTATTCCTTATTGTATTCGATCAATGCTTTGAAGCTTCAACTTTAGTACCTGCCATATATAGCCTAAATTGTGATAGTAACTAAGCCAAGTAAGGTGAATTCATATTAGGCTGAATTCCATCCTAAGGATTGTGAAGCACTTTAAACCCTTTAAGGAAGAAAATCAGACCATATATAAATGTATAGTTGGATTGGATTCTGATGAGGCTTCATCCCCAGTTTGATTCACTTGGTCAGCACTGGGGCCTAGGCATCATTTTTTAAAAGCTCACCCACCCAGAATTCTAATATGCAGCCAGGGTTGAGATCTAGGGTCACTGATCTAGGATATATAGATATGACAGATAAAGATATCTCACCTTTGAATTAAAGAAAAGAACAAACAGCAAATATATAAACTTTGTGTACTTTTTTTTTTTTTTGCGGTATGCGGCCTCTCACTGTTGTGGCCTCTCCCACTGCGGAGCACAGGCTCCGGACACGCAGGCTCAGTGGCCATGGCTCACGGGCCCAGCCGCTCCGCGGCACGTGGGATCTTCCCGGACTGGGGCACAAACCCGTGTCCCCTGCATCGGCAGGCGGACTCTCAACCACTGCGCCACCAGGGAAGCCCAACTTTGTGTACTTTTATATTGTATTTCCTAGAGTTAATTATTTACCTACTTTATTTTTTTAAATTAATTTTTATTGAAGTATAGTTGCTTTACAATGTTGTGTTAGTTTCTACCTAGTTTAAATAACATCTCTTCTTGGCAAAAAACTTAATGTTTGTATTTAGGAAGTATTATTCTCTTGCGAGTCTTTACTTCTCACTAGGAAGCTTGTTTTTTTTCATGAGTTGCTTTTAGGTAATTCATGGGGAAGTATAAACAAACACATTCAAGAGAGACTGGTCATTGTTCTTCCCTGCTATGAATATTTATCATGCTAAATATTTGGCTTTGACATTTATTTCAACTTCACTGATACTTCTGCAGTGCCTTGCTTTCTTTTGGCATTGACATTTTAGTACCCTTTGCCATTATACAATATATTTTTGGAGGCATTATTGTTTGTGGAAATTCCCAGCCTCGCTTTCACTATTACAAATTTAACTGGATAGGGCCACTGATTTATTGAGCTTCAGTCTGGCCTGAGCTAAGGTGTTTTCTCCTAATAGCTGCTCTCCTGAAATATGTCCTCACCTGATCTGCATGTTTTCCTAGTTTGTAGACCATGAATATATCCCTTTGCTCTATAACCCTCAGTGTTATCGTTTGTTCTATTCTTCACCTTCAGCCTTCGCAAGCTTCTCAGAGTGAATTAACTGGTGCCCTGCAACTCCATAATCATTACATTCTATTTCTGAGCAAATTTTAGTTATACAGGTAGTGTCAATCATAGCATTAAGTGGAGAAGTAATAGTCATAGTAGTGACAGAGCTTGGATTAAAGCCATCTAGTAAGCCAGACCTGAAAGAGAAAAGAGAACTGGGATTCCACATTGTTTCTGAAGGATCCTGACCCTCAGTTGAGCCTAGAATGTGGTTCTCTCAGGAAGAACTGATGTGTGGCTTCCAGTGACCTATGTGGGATTAACTCCAAAGCAGACTGGGACTTCAGTCACAGAAAGATGATGAGAGAAGAGTAGGCCAAGGCTGAACCAAATGACTTATGTGTAAAGGTGATCTCCAGTAGAGACTGACAGCCTAAATGACAGCAGTCCTTACCACTGAGTTAGGCACAAGTTTTTATACCATGTCAGGCCTTCCTGGTTGTTCTGCCACCCACAGCCTTCACTTCCCTCTCTAGCATGAATCTCCTTCCAGGTCCTGACTTTTGCCCACCTCTTGTTATCTCCTAAGCTAGTATGCCATAAAGCCAGACAGCTTGTCCTGAAGAACAACAGGGCGAAAGCCAAGATCTTACAACTTACCTCAGTTTGGGATCTCCAGGTCTAACTCAGCAAGAGCAGGGAATTTTGCTCTCCATCTAAATGGAACACCCTCTTCCTGGTGTCTTCTCTCTTACATTTCGACAGTGGTTCTAGAGCACAGAGATTTGCCTTCTCTGACTGATAGACCACATAGAAAAGTTCGAGTGGAATTTAGCTCTTGGGCTCAGAAAACTGATTGTTATGCAATTATAGCTCGAATCAATAAATAAATACAATTTTTTGAGAGATTCATTTCAAATCAGGCATGTAATTAGAAGACGAAGATGTTATATGGAATAAAGAAGCATGTTCACCAAACAGTAATCACACCAAAACTCAAAATTTTATTGCATCAGAAATTGCATTTTAATATGATTGTGTGTGTATGTAATGTAAAAACTTTATTTACGAATGAAACATTAAACAGAGCACTACCATTAAGAAGTGTTACAGATCTTGCTTAAGGATTTTAACATTTAACTCCACAAAATCACTTTGGGAAACTCTACTGAAGCTAAACACACACCTATCCTATGACCTAGTAATTCCACTCTTTAGCATACCCAGGAAAAATGAGTGCATACGTCCACAAAAAGACATATGTAAGAATATTCATAAGAGCTTTATTCATAATAGTCAAAGCTGCAAGTAAGCCAAATGCTTATCAAAAGGAAAATGGATAAACAAATGGTAGTATACTCATACAATGGAAAACTACACAGCAATAAGAAGAACAAGCTACTGGTGCACAGAACAACATGCATGCATCCCACATGTATTATGTTGAGTGAAAGAAGCCAGACACAAAGGAGTACATATGTATGATTCCATTTATATCAAATTTAAAAAGAGACAACTAGCTGAGGAAGATAGGAGACCGAATACTGGTTACCTGATGGTGCGTGTGGATGGGACTGCAGAGTGGAATGAGAAAGGAGGGGGCTTTGGAAGGTACTAGAAGTATTCTATATCTATGTGAATGATGGTTACAGGAAGGTGAGAAGGAAGGTTGGGAGGAGGGTTTACTTATGCAGTAAAAATTACCAAGCTGCACACTTAAGATTAGAACATTTACATAGTTTATGCTATATATATTATATCTCAAAGAAAATTAACTCCAACATAGACTGTTACAAAAACATAGAAGCAATTTTTCTTAAACTCTTTACATTCAAATGGCTAAGGCCAGATGTTTCAATGTTCAACACATGTGTGTGTCTAAAATAACACCCTTCGGCATACCTCATTGGTTGGCATAACAAAAATGGCTGGTGATTATACAGTCATTCTTTTGTTCAAGTAGCTCAAAGCCTTTATAAGTTGATCTCACAATGTGGATGTTACGAACACAGTAAGTCTTATTCATAAGGACACTTTATCTTGCATCCCAGGAGGGTTAGTTTTATTTAAAACTTTGAACTTTAATTCTTAAAATCTGCATATAGACTCCTGTTTTTATTTATCTTATTATTCTACACAGCAGAAGTGCAATGAAGATTATCAAAGGCCTTAATGAAATCTTGGGAGGCAGTACAATCTGGTGATTCATAGACTCTTCCATTTCCTTAAAGTATGACCTTGGGCAATGGCCTTCCTTTGGGAATAATAGTTATGAGGATTAAATAAATTAATATGTTGATTGGGCTTACCATACATAGTGCCTGGCACATACTAATAAATGTTAGCTACTTTATCATTTAAAAGAAATCAGATGGCAAGTATGGAAGAAATTCAACTAGCATGGTATCTCCTTTCGAATACAGAAAACTCTTAACTTTAGTGACTTTCTTTTGTAAATAAGGATGCATTTTTCCAAAACAGCAATATTCTCTCATGTCAAAATCCCTTTAAAAACAGAAACTATGGGTACAGTAATATTAGGCGCACATGTATCATGTCAGGCTGAGAAGTGAGCAAAGCTACTCTAGCTGATCTACAGACCTATGAGTAGGAAAATGCTTCTTGTTGTATACCACTGAATTTTGGGGTGGTTTGTTATATACCACTATGTGTCAATAACTGGCTCATACACTAGGTAGCTGATAGTCTAGAGCAGAGGTTGGCAAACTATGGCCAGTGGGCCAGTTCTGGCCTATGGCCTATTTTTGTATGGCTCACGAGCTAAGAATGATTTTTATAGTTTTAAAAGGTAGTTAAAAATAAGAAGAATATGCAACAAAGGTCTTCTAGGGTGTGCAAAGCCTAAAATACATACTATACAGCCTTTTTCAGAAAAAGTTTGCCTATTCCTGGTCTAGAGTAAAAGGTAAGGAAGAGAAAAGAGAAATTCTCACCATAGCCATGGGAAAAAAAAGGTATTTTAATGCCCACTACAACCCTGCCTGGATGGCTGTCCCCAACTGGACTTTATATGTTGTTGAATGAGTAGAAGACTACAGCACTTTTTAGGGAGACTGCGTGTAGAGGGACAGGAGGTTGTAGGGGTGAATACCTCCAGGCCTGGGTTTCTATAGCCCACTGACTAAACAACTGTTGGCCATGAGGAGGCAGCACTGTTCACGTGGATAACTCAGGAAAAAACACTGGCAAAAACCTTAAATGGAGATAATTTCTTTAGGTCCAATAGCAATTCACAGCCTCTCTGTTTCACTACAGTTAGTGAAGAATGATTCCTAAGCCCCTTCCTAGTTCTTTTCCTCCTGCTGAACTATTTATACATTTGGTGTTCCTTGATTTACATTGGTAGTACTGACTTTCATTGGACAGTGGGCTCCTGGGAAAACATGATGAAAAAATTGCTCTATAGTAGACTGGGTATGTGCAGCTCCTGCCATTTTAATTTTTTTTTTTTTTAGTCAGCTTTGGTAGACACTGTTGAATGAGCAGGTAAAGGCAGTAAAAAGTGAAGCAGAGACATTTAATAAGCAGCAACACATTAACAGAGCCACACAACAGCTGGCAATGAAAAGTAGCTACTGCCTATATATCCAGATGTCCATGTTAGGTGGACAAAATAGTTCTCTATTTACTACCACTCTGTTGGTGGAGAAAAATCCTGGAAGGACACGCACCATTAATTCACAGTAGTTACACAATGAAGACCAGCATTGTTTTGCAGACAAAAATTTGGATTCTAAGCTACCTGTGATACTTCCTCTTAATATTATGTACAGGGTTCAAGTGAGTGTTGCAACATTAGGTTGTTTCTTTATTAAAAATCTAACCTGGTAACATTTTATAACATTTTGTTTACACATAGTTTGAAAAGAGCTTGAAAATCAAATTCCTAATTGGGAAAGAGAGTCAGCATTGGAGCTATATATATATGTGGTGCTCAGGAAATCAATGTCTTTTACAGAAAAGCCAAAGAGCAAAGTTTGTCTGGGTCATAAATATAGTCGTTTGCCTCTCTCTCCCTAGGAGGTCTCCCATTACTGTTATTTTATACCTCATACTAGCCTTTGCTGATACTCTGATGTTGCCAATACAGCACTTGAGCCATAAATTTGTTCTGAACTTTTATTTTAATCTAGAGCTATACACTTGCTATTTGGAATTGCACTGTACTTATTTTGTAAGAACAGAAGGAAACTGCAAAATAGTTACTGACCTGAAAACAATATATATTTTTAAAAACAGAGACTGTGTAGGTATGATAATCTTAGAGCAAAATTGTGTGTTTTGTCAGGTTGAGACTGATGGCATTTACGTAATGCTTTGAATCGTGTTCTAGGCTTGTCTCTCTAGCTCTTGTTACTTCAGTTAAGTCAACTCACTTCTATTTTCTTGTAAGCTCTAACTCAGGACTTTGTGGGGTGATAAGAAGGATAACAAGAAAAGCCTCATTCACCCGAAATATCAACTGGGTTCTTGAAGGGGAGATAGTATTTGGGAGAAAGGAAGAAAGCTTTTTTGGAGGAATGGAGACACCTCAAAGATAAGATTTTTCAGTTTTTCAATTTTGACTGGAATCATTTTCAGGGATTGTGAGGAAAGGACATAAAAACTTGCCTTTAAACTTATTTGGAGAATAATGCATTGTTTGTGAGATGTCTTGAGTTCTCTGGAGAGAAAGCACAATAGGACAGGAAGGAGATTCTCAATACCCAAACACCTTTGACATCAGGATGAAGAGATTTTTGAATCTCTTCAAAAATGAAGAGGAGGACAGGGTACAGCTTTTCCCAAATGTAAGGAAATGGGCTTGGTGAACCTCAAGTGGCCATTCTGCTTCTGCAACCTCTGGATGAATGCTGGTGAAGATGTGATGTTTGGGTTCCTAAAGGACTCTGTGAAATCACAGTTTTCAATGACTATGTGATTACATTGCCATAGTAAAACGCTCAATACGTACTTGATTGACTTCTAGGCTTTTTATGTTTTAATCCAGCTTCCCATCCCCAGTCTTCATGTGATTTCATGCCATGCTATCCCATCCTATCATATTCTATTCCTTTTCATTCCATCCAATCCCATTTCATTCCACTGCTTTCCACAACCAATGAATATCTACTCTGTGCAAAGAACTGTTGGGTGCTCTGAGATAGAAGGTGAATTAGGTTTTGTAACAACTTAGAATCCCATTGGAGAGACCAGCTCATACATATGAAACGAATAGTAAATAACATAAAACCACATGCAACTAAGTGACCTACTGTGAACACACATTCAGTATTTAAGAGAAGGGAAATGGAGGCTCAGGTGATCAGAGATGGCTTCAGGGAAAAGATGGCCTTGAACTCAGACTTGAGGGATGAGGAGGTTTTGTAAAAATGGGGGGCAAGGGGCTTTCCTGGTGGCGCAGTGGTTGAGAGTCCGCCTGCCGATGCAGGGGACACGGGTTCGTGCCCCAGTCCGGGAAGATCCCACATGCTGTGGAGCAGCTGGGCCCGTGAGCCATGGCCGCTGAGCCTGCGCATCCGGAGCCTGTGCTCCGCAACGGGAGAGGCCACAACAGTGAGAAGCCCGCGTACCGCAAAAAAAAAAAAAAAAAAAAAAAAAAAGGGGGGGGACAAGAAGGAGGGTTTTGTCGTTCAGGGAAGTAATGGGTAAGGAAATGTACAGTTGAGGGGGGAACACTTTGTCTCTCTCTTCACATGCTTGCCTCAGCCTATAGAATGATAACGTCTACTCTGTTGGGAGTATTGAAGAGAAGGTTTCAATTCTTGTTTACTCCTGTCACACAGTGTTTTCTGTGGAAAGAGAAATTATTTACCTGAGTGGTGGAATGGTTAGACTATGACACCCTTGAGCCCATTCTAGTCTACAGTACTACACTGATGGACTAAAGATCACCGACATTTTTCTGTTGGCCCATTTGTGAGGAAGGCCAGGTTCCCCTATGTGTCTAGCTAAGGGTCTCCTCTGCAGATCCAGTTCCCCTTGTGTGGGTTGCAAGGTCTGGACTTGGGGTAAAGAAGTAGCAAGTCCATTCGGGCTTCAGACCTGAGCTACATTTTCCAAGACAGCTTTAATAGAAATAAAGCTCGTATTTTGATCCCTATTACAATCCTATATCCATTCATCAATTGGTTCAAAATTCAGAAGGATAGAGTATGAATAATTACCAGTTGTGGACCACGGTATAAGGCAGTAATGAACATAGCAAGTTCAAGGTGGGTAGAAGTGAAGGAGACAATGAAAAGACTGGCTAGCCAGAGGACTTGTGGCAGAAAAACGTAAGTTATGAGCTGGGATAAGAAGGAAGGGGTAGACTGCAGAAGGACTTGGTTGCCGAAATATGGATGGGAATGTTCACAGCCTCGCTGCTGTAGGAGAGGTGTAAAATTAATTTCAACACAATGAGCTAAATGCTATTATTAAGATGCTTTCAAAGAATGGAAGAGGCTAATTCTGCTGGAGAAGTGTGTGAGAAGATGCAAGAGGAGGAGGGGAGGATAATAATGGAAGATTTTACAGAGGCGGTACATTCCAAAAGCTGAGGACAGTCCAGTCTGTCAGCAGCATTCCCCCACCCCCATCCCCGTCTCCAAAAAAGCAGTTGCTTGGGGGGCAGCAAGAGATGAGACTGAAAAATTAGGCAGAAGAGAGTGCTAAGGAATTTGCATTAGGTGCTGGAGGCAGGAGGGGGACCCTGGAGTTTGTTTCCTTGTACACATTTATACATTGCAGCACAGTAGGTTTAAGAACCGTGAGAATGTGTCTCCCAGGGCCAGGAACAAACACACCATTTGAAACCTGACGTGACCTTAGCTGGGAAGAGTTCTTTGGAGAGGAAGAGGGGCTGCTTTGCTATGGGTTCTACACACGGTAAGGATTTCTCCACTAACTGAGGCTTTCCTCAGAGGAGCTTGCTTGCTATTTTCTCAGTGGGTGCCTGCTGCTGGTGCCAGGAGAAACTCTGGAATGAGTGCCATATCTGCAGGGAGGCTACAGTGAAGATGTACTTTTAGCTACATAGGAAGATGGCAGGGATTGGGGAGGGTGGTTGCTTCCTAGCCTCACGACTCCAGCCACAATTGGCTTCCCCTTTCCCTTTCTAGTGTTTTCCTAGCTCTCTTCATCTCATAGCTTAATTCGTGGGAAACATTGCTGAGAGTCCTTGAGCATTAACGAAAGCCTCTTCTTCTGGAATGTTGGATCTGGAATTGATTTCAAAAACCTTCAAACTTGGTGATTATCTTAAAGCATCTTTAAGGGGAGACTGGAGGGTAAAACAAGACCCTTGAGCTCTGCTTACATGTCACTTTTCCAGTGACCACTTTATTTAGCAGGGCACTCCCCAGATTCCTTTTCTCACTCTCTACTCTAGTACTCATTCTCTTCCAATAGACCCTATAGTTTATTTATGTTGTTTCCTGTTTCTCTCTCACCTGAATATAAATTACGGGAGGATAGGGATTTTCCTGTTTTGTTCACAACTGTATCCTTAGTGCCTAGAACGCTATCTGGCACATAGGAAAAATTCAATTCATTTTTGTTGTATTTGTTTCATTTTGTATGGAAGTCCAGGTAGGAGGTGCAGCAGACACTGTCCACATCTCCCATCCCCTTGGCCCCCACCCCTTCCCAGCACACCAGCCTGACCTACACCTACCAGCACTTGCATCATCTCTTTGCCTAAGGAATTTCTTTGGTCATCAAAACCTGTTCTGCTCTGCAGCACAGGACAGGCCAGAAGGGCAGAGAATTAGCAATCTCTGTGAGGAGCCCTCAACTACTGGCTGATTGACAGAGTTGATGAATTAAAACTCCAGCATGCTCCCCCCTTAGTTCGTATAACTCTGAGATGCATGTTCTATACTAACTCCCAGAGTTCCTCAGTGCAGTTAAGCTCTAGTTGCCCACAGTGCCACTTGCTTGAAACACATATCTTGTATTAGCTGCCTTCCCTTCCATGGCTCACTTCCCATCCCTCACTCCCCTATTAGTGTTTCCTAAGATCATCTCCCAAATAAACTATTTGTGCTCAAATTCTTGTCTCAAGGGCTATTCCTAGGGGAACCCAAACTAAGATAGGAAGTGTTCAATAAATGTTCAAATTAATTCATGATTATATTCTTATACTACCTTTCATGCCTATTGGGGTAGGCAGCAAACTAATTGGCTGTGGATAAATTTTGCCTGAAGATGTGTTTTACTGGGTGGCAATATTTGAATACCTTCATATATGTGGCATGTACTCAACATCCACCTGCTGTTAGGCATTCACATTGAAACTTTTGGGTCTGAAGAGTATATTCTGAGAGACAGCACACAGGATTGAAAAGCACAATTAAAAAGGCTTCAATGTTATATTCATACATTGGAATATTATTCAGCAATGAAAAGAAATGTAGTACAAATAATGCTACAACTTGGATAAACCTTATGCTAAATGAAAGAATTCAGTCACAGAAGATCACGTATTATGATTTCATTTATATGAAATGTCCAGAATAAGGAAATCTGTACAGATAGAAAGTAGGTTAGTTGTTGCCTAGGGCTTCTGGGGGGAAAGGGTGATCTGGGGTTTGATGACTATAGGGAGTGGGATTTCTTTTAGGGGTAATGAAAATTTTCTAAAGGTTGTGGCAATGGATGGACAACTCTATGAATATGTTAAAATCCATTGACTTGCATACTTTAAATGGATGAATTATGTGGCATGTGAATTATATATCATTAAAACTGTTTGAGAAAATATCTGGCAAATTTGGAATCGAGTCCTTACTATACAGTATACTTGCCATATATGAGCCAAGTGAGCTGTACAGATAAATGAGAAGGTGGGAACAGGAAGGATGAATTTCCCTTTGTCTGGTTTCTCAGTAAAAGATGAATGGGCTTCAAGTGAGGAGAGAGAAGTAAGGGTGGGGGGTACCTCAGTCTGGGGAGCATAGAGAACAAAGTACAGCAATGAATAATAATAGTAAAATCTTTCCCTTATGGAACACTCGCTATGCACCAGGTCTTGTACTAGGCATTTTGGCTTCATTATCTTTTATTCTACACTTCTTCATAGTAGTTATTACTATCTCTTATTTTGAGAAAGAAGAAACCAAGGCTTACAAGATCACCCATGATCACCAAGCTAGTTAGTCCAGATACAGAATCTCAGATCCAGGTCTGTCTTCATCCAAAGATTGCACACTTTCCATTAGTAATTGTATAGTAATCATAGTAAATATTTGAATAGGGCTTGCTGTGTGCTAGGCACAGTTCTAAGCTCTGTGCATGTGTTAGCTCATTTAAACTATACTGAGGGAACGCTGGATGAAAAAAAAATTGATGTGTGTTAGGGCCAGATTAATAAAGGGATATTTGAAGACAGATTTTTAAAAACAGTTTTCTGAGTTTCCTAAAATTGGAAAATCAGATAATGCCATTATCTGTGTGTGAATTAGAATTTTCCTTGGCAGAATGTTATCAGAGTTATTTTCCTCTTGAAAGGTAGCTGGTATGGCTAGGGAGAATTGAAATAATAGGTTGCCTGTAAATTACTGAGGTTCGCCAAGAAGCCATTTTGTAATATGTTTGAACTTTATCTTACAGCCAAAGGGTAATACCAATATTTACAGCAAAGGCCATACTAATGTTTAGGTTTTAGATGGTAGATATGCTTTGTCTCAAAAATGTGTTACGCATCAAAGATAATTTTGATCAGTGCTTAGTTTGAAAAATATGTTTGATTTCTTAAATGTAGCCAGCCCCCAAGTAAGATAGAGTAAGCAGTTGAGATCCCCTCTTCCCACATTTCTCTTACTGGGTCTTAGGATAAACTGAGCTAAGAGAGTTTAGTCTTCCTAGTTTTCAATAGCCTTGTGGAAAAGGGACCAGGGAAAAGCTAGCTTTGCACTAATGAACAGGGTTTTGGCAGTTCTGTACACCAACAGGTCAGAGTCCTTATCATAAACTGGAGTGCAATAGTGAGTTTTGTAGCCTTTCACTTCTAGCCTTTCACTTAGCCTTTCACTTTGAGTCTTAAAACTAACCTCTGGCTCTCCATAGGATGAGAAAGATGGGGGCATATGTGTTACTATCACCTTGATAGCTATAAGCCACATCCATCTCCAAGAGGAACAATGCCAGAACCTAAGTGAATCTTCAACCTTGGAACCAGGGCTTTGGGATTTGGTGCCATTTCTCTTTTTCCATCTGGTCTACACATCCAATATATAGTCCTCCCTCCTTCTTTTTAGTACCTGATATCAAAGAGAACTGCTGACATGGCTAAGGAGAATTAAAATATGATACTGTCTGTAAATTACTGTAAATTACATGGCCAAGAAGCTATTTACAATTATTTTGAACTTCATCTTATATCCAAAGGGCAGTCACTGAAGTTTTATAAATATGGGACTGCCATGATAGGTTCTAGAAATGTGAATCTCTATTCTGTGGGAATAATAAATCAGAAGTGATACAAGAGAATAAATGTAGGAATACCACTGCTGAAGTATTATTACAATGTTACTAGTTTGGTAGTGAACATGGAAAAGAGAGGCAAGATATAAGAGATAATGTGAAGGAAGAACTAGTAAAAGGACTTGTTGGGGAGAGCCTGATGAGAGGAGGGTATCAAAGATGGCTTTGAAGTTTAGAGCCTGGGGAACCATCCTTCCATTTCCCCCTTCTCCCCAAGAGCAACCCTGAGGAGTGACAGCTTAACAGGTTAACTTACCATTTTGATGTTTTTTTAATGGGTGGAGAAATTGACAAGTAAACTTAATTCTTCTGAATTCTAACATTAAAGTAAACAAGCTTTGGAGGCATGCACAATGTCCTGGTCTACAGCCACAAGAGACCTGTGCTCTGGTTTTTCTATTCAGGGTATTCTTACAAAATGCTTTGAATGAATGATAGATCGATCTCAGGAGCTAAGTTCCTTGGTGTCCAAATTATAATCCATTTCACTGCACTTTCTGAAAGTGGTGATGAGAAGAATGCTCATTGTGAAATTTCTAGAATCACATGTTCCCTTTCACTTCTTACAAAGAGGAGGAATTAGTTTATCTTTGCCAATTCTATAACTTTCTGGGGACATAAAGGAAAAGAGAAGTAGTTACTTTTATTTGTCTCTGCTTAAAACTAGATGAGTTTGAGTTTGCCTAGTTTCATTCGACTACTCACACTATCCTAGACCCTTTTTAGAAGTGATGTGCTACCTCTTTATTTTTCCTGTCATTTAGGATTTGTCACAAGCCCTAAGCTCCACTGCTTCTTCCTATCCTTCTAAGAAGCAAATTATTTTCTCCTTTTCTTTCTTAGTTGTCAACTATAATAGAAGAGAGAGTATTAATTTCAACATAATCTCCCTGAATGGTTGATATCCTTGCATTTTCTTACTTTAAAAAATGCACTTTTCGGGCTTCCCTGGTGGCGCAGTGGTTGAGAGTCTGCCTGCCAATGCAGGGGACGCGGGTTCGTGCCCCAGTCCGGGAAGATCCCACATGCCGCGGAGCGGCTGGGCCTGTGAGCCATGGCCAATGGGCCTGCGCGTCCGGAGCCTGTGCTCCGCAACGGGAGAGGCCACAACAGTGAGAGGCCCACGTACCACAAAAAATAAAAATAAAAAAAAATGCACTTTTCTCCATTTTCAATGTAATTTTTGTGATATTTATAATTTTATGATGTTGAATTGGGTACTTTGTCATGTAAATTGCAAATCTTGCAGAAAGGAGGAAATGAGGTCTCACTTAGGAATTTACAATTAGATGAAAGGGAAAGCCTCTAGAAGAAAAGAATGAGAAAAATGTGTACATGAAAAGAATTAGTTTCAGAAGTGAGGGGACAGAGGGAGTAAATCTTTTAGATGGAGAAGGAAGATAAAAGAAATGTTTTATGCCACCCAAAATGTTGGGTCTCCAAGATGCCTGGTATAAAGGATCCTCCTCAGGATCTATCCACATAGATCTATCCACATCTATCCACATCTATGATGTAAGTTGAAGAGTACCAAAACGCTAAAGGAGGCTACTACTCCCTCCCATACTGACTCTGGCATTGTGCCAGGTATCTCCACCTTATTCATACTTGACAACACTGCAGTGGAGTTGGTTACTACGGTGACCCAGATTCCCTGAAGTCAGGATACTAATAGTTCAGGTTGTGACTGTGGGTGTGGGTGTCAAGTACAGAAGTCACTAGTATCAAAGATCAAGAAATGTATAGGATAGGCTTTTAAATGGATCATCCACAAGGACTCTGGGGCCAGCCAAGAGGATGATATGATTTGGGAAAGAAAGACTGAGCCAGATGTCAAAGTCTTTAATATATGGGAAGTTATACTCAAAAAATCACTTGTTGGCAGTGATGATGAGGTTTTATGAAAGGAGAAAGATGATGACATGAATTGTAAAATGAGGGAACAGAGAGTTAGGGTTCTCCAGATTTCTTTTTTGGGGATTGGCTCATGTGATTGTAGAGTCTGGCAAGTCCTAAATCTGTAAGGCAGGCTGGCAGGCTGGAAACTCAGGCAGGAGTTGATGTTCCAGTCTTGAGACAGAATTTCTTCTCTGAGAAACCTGTTTTTGCTCTAAAACCTTCAACTGATTAGATGAGGCCCACCCACATTATCAAAAGTAATCTCCTTAAAGTCAACTGATTGTAGATGTTAACCATATCTACAAAATACCTTCACAGCAGCACCTAGACTAGTGTTTGATTGAATAACTGGGTACTATACCTAGCCAAGGTGACACATAAAACTAACCATCATAGTGAGGATGGAAAAACAAGAACTTAGTCAGCTTTTTCTTAACTCTAAAACTTATTTCTATCTCTAAGCATTTTATATTCCTTCAGAAACTTTACTCAAACATCTCTTCTAGTCCATTATGTGCTTCTTATCTATTAAAATCCAATAAGCCCCTTTCCTATTAATTCCGCCAAGAGGGATTTATCCCTTGAATTCAATGATAGTTCAAAAATTTGAAATCAATCAATGTGATAACCCACATGAACAGACTGAAAGATAAAAATCACATATCTCAATAGATGCAGTAAAACCATTTGAAAAATTTAACACCCTTTCATGATTTAAAAAAAAACCCTCCCAACAAAATAAGAATAGAATAGAAAAAAGAATAGAAACTACTCAACATAATGAAGGCCATATATGAAAGCCCATAGCTAATATCATGCTCATTGGTAGAAAACTGAAAATATTATCCTCTAAGATAAGGAACAATGTACTCTTACCTCTTCTATTCAACATAGTACTGGAAGTCCTAGCCAGAGCAAATATATAAGAAAAGAAATAAATTGTGTCCAAATTAAAAAAAAAAGAAGTAAAATTATCTCTGTTTACAGATGATGTGATCTTATATGTATAAAACTCTAAAAACACTACAAAAAACCTGTTAGAAGTAATAAACTAATTCAGTAATGTTACAGTTTACAAAATCAACATACAAAAAAATCAATTGCATTGTTTATAACAATGAACAATCAGAAAAGGAAATTAAAAGAACAATTGTATTTACAATAGCAAAAAGGAAGAAAAAAAGAAAATAATTAAGATTAAACTTAACCATAAGGTGAAAGACTTTACAATGAAAACTCTAAAACATTGCTGAAAGAAATTAAAGAAGACACAAATAAATGGAAAGACATCCCATGTTCATGGATTGGAAGACTTAATATTGTTAAATGTCCATACCACCTAAACTTATCTACAGATTAAACACAATCTATGTCAAAAACTCAATGGCATTTTTGTACAGAAATAGAAAAAAAAAACAATCCTTACATTCATATGGAACCTCAAAGGATCCCAAATAGCCAAGAGAATCTTGAGAAAGAATAAAGCTGGAGACATCACACATTCTGATTTCAAAACATATTATAAAGCTATAGTAATCCAAACAATATGGTACTGGTATAAAGACAGACATATATACACCAATGGAACAAAATAGAGAGCTCAGAAATAAACCTGTGCATATACAGTGAATTGATCTTTGACAAGGGTACCAAGACTACACAATGGGGAAAAGATCATTTGTTCAACAAATGGTGTTGGGGGAACTAGATATCCACATGGAAAAGAATGAAATTGGACCCTTATCTTACACCATGCATGAAAATCAACTTAAAATGAATTAAAGACTTGAATGTAAGACCTGAAACTGAAACTGTAAAGCCCATAGAAGAAAACATAGGGAATTAGCTTCATGAAATTGGAATTGGCAATGATTTCTTGAATACAACACCAAAAGCATAGACAATAAAAACAAAAATAGACAAGTGGGACTACATCAAACTAAAAGGCTTCTTTGCAGCAAAGGAAATAATCAACAAAGTGAAAAGGCAACCTATGGAATGGGAGAAAATGAAAAACAAAATATATACGATAGAGGGTTAATATCCAAAAAATATAAGGAACTCCTACAACTCAATAGCAAAGAATACCAAATAACCTGATTAAAAATGAGCAAAGGACTTGATTAGACATTTCTCCAAAGAAGACATACAAATGGCTAACAGGTATATGTAAAGATGCTCAACGCCACTAATCATCAGGGAAATGCAAATCAAAATCACAATGAGATATCACTTCATAACTTTTAGGATGGCCATTATCTAAAACAAAACAAAATAAAATAACAACCAAAAGTAAGAAGTGTTATCGAGAATGTGGGAACACTTGTACGCTGTTGGTAGGAATGTAAAAATGGTGCAGCCGCTGTGGAAAACAGTATGGAGTTTCCTTAAAAAATTAAAAATGGAAATACCATATTATCCAGTTACCCCATTTCTAGGTATTTATTCAAAAGAATTGAAAACAGAATCTTGAAGAGATATTTGGACTTTTATGTTCATTGCAGCATTATTCACAATAGCCATAATGTAGAAGCAACCTAGATGTCCATCACCAGATGAATGCGTAATGTGGTGTATACATACAATGAAATATTATTCAGGCTTAAAAAAGAAGGAAATCTTGTCATATGTGACAACATGGATGGACCTTGAGGACATTGTGCTAAGTGTAATAGTCCAGTCGCAGAAGGGAAAATACTGCACAATTCCACTTATATGAGGTACCTAAAATAGTCCAGGTATGGAAGGCTGGTTCAATGCCTGAAAATCAATCAATGTAATCCACCATATCAAAAGGCTAATGAACAAAAATATTATCATATCAATTGATGCAGAAAACGCTTTTGAAGAAAACCAATACCCATACATGGAAAAGAAAGCTTTCAGCAAGTTAGGAATAAAGGGGAACTACCTTAAATTGATAAAGAGAATCCACAAAAAGTCTACAGCTAATTTCATACTTTATGGTGAGTGAATGGCTGCTTTCCCCCTAAGATCAGGAATGTGGCAAAGATGACCACTCTCACCATTCTCATTCAACATAATACTAGATGTTCTGGCCACTGCAATTAGGCAAGAAAACAAAATAAAAGGCATTCAGATTAGGCAGAAAGAAATACAGCTACCTCTATTTGCAGATGATTTTCTATGTAGGATATCCCAAGGAATCTACAAATGCACTCAGAGAACTAATAAGTTAATTCAGTAATGTTATAGGATACAAGAATCAACCACAGTTCTATCGATTAAGAATAAACTTGTAGAAACCAAAATTAAAAACAAAACACCATTCATAATTCCTCAGTGAAAATGAAATACTTAAGTATAAACTAAATAAAAGATGTAAAGGACATGTATTCTGAAAAGTTATAAAATGTTTACAAAAGAAATCAAAGAAGACCTAAATAAATGGAGAGACATACTGCGTTTATTTATCAAAAGACTCACCACAGCAACTGTCAATTCTCCTTAAATTGACATGTAGGTTTAATGCAATTCACAGTGAGGATTTTTGTAGAAATAAGCAAGCATATTTTAAAATTTATATGGAGAGGACAAGTTATGGAATAGCTAAAACAGTCTTGAAAACGAAGAATTAAGCAGAAAGAATCACTCTACCTAATTTAAGGTTTACTATATAGCTAGAGTAATAAAGAAGTGTAGTATTGGTGGAGGGATAGACACATAGGTCAGTGGAACAGAATACATATCCCAGAAATAGAGCACCACATATATGCCCTACGGATTTTTGACAAAGGTTCAAAAGCAATTCAAAGGAGGAAGAATAGCCTTTACAACAAATAGTGCTGGAACATTTAGACATCCATGGGTGTGGGGGGGAAGAACCTTGACCCAAACTTCATACTTTACACAGAAATTAACTCCAAATGGACCACAGACTTCTTAAATGTAAAATGTAAAACTAGATATCTTTTAGAAATAAACATAGGAAAAAATCTTTGGCATCTAAGTCTAGGCAAAGTCTTCTTAGACTTGACAGCAAAAATATGACCCATAAAAGGAAAAATTGATAAATTGAACCTAATCAAAATAAAAAACTTTTCTCTGTGAAAAGCCATGTGAACAGGATGAAAAGATATGCTAAGGAGTGGGAGAAAATTTTTGAAAACCACACATTTGGAAAAGGACTTGTATCCAGAATGTATAAAGAACTATCAAAAACACAATAGTAAAAAACCATCCAATTAGAAAATGAGCAAATGACATGAACAGATATTTCACCAAAGAAGATATGTAGATAGCATATAAACGTATGAAAGGTGTCCAACTTCATTAGCCATTAGAGAAATTTAAATTAAAACCACAATGAGATATTATTACATCATATTAGAATGGCAAAAATAAAAAAAATAGTGACAACACCAAATGGTGGCAGATATGAGTAGAAACTGGATCAGTCATAAATTGCTGGTGGAAATATGAAATTGTTCAGCCAATCTGGAAAACAGTTCAGCAGTTCTATAAAAAACTAAACATATATATAGCATACAACCCAGCAATTGTACTCTTGGGCATTTATCCCAGAGAAATGGAAATTTGTTTTTACACAAAAACCTATACACAAATGTTCACAATAGCCTTATTTGTAATAGCCCCAAACTGAAAACAACCTTGATGTCCTTCAACAGGTGAATGGTTAAACCAACTATGGTACACCCATACCATGGAATACTACTCAACAATAAAAAGGAATGAACTATGGATACATCCTGGATGGATCTCCACACAGTTCTGCTGAGTGAAAAAAAAGCCAGTCTCAAAAGGTTACATGCATACGGCATCATTCCATTTATGTAACATTCTTGAAAGGACAAAGGAATAAAGAACAGATTAGTGGTTGCCAGCTGTTAGAGACTGGGGCAGAGAATGGGAGAGAAGTAGGTACAGTTATAAAAGGGTATCCTTGTGGTGATCAAACTATTATGTATCTTGACTGTGGTGATGAACCCATGATTCTACACATGTGATATTGCATAGAGGTAAATATATACATATATATCTCTATATATAGATATACTCACAAATGAGTGCATGTAAAACTAATAAAATCTTAATAAAACAGAAAGATTCTATGAATATCAAGATCCTGGTTGTGATATGGTACTATAGTTATGCAAGGCATTACTATTGGGGGAAACTGGGAGAAGAGTATATGGAATCTTTCTACATTATTTATTATAACTTTATTTGAACAAAATGTTAAAAAATGAAGAGATTGGGTAGATTAAACAATGTTAGAAACAAAAATGGGACAAAACATCAGAGATCAAACACATCGGAGATTAAAAATGGTAAGAGATTTTATGATCAACTTTATGCTCATATATTTGAAAACTTAGATAAAACAGATAATTTCCCAGAAAATATAACATTAAAACTGACTAAACAGAAAACAGAAAACTTGAATAAACATAGTCATTAAAGAATCTGAGTCAGTAGCTAAAGAGTCCCTCCCACACAAGCACAAAACACTAGATCTAACTGATTTTATGGATGAATTCTACCAAACATTCAAGAAACATAGAATTCCAATCTTCTGTAGACTCCCCAGGCAATAGAAAATGAGAAAACACTCAATTATTTCATTTAGGCTAATATAATCTTCATACAAAAAACAGACCTGGGCATTTTAAGAAAGGGAAATTGCTGGCCAATCTCACTAATTAATACAAATGCAAACATCCTAAATAAAATATTATCAATACTATTTCACTAATTATAAAATATTATCAAGAATATCTTACTTAGGATGTTTGCATTTTAATGTCCTAAAATATGCGACACAACTAGGTTGGGTTTAAGTCAGGCATAAAAGTGTAACTAGTAAATTGAATAAGTAGGACTCATGGGATTATAATCAGAAAATAACTTTGGTTTCCCTACTGCCAATGTAAGTCTACTCTGTGGGATTAGATCTTTTCTCTTGGATCAAAAGTAAGACAGTTCCATGATTCTTGTGTATTTTGGTCATGTTTTATCACAGAAGAGTCTCAGTTTAATTAAAGTATTGGTTATAATTAAAGCTTTAGTATTTCTTTAAAGTTGTATTTTCTTCCATCTCTCACCTAGGCCTACTGTGGGCTGGGTAGTTGAAATGAGAAAGGAGATGTGGCCAGTACCTTCTTAGTTTCTCCATAGAGTGCTTCTAACCTTTCTCTGCTATATTGCTTATATGGGTTTGTGATCCTTCTAGAACTGCACCATAGAAGGAGATAGGTGAGAAGAGGAAGAAGAATAAGTTCTTTCTTGATTAATTCTTCCATGAACCAGGATCGATATTATTAGAGCCTAGCTGGTGTTTGAAACCAATGTATTTTCTTATGGGGTACTCCTATGGGCTTTTCTGAGACCTTCCTATCCTTCATATTTCTCAAGTGAAGTTGACAACAAGTGTACTGTGTCTTCTCAGATCTGGTTGACATATATCAAACCTTCAAGTAGTTCCATTGAAGCTCCTTTCCCTAGGCTTAAGGTGAATGTGAGCCCGGGTCCCACACCCTTCCACTGGGAGAACTTCAGAGGCACAGAATGTCTACAGCTTTCTTCCGATCCCTCTCCTAATTTCCAAGCCCTTTCTTGGCCTCTCCACCTTCTTTAACATGTGGGGATTGGCAGTCAGCTAAGGGTCACAAAATCAGTTTGCAACTACCTCCTTTACAAGACCAGCATGGTGGTCTCACACCTCACATTGGAATGTGTTGTTTATTGTTGGGGCCTCAGCCAAAACTGAGACTGAAATTGTTACATTTTAAGATCTTGTTTCACAATATTGGTATACCATTAGGAAAATCCATTAATGTAATTCAACACAATAAACAAATAAAGGAGAAAAATATATTATTATTTCAATAGAAGCAGAAGAATCATTTGATAGAATTTAGTATTTATTTATGACTTAGAAATCTCTTACAAACTAGCAATACAAAAGAATTATTATTTTTTTTGGCTGTGCGGCTTGCAGGATCTTTGTTCTCGAACCAGGGATCGAACCCATGTCCCCTGCAGTGGAAGCACAGAGTCCTAACCACTGGACCACCAGGGAATTCCCCAAAAGAATTTCTTAACCTGATTAAGAGTATCTATCAAAAACTTCCATAGTAAGCACCATACTTAATGGTTTAATGCCAGGAGCCTTATTTTTAAAATAAGGATCAAGACAAGGATACCATTGTCTTTACTTCATTTCAACATTTCACTGGAGATTCTATCCAGCATGGTAAGACAAGAATTTTTTTAAAAGAGAAAAAAATTTATTAAAATAAGAAATGAATAAAGCTACCACTATATATTGAATATGCAATTGTCTATACAGAAGATCCAAGAAAACCTATAGAAAAATTATTAGAGTTGATAAGAAAGTTTAGCAAATTCACTAAAGATAAGCTCAATATGTGAAAATTGATTTTATTTCTATCCATTAGTAACAAAGTTAGACAGAAATGTGATTTTTTTTAAAAGGTGCCATTTTCAACAGCAGTTTAAAAAGAAAACCAGTAACAGATCTAACAAAGGATATACATGACCTCTATGGAGAAAAATTATAAACTGTTATTATAAGACTTTAAGAAAAATCCAAGGAAATGGTGAGAAATACCATGTTAATGGAGAAGACTCCATAATCATAAATATGTTAATTGTCCCAAAATCAATCTGAGAATTCAGTGCAATCCCAATCAGAAGACATTCATGGGAATAATAAACCCAAATTTGGGGGTGGGGGAAATGTGAGAAAGGACATTATTTTACAATATTTCTTAATCTAGGTGGTTGATATACAGGTATTCATTATGTTCTTTTCTCATTTTTCTTGGTATTTCTGAAATATTAAGTTTAGGAAAAGGGTGCTGAGTACACAACTTGGTCATTGCACTGGTGTCTACAAGCCAGTCTCACACCAATAATTGATAATTTGGTATGGATTCCTATCTATGTGTGTTTACACACTGGATTCTCTATGCTTTACTCCTATGTGACTTGAAGCAGGTAATTGATACTCCTAAACCCTCAGTTTTCCACATCTATGAAATGTGGTTGTCATAAGCAATTTAAAATTTCTAAAAAGTTTAAAATAAGAAGATAAATTATTCTCTCAGTAAATTTTAGTTTGTTTCTCTATAAGAGGAGATTGTCAATCTGGTTCAGAAAGTGAAGCATCTGGGAATCACAGTGCCCTTTGAGAAACACCACGAAATTCTGACATATATAACTCAATCTTGTGAAGTAGGAGTTTTACTCAAAGTAAACGTGGCATATGTTTGCAGTATATGACCACAACCACACATGTAAATAAAAAGTTTCTAAATTACTGCACTAGTCTGCATTTGCTGCCACATCAATAATTTTGTCATCTGCTAGTGCTCCTGGCAGCCAGTATGAGAAAAATTTATGGACGGAATTATAAGATTGAAAAATTCCCATCTGTTAGTCTAACTGCCCCACCCCACCCCACCCCATGCATCGAGGAAAGAACACCAGTACTGGAGCTTAGTTGAAAAACCTTTAATTATTCTTATGGGAAAAAAGTCCCTGGGATGCAAGGAAAACAGAACATTGAAGAGGAAGACCTAGTGGCTCCACCCAGCAGAATGAAAACATCTTCAAAGACTCCTATCAGTTTAATCAACATGACAAATCTTTCTTTAAAAGGTTTCTGGCTTATTAGTCTTTATTATCAGATACTAGGTCAGACATTCCTTCATTTAAATTTAGAAGTACTGTTTTAAAATTCAAATCAGAAACTGAAATACTCACATCATCTGACCTAAGTTTGAAATGATATATGCACAGAGCACATTCAGATAGTGATCTGTATCAAGTGGGAATCATAAAAACTGCTCCTTAAAGTAGGACTGCCCAAGCATTCTAGATTTTGTTGTGTATATATTTTAATTAATTTACAAAGATCCTTGTACATGAAGCCTTGCTGATGCCTAGACCTTCCCATTAGGACTTGAGATGAATCTACTACTGAAAGAAAATAGATGTTCCCATCTATCCTTCCTTCACAGACTGACCAGACCCTATTAAGACAAGAACAGACAATCTTCTTTCACAAGGTTTTTCAGGAAGTTATTGATTAATTAATACAACAGTATTTAGTGAGGACCTATTAGGTTAAATCATTGTTCTAGACACTGGAGATACAGCAGTGAACAAAAAGTTTTGTAGTTTAATGTTACTTAGTGGTAAGTGTTATGAAAAAGAAATTAATCAGTGCATGAGAATAGAATTATGGGTGATGCCATTTAAGATAGAGTGACATTTGAGTAGAGACCTGAATGAAGTGAGAGAGTTAGTCATGTGAATATATTGAGAAAGACAGTCTCTGAGAGGAGAGAATGTCAAGGCCCTGAGTTGGGAACATGTTTGTTGTGATAGAAGAAGAACAGGAGGCCAGTGTCTGGTTTGAGCTTAGTGAAAAAGAGAGCTAGTGTCAGGAAATGAGGACAGAGAACAATTCAGAGGCCATAAAGTGAAAGGCTTTGTAGGCTACAATAAAGACTTTAGATTTTATTCTAAATGTGTTGGAAAACCACTGGAAGGTTTTGAACATGGGAAAGACATACACTGACACATATTTTTATAAGGGTCATCCTGGAAACTATAAGAGAATGAAATGTAGAGAGATAAGAGTACAAAGTGGAAGGCTACTGCAGTAATCTAGATGAGAGATCATGGTGGCCAGGACCTGAAGTATACTGGTGGAAGTGGTGAGATGAATGGTGGTAGAAGCTACAGGATTTGCTAGTGGATTAGATGTAGTGTATAAGAGAAAAAGAGTTAAAGATGACTGCAACTTTTGTGAGTTGAGCAAATGCATGAATAATGGTGCCTGTCTCAGTTTGTTTGGGCTGCTGTAACAGAATACCACAGACTGGTGGTTTATAAACAGAAAATTTATTTCTCACAGTTCTGGAGGCTGGGAAGTCCAAGATCAAAGTGTTGGCAGATTCAGTATCTGGTGAGGGCCCACTTCCTGGTTCATAAACAGCTGTCTTCTTGCTGTGTCCTCACATGACAGAAGGGGTGAGGGACCTCTCCTGGATCTCTTTCATAAGTATACTAATCCCATTTACGAAGGTTCCACTCTCATGACCTAATCACCTCCCAAAGGCGCCATCTCCTAATACCATCATATTAGGGGTTAGAATTTCAATATATGAGTGTTGGGGGAGACACAAATATTCAGCCTATAGCCGTGCCATTTACGGAGATGGGAAACATTTGCTGAGATGGGAAACACTGGAGAAGGGGCAGATTTGGGGGAGGGGAAATCTAGAGTTCATTTTTTAACATGTTAATTTTGAGATGTCTAGTAGAAATCCAAGAGCAGGCAATAGATATGAGACTGGAATTCAGGGGAAAGTTGGAGCTGGAGACATTTGGGAAGTATCAGTTTATAGTTTGTATTTAAAGCAATGAAATCATTTAGAGAGAGCACATAGATCGAGACAAGATGTATGAGGATTAAGTCTGGGGCATTATGATATATAGAAATATGGAACAAGAAAATAATAGAGACTCAGAAGAGGCAGTCATCAGGGAAGCAAAATCAGTTCTGGAAGCCAAGTGAAGAAAGTGTTTCATGAAGGAGAGAACAATCAACTTTGACAAATGATGCTAAGAACTCAAGGAACGTGATAATTGAGGATTGACATTGGATTTGGCAATGTGGAAGGGACTTAAAGAGGCAGACTTCATTGAAGTGTTGATAACAAAAACCATGTTGTACTGGATTCAAGGAACAGTTGGAAGAAAGAAGTAAAGTCTGTATGGGCAACATTTTCAAAGATTTTGGCTGTAAAATGGAGTAATGAAATGGTGAAGGAACGTTGGAACAATGGAGATTTTTAAAAATTTTATTATAGTTGATTTACAATGTTGTGTTTAGTTTCCACTATATAGCAAAGTGACTCAGTTATACATATATATATATTCTTTTTCATATTCTTTTCCATTATGGTTTATCACAGGATATTAAATATAGTTCCCTGTGCTATACAGTAGGACCTTGTTGTTTATCCATTCTATATATAATAGTTTGCATCTGCTAATCCCAAACTCCCCATTCTTCCCTCCCCCACCCCCCCTACCCCATGGCAACCACAAGTCTGTTCTCTATGTCTGTGAGTCTGTTTTTGCTTTGTAGATATGTTCATTTGTGTCATATTTTAGATTCCACATATAAGTGATATCATGTGCTATTTGTCTTTCTCTTTCTGACTTAATTAACCTAGTATGATACTCTCTAGGTCCATTCATGTTGCAGCAAATGGCATTATTTTTAATGGCTGAGTAATAGTCCATTGTATTGGACTATATATATATACACCAGGTCTTCTTTATCTATTCATCTGCTGATGGGCATTTAGGTTGTTTCCATGTCTTGGCTATTGTAAATAGTGCTGCTATGAATATAGGGGTGCATGTATCTTTTCGAATTAGAGTTTTGTCTGGGTCTATACCCAGGAGTGGGATTGCAGGATCATATGGCAACTCTATTTTTAGTTTTTTGAGGAACCTCCATACTGTTTTCCATAGTGGCTGCACCAATTTACATTCCCACCAACAGTGTAAGAGGGTTCCCTTTTCTCCACACCCTCTCCAGCATTTGTTACTTGTAGACTTTTTAATAATGGCCATTCTGTCTGGTGTGAGGTGGTGCCTGATTGTGAAACAATGGAGATTTTTATGACTGGACTTACTACAGCATGTTTGTGTGCTGATGAAAATGACAGAAGAATAGATGCTGCAGGAGAAAAGAGGGACAGTTACAGAGCTATTGTTCTTGAAGTGGTGAGAAGGATATGGGTGACAATACATCAAGATAGGAGCTAGACAGTTTATCTGTTGTAACTGGAGAGAAGGCAGAGTATCTGGGTGCAAATGCAATTTTTACCCAAAAAATTAGGTTTGCCTCTTGGTGGGTGTTGCGCCAAAAGAGACAATGAAGCCAAAGAGTGGGAGGAGGAAGGATTTATTACTTGCAGCAAGTAAGGAGAACACTGGAGATCTTTCCCAAAGCTAGTGTCTCCCTGAAAACTGGGGAAGTTTTAAGCTAAGGGTACATGCATATTCATGAAGGGGCTTGTGTGGTTCACAGAGTCCAAGCTTTAGTTGATTGAAGTCACGAGGGTCAGAAAAGGTCAACAACATTGTCCCTTAGGTTCCAGTTGATCTGGTGGTTGAGTGCTTCAGGCTAGTCTTTACCATTGAAACGGAACTGGGGGTCTTTACAACTGATATTATTATCTTTCCTATTGTTACTGCTCTTGCCTTACAACCATTTGTTTTTCATTTGTTTCTGCATTCTTTTGTCTCCTTAAGATCAGTAATTACTGAAACCTGTTTAAGGACAAGCATCGTGGCCTGGCTTAGATCCCAAAATGGTTTAAGCCAAAAACGGCTTCTGTCCTGTCAAGAAAGCCATGCCTGGTTCTTTTTCTCTCAGGACCCCCTACCCTGCCTGCTTACACAATAAGATTGGAAGATGCGGTGGTGAAGGATGTGGAAGTTAGAACTCTTTCTGATTGAGTTTTTAGTGAAACAGGAAACAAAGTCATCAGCTAAAAGTGAGGAGGGGGAAAAGTTATTGCAGTTTTAAGGCAGGAGACAATAGCGTGACATAGCATCTTAGATATTGGGAGAATGATTTGACCTTTGGTAAGTATAATAAGACTGCCAGCAGCACTGAAGATCCATGTGTGGCTCATGGTCATAAATCTAAAATGAGCCCCCCTGCATACCTTTTACCAGTCATGTTCAGAAACTGAAGTGCAGGCACACTATAGGCAGCAAGATGGATTTAAACCAAAGTTGAGGTTTTGTCTATGACTATAAGCTGTCCTGGTCCAATTCGTGTTATTTCTCTTAAGGCCACATAAGAAGCAAGAGTGCAATGCAGTAGTTGGACTAGAAGTTTAGTGATTTGGGAAAGAAGGAGTGGCTAGAGATAAAGCTGGGGAGATAAGGATACCTCCAAGGGAGACAAAACATTTCCTTTATCCCCCAGACTTTTCATATGAATCAGTCGTTTGATAACCCCCAAGTTTTATGATGGATTTACCACTCCCTCATCATTCAATAAATTATCCCCACCCATAGTCCCAAAGAAAGAAGTGGCTATGGGCTTAACTATGTGAGAAGAGGAAACCAATGGAGAAAGCAGTATCACCCAGTTACCCATGAGGTCTTTAGCTGTTCTCTGGGACATCTCTCCTCTTCCTTTTCAGGTGGGACATATTTTTATATAGTAAGAAAAGGAAAGCCCAGCAAGGAAATGTATTGTCCAAATGGATGCTAACAGAGTTTTATGGGTGTGGAGAGTGGCGTTTGTAGAATTTCTACCTTGTTATCTATTTTTCAAGAAGTTACTTTGGGGACATTTTTGTAAGACAATCTTTAAACAAAAACAAATTCAAGAGAAGACCTCTCTCTGTGGAAAGATAAAGAAACCATCTTTATGGTTTCTAAAATGAGCCCCCCTGCATACCTTTTACCAATCATGGTGTGTGTGTGTGTGTGTGTGTGTGTGTGTGTGTGTGTGACAGAGAGAGAGGGAGAAAGAGAGAGGGATAGCAGTCATAGATTCCAGCAGAGGCAGCTGTTGGCAATAGGCTGTGGCATATAACTCTGCAAACTGCCCTACACCCCCCAGCACGGCTCTCTGTGAATTCTCCAGAAAACACTCTGTGTGTGATAGGCTCCCTTTGTCAGACTCTGCACATTGGCAGCTGTGTTGTTGAGTTTTGTAATTATACAAATGATGACAGCAGCCCAAACAGCTTCCCATGTTTTCCAGTTCTTTCTTAAGGAAAACGGGCAAGCATTTCCTGTTACATAGATTCATACATAGAATCTAGGCTCTTAGTGGAGATTTTCAGGGTCTGTATTATAAGGAACCATGTTATGATGGACCTTAGTAACCAAATTAATGAACCTGGATCTTATCCTAAAAGTAACAGTAAGAGGGCAAATAATGGAAGTCTTTTTTTATTTTTGGCTTAAAATATTGATCTATTATTTCTCATGATTCTGTGGGTTGTTTGGGCTGTTCTGCTGGACTCACTTCTGAAGTGGCATTCTGTTGTAAGGACAGGAGGGTCTGAGATGGCCTCAGTCATATGCCTGGCAGTTGGTGCTGGCCTGTTACCGTCCATGTGGATTCTCATCCTCTAGTAGGCTAAACTGGTTTCCTTCAGAAGCCTCAGGGCAGTGTTCAAGATGGGGAAGGTGCAAGTTGCATGGCCTCTTTAAGCTGAGGCTTTGGAACTCATAAAAAAATCACTTCTGCCACATTCCATTGGTCAAAGCAAGTCCCAAGTCCAGCTCAGATTTAAAGGGGTAGATAAATATACCGAATCTCTGTATAGGAGGAAGGGCAAAGTCACATTGCAAAGGGGCAGGCATACTGCAATGGGAGAATTTTGTGACCGTTAAAAAAACTGACCACACCAAAAAACACTACTGGAATTCCAGGAAACCCACTTTGGGAAATGTCATTCTAGGCTGAGTGACTGTTCCCCCCTAAAAAAGCTATTCCTCCAATAGAATACATATCAATACATGTGATTGTTTAATTTCATTTTGTAATAATATTGTGGTCCTAGGTCACATTCACTGGAATTACAAGTGTTCTTTAATTTAGTTATCTTACTTTACTAATTGCCAATGTTTTCCTGGGGTAACTCCAATAATTCCTCGCTTATTTTTGTAAGCCAAGAACAAAAAAGTCTTAAACTGAAAAAAAAAAATTGTGCTTATTTTCTTTTCCGAAGTATTAGCAGCAGAACCAGAGCTCTGCTGGTCACATGTAGCATAACTGGGGGAGACATCTTCATGCAAAGTAGTTAACAGTCTGTCTCCTATGCTGCACAGACCTGCATGAATGCATAGTCCAGATCCAGGTCCTGAAACTGTCTCCCTGTTAGTGGGTGTGCTAAGGTATTTTGCTTTAGGATGCTTTCTAGCATCAGAAATGGAGGCAGAGACTACACTGTTTAGAAAGATTGCATTCATGAAGATCCTTACACTTGATAACTTTAAGAAGATGATTTTCATGTGACTTCTGAGGTTTGCAATCTACCCCTTTCCTTTAGTTTATGGACTCTTTCTTTAATTATAAGCTTCAATCTGTAGTTGTGCTTCTCCCAGACTTCTCAGATGCCAAAGAAAGGCCATCACCAACTGCTTGAGCTTGATGGCATACTGTAGCAGATGCTAAGGAGTGGCTCACTCTTCTATTCCAACCTTTTTCTAGTGTGCCTTTTTGTAGTTCAAAGACTGTAAAACTCCCTTGCAGCTAGGATTCTGAATATGATTTGCACTCCACCAATTAAATACTCTTGTGTGAAACCTGAATTGGGAAATGAATTAAGTGGGAAGAGAGGCAGCATGTAAGGCATCCCTGTGGATTGTGACATGGGCTATAGGATTCTGGAACTGACAGCTGTGATTTCCTGATTCTGCAGCAGCTCCTTTGGTAGCCCAGTCCTGTGGGGCTTTGGGGAGCTGTCCCTTGAATCTCAATCTAGAATTTTTCCTCAGTGTTGATGTCTTCCATAGAGTTATGGGTTCTACTGCATGAGAAGAGAGAAGACACCAATGAGAGAAGGCAGAATGACCCCTAACCCAAGAAGTCTTTAGCTGTTCTCCAGGGCATTGCTTCAGTTTCTGTTCCCTTGGGGCACAGAGCTGGGTGGAGAAGGGGTAAAAGGAATTTGGAGAGGCAAATGGAAGATACTAGGACAATAATTAGGTCGAATGATCCAGCCAATCCTTGGGTTTTAGGTGGTTTTACACCTGCTCTCACTGGCATTCAGTGTAGGAGGTTTGCTCTGAAATATTCCTTTGTAAAACATGCTGGATACTATGCTGAAATATTTACATACCTGTTTCAGTTAATCAAATCATTAAGGTGACTTTATAAAATGGATATCATTATCACAACCTTACAGATGGCAAATTCCCTGAGACGAAATGGAATTGATGGGATTTGAACTTAGGTTTGTGTGGTTTTAAAGCCTAAGATTTTCTAGAAAGTCATGCCACCTTAGAGAGAGTGAGAGAGAGACAGAGACACACACACACAGAGGGAGACTCTGAAAAGGCACCAGGCAACCCCTTTGTCCTAGCAAACACAGATTTCACAAGGCATTGCCTCTGTTTCCTCGGTATCAGCCACCATGAATAACACAGCCAGCTATCATTTTACATGTTGCAGGTTCTGGATTACTTCAAGAACGTCTCAGGCATATTTCCTAAGGATTTTAAAGTAGCCACACTCTGGGGTTTTTTGAACTACGTAATGATTCCCTTGGATTAGGGCAATTTTCTACATTTCACATCAGCTTTTCCAATGTAGTTGATATAAAATACTTTTTTTCTCAGTTCAGCAGGACCATTGCAATTGGTCTTTAGATAAGGCTGGGTTTTAGGTGAAAAAGGTGCCTCCCTTGTCATAATACAATAAAAATTAGGATATATTATGCCAATTGACTTTAATGTTTATGTCTTGACATAATAATTTCATTTATAGGCATATAAACCAAGAAAATAACCTGAACTAAAGAAAAGCTTTATGCTCATATACATTTGTTATAACATTATTTGTAATGGTGAAAAACTAGAAACAACCTGTGTAGCTAACACTAGAAGGATAGTTCAATCAACCATTAAGATTATGCTTATGAGGAGATTATGATAGAATTGAAAAGTATTTGTTATATTATTAAGAGGAAAAGGACTTATAAAAGTCATATATGTAGTCTAATCAAACCATTTTTAAAGAAAAATACACAAAAATCTATACACAGGAAAATATCTGGCAATATACTACAGTAATGGCTCCCAACTTTTCATGTACGAGAACCCTTGTCAAAAACTCATCATAGGGCTTCCCTGGTGGCGCAGTGGTTGAGAGTCTGCCTGCCGATGCAGGGCACACGGGTTTGTGCCCCGGTCCGGGAGGATCCCACGTGCCGCAGAGCGGCTGGGCCCGTGAGCCGTGGCCGCTGAGCCTGCGTGTCCGGAGCCTGTGCTCTGCAATGGGAGAGGCCACAGCGGTGAGAGGCCCACGTACCACACACACAAAAAAAAAAAAAAAAAAAAACCTCATCATAGATTTCTGGTTGCAGTCAAGATGGAATAGTCCCATTCCTCCCAGCTCCTCTCTTTTATACCTAAAAATCCCTGGACATAACATAACAAACAAGCTTAGGAAGACTGAAAGGTGGAAAAAAGAAGACAGACTGCCTAAGGACCTTGGGGCTGCAAGTAAGACACAGTGGTGAAGTTCCCTGGGTTTTCTTATTGTCTCCCATGGGCCATAGATGAATTCATGACTAAGTTATCCTCAGCCTTAGAATATGTTCTGATAATGCATCAAAGAGTGGATTGTTTTGGAGTTACACAAATTTGGTATGAGGATCACTGGTGATCCATAATGGTCCTTATAGTCCTATAGTATGAATGTTCTATAAATTAACAATGAACATGTTTTTATTTCCTTAGAAAGTCATTGGTCTCTTTAAGGGACAGTGATGTGCCAGCTACCACCCCCCCACTCCTTGCACATACATAACAGTCATGACTAATTTAACAATCACTGGGCAACCAGTATTAGTTGATTAGTGTCATATGACAAGGTGACCATACATCCCAATTTGCCCAGAACAGTACCTGTTGTCTTGGCTTAATTATTAACAGTGCCTCTTTCACTCTCATATAAGTGTCCTGGATTGGATGATGCCTAACTGTGCATAACTAATCTATTGTAATTAGCTCTGCTCAAAGATTGAGTATATTAGATTTTCACTCTCCACCATTTGAACTGAAAAATGAAATTAGATTCCTATGATTAACAGTGAAGCCTGAAACGGAAAATTCATGAAGTAGAGAGAAGTGGGAGGGTCATGATAGGCCATGAGTGAGTCAACATTATGAGTAATTCAAATTTATGAATAAGTAGGAACTCTGAAGTTGAGGAAAGACCTACAGAAGGGAGGGTGAGAAATTAGTTTGGAGGGGAGAGGAGAAGAGACTCACAAAGAAAACCAACATGTTTTACGTAATGATGGAACCTTATAGTGAATACTCATGAGTTCCCAATGCCAAACCCATTTTCCATGAGACTGAGTCTCATTTCAGTGCCAGTTCTTGGATTCCTATAAGGTCATTTCTTCCTTACTGAATATCTTAGTTTAAGTTTCCCCTGGAAGCAGACCTTAGGACAAGAATTTCAGTGAAGGTGATTTATTTGGGAAGTGGTCCCACAAAGCACTGGTAGTGGGATGCGGAACTGAGGCAGAGAAGGGAAGAAAGCCAATATAGGCATTTTCACGAGCCTATTACTGCTGTAGACAACTGGGACTTATTCATGCTGGGGGCTCCCAGAAGACAGCATGAAGGACAATTCAGTTGTTCGCTCAAGAGGAAATGAAGCAAAGATATTTATTCACCACACTCAATCATCATTGGTAGATGGCTCCTCCCAGGACTGGTAATTCCTTGGCACTTCTGGCGTGCTCCTTGCATGGGCTGGGCATGCTCCTGTGGCCAGAGGAAACTCTCAGGCAGATAATCCCACATGCTTGAAGTAAGAACCATTAATGGAAACACTGAATACCAGTGTTTCAGGTAGTCTGAATGTGTTTCTGTTTATCACTACAGAAATTGCCTAAGACAGTCTCCAATCATTTATTTATTTTATTCTTGTACTTCCAAAATATGAACTGAGCAGTATCTGCCATACTGTTAGATTTTATGAGTTTAATTGGGATAACAGAAATAAGTAGTACAGATCACTTTGTAGGGATATTTGACCCCACAATAGTGGCCTCTTAGTTTGTACAATATGTGAAAAATACTGATTTATTAGGATGAACAATAGTGATGTTTATCCTTTAAATATATATCTCTATTTATTCAGTGCTGATGAGAATAATTTTCTTTCTTTTTTAAACATTGTATTCTAGAATGTTTTTTCTCAAATACTCAGTGAAATCTGTCTACAAATAATAGTAGAAAATGGACTACCTTACATTACATTATTGTTTGTAACTAAAAAAATGTTAAGAAAAAATGGAGATTTAGATCCACAACGGGGGTGGCAGATTATGATCAATTAAGCTGCAAACCTAACACTGGACCACTAAATTCCACCCTTGGGGTCAGATGGCAAAAATTTTCCATCATTGAGGCCTGCCTTTATTCAGCCTTTCATTTTTCTTTAGCATACCATAACAGATTTCCTCATCAGTGTTAATAGGAATTCTATAAAACATTCACTGTTATAGAATCAACTGAACCACAGCACACTTTATTATATAGAAATGTTCCACCTACCTTCCTACTCTGCTATCTGCCAACGTGGCTTAGAAGAAATCTTGGTGTATAACAAGAGATGGTTAACTATATGCATGAGTTTATTGGCAATGTGCTGGAGCCGGTGCTTTGAGATTCAATTTTGCACATCTTTCCCCCACTCTGTGTTCAGTAACATCATGTTAGTAGCATACAATTGACCACAGTGGGAGCATTTACACCATGGGAACTAGAAAAACACCATGAGTCAGGCATCTTTTTCTTCTAATGGCTGGTTAAAAATTTACCAGCCTACCACTGGTTTTCCTTTCTCTTTCCTTTTCTTTTTTTTTCTCTAGCTTTGTTCAGATATTATTCATATATAACTTATGTAAGTTTAAGGTGTACAATATCATTATTTGCTACACATATATATTGTGAAATGATTAGCACAATAAGCTTAGTTAACACATCCATCACCTCACATAATTAACACTTTTGTAGTGATAACATTTAAGATCTACTCTATTAATAACATTCAAGTAGATAATAAAGTATTGTTGACTGTAGTTACCATACTGCACATTAGGTCCCCAGAACTTCCTCATCTCTTCGCTGAAAGTTTATATCATTTGACCAGCCCCTAGCAACCACCATTCTACTCTCTGTTTTTAAGAGTTTCACTTTTTTAGATTCCACATATAAGTGAGAACATACAGTATTTGTCTTTTTCTATCTGATTTATTTAATTTAGCATAATGTCCTCAAGATCCATACACGTTGTCACAAAAGGCAGGATTTCCTTCTTTTCTATGGCTGAATAATATTTCATTGTATATACATATAACCACATTTTCTTTTTTTTAACCTTTTTATTTTATGTTGGAGTATAGTTGATTAACAATGTTGTGATAGTTTCAGGTGTAGAGCAAAGTGATTCAGTTATACATATACATGTATCTATTCTTTTTCAAATTCTTTTCCCATTTAGGTTGTTATGTAATACTGAGCAGAGTTCCCTGTGCTATACAGTAGGTCCTTGTTGGTTACCCATTTTAAATATAGCAGTATAACCACATTTTCTTTATCTGTTTATCCATCAATGGAAACTTAGGTTGTTTCCATGTCTTATCTATTGTGAATAATGCTGCAATGAACATAGAGGTGCAGATATTTCTTCAGGATAGTAATTTCATTTCCATTGAATATATATCCAAAAGTGGGATTGCTGGATCATATGGTAGCTCTATTTTTTTCCAGTTTTATTGAGATATAATTGACATGCAGCACAATATAAATTTAAGGTGTACAGCATAATGGTTTGACTTACATATATTGTGAAATGATTACCACAATAAATTTACTTAATGTCAACCATTTCATATAGATACAAAAGAAGAAAAAAAGAAAAAAATGTTTGTTCCTTGTGATGAGAACTCTTGGGATTTACTCTCTTAACAACTTTCAAATACACCATGTGGCAGTGTTAACTATAGTCATTGTATTGTACATTACATCCCTAGTACTTATTTATTTTACAACTGGAAGATTGTACATTTTCACCACCTTCATCCAATTCCCCATCCCTCCACCTTCTGCCTCTGGTAACTCCAAATCTGATCTCTTTTTCTGTGAGTTAGAAAAAAAATTTTTTTTTAAATTTTTTAGATTCCATGTATAAGTAAGATCATAGAGTATTTGTCTTTATCTTATTTCACTTAGCATAATGCCCTCAAGGTACATCCACATTATTGCAAATGGCAGGATTTCCTTTTTTTTGGCTGAATAATATTCCATTGTAGTGTGTACACACACACACACACACACACACACACACAGTACAACTTCTTTATCCATTCATTCATCAATGGGCACTTAATTTGTTTCCATGTCTTGGCTATTGTAGATAACACTGCTATGAACATGTGGGTACAGATATCTTTTCAACATAGTGTTTTCAATTCCTTTAGATATATTCTGAGAATTGGGATTGCTGGATTATTTGGTAGTTCTTTTTTTCAGTTTTTTGAGGAGCCTCCATACTGTTTTCCATAGTGGCTGCACCAATGTACATTCCTACCAAGTGTGCACAAGGGTTCCCTTTTCTCTTCTTTCTCGCCAGTGCTTGTTATCTCTTGACTTTTTGATAATAGCCATCTAACAGGTATAAGGTGATATTTCATTGTGGTTTCGATTTGCATTTCCCTGATGATGAGTGAGGTTGAACACCTTTTTGTGTACCTGTGAGCCATCTGTATGTCTTCATTGGGAAAATGTCTATTCAAGTCCTCTTCTCATTTTTTAATCAGATTATTTGTTTTTTTGCTATTGAGTTCCTTGTATATTTTGGATATTAGCCCCTTATTAGATAGATGGTTTGCAAATATTTTCTCCCATTCCATAGGTTGCCTTATCATTTCGTTGACTGTTTCTTTCACTGTGAAGTAGCTTTTTATTTTGATGTAGTCCCACTTATTGATTTTTGCTATTGTTGCCTGTACTTTTGGTGTCATATAGAAAAAAATCATTGCCAATCAATGTCAAGGAGCTTTTTCCCTGTTTTCTTCTAGTGCTTTTACAGTTTCAGGTCTTACATTTAATGGTTTAATCCATTTCAACTTAATTTTTGTGAGTGGTGTAAGATAGGGGTCATTGTATTCTTCAACTCTAGGGTTTCTGTTTGATTTGTTTTAAGATTTCTATTTCTTTGTTAAACTTCTCATTTTGTTCATGCATTGTTTTCCTAATTTCATTTAGTTGTTTATCCGTATTTTTGTAGTTCACTGAATTTCTTTAAGAGGATTTTTCTGAATTCTTTGTCAGATAGTTCATAGATCTCCAGTTTTTTAGGGTTAGTCGTTGGAGTTTATTAGTTTCCTTTGGTGGGGTCATGTCTCCTTGATTATTCATGATCACTGAGGCCTTGTGTTGGTGTCCACACATTTGAAGTAGTCACTTCTTCCAATCTTTATAGACTGGCTTCGGCAGGCAAGCCTTTCACCCATTAGCCAGTCCAGAGATTCTATATGGGTTCTCTGGTAGTGTCCATGGGCAGGCTTGCTGCTGGAGTCCTTGGGTGGGCAGATCTGGTGCCTTGGGTGGGAAGACCTAGTGCTTGGATACATAGAGGCCATCCTGCTACCTGGGTCAGTGGGTGAGGGGCCTGGAGTTGGATTCACTGGTGTGAATTCACTGGGCCTGACACTTGAGTCTCTGATGGATGAGCTTGGGACTTGGGTCGATGTGGGTGAACCTGGATCCTGGGTCTACAGGGGCCAACCAGGCACTGAGGACCACTGGGGCAGGCCAAGAATCTTGGTCTCTGGTGGTCAGTCTGATACTGTATTGGTCTCGGAACCTGGTTTCACAGTAGCTGGCCTGGAGGCTGGGACCACAGGGGCCCGCTGGGAATCTGGGTCCACAGGAGACAGTCTGGACTGGTGCAGAGTCCAGCCTGGTGCTGGGGTTGGATGAAAGCCTGGATCTGTGGTAGTCGGCCTGATGCTGAGCCTAGCTGGGAGACCTAGTGTGTGGGTGTCCACCTGGAGCCTGTGTTTATGGGGGTTGATTGGGAGTCTGGGGCCACAGGAGCCACCTGGGCCTTGGGAGCCAGCTGGCACTGGGATGTGCCCAGAGCCTTGGTTCATGGGAGCTCTCTGGGAACCTGGTGCCATAAGAGATGGCTGGTGCTAGGGTGGACTGGGAGCCTGGGTTTGTGGGAGACCTCTGGGAGTCTGGTATCATAGGAGCTGCCTGGGTTGCTGGAGCCAGCAGGCACCTGGGTGGGTCAAGGACCTAAGTTCCTGGGAATTCACAGGGAGCCACCTAACGTCATGGGAATTGGCCTGTTGCTGAGATGGGCTGGTGCTGGCATCTATGGTGAAATTGGGCACTCACTTGACTTTCCTTCTCTCATGGGGAGGGTGTCTCTCTCCATGCTTGACTGCCTGGGCTTGGTGGAGGGGTGATGGAGTAATGTGAATATATCTCTCCTTTCTTCTTCAGTGCATCTTTTCTTATTTCTAGTTTCACCCAGGTGCTGTAAACACTCACCTGGAATCCTTAGCTCTTGTGAAGGTATTTTCCTATCTGGATGTTTTTCTAATTGTTGTTTCTGGGAGGGGATATGCACTAGAAATTCATCACTCCCTCTCTCTCTGAGAGTCCTTTTTAAAAATTCAGCATATCACAGAATCATGGAGTTGTAAAAGCTCTTAGGAATTATCTAGTGCAGCCTCTTTCTATTGCAAAAATTTGTTTTATATCAATAGATGGACATCCCTTTTTGGCTTTAAGTAGCTAAAAATATTTCAGTGGAGTATTCTTTTCTGAGCAGGAGACAAGTTGGAATTTATTTTAAGTGACATACTTTGGTAAGGGATGAGATTTATGAAACTCCAAGTCAAGCTATTAAAATGCATTAATATGTTCATCCAATTTTGATCATTTTTTGGCCCCAACATAGTTTATTATTTTCACCTAATTCAGAAAATAACATGAATGTGGACATAAATGTGATTTAAATAAGTAGCCACTTGTCTTCTGAATAGGATGGTTGAAATCTATTATTAAAATAATGGAACTTTAGGAATAATTAACCATTTAAAATCAAAGCTCTCTTTAGAATTAATTTTCCTACATGATCAGCTAACAGCTACAACCATTTAAAATACACAAAGCCATTTTACCAATATAACACAATAAAATATGCTTGCAGTAGGTGTTTATAAGCTAAAGCAGTTCCAGTGATTAAGGCTTTTCAAGTAAAAAAAAAAACCAAACTTTCTTCCTGAATCTCAGCTGTTGGGTTTTCTTCCCACAGCTGTTCACTGAAAATATGGTTCTCCTTTTTAAAAAAATTACGGTAAGAGGAGCTTCAAGATGGCGGAAGAGTAAGACGTGGAGATCACCTTCCTCCCCACAGATACACCAGAAATACATCTACGTGTGGAACAACTCCCACAGAACACCTACTGAACGCTGGCAGAAGACCTCAGACCCCCCAAAAGGTAAGAAACTCCCCACGTACCTGGGTAGGGCAAAAGAAAAAAGAAAAAACAGAGACAAAAGAATAGGGGCGGGGACCTGCACCTCAGGGAGGGAGCTGTGAAGGAGGAAAGGTTTCCACACACTAGGAAGCCCCTTCACGGGCGGAGACTGCGGGTGGCGGAGGCGGGAAGCTTCGGCGCCGCGGAGGAGAGCACAGCAACAGCGGTGCGGAGGGAAAAGCTGAGAGATTCCCGCACAGAGGTTCCTTGCCGACCAGCACTCCCGAGAGGCTTGTTTGCTCACCCGCCGGGGCTGGGAGCTGAGGCTCCAGCTACGGTAGGAGCACAGGGAGAGGACTGGCGGCGTGAACACAGCCTGAAGGGGTTAGTGCGCCATGGCTAGCCGGGAGGGAGTCCGGGAAAAAGTCTGGACCTGCCGAAGAGGTAAGAGACTTTTTCTTGCCTCTTTGTTTCCTGTTGCGCGAGGAGAGGGGATTAAAAGCCGCTTAAAGGAGCTCCAGAGACGGGCGCAAGGCACGGCTATCAGCGCGGACCCCAGAGACGGGCTGGGATGCTGGGGCTGCTGCTGCCGCCACCAAGAAACCTGTGTGCAAGCACAGGTCACTATCCACACCTCCCCTCCCGGGAGTCTGTGCAGCCCGCCATTGCCAGGGTCCCGTGATCCAGGGACAGCTTCCCCGGGAAAACACACGGCGTGCCTCAAGCTGGTGCAACGTCATGCCGGCCTCTGCCGCCGCAGGCTCGCCCCGCACTCCGTACCCCTCCCACCCGCCCCCACCCCAGCCTGAGTGAGCCAGAGTCCCCGAAGCAGCTGCTCCTTTAACCCCGTCCTGTCTGAGCAAAGAATAGACGCCCTCAGGCGACCTACACGCAGAGGCGGGTCTAAATCCAAAGCTGAACCCCAGGAGCTGTGCGAACAAAGAAGAGAAAGGGAAATCTCTCCCAGCAGCCTCAGGAGCAGCGGATTAAATCTCCACAATCAACTTGATGCACCCTGCATCTGTGGAATACCTGAATAGACAAAGAATCATCCCAAATTGAGGAGGTGGACTTTGATAGCAACGATATACATATTTTTTTACCTTTTTCTTTTTTTGTGAGTGTGTATGTGTATGCTTCTGTGTGAGATTTTGTCTGTATAGCTTTGCTTTTACCATTTGTCCTAGGGTTCTGTCTGTCCGTTTTTTTTTTTTTTTTTTGTATAGTTTTTAGCACTTGTTGTCATTGGTGGTTTTGTGTTTTGGTTTGGTTGCTCTCTTTTTTTATTACTTAAAATTTTTTTTAATAATTATTTTTTATTTTAATAACGTTTTATTTTCTTTTACTTTATTTTATCTTCTTTTTTTTTCTTACTTTCTCCCTTTTATTCTGAGCCGTGTGGATGACAGGCTCTTCGTGCTCCAGCCAGGCATCAGGGCTGTGCCTCTGAGGTGGGAGAGCCAAGTTCAGGACACTGGTCCACAAGAGACCTTCCAGCTCCACGTGATATCAAACGGTGAAATTCTCCCAGAGATCTCCGTCTCAATGCCAAGACCCAGCTCCACTCAACGACCAGCAAGCTACAGTGCTGGTCACCCTATGCTAAACAACTAGCAAGACAGGAACACAGCCCTATCCATTAGCAGAGAGGCTGCCTAAAATCATAATAAGGCCACAGACACCCCAAAAGTCACCACCAGACATGGACATGCCCACCAGAGAGACAAGATCCAGCCTCATCCACCAGAACACAGGCACTAGTCCCCTCCACCAGGAAGCCTACACAACCCACTGAACCAACCTTAGCCACTGGGGACAGACACCAAAAACAATGGGAACTACGAACCTGCACCCTGCGAAAAGGAGACCCCAAACACAGTGAGTTAAGCAAAATGAGAAGACAGAGAAACACACAGCAAATGAAGGAGCAAGGCAAAAACCCACCAGACCTAACAAATGAAGAGGTAATAGGCAGTCTACCTGAAAAAGAATTCAGAATAATGAGAGTAAAGGTGATCCAAAATCTTGGAAATAGAATGGAGAAAATACAAGAAACGTTTAACAAGGACCTAGAAGAACTAAAGAGCAAACAAACAGTGATGAACAACACAATAAATGAAATTTAAAATTCTCTAGAAGGTATCAATAGCAGAATAACTGAGGCAGAAGAATGAATAAGTGACCTGGAAGATAAAATAGTGGACATAACTACTGCAGAGAAGAATAAAGAAAAAAGAATGAAAAGAACTGAGGACAGTCTCAGAGACCTCTGGGACAACATTAAACGCACCAACATTTGAATTATAGGGGTCCCAGTAGAAGAAGAGAAAAAGAAAGGGACTGAGAAAATATTTGAAGAGATTATAGTTGAAAACTTCCCTAATATGGGAAAGGAAATAGTTAATCAAGTCCAGGAAGAACAGAAAGTCCCACACAGGATAAATCGAAGGAAAACATGCCAAGACACATATTAATCCAACTATCAAAAACTAAATACAAAGAAAAAATGTTAAAAGCAGCAGGGGAAAAACAACAAATAACACACAAGGGAATCCCCATAAGGTTAACAGCTGATCTTTCAGCAGAATCTCTGCAAGCCAGAAGGGAGTGGCAGGACATATTTAAAGTGATGAAAGGGAAAAACCTACAACCAAGATTACTCTACCCAGCAAGGATCTCATTCAGATTTGACAGAGAAATTAAAACCTCTACAGACAAGCAAAAGCTAAGAGAATTCAGCACCACCAAACGCGCTTTACAACAAATGCTTAAGGAACTTATCTAGGCCGGAAACACAAGAGAAGGAAAAGACCTACAATAACAAACCCAGAACAATTAAGAAAATGGTAATAGGAATATACATATTGATAATTACCTTAAATGTAAATGGATTAAATGCTCCAACCAAAAGACATAGACTGGCTGAATGGATACAAAAACAAGACCCGTATATATGCTGTCTACAAGAGACCCACTACAGACCTAGGGACACATACAGACTGAAAGTGAGGGGATGGAAAAAGATATTCCATGCAAATGGAAAGCAGAAGAAAGCTGGAATAGCAATTCTCATATCAGACAAAATAGACTTTAAAACAAAGACTATTACAAGAGACAAAGAAGGACACTACATAATGATCAAGGGATCAATCCAAGAAGAAGATATAACAGTTGTAAATATTTATGCACCCAACAGAGGAGCACCTCAATACATAAGGCAAATACTAACAGCCATAAAAGGGGAAATCGACAGTAACACAATCATAGTAGGGGACTTTAACACCCCACTTTCACCAATGGACAGATGATCCAAAATGAAAATAAATAAGGAAACACAAGCTTTAAATGATACATTAAATCAGATGGACTTAATTGATACTTATAAGACATTCCATCCAAAAACAACAGAATATACATTCTTCTCAAGTGCTCATGGAACATTCTCCAGGATAGATCATATCTTGGGTCACAAATCAGGCCTTGGTAAATTTAAGAAAATTGAAATCATATCTAGTATCTTTTCTGACCACAATGCTGTGAGACTATATATCAATTACAGGAAAAAATCTGTTTAAAATACAAACATATGGAGGCTAAACAATACACTACTTAATAACCAAGAAATCAAAGAGGAAATCAAAAAATACCTAGAAACAAATGACAATGAAAACACAACCACCCCAAACCTATGGGATGCAGCAAAAGCAGTTCTAAGAGGGAAGTTTATGGCAATACCATCCTACCTTAAGAAACAAGAAACACCTGAAGCAATTAGAGAAAGAAGAACAAAACCCCCCAAAGTTAGCAGAAGGAAAGAAATCATAAAGATCAGATCAGAAATAAATGAAAAAGAAATGATAGCAGAGACCAATAAAACTAAAAGCTGGTTCTTTGAGAATATAAACAAAATTGGTAAACCACTAGCCAGACTCAACAAGAAAAAAGGGAGAAGACCCAAATCAATAGAATTAGAAATGAAAAAGGAGAAGTAACAACTGACACTGCAGAAATACAAAGGATCATGAGAGTTTACTACAAGCAACTCTATGCCAATAAAATGGACAAATTCTTAGAAATACACAACCTTCTGAGACTGAACAAGGAAGAAATAGAAAATATGAACAGACCAATCACAGGCACTGAAATTGAAACTGTGATTAAAAATCTTCCAACAAACAAAAGCCCAGGACCAGATGGCTTCACAGGCGAATTCTATCAAACATTTAGAGAAGAGCTAACACCTATCCTTCTCAAACTTTTCCAAAATATAGCAGAGGGCGGGACACTCCCAAACTCATTCTACGAGGCCACCATCCCCCTGATACCAAAACCAGACAAAGATGTCACAAAGAAAGAAAACTACAGGCCAATATCACTGATGAACATAGATGCAAAAATCCTCAACAACATACTAGCAAACAGAATCCAACAGAACATTAAAAGCATCATACACCATGATCAATTGGGGTTTATCCCAGGAATGCAAGGATTCTTCAATATGCACAAATCCATCAATGTGATACACCATATTAAGAAACTTAAAGAGAAAAACCATATGGTCATCTCAATAGATGAAGAGAAAGGTTTCAAAAAAATTCAACACCCATTTATGATAAAAACTCTCCAGAAAGTAGGCATACAGGGAACTTTCCTCAACATAATACAGGCTATATATGACAAACCCACAGCCAACATCATCCTCAATGGTGAAAAACTGAAACCATTTCCACTAAGATCAGGAAGAAGACAAGGTTGCCCACTCTCACCACTATTATTCAACATAGTTTTGGAAGTTTTAGCCACAGCAATCAGAGAAGAAAAAGAAATAAAAGGAATCCAAATCAGAAAAGAACAGGTAAAGCTGTCACTGTTTGCAGATGACATGATACTATACGTAGAGAATCCTAAAGATGCTACCAGAAAACTACTAGAGCTAATCATTGAATTTGGTATAGTAGCAAAATACAAAATTAATGCACAGAAATCTCTTGCATTCCTATATACTAATGATGAAAAATCTGAAAGTGAAATTAAGAAAACACTCCCATTTACCATTGCAACAAAAAGAATAAAATATCTAGGAATAAACCTACCTAAGGAGACAAAAGACCTGTATGCAGAAAATTATAAGACACTGGTGAAAGTAATTAAAGATGATATGAACAGATGGAGAGATATACCATGTTCTTGGATTGGAAGAATCAACATTGTGAAAATGACTCTACTACCCGAAGTGATCTACAGATTCAATGCAATCCCTATCAAACTACCACTGGCATTTTTCACAGAACTAGAACAAAAAATTTCAAAATTTGTTTGGAAACACAAAAGACCCCAAATAGCCAAAGCAATCTTGAGAAGAAAAACGGAGCTGGAGGAAACAGGCTCCCTGACTTAGTCTATATTACAAGCATACAGTAATCAGGTCAGTATGGTACTGGCACGAAAACAGAAATACAGATCAATGGAACAGGATAGAAAGCCCAGAGATAAACCCACACATATGGTCACCTTATCTTTGATAAAGGAGGCAAGAATATACAGTGGAGAAAAGACAGCCTCTTCAATAAGCAGTGCTGGGAAAACTGGACAGCTACATGTAAAAGAATGAAACTAGAACACTCCCTAACACCATACACAAGAATAAACTCAAAATGGATTAAAGACCTAGATGTAAGGCCAGACACTATCAAATTCTTAGAGGAAAACATAGACAGAACACTCTATGACATAAATCACAGCAAGATCCTTTTTGACCCATCTCCTAGAGAAATGGAAAAAAAAAACAAAGATAAACAAATGGGACCTAATGAAACGTAAAACTTTTTGCACAGCAAAGGAAACCATACACAAGACGAAAAGCAGCCCTCAGAAGGGGAGAAAATATTTGCAAATGAAGCAACTGACAAAGGATTAATCTCCAAAATTTACAAGCAGCTCATGCAGCTCAATATCAAAAAACCAAACAACCCAAGCCAAAAATGGGCAGAAGACCTAAGTAGACATTTCTCCAAAGAAGATATACAGATTGCCGACAAGCACATGAGAGAATGCTCAACATCATTAATCATTAGAGAAATACAAATCAAAAGTACAATGAGATACCATCTCACACCAGTCAGAATGGCCATCGTCAAAAAATCTACAAACAATAAATGCTGGAGAGGGTGTGGAGAAAAGGGAACCCTCTTGCACTGTTGGTGGGAATGTAAATTGATACAGTCACTATGGAGAACAGTATGGAGGTTCCTTATAAAACCAAAAATAGAGCTGCCATATGACCCAGCAATCCCACTACTGGGAATATACCCTGAGAAAACCATAATTCAAAAAGAGTCGTGTACCAAAATGTTCATTGCAGCTCTATTTACAATAGCCAGGACATGGAAGCAATCTAAGTGTCCATCAACAGATGAATGGATAAAGAAGATGTGGCACATATATACAATGGAATATTACTCAAACATAAAAAGAAATGAAATTGAGTTATTTGTAGTGAGGTGTGTGGACCTAGAGTCTGTTATACAGAGTGAAGTAAGTCAGAAAGAGGAAAACAAATACCGTATGTTTACCCATATATATGGAATCTAAAAAAAAAATGTCATGATGAACCTAGGGAAAGACGGGAATAAAGACACCGACCTACTAGAGGATGGACTTGAGGATATGGGGAGGGGTAAGGGTAAGCTGGGACAAAGTGAGAGAGTGGCATGGACATATATACACTACCAAACGTAAAATAGATAGCTAGTGGGAAGCAGCCGCATAGCACAGGGAGATCAGCTCGTTGCTCTGTTACCATCTAGAGGGGTGGGATAGCGAGGGTTGGAGGGTGGGAGACGCAAGAGGGAAGAGATATGGGGATAGAGATAACTGAATAAGTTATACATATACATGTATATGTATAACTTATTCAGTTTGTTATAAAGCAGAAAATAACACACCATTGTAAAGCAATTATACTCCAATAGGGATGTTAAAAAAAATAGAATGGAAAGTGAAAAAAAATTATGGTAAAATATACGTAAGATAAAATTTACCATATTTAGCATTTTTAAGTGTATACTTCAGTGACATTAAGTACATTCACACTGTTTTGCAGCCATCAACACCATCCATCCAAAGAACTCTTTCCATCTTGCAAAACAGAAACTCTGTACCCCTTAAACAGTAACTGCCCATCACCCTCCCCCAGCCCCTGGCAACTACCATTCTCCTTTCTGTCTCTATGAGCTTGACTATTCTAGGTACCTCATATAATAGAATCATACAGTGTTTGTCCTTTTGTGACTGGCTTATTTGAAAATGTACTTCTTAACTTTTCCTTCTAAATTCAGTAGAATTGGTGCAGGGTGTCAGGTGCTGATGCTTTCCACTGAACTCAAGCTCTGGTGAAAGTACATGTATATCTAATGCATAGAAGGCTCACTGATGGCTAGAAAACAACACCCCATATTTCACCTCCTGGCAAAAAAAAGTCATTTCATTGTCCTTGCAAGAAGATTCACAGAAGGCCCATCCAGGTGATTTATATAAAAATAACAGTTCCCTCCAGCTACCTAACCTAGATTTTAAATTATGTAAAATTAGTTACTTAGAAGAAAAAAGCTGAATAAACTCATTCTAGGGTGTGGCAGTGTTGTTACCCTGTTTTTTTTCAGGGGTAGGTCCATCCTGCAAAAGATTCATGAGCAAATTTTGAGTGTTTTCTACAAATTGAGGCCATCTCATTCCCCTGCCAGTGATTGGTTTGGAGGGAGGTGTGAGCTCCAGTTCTGGCCAGTGACTGAAGGGAGGTCAGCCAGAGGGCTTCTAGGAAAGGGTGTCTTGCTCTTAAAGAAGATTCATCCAGGAAGTAACAGTTCTTTTCCTTTTGCAGGACATTTTCACACCTGTATGTGATCCATTTTGTAAGTGTGAAGAATGCAAGGCTGAGGTACCAAGCTACCATGCTGAGGATGGCAGAGCAGAAAAAAAGACACCTAGGGGACTGGGTGGTTTTTGTGAGCCACTGGATTAACTAACCCTGGAACAACCCCACCTCAGGACTTCAGGTAATGTGAGAAAGCATTATTTTCTTATTGTTTAAGCCAGTTGAGATGGAGTTGTCTATTACTTGCAGACACTTAACTGATAAAGATAGATCACATGATACCACAGAATGGTTTCCCTTGGAAGCAGATTCTGAGATGGAGTTTACTTTGCACGAGATTTCTTAAGCAGTGTCTTATGGAAGGGACTGAAAAAAAGCAGAACTAGGCAGGCAGCGTGAAGCTGTGAGGTAGGCAATGACAGCCATGGGTGACCTCATCGAGAGGTTCTACTTGGGCTTAGACAGCCAGGCCTTATACCCCTATCTCCATTAGTCATTGAAATGCATCCCTCCTCAGAAGGCGGTGAACTGGGACCTAGAGGCTCTCAGCAACTAAGGCAGTCCCTGAGGGGGCAATTGAAGGCGTATTGCACTCTCACCATCTGGGGCAACAAATTCTTCATTGATGAATGATAATCTCTAGGTCCATCCATGTTGCTGCAAATGGCATTATTTCATTCCTTTATTTTTTGGCTGAGTAACATTCTCCCTCTCTCTCTTTCTCTCTCTCTCTCTCTCTCTCTCTCTCTCTCTCTCTCTCTCTCTCTCTCTATATATATATATATATATATATGTATACGTGCCACATCTTTATCCATTCATCTGTCGATGGACGTTTAGGTTGCTTCCATGGATTCACTATTGTAAATAGTGCTGCAGTGAACACTGGGGTACATGTATCTTTTCGAATTAGAGTTTTCGTCTTTCCCGGATATACACCCGGTAGTGGGATTGCTGGATCATACGGTAACTCTATTTTTAGCTTTTTAAGGAACCTCCATACTGTTCTCCATAATGGTTATACCAATTTACATTCCCACCAACAGTGTAGGAGGGTTCCCTTTTCTCCACACCCTCTCCAACATTTCTTATTTGTAGACTTTTTAATGATCGCCATTCTGACCAGTGTGAGGTGGTACCTCATTGTAGTTTTGCTTTGCATTTCTCTAATAATTAGCGACGTTGAGCATCTTTTTATGTTACTGTTGGCCATCTGTATGTTTTCTTTGGAGAAATGGCTTTTTAAATCTTCTGCCCATTTTTTAATTGGGTTGTTTGTTTTTTTGATATTGAGCTGTATGAGCTGTTTGTATGTTTTGGAGATTAATCCCTTGTCAGTTTCATCATTTACAAATATTTTCTCCCATTTCATTTTGTTTATGGGTTCCTTTTCTGGGAAAAAGCTTATAAGTTTGATTAGGTCCCATTTGTTTATTTTTACTTTTGTTTCCATTATTCTAGGAGATGGATCCAAAAAGATATTGCTGCAATTTATGTCAAAGAGTGTTCTGCCTATGTTTTACTCTAGGAGTTTTGTAGTATCTGGTCTTACATTTAGGTCTTTAATCCACTCTGAGTTTATTTTTGTATACGATGTTAGAGAACGTTCTAATTTCATTCTTTTACATGTAGTTGTGCAGTTTTCCTAGCACCACTTATTGAAGAGATTGTCTTTTCTCCATTGTATATTCTTGCCTCCTTTATCAAAGATAAGGTGACCATATGTGCGTGGCTTTATCTCTGGGCTTTCTATCCTGTTCCATTGATCTATGTTTCTGTTTTTGTGCCAGTACCATACTGTCTTGATTACTGTAGCTTTGTAGTATAGTCCAAAGTCAGGGAGCATGATTCCTCCAGCTCCATTTTTCTTTCTCAAGCTTGTTTTGGCTCTTCTGGGTCTTTTGTGTTTCCATACAAATTAAAAATTTTTTTGCTCTATTTCTGTGAAAAATGCCATTGGTAATATGAAAGGGATTGCACTGAATCTGTAGATTGCTTTGAGTAGTATAATCATTTTAACAAAATTGATTTTTCTAACCCAAGAACACAGTATATCTCTCCATCTATTTGTGTCATCTTCAATTTCTTTCATCAACATCTTATAGTTTTTGGAGTACAGGTCTTTTGCCTCCTTGGGTAGGTTTATTCCTACTATGTCATCTTTTTCTCCTCTTGATCTTTAGTCACAGATGCTCTCTGAGGCATCATTCTTGGCACCAACTTGATTATTTCATCAATATTTTACTTACTGAACGTGCCCTGCTCCTGACTCTCATTCTCCTCCAAGGCTTCCAAATTCTCAGATGAGTTCCAGCCCTGGTCTTTAGACCAAACACCAGCCCTTTGTCTTCACAGACCTCCTAGACACCTTTGCAGGTCCTAACCACTTCCAACTTAATATAATCTAGAAATAACTAGTTTTCGTTCATTGTGAAACAAGCTCATCTTCCCAACTTCCTGGGTCTATAAATTCTATCATTTCTCAGTCACCCTCATTCAAAATTTTAGAGTCACATTTGGATGCTGAAGGTGAGGGATGGGAGAGATATTAATTCACCTAATTTGACTGGTTAATCTTTAAAATCGCTTTTGTTTTTTGCTCTCTTTTTCTGGGCGCTTGCTTTTATTTTGATAACATTCTAAATATTACCTCTGTGATAATAGTTAGCAAACTGCATTTTTATTACTGTATTTATTTTTTACTTTCTTTCTCTAATAGATTGAAAGTTCCTTGAAAGCAGGAACTGTATCATTCTTTGAATTCCTCATGTTTAGAACATGCTTACCATTGTTGTTATAAAGAAAAATGCACAACGTAAGAGTTGTGAGTTTAAGTTTTATTCAGGGGCCTAACTGAGGACTATAGTCTGGGAGACAGCCTCTCAGTTGCTCTGAGAGAACTCCTCCAAAGAAGTAGGGGCAAAACCTGCTTATAAATGATATTTGGCCACAGAATATGTTCAGTCAGGCATACATCTCAGTAAAAGATTACTGCTAGTCATGAAGAACAGGTATCTCAAGTTAATGATTTTAGTGCTTTCTATGCATTGGAAGATGCAAGAATCTGGGGTCATTAAATTTCTTCTTGAGATATATATATCTAACTCACTAAGGGGCCTGTTTTTCTAAAGCACAGAGTGCCTCATCCTGTTTTTCATCCTGAATTTCATCCTGTTGGTCAACAACTGCAGTGGCTAATGACTTAATCCTTGTAGAATTGGGTGGTGAACAATGCTCTTTTTTCTTCTTGGTTTATACCATATAATAGATACTAAATAAGTGTTTTTGGAACAAAGGTATAACTCATCCAAGACTTCATCATTTCTGCATTAGTGGCCTCTTTGTAGTCTCTGTAGATGTTTTCGGCGTCCCACGTCACATCCCCTCCATTCTCCTCTTATTTCAGCTGCAGCTGTTCTAGACAGCTAGTGTAGGATCAGACTACTGCCGACATATCCCACCACAGGTGCCCTAAACTGCTCCAAGCCTTACTACATCCAACTTTCTCTGAAGCTTTTAGAAACTGCTTATCCCAAGGGGGTATGCATCCCAGATGTGTAGGGGAGTTAAGACCTCGGTAGGCGTAGAAAAAACTTTTTCCTCTACCCTCTTAGTTTAGTGTCTGGGGCCTGCAAACTAAATTGACAAAAGACAGATTGATAGGAGAAAAGACATATAAATTTTATTTGATGTTAATATTTTTACATAGTATGGGGGTCTCACAGAAAATGAAGTGAAAACCCCAAAGAGACACTCAGTCCTGGAGGCTTATATACCATTTTAACAAAGGGCAGTATATTTTTGAAAAAGTGGTAAGACAAAAAAAGGGGGGGTGTGAACTTCTAGGGGTAGTAAATTGTGGGAACATAAATATATGGGGGAAACTAATGGAAGGTAAGGGTTATTTAGTAAGGTTTATTATACAGATTCCTCTTGGTGTTGTTTCTGAGATTATAAGAGTCTCGAGTCATCTCCAGTGATTAAGAGTAGTTCTGTCCCTCTTGTTATGAGAGAAGGGGGGTGGAACTCCTTCACAAAGGGAAATTTATGCCCTGCTTTTAGGGTAGAGAGCTTTTTTCTGTGTCTGCTGATTTTCAATTGCCTTCACTGAAAATAATCCCTATGCCAAAGTGGAATATTTTGGGGTGATATATTCTGATCCCTCTCATCCTCCAGGGGAAACCCTTAATCAATAGGGGTCTGGGAGCTAGTGAGTAAATACCCTAGCCTCCCTCCTAAGAGGAATTGTATAGGCTTTTCATTGAAACCAGTGAAATCCAGACCCCACTGCCTACAACAATGACTTATGCACCCTTAGAGTGGCTCTCACTTGCCTCTATTCCTCACCAAATTTCCTGGCCTCACCTCCCATATAAATTACTGCCCTTAAATCTCCTTTTAGGCTCTCTTTTTAGGGGAACCCAAACCAGAGTCATCTCCTTGCTTCCACTCCTTCATGATCCCCATATATCCACAATAGTCTTGAACCATTACTTTCAGACGTCACTTGCTACCCTACACAGAAATCCCTCAATTATTAGGGTTGCCTGATTTAGTAAAATAAAAAAAACCAAAAATACCCAATAAAATTTAAATTTCACATAAACAACAGATAATTTGTTAGTTTAAGTATGTCTTGTGCAATATTTGGGACATATTTATACTAACAAATTATCTGTTGTTTATCTGAAATTAAAATTCAACTGGACATCCTGTATTTTATTTGGCAATTCTACCAATTGCACTCTGTTTTTAAAAAGCCATCTAAACTCACATCTTGTCATTTATGAGTCTCCATAATTTGGCCCCCATTCCACCAAGAGAATTCACTCTTTCCAAATGCAAGCTCTCCCTTCCAACTAGAATTGAGAGCAAGAGGACTTAATCATCATCACCATTATTGTAATTCCTTTGCTCCTCTGAAGTGCTTCACTGTTTTCAAAGTATTTGCCTATACATTATCATCTTAGTTTCTTTCAACACCTCTGTGATATAGCTGGGGCAGGAATTTTAATTTTAAATTTAGAATTTGTGAAAACTGAACAAGAGATATGAACTTGCCTGAGATCAATGGGTGGGCATTAGAGATGGAAGCTCAAACCCAGGCTGTCATCTCCAAGTGAAGCGTCTCTTCTGTGATATCAAGTTGCTTCCTATTCCTTTATTTTACCAAGTAGGAAACTGAGGAACCTAGATGTTAAATGAATGAAGCACAGTACAGTCCTAGTTCTCCATTATTTGTTTGATCATTGGCAAGTCATTTACTATGGATGAAACTTCATGTCCTCATCTATAATATGACGCTCTCAGATTAGAAAACCTCTATTTCCTGTGGTTTCTAACTCTCTATAGTTTGCCCAGGTTCATGCAGCTAAACAATTCAGAACTGAGATTAGAGCACAGCCCACTGAGAGCTCGTCAAAGACAGTCTCTTAGACACCTCTGCCCTTCTTTACATATTTTTCCTTCACATTATATACTTGTCCAGCCTTCATAAGGAACTGAAGTGTTTAATATTATTTGTTCTTATGAAAAAATGTTCTGTTCTCTGCACTTGAATTTAAATGTGGGCAATTTGTTTTGTACTCTAAGGGAAGCCACACTAAATTAAGTTGCTGTTGGTTCTTGATTAATTTGGCTTTTTTCACCTTTTCTCTGGGAAAAAATTGATTCTTTGTCCAGAGTTAAGCAAAGAAAAATTATCTGAAAGTCAAATATTCATTATAAATTGTGCTTATTGATCTTATTTTTAAATAAATTTTTAAATAAATTAAATAAATTACCAAAGAACATGACCTATTTTCCTTTCCCCAGGCTAAATGAGAGCATGCTTTCTTGGAACTTAGAAAAAGAATCTTTGTAATAGCAAAGGGAAGGAAATCCTGTAACACAGTTTTGTTTCCACCATGAATTTGGTTATCACCATAAACTTTCCTACATCTTCCTAACTTCCTATCAGAGAGGTAATGAGAAAACATTTGAAGAGGATTAGGTTTGAACCCAGACATATATGGGTTCAGTTGTAGCACCACCACCTGTGTGGCCTTGAGCAAGTTACTGTACCCCTAGGAACCTTAATGTCGTCTTCCTCATGAGGTTGTTTTAAGGCTCAAATGAGACGGTATGACTGTCCATGGTGAAAGGAGAGAACCTGTGTGCTATGCCCACTAGATACCTCATTAGTGTGAACTCATTCATGGGTATTGGTAACTAATGATATTTTAATTATGGAGTAAGGCTTTTAGTCAAGAGGTAAGTGACAGGGTTTTCCCTGGTTATTTTGGGGGACTGTCATCCTTCTCTTGGTGTTGAGTGCTTTCTACCCCTGCACGTGGAAAAGCATAGCCTTCAGTTGGCCAGTGCTCCACACTTGCAAACAGATTTGACACATTGTAGAAAATATATCATATATAGAAGTGCAATTCACAGAAGACAATATCTTTTCCCATCTTCATTGTCTCTCAGTTCTTTGGTATCACCCTCTTCTGGATGCTGTGCTTGCTGCTTCCTAACATAGGTACTCTGCTCACTAACATAGGTACTGCTCTCTGCTCACTAACATAGGTACTGCTGGGCTGCCTCTTAGAGGGATCCCTGTCATGATTCTTCCAGGCGTTGGAGGTACCCTTCCCCAGCGAACCTTTCTTTCCTTCACAGGGCATCACCATTTTCTTTTCCTCTTTCCCCTGAAGATCAATGAAAATAACCAAGAAAAAAATATACCCACTTCACTGTGAACAAGCATGCCACTTCTTCCAGGAAAGTAAAATTATATCCTCGTCTCCCCCAGAGTGTATTTTCTCAGTTTCATTTTATGACCAAGCATCTCACAGTCCCCCTCCACCCCTATGGCAACTTTTTACTCTAGATACAGCTGTGTTCCTCTATACAAGAACCAGAGTCATTCCTGTCAAACAGAGACATCCAATCATCACTGTGAGCTAAATGCCTTATCTTTCCTTTGAATCCAGATCTATAAATCACAATAATCTCTTTGCCAAGCGATTATTCAACCCCTGTTTGAACATCTCTTATTCCCTTCTCTGGTTACTCATAAGAGATATTTGATTAATATTGTCGATAGCTGTTTGGTGAGTGGACTGACTGAATTAATATGTTGTCTAAGGGCAGCTTCCTCTTGTTCCAAGTGACTTGCAGCGTTCCTTGTTCTGCTGTATTATAGTCTGTGATACCTGGAGAATACTATCCCTGTGACCCCCTTACGCACAGGAACCTCTTGGCCTGTGTGTGAGTATGCATGCATATACAAACAAACAAACAAAGGTGAACCTCGAAGAATACCATGAGTAAAACAAGAAATCTTTGGGGGAACATCTTCCCACTTTATATATATGTATGTATGTATGTATGTATATATATATATATATGTATATATATTAAAAAGAACACTATGGGGTGGGGCTTCCCTGGTGGCGCAGTGGTTGAGAGTCCGCCTGCCGATGCAGGGGACACAGGTTCGTGCCCCGGTCCGGGAAGATCCCACATGCCGCGGAGCGGCTGGGCCCGTGAGCCATGGCCGCTGAGCCTGTGCGTCCAGAGCCTGTGCTCCGCAATGGGAGAGGCCACAACAGTGAGAGACCTGCGTACCACACACACACAAAAAAAGAACACCATATATTTTGGGATGCATGGTAGAATGAAAAAAATGCCTTACACTATGGGAAGTAAAAAATGAATTGAAATTTATCTCTGTTCAGGCTTCCAAGCAGTTATACTTAATAGAAAAAATATGAGGCTATAAATCCTCTGGGTGGTTAAAAAATTAGAAAAAAGAGTGAACAAACCCTTCTTTGAAAGTCATTCCTATTACCTCTGATTAAGAAAATGATCCTTTTGGAAGAAAGTGAAAGTGAATATATTTTGTTTGGCCAAGGTCAAATGATCATCAAATCATCAAATGATCATCTTGTCAAAACCTAATCCATTTTTTGTGAGAAAGTAAGCAGCAGTGGCCCAGACACCTTCTTTCACTTTCTGATGAATCGACCTCACATGCCTATGAATAATCCATTTCTGCCAGAGCATTTCTGAATCTGTAATTAAGACAATGTAGTTAAAGATGTACAATGATTTTTTTAAATTAATCATTCTTCAATTGTGGGATAAATTACATGTAAATGTCAATTAGTTATAAATGGACAAAGGCTATTGCTGGGATGGTGTCAGAGGAAAAAGCAGACCCTAGCACAATGGTTTTTGAACTTTTTTTATAAAGCCAAGAAACAGTATGTGGAATCCCAGTACTTAAAACAGTTAAGAGTGTCTGGGGTTATATTCGGGCTGGGGGCAGGGTGGGTGGGGAGTAAGGGGGGTTATGAGTGGGACAGAGAAGACATGGACAGGGATAGAGGTGACCTTGTGGCCTCTCTCTCTTCTCTTCCCCCACCAATCCCCAAGCCCCTCAATAGTCTTGAACATCTTGAGAGGATACTTAGGATTTCTTGGAACATAATTTGAAAATTAAAGGCAGAGTGTAAAACAGATGGACTGAAGCAATTGATGAAGTCTTATTCTAATTCTGGCTCCAAAATATAAGCTGTATGAATCAGTGCAAATTACCAGAACTCTCTGAACTTTTTTTGCATCTGTGGAATGGCGATGAAGCTAGAATTAGGGTAAACAAGATATTACTTATAAAGAGCTAAGTTGGCATGCCTGGCATATAATAGTTGCTCAGTAAATGGCAGCTACTGTTATTATCTAGGAGAAGCACTTAAGTTTGCACTGTTCCTCCTCTGCTCCCCCCAAGGAGCTTTGTGCTGGGGGTTTCTGAAGAATTGCGTTGTTCAACACTATGGTTTACTTTGGGCATCGTGATGGCCAAGGAGACAACCTCTCTATCTTCTATGACTTCTGTCACGTGCTTTAAGGATCCCAGTTTTAACAACCCAAAACATGAGAGTATTTGGGGGGCTTTTTCCTCTGCTGACTTAGGAATCTACCTTAACATGGAGGAAGAGAGAATAAATAAAAGTGCAGTTTGAGGAAAAATGTGGATGGAGGTTAGAAGGCACTTTCATTGCCAGGAATGAATAACACTTGCCCCAGGGGCCAGTGTTATTTGGGCCAAGGCTGAGAATCCCCAGAAACAGCAGCTCTGACAACTTCCCTGCTTAGAAGGGATTTAGAAATCAATTAGTTCTAACTCCCCATTTTATTGGGCAGTAAGTAGGGAGTGCCAGGAGGGGAGGAGGAAGAGTGTTGAGGTGGATTCTGAAATGTAAATTCTTCTGAGTAGGCAGACCTATTAGTCCCTAACCCCTTATTGTTAACTACTCTGGTATTTCCGATATAGGGTAGGGGAAGGATCTACTATCTGTTGTGGACCAAGGCACTGCCAAGGTGGGCAGGGAGGGATCTTGACAGTGAAGCCCAGTCTCAGGCCTTCAGGCTGGGGGAGCTAAAAATGAAAAGCTGGGAAAAGGAGTCCTTATAAAGTGATTTTTGCCATCTTTGTATCCTCAGTGGAGCTGACTGGGCTGAGCATGCTGAGGGCCTCAGCAAACTCAGTGAGGGATCGATTGAAGCTCCTGCCTTCACTTATCTCTTTCCCCTGAATCTCTCTAAGCACCTCCTCTAGCCCTGAAGGGGAAGAAAGTAGCTGGATCTCATCAAAGCCACACTTCTGTCATCTACTGAGGATGGAGGAATTGGGTATTAGTGGTAAAAAGAGGGTAGGGCAGTTTAAAATTAAACAAGGTTCAGAAAGTTTGGGATATCCCTCCAAAATGCTAAATGTCACCCCTCTATTCTTCATGCTCTTCCCTGCACCCTCATTCCCAACACAGGGCAAGGCTGAGATGGGCCAGGAGTGTGGCATATGGAGTCTCATTCTTTTGTTAGAGAGTCGTGGTGCAGTTTAGGAGCTGAGTAGATTGTCACTTCAGAAAGCCTTTGTCTGCTTCCTGTGAGTTTGATCTGGAGCTGGGATTGACATCTCCCTCAAGAAGGAAGGACCTTCCCAGTTGGGAAGCCCCCAACAAAATTGAAAGCTCAGTGGAGGTCCAAACCAACCTTCCAGTGCTGTCCAACAGGACTTTCTGGGATGATAGAAAAGTTCTATTCTGTGCTGTCCAATACCATAGCTGCATGTGGCTCTTAAACACTTGGAACTGTGACTAGTAGGAATGAGGAAATAAATTTTTAATTTTACGTAGTTTTAATGAATTTAAAATTTAAAATATCCACACGTGGCTAGTGGCTACTGAGTTGGACAGCATAATTTAGGCACCTCCTCCCCCCCAGTCTCTCTCATCCTGTGTTTTCAATGGTTGCCACCCAAGGTTTTATTATCTGTCAAAACCATATGTTGATTTTGATGATATCAAATTATGGCCTCTTGAAAAATTCCTTCCAGGAAGTTAAAATTGCCAAAGAAAAGTTTATTCATCTTACAAATGGATGGTATTCCACACATCACTTATAATTTATTTTAAAAATGTAAGTTCAAAACTAGTAAGATACTGATGTGCTCGGTTTGGGGCAAGGCATTTAACCTCCCTGGACCTTCGATTCTTCAACTGTAAAATAAGGTGTTTATACTAAATGAACCTGAAGCCCTTTACTAGCTCTCAAAGAATGTGATTTGAAATAGCTGCTATGATGGTGAAAAAGTTATGTATGTTCAAAGAAATAAAGTTATGAAGATGGCTGACATTTCTGATAAGGCTGTTACAAATTTAGTAATAAACATGAATTCAATATTATCACAGGGAACAATAGTAAGACATAATAGTAAAGATAAATCTGAAGGGTCGTGCTTTGAGGCAGAAAGTCTAAGAAGGAGAATTTTCTTAGACTGCTCACTGTTCTCACTGTCCATTATACAAAAACCAATTTCCATTTATTGATTCTAATGAAGCCCATAAGTTTAACCTACAATTTGCTGTAAACACTAAAAGATGTATTACTTTGAATCTGTTCACATAGCCCTTTAATAAGTTTTAGAAACCCACTGAAAAGCAGGAGTTGATCCTCAAAGAAATCACTTCCTAGCTCTCGTGAAGAAGTTACTTTTATCTCAGCCCTGGCAAAAAGACACACTGGCTGCACTATCAAGAGCACAGTTTTCACATCAGTGCATATCAGCCAACATCAACCCAAACACCTTATGACCCCACATCATAAGACAACCAGAGCTCAACCTCTTTTGGGAGAAAAAGTTGCTTTTACAAAAGGCCCCCAAAAGTGATTAAATGAAATGTTTCTAGCACCAAACATCCAAGTGCACCAAAGACCAACTGTAAAACATTGGCCACACCAGCCCTAGGAAAGAGCAAATCTGTGGCTAATATATTGCTTATGGAGAGAATTCTACAATCTGGGTGACAACATTTTGAGAAAACCCTGTCCACAGCCTGGGATTCACCAAAAACCTAGCAATTCTAAATAGTAATAATAACAGCTAATGATTATATAGCACTTACTATGGGCCAGACACTGATCTTAGTGTGTGGTGTTAGAATAAGCCTGAGTCGTCATAAAAGGCATGAAAGTTTGGCCCATTCACACTTAGCACAGAGTACTTAGCCAATGCTACCATCAAAGCACTGCCTAATCAAAATACTTAAAACTTCTGAATAGATGGAATGCTATATGCAACACAATTTGTTTATTTTATAAACTATACTGGAAGTTACTTAGGGATCGAAAAGTTATCAACAGGAATGTAGCGTTTTCCTTTTCTTATCTGGAGAAAATAGGCTCAGATAATTGGGGAAAAGTGTGGCAGTGTCTGTCATAGTCTGCAGGGACCACAGTGCAGGCAAATAAAGGAGACAGCAGTCTTTGAAGCATTTCAGACTGGTGAGCCCCTCCCACGGGGACTTCACACCTCAGTACCCCTTAGTGATGTCTTAGAATAGATTGGCTTGTTCACTGTTCCGACTTCCCCTTTTTCAATTACTAGTTCTTTCCGACTAACCTTAGAGAATGTCATGAAAAAGAAACTTGTCACCAGTAACCTGCATGTTTTCTCTTAACAGACCCTCTTCTAGAAGACATTCCTTTAAATTCTCATCTTGCTTTCTCCTTTCACCTTTGCCTTGCTTAGTGCCTCTTCATCTGTTATCAAAACTACATTTCTTGGATTATATGAAAGTTGCATTCTTAAAATCCATTGTATAAGCTTTCTCAGAATTAAGAAATTAAGGTTTATAGTCTGGCAAATCAGGATTTGAACTTACTAGTGGATAACCTTAGCACTTAATCCTTTATATATTACTGTTTCCTATTCTCAATGAAATTGGGTAGTAAAATCAACCTCACATACAGTGGTGCCCTTGGTTCACAAAAACTGCTAAGTGTTCAAGAATTTTGTGCGCTGGTTATTAAACCCAGTTATTGTTAAAACTTAAATTATATAAATTTATGCTTAAAAGTTATATTAAGGCAAAAATAATAAATACTCAAAACTCATCACTTTCTAATTATCTTACTACATTTTATCATTATCTGTGCTTTTCAAGTTGTCTACTGTATCAGTATAGTGTAAGTACTATATAAATAGTGTGCTACCGCACATCTCTTCCTGCACCAGCCCATGTTTAGTGGAGTCAAGTTGGTAGCTGGAAATCAACCAGGTGGAAATATTTACACCATGGAAATCAGCAAACACTACAAATCAAGGCTTCTTGTCCCCTGGGATAGTTGTCTGTTAAGCATTTCCCTGCACACCACTGCTCATGTATGTGATATAAGAAAAAATATGAAATAATATATAAAAGGTGCTTAAGTATGTGGCTCATAAGATGTACTTAATAAATGATAGTTTTCTCATTAGTACTGTTATCATTCAGTCAATCAGTGAATCAGTTGATTATTGTCTAATTCAATGCACTACAAGATTTCTTAGAGCATATAAAAATTCAGTACTATGATCTGTTTCCATAATGACATAGATCTCAACTTGATTAACATAATAGCCTTATCTACAGCTTGTCCTAATTCTGATTAGTGATATGCCTTTTATGGAAATTAAAAAAAGCTTTTTGAGTTCTAGTATAATCCATTCATTTGTCAGAGAAGGAAACAGAGGGTCCCAAAAGCCTCGTATTTTGCCCAAGGTCCCACAGGCCTCTGGTAGTAAAATGGTAGTAATATATGTTATCTATGTTTCTTATAAAGTCTTTTGACACCTTTCATAAGTGGATGAATTGTTTATTAAAGGTATGAACCAGTGATGGTTTTCACTTTCGGTATTTACGATGTCCTTGTGGAAACTGAGGACAACATATATAATAGAAGTTGAAACATAGAAAATTACCATTGTTGTAAATAAAGAATGGCCAAGTATTAGCAATATTATATAGTTCAACCTAATATATTTAACCAGCAAAGCAAATATTCAAATTGATGTGATATTTACTTTTCTTTCCCACTCCTGGCTTACAAACATAATCTAATTAAGATAAATTCAATCACATACATATTAGCTACAGAGGTTGTTTAAATGAGAATTCATGGAGTGATTTGGCTATAAGAATTTTATGGTTTCGTTGCTAAAGAACGATAGTATGCTACCATTGTACTTTAAAACATTGTGAAACAATTATCCCCAAGCTTTAAGATGAAGAAGAAGGAAGACAAATAGTTGATATAAGTTTGTGTGGAATTTGTGTCATTTTCTGGTTTGGGTTTAAGACCAAAGAATGGCTAAATTACATGTATTAGCCTAGGCTTTAAAAAACACTCACCACATAAGCATTAGCTTAGAAAACCCTAAATTGCTTTAAAAAATGGTCAAGCCAAAATAGAAGAAAATCCATGGTTTTGTGCCCAATATACAATTACACAATTACAGAACTTATATGCTTGCAGTTGGATTTACAAAACCTCCTTAATGTACTAAAGTGTGGTCTATTTGCTTACTAATAAAAGGGGGTAAACACTCTCTAATTAGATAAATACCTTTTATAGCAATCTTAGTAAACACAGTCTGTTTGCCAGAGGGTAGCAAAGAGTTGGGAATGTGTGCTCAGTGCAGCTTTTCACCCTGTTGTTCCTGGTTGGGCAGGGTCCGCCTGGAATGCAGGGTCCTTGCCCAGAGCTGCTCAGCATTCCTGACTAACAGCTTTAATCAGCAACTCCTTTAGTCAACAGCATTCAAGAGATGAAAAGAGGCAATGGTTTCAAATTTTTTCCCAGATAATTGGAGTCAAAATAGTAATTGAGTCTTGTTTGTTTTTCTAATATGCCCTCTGGGAATAACCTCAGGGTCAAAGTAGCTCTCAGAGTCCCTAATCTTTCCCCAAAACAGAAACTAGTTTGTTTCTGTTTTCATTAGTTTCTACAGATCCTACTTTGTTTTTGTTGCTGTTTTTGTTTGTTTTGTTTTTTTTGTTTTGCTTTGGGTTATGGGCTCTTATCCTGAAAAGCTTGAGAAAGCAGCTGTCCTCCCTTTAGCAAGCTGAGTTGTAGAACACTGGAAAGCATGGTCATGGTAGTCATAAAGCCTGAGTTGCAGCCCTGGGTCTGTTACTAATTCATTATGAAACCTTGACCACATCACTTGAATGTGAATTCAGAGTACATCGGGGCATTCCCATCTGTAAAATAAGATGTTGGGCTGGAGAGTATTCTCTTAAATTCTCAATAGCTCTGTTTTAGCTGGAAAGCTGAGATTCTAAGGGAGAAAATCTTATCCCAGAGGCTTCCTGCATCCTTTTATACAGAGAAGCCTTTCTGATACCTTCAGAGAGCACCAATCTCTTTCTTTTTTTAAAATCTTGTGCATATCCTTATTTCTCTATTTATCATGCATGGCTCTCTTACCAGGAATATGAGACCCTTCCAGTCAGGAACTGTAATTTACTCAACTCTGTTGGGGACATAGAGAGAGCATAAAACCACAGCCGTGTTTATGGAAGAAGGGATGAGGCTGGTGTACTCTGACTTGCTGTGAGGCAAGAGCAACAAGGGCATGAGCAAAAAAGGAATAAGGAAGGGAACACGAATAAGTACTCTACTGTTTTGGGTGTGCTGGGCTGTGTTTAGGAGATAAATTGTGGAAACACAGTAGCAAGAGGGAGGTGAGTCAGCAGAAGTCAGAGAATTTAGAGATCAGAGACTTGTTTCTTAAGAGACGAGTAATAGTTCCTTAAAACAATAATAACAACAAAACCTAAAACGAAAACCAAACCAAAACAAAACCTGCAATTTTTCTTATTATAAAAATAATCCATGCTTACTGTAGAAAATTTGGGAGGTAAAATGAGGAGCCTATCAACTATAGTAAACAACCATTTCTTTTCAGTGTTTTTTTCTGAACATCCTTTTGTATACCTAATATTATATTGAGTAAGCAATTTTATATCTTGACTTTTCACTTAAAATGACATAATTTAAATTCTACTTTATGAATATACCATAATTCAGCAGTCTCCAGCCTTTTTGGCACTAGGGACCAGTTTCGTGGAAGACAGTTTTTCCACGGGCAGGGGGTGGCGGGGGAATGGTTCAGGGGGTAATTCAAGCAGTAATGGGAGCGATGGGGAGTGGTAGATGAAGCTTCATTTGCTCACCCGCCACTCAGCTCCTGCTGTGCGACCTGGTTCCTAACAGGCCATGGACCAGCACCGGTCCACAGCTCGGGGGTTGGGGACCCCTGCTATAATTTACTTAACAATTCCCCTATTTATAATTTCTCTCTATTATGAGTATTTCCATGATGAATGTTATTATTTATTTATTTATTTATTTTATTGAAGTATAGTTGATTTACAATATTATATTATGTTTAGGTGTACAACATAGACATTCGATATTTTTTATAGATTATACTCCCTTTAAAATTATTATAAAATATTGGCTATATTCCCTGTGCTGTACATTACATTCTTGTATCTTATTTATTTTATATCTAGTAGTTTGTACCTTTTAATCCCCTTCCCCAGTCTTGCCTCTCCTACCACCCCTCTCCCCACTGGTAACCACTAGCTTTTTCTCTGTATCTGTGAGTCTGTTTCTGTTTTGTTATGTTCATTTGTTTATTTTATTTCTTTATTCTACGTACAACTGAAAACATACAGTATTTGTCTTTCTCTGTCTGACTTACTTCACTTAGCATAATACCCTCCAGGTCCATCCATGTTGTTGCAAATGGCAAAATTTCATTCTTTTTAATGGCCGAGTAATATTCCAGTGTGTGTGTGTGTGCGTGTGTGTGTGTATACACCACATCTTCTTTATTCATTCATCCACAATGAACATTATTATGTGATAAATTTTCTCCATATTTTTGGATAATTTTCTGAGAAGAGATTTCTGAAATAGACAACACTAGGAATAAAGATATAAAAATTTAAGGAATAAAAATATAAACAAACATATAACAAAAATATAAACACACATAAGCATTCATATGTGCTACTAATTGCTTCCTAAGAAAGTGTTATCAATTTTCACTTTCACCAGAAGGGACCATATTATAGAAATAAGAGCTGTCTGAGATTGAAATGCTCTATCACATTTAACTGAATTATCTTGACCCCTATTGTACAGGAGTCTCCTATGAGGGGAAGTGGGACTGGATGACCCAAAAGATACCTGCCAACTACAAGAGTCACTGGAATCTCAGCTCGCTTAAGGCACAGTGCTAGCTGCCGAGGATACGGTCCCTGTCCTTAAAGAGCTTATAGTCTAGTGGAGTGATAGATATTAAATAGTTAATTTCAATATAATGGTAAATGATAATACCTGAGACATTTCCAGGGTATTATGGAATCTCAGAAGAGTGGCCCTTAAGCAAAGAAAGGTGGGAAAAACATTGTAGACAAAGGAAACACCATTATCAAAGGTATGAAGCGAAAAACATGGATTATATGCTCTGTGTGTGTGTCTACAAGCCATTAAGTTTTATTAAAGGATAAAGTATTAAGTGGGAGATGGTATAAGCTTGTAGGATAGTCAGAAGCTAGGTCACAGAGGGCTTTATATGCCATACTGAGAAGCTTAAACTTTATTTTATAAGCAATGGAGAAATGTTTGAGGCTTTAGAGAGAGTGATGCAGTCAGATGTCATGATAAATAACATTTCTGACTGTGGTGGAAGAATGGATAAATTTTTAATGAGGCAAGCCAGAAGCAAAGAGATCTGTTAGGAGGCTTTTGTGATATCCAACTGAGGAATGGTAAAAACTTAAATCAGGGCAGTGGCAGTATGGAGGAATGGAGGGGAAAGGAAAGGCTCAAAATTATGCTGGATGTCAATTTGGCAGGAGTTGATAAATGATTGAATGTGGGGGCTAATGGAGAGAAAATACTGCATAAAAATCAAGATAATAAGAATTGCAAAGAATCAGTACTCAACAGGTTAACTGTAGAAGAGAGGTCCAGGGGAACACAGTAGAGGAATGTCTATTGATTTTGGCAACATGGGTGTCACTGATGGCTTTTGCATGAGCATTTCAGAGAAGCAGTGAAGAAGCAGTAGGCTAAGGAGTTAGTTGAAGGTGAAGAAATGTACACAGTGAGTGTATAATGATCTTTCAAGAAGCTTAGCTCAAAAGGACAGAAAGAACTAACACTGTTGTAAGAGAGGGAAGCTAGGGTCAATGGAATATTTTAGGTTAGGAGGAACCCAAGCTTCTATATAGGTAGGAGAGAAAGAGCTACTAGAGAGGGAGAAATTGAAGATATAGGACAAAAGAAATAACTGATTAAACAAGATACTGAAGTAAATAGAAGAAGTAAAATCAAGAGTAGGTATGGAGACACTGACTTGAAATGGAAAGGGAGACTCTCATCACCAAAATTGGATGGGAAGAAGGAAAGATGTATCAGAAGTAAGTCTGTCAGTGGGGTCAGGAAGATAAAGATGTTCATTCCTAAAAATGCAGGTGTTCCAGAGAGAGAACACTATATGCAAAGACCTGGAGTGAGAGGTAGAGAGAGTGTGATGAGTTTGAATAACTTCAGTAGGGCTGGAACATAAATTGAGGGGAGAGGTAAGAGGAAGGGTTAAAAATAAGGCCATGGTGGTAGCTGGGTGGTCCCTTGTAAGCTACATTAATGGCTTTCGGCTTTGTTTCAAGGATAGAAGGAAATTTGTAAGGGCTTAGGGAACATCATGATAAGCATTTTGTTTGGAAGCATCACTCTGGCTAAAGTATGAAGAATGGGTAGGAGGGGTTAGACCTAAGACAGGGAGAAAAATGTGGAGGCTGCTGGAGTAGTCCTAGTTATGGTTGATAGTGACTGGATTAATGTATTGCCTGTGAGGTGGAGAGAAGTAGATGGATTTGAAAGATTTTTAGGAAGTAAGAATTGAGAGGGCTTGTTGATGGATGGGATGTGGAGGTGAAGGAGAGAGAAAATTAAAGAATAACTCCCAAGGTTTCTAGCTTAGGCAACTGAGAGGATGGTGGCATCATTTATTTGAGACAGGAAACTCCAGGAGATGAGTATGTTTGGGCTCTATTGATGGGTTTAATTATGGACAAATTGAGCTTGAGTTCCTGTGAGGTATAGTACACTAATTCATTTATTCATTCACTCAACAAATATTTGCTGAGTACCTATTACATGCCAGGCACTATGCTTTGTTCTGGGACTAGAGCAATTAATACAGTCTAGCTTAACTTCAAGTAAACATGTCGATATTTGAATGAAGCTAAGGACACAATTTAAAGCTAAGTTATAGGATTGGGAATCACCAGTGCATGAAATCATATGGGGGAATCTCTAGAAAATGTCAGTATGTGGGGCAGGTTGAGGAAGAGTTACCAAAAAGAAAGCTGAGAAGTAGTGGCCAGAGATAGGAGGGAAATCAGGAAATGTGGTATCACAGTAGCTAAGAGATAAAAGTCATTCAAGGATGGAGTGGTGACTGTTTCTGACAGCTCAGAGGAGAAAGTCACTGTCCATTGGATTTAGTGACAAGGTGCTCATTGGTGAGCTATGTGGGAATATCATTGGAATGGTATGGGCAGAAACCAATCGCTGTGCATTTAGGAATGAATAGGAAAGGAAATGGAGATGGGCTTTGTAGATAATTTTTTCAAAAATTTTAGCTATAAAAAGGGAAAGTAACATCAATAATAGCTGGAAGAGGAATGTGGGTGCCCAGAGTTCGGCAAACTGCAATGTTGAGGACACAGTCCTTTAACTTTTTTTTTTTTTTTTTTTTTGGCCACACCACTCGACATGTGGGATCTTAGTTCCCCAACCAGGGATTGAACCCACGTCCCCTGTGGTGGAAGTGTGGAGTCTTAACCACTGGACCACCAGGGAAGTCCCTTTTTAACATTTTTTTTTGGGGGGACACAGTCCTTTAGACTCTCAAGTCTGTCTAAGACGTCTGATCCCAACTACAAGGAGTTGGGGTTCAACTACAAAGTTAGAGGGTAGAGTCCACACAAGATCACCCTCACTTCTGACACCAACTATAACTTTGGGGGTTTCCCCAAATAACCCTAGGTTTCAATAATTTACCAGCAGGATGCACAGAACTCATTGAAACCTATTATACTCACAGTTATGGTTTATTACAGGGAAAAGATACAAATTAGAACCAGCTAAATAAAGTAAGTGATATACAGGACAGAGTTTGGGAGGGTCAAAGGTGAAGCTTCCATTGCTCTTAGGATGCATTACCTTCCCAGTATTAATGTGTGAAAATATACACAGAGTATTGCCAACCTGTGAAGCTCACCCAGCAGTGGTGCCCAGAATTTTTATCGGAGCTTCACTCCATAGATAAGACTGATTGGTAGTCCGTGTGGCTGAACTCTGTCTGCAGCTCCTCACTCCCAGGATACTGAGCTGATTTCACATGGTCCTAGGGGCCCACTTTGAATGGCAAAGACACTCTTATCACTTGGGAAATTCCAAGAGTTCAGGGTTTTCTTCCCAGGAGCCAGGGATGAAGGCCATACTTCTTTTTGAGAAGGCCAAAGTCTTTGCTATACAGTGGAATTGAGTAAGGATTTTTGGGTTTGTATTTATTTAGTCTTGCTTGAATGAATTAGGCTTGGGCATGTTTAAATGCAGATTAGTAATTGAGAGCTTCAAGATTAGAGATAGAGCGCAGAGTTAAGGCAGCAAGATAGGAAGAGGTGGATTCAGACAACCAGGGAAAAAAGGCATTAACCTCCTCCCATGTAACATCGGGGAAAGATGAAAGGATGAGGACTGATTTGATGACAGGGCATAAAAGGAAGTCTTGACTAGTGGCCTCTAATTTCTCTGTGAAGTAGGAAACAAAATCATTTGTTGAGAATGATGGCGCAGGAGAAAGTCAGGAGTATGAGCAGAATGGACAATGTTGGAAATAGTTGCCATGGACCAGGAAAACCCAGCAAGCTGGAAGGCCTGAGCTAAGAGTCTATTTGATATTTTAATATTGATGACTGGGAATTTATAGTGGTGCCAATCTTCATGGTTTCAAGATAAGTTCAGTGATGCAGTTCAGGCTTAAAGGATTCTGAGGAAGAGATTCAGAAATGGAATTTTGCAATGTTCCCAATTATAGGACAAGAAGAGTGAAGTTTCTAGTAAAGCAAGGAGGTAGAGAGAATATCTGGTGACAAGTTAGAGGCTACTGGGCACCTCTACAGGGTACAGCTAAGTGATTTGGGAGGAGAGTTGCAGCTAGAGTAGGAGGGGAAGAGCAGGACAGTCTGCCTAAGGGAGTACAATGAGAATGGAGGGCCAGAGAGATTTGCATTTGGGTGCTAAGGTGGACAGTAGAAGAGGCATGGTGGACTTCATAGCCTTGGCATTGAAAATGGAGCTTTGGGGCCAAGTAAATGACATTCCTCAGGACTCTCCCTTAACAGTGCTCTGTGGGAAGTTATAGGTGTCAGTCTTCAGATGGAAGTTCAGTTGCCTCTGGCTTATAGTTCTGGGACTGGGGAAGTGGGAAAGAGGGGAAAGGACTCTATGACGGTAGCTTCTACACCCAAGTTCAGCGAATTGATGTTCATCACTGTTGTCTTTTAGGTTGTGAGACAGGAATGTCTCTCTGATCAGAAAGTAAAATTAAGAAGCTAGAGGAAGGGAAATTGAGCTTGGTGCACCAATGTGTATTAGGGACTGGGGGAAAAGAGGAACGAACAGTCGGTGAGGACTTCTGCGGCAGATGCTATCCACACACTGCTCATGCTCATTGGACTTTACATATCAGTGTGCTCTGGACAACTTTCATGTGCCAGTATTTCCATCTCCACCTGAGGGCTTTCTCCAGAGGACCACTCTACCCTCTCACAGGAAGCCCTTAGTGCTGGGGAATTCTCAACCCCAGGAGCAGCCCTCAACCAATGACTGACAGAAGTGGGTGTATAAATGCCCTGGCCGCCTTGATTCCTGAGAGGGATTATCTGAAGCATGTGTTTTATACCAGTTCCTAGCATTTCCCCAGTGGGATTTGGTCAGCCACTCCGGTGCCCTTTGTTGGCTTCCTTTTCCTCTCTCACTTCCCCACTTCCCTGGCTGTATTTCCCGCATCTCTCCAATAATAAGCCATGTACACCAGAATCCTTGTCTTTGGGTCTGCTTTTTAGATACCCCAAGCCAAGTCAACCATCTATGAGCCTGTTGCCTTGCCTATATTATCAAGCTTAATCCTAGCAACAACTGAGAGCAATAGTTATCGTCTTAGTCAGTTCAAGCTGCTGTGACAAAATACCACAGACTGGGTGACTTATAAATGATAGAAATTTTTTTCCTCACAGTTCTAGAGGACAGATCTGAGACCAGAGTGCCAGTATGGTCTGGTTCTGGTGAAAGCCCTCTTCTGGGTTGCAGACTTCCAGCTTCTCACTCTGTCCTCACATGGTGGGAAGGACCAGGGAGCTCTGAGGGGTCGTGTTTATAAGAAGCACTAATTCCAGTCACGAGTGCTCTGCCCGCATGACCTAAGCACCTCCCAAAGGCCCTACCTCCAGATATCATTACCTTAGCGGTTAGGATGTCAGCATATGAAGTTTGGGGGACACAAACATTCAGACCACAGCAGCTGTGATTATTCTCATTTTAGAGATGAAGAAATTAAGGATCAATACGCTTTGGTAAGTTAGCACAGGTAAAAGATTTAAACAGCAGATCTAGGATTTGAACCCAGGTCTTAACAGGATTAATCCATAGCACCACAGAGATAGGAGGTCACTATTTAGCATAAGATTTCAGTTCAGAAAAACTCTATTGCTTTTATTTCCTGTATTTAGAAATGAATGTTTTTGTACTACTTTTATTTGGGGGACAGTTGTTTCTGTTTTGTTTCCCTAGTTTTTTAGTAAACTTCCCTTTGAAAATATTAGTCTGCCTCTTCTATGCTGAAGTGGAAGAAGAAAAGATGTTTTCGTTTTATTCCAATTACAGGGAGAAGTCAGTGCTCAACCACTAGTGTGGCTGTCCCACTCAGCTCAGCCGTCATTATTCTGAAGCTCATTATTGCTCAGACCTTGTAAGGTTTGGTTTTACTGAGGAATCCCATTCATTATTGAGGGCGTGTATCAAAAATAGATTCTGACGAGTTAAATATAGAAAGTCCAGGCCATCATCTAGATGTCAGAGTCATAAAGAAAATGACAATGATTCATAGAGTGTCAGAACAGGAAGAAATCTCAAAACCCACCCTGTTCACTTCATTTTACACATACAAGACCTGAGACCCAGAACTGTTAAGTAATGTTCCAGAGGTCACACTCAAGTAGTACAGAATAGAGACAGAGCCAGATCACCTGATTAAAGTTCTTTTTCTATCCTTAACATTACAGTGGCCCAATTTTTTTTTTTTTTTTTTTTTTTTTTTTTGCGGTACGCGGGCCTCTCACTGTTGTGGCCTCTCCTGCTGCAGAGCACAGGCTCCGGAAGCGCAGGCTCAGCAGCCATGGCTCATGGGCCCAGCCGCTCCGCGGCATGTGGAATCTTCCCAGACCGGGGCACAAACCTGTGTCCCCTGCATCGGCAGGCAGACTCTCAACCACTGTGCCACCAGGGAAGCCCCAGTGGCCCAAATTTTGTTTTGTCAAATTCCCTCTCTGACTCCTCAAGTCCAGAGTTCTTTTAATGTTTCTGATTGCCGAGTGGGCCACACAAATATTGGTCTCTTCTTTTGTTAGGTTGCTAGATTAGAAACTAGGAAACTTCTAAGAAGAAGGGTAAGAGATGGGTGATATTTCTCACATACCTCTTCTGTGTTTTCCCTTACTCCTTCCTTTTCTTTTTTTTTTTTTTTTTTTTTTTTTTTTTTTTTGCGGTACGCGGGCCTCTCACTGCTGTGGCCTCTCCCGTTGCGGAGCACAGGCTCCGGACGCTCAGGCTCAGCGGCCATGGCTCACGGGCCCAGCCACTCCGCGGCACGTGGGATACTCCCGGACCGGGGCACGAACCCATGTCCCCTGTATCGGCAGGCGGACTCCCAACCACTGCACCACCAGGGAAGCCCCCTTCCTTTTCATTTCTTACCCTCAAAGATACGTTTTCCTATGGTGGTAGAAGGGTTTATGCCTGAAGGTGTCTATCAGTTATATATTGCGACAGCTTTAGAACATGGTCCCGAAATTCTTTAATTCTCCTCAAGAAGCAAAGTCTATGTCCCCTGCCCTTGAATATGAGCTCTGTGAATGCCTGACTGCTAGAGTATGGCAGAGGTGAGGCTGGGGCAATTTCTGGGTCCAGGCGTTAAGAAATGGGTAGCTTTCATTTTCTGTCCCTTGAGATGGTCATCCTTGAAACACAGCTACCATGTGTGAGAAAGCCAGCAACCCAAGGAGAGGCCTCAGTGACCTGCAGCCGGCAGCCAGCACCAACTTGCCAGTCACATGAGTGAGCCTCTTGGAAGTGGGTCTTCCATGTCGATTCAAGCTGCCCCATGTGGAGGAGAGATAAGCCTTCCCTGCAGAGCTCTGCCCAAATTGCTGATCTGTGGGCAAATAAATGGTTATTGCTGCTGCAGGCCACTAAATTTTGTTTTGTTTTATTTTTTGGTAGTGGTAGGGGGATTAAATAGCAAAAGGTAACTGGAACAGGTATTTCTACAAAAATGCCATATAACAAACCACCCGCAACTCATTGGCTTTAAATAGCAGTCATTTATTCTCACAGATCTTCAGTTCACCTAGAGCAGCTCTACTCCATGTTCACTCATTTTGGGGACCAGTCTGAGGGGTTGCACTCCCTGGGACAAATTCTTCTCATGGGATGGCAGAGGTCCAACAGGGAAGGGAAAGACACAAGGCCCAGGCTCAGGACTGGCCACTGTTGCTACTGCCAACATACCATTGGCCAAAGCAAGTCAGATGGCCAAGCCCAAAGGCAAACAGTGAGGAAACATACTTTGTCCCTGTAATCAGAGGAGCTGCGAGGTCACACAACAAAGGTGGGAAACAAGGAGTGAAAAAATGGGACCAATTGTGCAATTTACCACAGTGAATAGTACTGAGCAACATTGAACTGGCTGAAAATATCTCTTTTTTAAAGCATTAATAGATTCTCTGAGATCTACTATCAGGATGTTTTACCAATTTTAGAAAATTTAAGAATAAAATTAAATTCAAGAAGAAGGAAAAAAAGAGTTCATATGTACAACATTTTTTTTTAACCTTGAGCGGGCTGAGAAAAATACTTAACTAAGAAGAAACAGCTACTAGAAAAACACGATTGTCTTTTTTTTCCTGCCTAAACTGCACTGTACGACATAATCTGGAAATGAATACTTTTTGCCTTTGTAAAGCAGATTCTTTCAAGGGAAGTGTTTATTGTATTCCCAGTAAAATCATGGGTTTCCCATGAGGATAAAAATACTATCTTGGGGGGCTTCCCTGGTGGCGCAGTGGTTGAGAGTCCGCCTGCCGATGCAGGGGACACGGGTTCGTGCCCCGATCCCGGAAGATCCCACATGCCGCGGAGCGGCTGGGCCCGCGAGCCATGGCCGCGGAGCCTGTGTGTCCGGAGCCTGTGCTCCGCAACGGGAGAAGCCACAGCAGTGAGAGGCCCGCGTACAGCAAAAAAAAAAAAAAAAAAAAAAAAAAAAAAAAATACTATCTTGGGGGAGCAGCAGAAAGATATATTACTCCTCTTTGCCTCTCTATAGCTATTGAAGATTAAATTGGGAAGCTAATTTATAGTCTGTGAATGTTTCTTTTTTTAAAAATTAATTAGTTTATTTTTGGCTGCGTTGGGTCTTTGTTGCTGTGTGCGGGCTTTCTCTAGTTGCGGCGAGTGGGGGCTACTCTTTGTTGCGGTGCGTGGGCTTCTCGTTGTGGTGGTTTCTCTCATTGCAGAGCACGGGCTCTAGGCACGCTGGCTTTAGTAGTTGTGGCACGCGGGCTCTAGAGCGCAGGCTCAGTAGTTCTGGTGCACGGGTTTAGTTGCTCCGCAGCATGTGGGATCTTTCAGGACCAGGGCTCAAATGCGTGTCCCGTGCACTGGCAGGCGGATTTTTTTAAAATTTTTATTTATTTTTCTTATTAGTCATCCAGTTTATACACATCAGTGTATACATGTCAATCCCAATCTCCCAATTCATCACACTCCCCACCCCCACCCCCCACTGCCTTCCCCGCTTGGTGTCCATACGTTTGTTCTCTATATCTGTGTCTCAATTTCTGCTCTGCAAACCAGCTCATCTGTACCATTTTCTAGGTTCCACTTATATGCGTTAATATACAATATTTGTATTTCTCTTTCTGACTTACTTCACTCTGTATGACAGTCTCTAGATCCATCCACATCTCTACAAATGGCCCAATTTCGTTCCTTTTTATGACTCAGTAATATTCCATTGTATATATGAACCACATCTTCTTTATCCATTTGTCTGTCGATGGGCATTGAGGTTGCTTCCATGTCCTGGCTATTGTAAATAGTGCTGCAGTGAACATTGGGGTGCATGTGTCCTTTTGAATTATGGTTTTCTCTGGGTATATGCCCAGTGGTGGGATTGCTGGCTCATATGGTAATTCTATTTTTAGTTCTTTAAAGAACCTCCATACTGTTCTCCATAGTGGCTGTATCAATTTACATTCCCACCAGTAGTGCAAGAGGGTTCCTTTTCTCCACACCCTCTCCAGCATTTGTTGTTTATAGATTTTCTGATGCTGCCCATTCTAACTGGTGTGAGGTGATACCTCATTGTAGTTCTGATTTGCATTTCTCTAATAATTAGTGATGTTGAGCAGCTTTTCATGTGCTTCTTGGCCATCTGTATGTCTTCTATGGAGAAATGTCTATTAGGTCTTCTGCCCATTTTTGGATTGGGTTGTTTGCTTTTTTAATATTGAGCTGCATGAGCTGTTTATATATTTTGGAGATTAATCCTTTGTCCGATGATTCATTTGCAAATATTTTCTCCCATTCTGAGGGTTGTCTTTTCATCTTGTTTATGGTTAACTTTGCTGTGCAAGAGCTTTTAAGTTTCATTAGGTCCCATTTGTTTATTTTTATTTCCATTACTCTAGGAGGTGGATCAAAAAAGATCTTGCTGTGATTTATGTCAAAGAGTGTTCTTCCTATGTGTTTTTCCTCTAAGAGTTTTATAGTGCCCGGTCTTACACTTAGGTCTCTAATCCATTTTGAGTTTATTTTTGTGTATGGTGTTAGGGAGTGTTCTAATTTCATTCTTTTACATGTAGCTGTCCAGTTTTCCCAGCACCACTTATTGAAGAGACTGTCTTTTCTCCACTGTATATCCTTGCCTCCTTTGTCATAGATTAGTTGACCATAGGTGCCTGGGTTTGTCTCTGGGCTTTCTATCCTGTTACATTGATCTATATTTCTGTTTTTGTGCCAGTACCATATTGTCTTGATTTCTGTAGCTTTGTAGTATAATCTGAAGTCACGGAGTCTGATTCCTCCAGCTCCGTTTTTTTTCCCTCAAGACTGCTTTGGCTATTCAGGGTCTTTTGTATCTCCATACAAATTTTAAAGATTTTTTGTTATAGTTCTATAAAAAATGCCACTGGGAATTTGATAAGGATTGCATTGAATCTGTAGATTGCTTTGGTTAGTACAGTCATTTTCACAATATTGATTCTTCCAATGCAAGAACATGGTATATCTCTCCATCTGTTGGTATCATCTTTAATTTCTTTCATCAGTGTCTTATAGTTTTCTGCATACCGGTCCTTTGTCTCCTTAGGGAGGTTTATTTGTAGGTATTTTGTTCTTTTTATTGCAGTGGTAACTAGGAGTGCTTCCTTAATTTCTCTCTCAGATTTTTCATCATTAGTGTATAGGAATGCAAGAGATTTCTGTGCATTAATTTTGTATCCTGCAACTTTACCAAATTCATTGATTAGCTCTAGTAGTTTTCTGGTGGCATCTTTAGGATTCTCTATATATAGTATCATGTCATCTGCAGACAGGACAGTTTTACTTCTTCTTTTCCAATTTGTATTCCTTTTATTTCTTTTTCTTCTCTGATTGCCGTGGCTACGACTTCCAAAACTATGTTGAATAATAGTGGTGAGAGTGGACATCCTTGTCTTGTTCCTGATCTTAGAAGAAATGCTTTCAGTTTTTCACCACTGAGAATGATGTTTGCTGTGGGTTTGTCATATATGGTCTTTATTACATTGAAGTAGGTTCCCTCTATGCCCACTTTCTGGAGAGTTTTTATCATAAATCGGTGTTGAATTTTGTTAGAAGCTTTTTCTGCATTCATTGAGATGATCATATGGTTTTTATTCTTTAATTTGTTAATTTTGTGTATCACACTGATTGATTTGCATATATTGAAGAATCCCTGCATCTCTGGGGTAAATCCCACTTGATCATGGTGCATGATCCTTTTAATGTGTTGTTGGATTCTGTTTGCTAGTATTTTGTTGAGGATTTTTACATCTATATTCATCAGTGATATTGGTCTGTAATTTTCTTTTTTTGTTGTATCTTTGTCTGGTTTTGGTATCGGGGTGATGGTGGCCTCATAGAATGAGTTTGGGAGTGTTCCTTCCTCTGCAATTTTTTGGAAGAGTTTGAGGAGGATGGGTGTTAGCTCTTCTCTAAATGTTTGATAGAACTCATCTGTGAAGCCATCTGGTCCTGGACTTTTGTTTGTTGGAAGATTTTAATCACATTTCATTACTTGTGATTGGTCTGTTCCTATTTTCTATTTCTTCCTGGTTCAGTCTTGGAAGGTTATACCTTTCTAAGAATTTGTCCATTTCTTCCAGGTTGTCCATTTTATTGGCATAGAGTTGCTTGTAGTAGTCTCTTAGGATGCTTTGTATTTCTGCGGTGTCTGTTGTAACTTCTCCTTTTTCATTTCTAATTTTATTGATTTGAGTCCTCTCCCTCTTTTTCTTGATGAGTCTGGCTAATGGTTTATCAATTTTGTTTATCTTCTCAAAGATCCAGCTTTTAGTTTGATTGATCTTTGCTATTGTTTTCTTTGTTTCTATTTCATTTATTTCTGCTCTGATCTTTATGATTTCTTTCCTTCTGCTCACTTTGGGTTTTGTTTGTTCTTCTTTCTCTAGTTCCTTTAGGTGTAAGGTTAGATTGTTTATTTGAGATTTTTCTTGTTTCTTGAGGTAGGCTTGTATAGCTATAAACTTCCCTCTTAGAACTGCTTTTGCTGCATCCCATAGGTTCTGGATCGTCGTGTTTTCATTGTCATTTGTCTCTAGGTATTTTTTGATTTCCTCTTTGATTTCTTCAGTGATCTCTTGGTTATTTAGTAACCTATTGTTTAGCCTCCATGTGTTTGTGTTTTTTGTGTTTTTTTCCCCTGTAATTGATTTCTAATCTCATAGCGTTGTGGTCAGAAAAGATGCTTGATATGATTTCAATTTTCTCAAATTTACTGAGGCTTGATTTGTGACCCAAGACGTGATCTATCCTGGAGAATGTTCCATGCGCACTTGAGAAGATAGTCTAATCTGCTGTTTTTGGATGGAATGTCCTATAAATATCAATTAAATCTATCTGGTCTATTGTGTCATTTAAAGCTTGTGTTTCCTTGTTAATTTTCTGTTTGGATGATCTGTCCATTGGTGTAAGTGAGGTGTTAAAGTCCCCCAGTATTACTGTGTTACTGTCCATTTCCTCTTTTAGAGCTGTTAGCAGTTGCCTTATGTATTGGCGTGCTCCTATGTTGGGTGCATATATATTCATAATTGTTATATCTTCTTCTTGGATTGATCCCTTGATCATTACATAATGTCCTTCCTTTTCTCTTGTAACTTTCTTTATTTTAAAGGCTATTTTATCTGATATGAGTATTGCTACTCCAGCTTTCTTTTGACTTCCATTTGCATGGAATATCTTTTTCCATCCCCTCACTTTCAGTCTGTATGTGTCCCTAGGTCTGAAGTGGGTCTCTTGTAGACAGCATATATATGGGTCTTGTTTCTGTATCCATTCAGCAAGCTTGTGTCTTTTGGTTGGAGCACTTAATGCATTCACATTTAAGGTAATTATGGATATGTATGTTCCTATGACCATTTTCTTAATTGTTTTGGGTTTGTTTTTGTAGGTCCTTTTCTTCTCTTGTGTTTCCCACTTAGAGAAGTTCCTTTAGCATTTGTTGTAGAGCTGGTTTGGTGGTGCTGAATTCTCTTAGCTTTTGCTTGTCTCTAAAGCTTTTGATTTCTCCATGGAATCTGAATGCGATCCTTGCCGGGTAGAGTAATCTTGGTTGTAGGTGCTTCCCTTTCATCACTTTAAGTGTATCATTCCAGTCCCTTCTGGCTTGTCGAATTTCTGCTGAGAAATTTCTGCTAACCTTATGGGAGTTCCCTTGTATGTTATTTGTCATTTTTCCCTCGCTACTTTCAATAAGTTTTCTTTGTCTTTATGGCAGGCGGATTCTTAACCACTGAACCACCAGGGAAGCTCCTGTTTTTTTTTTAATTTAAGGTTTTTTTTGGAGTATAGTTGATTTACAATGCTGTGTCAGTTTCAGGTGTACAGCAAACTGATTCAGTTATACATATACATATATCCATTCTTTTTCAGACTCTTTTCCCATATAGGTTATTATAGAATATTGAGTAGAGTTACCTGTGCTATACAGTAGGTCCTTATTGATTATCTATTTTATATATAGTAGTGTGTTTATGTTAATCCCAAACTCCTAATTTATCCTTCCCCCGCACCTTTTCCCTTTGGTAACCATAAGTTTGTTCTTGAAGTCTGTGAGTGTGTTTCTGTTTTGTAAATAAGTTCATTTGTATCATTTTTCAGATTGTACATATAAATGATATCATATGATATTTGTCTTTCTCTGACTTACTTCACTAATTATGATAATCTCTAGGTCCACGCATGTTGCTGCAAATGGCATTATTTTGTTCTTTTTCATGGCTGAGTAATATTCCATTGTATATATGTACCACATCTTCTTTACCTATTCCTCTGTCAATGGACATTTAGGTTGTTTCCATGTGTTGAGTATTGTAAATAGTGCTGCAATGCACATTGGGGTGCATGTATCTTTTCAAATTATGGTTTTCCCTAGATATATGCCCAGGAGTGGGATTACAGGGTCATATGTAGCTCTGTTTTTAGTTTTTTAAGGAACTTCCATACTGTTCTCCATAGTGACTGTACCAATTTACATTCCCAGCAATAGTGCAAGAGGCTTCCCTTTTCTCTACACCCTCTCCAGCATTTATTGTTTGTAGACTTTTTGATGATGGCCATTCTGACTGGTGGGATGTGACTGTTTCTTTTTAGAGAAGCTGATTTTGGATAATACCAGAAGAAAGCAAACACTGTTGATGGAACTGTGGTAGATTTGTACTGTCAACTTAGCTAACCTAGAACTACGTTTCCCAGAATTCCCTTCTCTCCATAGTTTTTGTTAATATGGGTCACAAGAGACATTTTAGGTAAGATTTGGATGGTGGAAGTGAAGCAACATACATATTATTTTTTATACTTTGAAGGATAGTGCAGGGTCACAGGTGCTCTTGCAATGCCCACATGTTGTCACTGATCTGCTAGCTCACCCTGTTGGTGTGGGGCAGCAGCTGGATTCACAGCTCCTCCAGCTCCTGCCGGACCCTCTATAGCTTCTTCAGTCCTGGGACAGTGTATGCAGCTTCTGGAACAACAGTAAGGTCTGATTCCTCTAGCTATAACTACCTCTTCAGCTCCTCTGATTCCTGCATCAAGTCCATGTTCAGCTTTGTGATGAAGGGTGTCAGGTTCTCCTTCATGGCAACACATCACTGACTAGAGGCTTGGGGGCAGTTAGAGACTCACACAAGTTCTAGTTTGTCCTCAACGTCCAGTTTCCTTCCTGGCTGCCCGTCCTGCTGACTTTAGACCTTGTGCCTGGTGCAGAAGCAACAACCATACAAAAACTATTTAATCAGCTTCCTTGATTATGTAAGGTCAAATATCTGTAATAAATCCCTTATTTAACATAATTGCTTACGGTTTTGCTTCTCTGATCCAACCCTGACAAATACAAGGACCTTATGTAAAACTCAACATGATTTATCTTTTCTAATCTTTTTTCCAAATACCTAAATCCTTTAGCCTATAGTAAATACTTACTAGATGCCAAGTACTTTGGTAGGCACTAAAGGAAACAAGATGAATAAGATAGTTGATTCCTGCCCTGGGAAGCTCAGTCTGGTCCCCATAGGTGTTGCTGAGCTATGTAAAGGAGCTCAGTTAACAGCAGCACTGTTAAATACAAAGAATGCTATTATCCAACTCCTAGAACAAACCTGGGTGCTCTAGTGATTTCTCTGCAACCTGTGATGTGTGTCTAGGTACATTAGAGTTGCCTGACAACACGTGTATGACACTAGGGAATAGGGTAACATGGCACTTAGTTGCTGTGACATCCCAGTGACATGTCACAGTCTTAAGTGGCCTGGAAATGTGAAACCAATCCTTCCCATGCCCAGAACATAGTAATAGAAAGTGTATAAAAGTAGTATTTCTAATAAAATGATATAGGTTTAGAGGGTAGAAATCCAGCTTTCTCACTGGAGCAAAGAAAATGATTCCCATGTATCAGAGGTCAGGTGGCAGAGAGGTGAGGGGCTGTGCATACTGCAGGCTATGGGGAAGTTCATCATGAAACTTAGTGCCCCTGGGAGGAGGCACAGACACCACATAACTTACCGTAATAGGGAGGAGGAAGCTGTGCGATGATGCTGTTCCTTGTAACAATGTCTTCTGTACACATGTCTGTAAAAGATAAAAATGGTCTCAGAGTTGGTTAAATAACACAATGGCACGTCCATGCCGTGTAATACTGTGTAGCCATAAAAAAAGAGTTAGGTAGATGTATATGGACTGATGATGGAAAAAGCTTCAAGACACATAAGTCGGGCTTCCCTGGTGGTGCAGTGGTTAAAAATCTGCCTGCCAATGCATGGGACACAGGTTCGAGCCCTGGTCCGGGAAGATCCCACATGTCACGGAGCAACTAAGCCCATGCGCCACAACTACTGAGCCTGCGCTCGAGAGCCCGCGAGTCACAACTACTGGAGCCCGCGCACCACAACTGCTGAAGCCCATGCGCCTAGAGCCCATGCTCTGCAACAAGAGAAGCCACCACAATGAGAAGCCCACGAACCGCAACGAATAGTAGCCCCCGCTCTCCACAACTAGAGAAAGCCCACGTGCAGCAATGAAGACCCAAGGCAACCAAAAAAAAAGATTAAAAAAAAAGACATAAGTCAGTCAAGCAAGGGGCCAGCTGTGGATAGTATGCTACCATTTGGGTTTATAAAGGAATAAAAATAGCCTATATACATAGTTGCTTGTGTTAAGTATGGAATATCTTTGGGAGGATTCAAAAAAGCCAGTAACATTGGTTGCCTCCGGAGGGGAGGACAGGTAGGCTAGGGGACAGGAGTAAGAGCAAGACTTTCCACCAAATACTCTTGTACCTTTTCCATTCTGTGCCCTGTGAATTTAGTACTCATTTGAAAAATAAAGAAAATAAAATGTAAAATTAGAGAGAAAATGGCCAGGCAAATGTAAAAGGCATTGGAAGATAACCCACCCCTCTTGGAAGCTCCACAGAGAAAACTGGTGCTGGAGGAGGTGAGAATGGCCCCCTACTTACTGCAGCATTTGTCCAGATGCCAGGTTTCGAAGTACAGGGAAATTAGGGCTTGAAAAAGAAGTACCTTGCAAACAGTATGGCGCAGATCCAGTCTTGGGTGAAGAGGTCAAGGCTAATTATTCACAGTGAAGGCCATTACAAAGGAAAACAACTGCTTACTTGGTAGAGCTAATGGCTCCTCTTTTGACTAGTTTCCCAACATAATGAGGAAACTGGAAGCTTGGGAGGTCTTTTTTGAAGACAACCCCATCCATTTGCCACATAAACTATCAAAAACAAAACAAAATGCAACCAAGAATCCAAACGTCGTCAAGAGAGGCTAAGGCATGCGTCAGCGCTAGAACAACTGAGAACTCCTGACAGCTAAGAGCTAAGAGCAGAGCTACTTGTTAACCGCCTCAGGAGCACACTCAGTTAGCAGAATGGAGCCTTGTATGACAGAGCCTCAGGGCTTCAAAAAGTTATTGAAGGAGAGAATCCCGTTAGAACCTTCTGGGGACTAGTTCACACACTCCCATGTCACACTGCAGACCTCAGAGAGTGCAATTCCCATCTCTTTTAGGAGAAGTCAGCCTCTCATTTGCTTTCTCAATCACAGGTATTTCCACCTTCATGTCTGTCAAACTACAAACACAGAAATTCCAAAGGCAGCCACCTTTTCATCTGGAAGAGAGAAAGGCAGCCAAAGTCCTCAGTCTCCCGTCACAAAACCCCCCGGCCCCAGAGTCTAGAAAGCACATATTTTCAGCAGAAAATGCTCAGCCCAGCCCTGTCAGGATTGCAGTCTTGGTGTTTGTTATTACGCATATTTGAAATGTTCAGAGGGAGAGGGGAGATGAAAGAACTTAGGACCCTCAGGCACATCGGAAGTCATGCCACCTCAATTAGCTTTTCCTCCACCCTGTCACCAGGTTTAAGGGGGACATGAAAGGACACTGCAGCTGCAGGATGCCCCTTTGCCCATCCCCCCCCCAGTCCAACCTACTTTCATCTCTTGCCCTAAAAAATAAATAGGACAGTGTGAGGACAGAGGAGGAAAGAGAGGCTGGGTCACAAACCTCATTTTCTACCTCAACCCTTGCTCTTTTGTTTTAAAATCATCTTTACCTGGACCTTACTCCCCTGCATTCCTGATCCTTCTTTTAAGAGATCCTGAGTTTATTTTCCCAAATCAGAATAAAAGACCCAAGGCAGAAAATGCTCTGTAATGCAAAACACATCAACCTTCTTTTCAGGGCATGGCTTTACACAATTATAGCATGTTTGAGCTGCAGGAGAACTTAGACATCATTTTTCAAATCTGTCATTTTTGGGCAAGTGAAACCCAGAAAAGTTAGTCAACTTGTCCAAGCTAGTTGCGGAGCCAATAGTAGGAGGGAGTTTGTCTGACTCCTGTCCAGGATGTTTATCAGTACACTTCAGAGGGAGAATTATATTTTTTATGCTTTTTTATGCTGCATACCTTGTGCTGAATTTTGAACATACTAAAATAATACTCCATATTGAAAAGTCACCTATCTAATGATATTAACTACTCACAGCACACAGTTAAGAATCAGAAAGCAGTTGAAAAAGATCAGATACTCCAAATAAATGTGTTTGAGTTTATGTACTAAGTTTCTTTACTCTGAGTAGAGGAAATGTTCTCAAACCTTCCTGCAAAGTCTATTTACTCTTACTTTGCACACAATTCTAACAAGTTAAGGTATTTGATTTTCTTCCTTCACTTGTTTAATAATCATCCATTGAACCCCTGCTCCGGACCAGGCACTGTTCTTGGAGGTGAAGCATTCAAAGATAAATAAGGCACAGCCTTGGAACTCACATTTTAGAATTGTAAACCTAAAATTCCAAGGCAATATGCTTGTATGGAGGTTGGTGCAGGTGCTATGGGGCCCCGCAGTCCAGCCTGGGAGAATCAGAGGAGACCTCACAGAGCAGGTGAAGGCTGTGCTGGGGCTGGGAGGGCAAATAGGTGTTTATTTATCAAGACAAAGAAAGAAGGACATTCTAGGCAAAGGGAGCATCATGGAAAAGTTAAGGGGCTTGGAAGAGGGTCATGCCTTCCGGGAAGTACAGGTTTTCTATAACTAGAGATTAGGGTAAGTTCAAGAATTGTTGGGCTTATATTACCACTCCCAGGAGTTTAGACTATGTCCTGAAGACAACACAGAATCAAACAAAAGTGATAATTAAATTTGCATGTTTGGCAGAAAACTTTAGGGACCCGTGGTGAAGGGACCGAATACATAGGGGACTGTGGGATTGAACTCAGAAAACAACTTCTTCAGGTTTCCATAACAGTCCATGTGAGAGATGGGCCCTGAGTAAACTTGCGAGTAATTTAGGGGATAGCGTTATGAGAAATGTTGGTCTTGGAGGCAGAAGGTGAGGAAAATGCAGGAGATGAGAATGACTCCCATATTTCTAGTTAGTTGTTTCCCCACATTACATTATGCCCTTCTTTCCTAGTAATAGAAGCCTTGAATTTTCATGGGAATGGAAAAAGCCCCATATTTCCCAGCCTCCTTTGCAGCCGAGTAACTCAGTTCTGGCCAGTGGCTGTAAGTGAAAGTGTTATGTGAAACTCCCAAGATGAGTCCTTAATGGGCAGGAGCATGCCCTTCTCTTCCTTTTTGGTGACTAGAATGCAGCCATAATGGCTGGGGGGAGAAACCGCATATAGAGGAGGGCAGAGAAGCAAGATTGAAAGGACTTGGGTCCCTAATGATTGCAGAGCTGCCAAATCAGCCCTGAAGTACTCTCATTTACATGCAAGAAAAATAAACTTCTATTTTGTCTAAGCCACTGTTCTTTTGGGTTCTGTCACTCACAGCCACAACAAATCTTAACACAGATAACCAAACAGATGGTGAAACCATGCATTGAGAAGGTGAATTAAAGGGAGAATAAATTTGGGAGAGGGGAAGAATATAAATTTGGATAGGTTGATGTTGAATTGTGTTTGGAACTTCCAGATAGAGATATCAAGCCAGCAGTCAGCTCTACAGGTCTGGGACTAGGAGAGAGGTTTTGGATGGAGACAGAAACTTTAGAATGGCCAGTGTGCAGGTGGCAGTAAAAGCCATGGGTGCAATTATGAGTGAAAAGTGGATGGCCAAGAAAGGAGTCACAGCTGGGGCTCAGGGAAGTCAATTAATGTAGAAAGAAGGGAGAAAGCACGTATTTTGGACACAGAGGCAAAGCCAGAGTCACAGGCAATGTGCTCAGGCCAAGATGGAACGAACAGATGGACATGCAGTCAGTGGACTACACTGATTGTCCAAAGCCAGAGTGGAACTCAGATGAGGCAGAGGCCTACGGCCACTCTTAATGCTTCCATACTGTTGATGTAGGAACAGTTCAAAGTGTGGTCTGAGTATTTGGGAGAGCACAGTGAGTAGCAGATCATCTCACATACAGAGGAACAATCAAGATATGAAGGTATGACATTAAGAGACCCTGCGTCATGAGTAGTTTCATACAACACCATGACCAGGGAAGTTTGACCCCTAGCATGGGAGCTATCTATCCTCTGCCTTGGTAATATCTTCATGGTAGAGGCAGGTACCTGCTAGAAGGCTAGTGCATCTTTTCAGAGCAGGGCAGGTCCCCATAGAAGCCAGTAGTTAGCAATGTTTTGATTCTCCCCGGGGTTCTACTTGGTTTAGCAACTGGTCTTGTCCTGTGAGAGAGGAAAAGAGAACGGACAATAAGTTGGAGTAAAGAGAGAGAGGGAGAGAGAGAGAGAGAATGAGAGAGTGAGAGAGGGGATACTGACTTGGAACACTCCTTGGTCCTGTCATTGCTCTCCCTGTTGCCAAAATATTTCCATATCTACGTTCTTTCAAGATCCACCTCACATTTCATCACCTCCACAAAGACTTCCCAAATCACCCTGTCCCACATTGAGCCCACATTCATAAAAAGTCAAATAGCACTTCTACCTCACTTGTACTACAAAAGCAATAGTTTAATTATATATTGATTTTGAATTGTAATCTATGTGGAATCTTGTCTTTCTGAATAAATTATATACTCCTTGAACACAGGGATTACATTGTGCATGGCATCTGTATCCCTCACATGTCATGTTTATAGTAAGTATTAAAACAGATATTTGGTGATGAAATGGAACAAAGAAGCATGTGCATTGTGTAAATGTCACGACACTTGCTAGTAACAGCATCTCCTGGTGATTCTTTAAGCAGGATTAAGAACACACCACATTCCCTGTTCTTCTCTTTTGATATATGCACTAGAAAATATTTAAGTAATCACCCAGGAGTGTTAAGGTGAGCCGCCACCTCATAACACACATAAAGGGATGGTTACTTATCCAGTGGATGGTTTACCCTCTAGTGTTGACCCTTTGGCTTCCAAAACTTTTTCATCTTTTTGCAAAGTAATTTACCTCGGTTGGTTGAAATGGTTTAAAAGTTGTTGTTGCTGTTGTTGTTGTTTAAGGAGAAAGGAATGGGAAAAGGGCTCACATTTCCATGTAATGACTGTTAGACATAGTTTGAATTCTCATATGCAGAATGGGGCTGAGACTTGGGGTCTGCAAATATATATGTAAACCTAGAACCTCCTAGTGGATACTCTGACCAGTACGATGAGGATTATGGTGGCCAAGGTGAGCTGACTTTCCAGGGCCAGCCACAGTAAGCTCTGTTTAACTACAGAGATAGACCAAAAAATGGAGTATGTTCAAAACTAAAAGCCACACCCTAATGATTCAAAATCCTGGATGGAATATAGGAAAAACTCTAATAACACAACAAAGATAAAAAAATGAGTCATAGATTCAATAGCTATTAATCTGAAGTTTGGGAGCAGGAACTACCTGATCTTGCAGAGATGCAAACTGTTAGAAATGACAATAGCTGCTTTTATTGAGCTGTAGTGCCAAGCACTATGCTTTGTTCTTTAAGTACATTATCTGTAATCCACAGAATTCTTACAAAAGTATCATTATCTCCATTATATGGTTTTGAAGACACAGTCAAAAGGATGCTGAGTAAACTGCTAAGGTTGCAACGCTATTAATTGGACAGAAGTGGGATAGAAACCCAAGTCTGTATGAAGCTAAATATGCTTTTTTCAACACAGCTATATGTTTGCTGAATTTATGTACAGTTGATTTAGTTTAGAAAGAACTTTCATGTATTGCATCTGATCATTATGTATGACAGGTTATTGTTATATCCATTTTTCAAATAAGGAAAAACAGGGGTAAGTCACTGACTATGAATAAGCCTCAGTTTCCTCTGCTGTAAAATGGGATAATAATGTCTACCTTGAGTCGTTTTGGGGGGCTAGACATGTTTACCATGTCTAATTACCAGTCTACAGTCAGTGCACAATAAATGCTAGCTCTCATATTGTTATCATCACTGGCACAGTTGTGAATTGCCTAAAGTCACACAGCTTAAAGGTGATACATCCAGGACTCATGTGGAAGTTTTCTGACCCTATCCTGGTGATTCACCTCCTGTGGCTGGGTCTGTGAAGCCTCGGGAGGATATCTCTACAAGTCTGCATTTAAGCTAGATAAGCAGCACAAGGTATAGGCAGAAGTCAGGCATCCACAAATTCTTACTCTGCAATTGTTTCTTGACCTTGGCTACACATTAGAATTAACTGTGAGTTTTAAGAAATCCTGATGCCCAGGCCAAACCCCAGACCAACGACAACAGGGTCACTGGTGGTCGGGCGCAGGCATTAGTATTTTTTAAAGTTTCCCAATATGCAGCTAGGGTTAAGAACCATTGATATAGAGAAAAACAAGGCCAAAGATTTGTCCATCTTGAGTTGTTTCTGACTCCTAATGGCCTTGTCATCCACAGGCAGCTTCCTATTATAACATCTTAGCTTTATATGATGCTCTGCAGCTGGCAAAGTACTTTCTCCTTCCTCATTAGGCCATCAAAACACAGAGAAGCAGGCCAAGCAAACACCATCCCCACTTTTTTTGATGAGAAAACGTATACCCACAGACATAATTTGGATTATCCAATGTGTGACTAGCTAGTGGTACCGCTGAGTTTGAAAACCTTTTAACCCAGTACTCAATTTTATGCCCAGACTCTTTTTAGTATATTTTTCTTTCTTTGGGTTATGAAGAAGGAAGAGGACCCTGAGGTACCCATATTAATTCCTTGAGTTACTTTAAAGAATCCCCACTTCATCAGCTGAAAATTTCTTTAATTGCCACTTTAACAAACATTGATTTGCTGGCAAAAGAAAATTCAAAACCAATTCAAAATTCAAATGCCACTGGTAAGTGGCATTCATAGGGATAGATGTTAAGAACGTTATTCTAGAGCAATGTGATTATTAGGTTAATTTTATATCTGATTCTAGTAAACTCTTGAAATTGAGAAGCAAAATTTCTGAATTCTATAGGATTAAGACAGTGATGGTTCTTGGGAGAGAATTTGATCAAACCCTCTTCGTCACTTCCCTAAACTCTGACTCCCATACATAGTACATTATTTAGAGTATAATAAAACTGCTCACTTCTCTGTAGTTAGGAAAGATGATCTATTCATTGTTTTGAATTTCAGCTGAGTGATGTCCTCATGTATATCACATTTATAGCTGATAAAGTTACAACTGTGATAACTACTCTACCAATCACTGAAATATAGACAAGGTCAAGGTTTGCCTTTTTAGGCAAAATCCCACAAACCAGCCAAGGCTCCTTTATTTGAGATCTAAAGAAAATGAAGTCAGAAGTGTGTTTTCCAGTGAAGACTGAAAACAAACCAGCCTGGAGGGACTATTATGGGGAAGTCAGTATGGATTTAGCAACAGCTAAGAAAGGTTAGTGGCCTGGTTGCTAATTCTAACCGTCCTTGACTTTCCATTAGCCCAGTATTTAGACTGTGTATTTTTTAAAGTTAAGAACCATCCATTTCTCACTAGACATTGCATTTGCAAAGCAAACCAAAATAAAACAAACAAACACTGCCCCCACCCCAAACTGGATCAAAAGAGGTATTGGGCTAAGATATAAATACATAACACATGTCACAAAGACAGAAGAGGCATCCCCAATCACTGTGTAAAGTATTCCCAGTTCCCAATTATAAGAGAGCTTTAGAGAAGACCTGTGCTCTTATTGCCTGATTTTCTCCAGTCCATAGTAATTTCAGTTGTAACTTCCTCCGTCTAATTCTTTGAATGGGTGTTGGCACCTTTTTCTCTTAGATTGGAAACTGTTGGATCTAAAGTTTAGCCCTTTGTCAGTTGCCATCAAATCATTTTACGGTTACTCAGGAGTCATGCTGCTCATTTAATTATTAAATGTCCTGAAATATTAGGTGTGCAATTTGCAGTGGAAATATAACAATAGACCATCTTTTCTAATGGGATTTCAACAGGAATGAAACTAGAAGGATAAATCTGGCTCTCTAAGTCATTAAGAATATAGGGCATTCCAGTTCCAAAGAGGTTCCTAATGAGGAGGATTATGTAGCAAAGAAGTAAAAAAAAAAAAATGCAGGTGTTCAGTTATCATAACTACTTAGTCCAGAGAAACATACAAGTTATAGATTTTGATGAAGAATATATTTTCCATTCTTGATAAATAAATCATAATCTTGTTCACTTGTGTTTAAGAAGAGATATTTCCCTCTTGAAGAAACTAAAATATGTTCGGTTTGTAGTTTATTGGGAAAAGCCATCCAGGCCATTTGGTGAAAATAAGCATACAAAATTTACCAGGATCCAAACATTGCAAATCTCTGCTTTTCTTTTCAGAGTTACTTGTGATGGGGGTGGGTTTATGTGTATGGAGGGGGATGTCATCTTTATTGGAAGAGAGACGGAATCCTAGTGCAGAACAAGAAACAAACTGAAGCTTTACTGCACACATAAATCATGTTTGGCCCAGGGCAGCTGACAATTTGTAAGGCTAACCTATAATTCTTTTCATTCTTGGAATCTCTTCAAACTCTAAACTAGTTTTACATAACCGTCCAAAGCCAGTTTTTTTTCTTTTTGTTGTGCTTTTCTATTTCCATTCATTAACAATGGTCACAAACAAAACAAGAAAGAAATTAAATGGATAATGCTGGGTGCATTCATTTTTATAGTGTAAAGAGATCCTAAATCAGTGCCTGAAGGAAAGTAATTCATTTACCTTAAGGAGAGTATGAGTGGTCCCACTACATCTGTTTGCTCTTCAGCAAGACACTCTTAGTCCTGTTTAGAGAGCTGTGGTCAAATCCATTAAAGAAGGCCAGTTATAACTGTCGAGCAACTTGCTCCATTCCCCATTACTTAAGAGCAAATTTCATAGGAGGACAGACTGTGGTTAAAATGTGTGTAAGACTGTACCATAATCCAAGGGCTAGCTTTGTGAGTTAGAGACCTATTTGATGTCATTGAACTGAGAAACCATCCTTTTAGCTATATTTCTTTAGTCTTTTAAAGTAGCTCATGGAGTGGAAAATGCTTCTTAGGGCTCCAGTTGAAATCCCAGTTATCAAGATTCTTACCCCAAAAGGCTTTGAGGTAGTCCCTACCTATCCACTGGGAACACAAACCCTACAGAGTGACTGTTGTCTTCTGAAGATCAGACATCAAGTGCTCCTGGAAGAATAAGGAGGAGTTCTTCACTGAGAAAACATGATCTGTGTTGACAAGCACTGTAGGTTTGTTCAGTGTTGACTTAGCTAAGCTGGAACTACATCTCTCCAGAATTCCCTTCCCTGCACAGTTTTGGGTTAGAGTGAGCCACAAGAGACATTGTATATCAGATTATGAAGATACAGGCAAGGCAGAACCATCTTCTTTCTCCTGAAAAATCATTGCAGGGCACGAGGTGCTGTTGCAGCTCACATAGGTTCTTTCTTATCTCCTGCCACCATAGCTTTTCCAACTCCTGGGACAATTGGGTGTTTAGCTCTGAGGTGAAGTGTGCCAACTTATGTAGGAAACCCTCGTCATCAAAGTTGGAGGCTTAAAGCTCATGATGAGGGACCAACATGATTCCACTTCATCTTTGTGGGTGCCAGCTCAGCCTTGCAGTTTCCAGTTTATGTTTGTTTCCCCTACTTCATGTTTGTCTTTCCTTTTTGAATGCCAGCCCTGAGAGTTTGGACTCCAGTACCAGACTGAGAAGAAACAGTTTCACGTTGGCTATTTGATCAGCTTCCACAATTGCATATGGTAAAATTATTATAATAGATCCCTTAATATAGCTATCTATAGATATAGATATTAATAAATTGGTGTAGTTAGATAGAGATAGTAATAGAGAAAGAGATGGTAATAGAGATAGGGACCGATATCTCCTAATGATTCTGCTTTTTTTAAATTTGACTGCACCACAAGGCTTGCGGGATCTCAGTTCCCGGACCAGGATTGAACCTGGGCCATGGCAGTGAAAGCCCAGAATCTTAACCACTAGGCCACCAGGGAGCTCCCTGATTCTGCTTTTCTGATCACACCCTGACTGAAACTAGAAGCCTGGACTCTGTAAGAACTTGGAGGACCACCTCAAGGGGAAGGAGCTAAACTGATAGTGCCTGAGGGAACCAGCTTAGACCTGAATGTCAGTTCTCTTGCTACTGTATCAAGGTCTGGCTCCATCACTAACTTCTGGCCTTTGTTCAAGCCGCAAACTGTCTTATTTTTTGATCCTGCCCCTTATGTCATCTCAGTCTGTTCTACTGACTATTGTTGCCTTGACTCCTGTTTGTGGCCATTTTTCTTTGACTTTATTCCTGGATCTTCCATCTGTGTGTGTGACTGCACCTCTCACTGAAGTCCTCCTGCATCCCTACTGCCCAAGATAACACACTTATGGCCATATCTCCTGCCCCCGCTACCCCCTCACCATAGTTTGTCACTGTCTTTGCAAAGGCAACACCTTAACCCTCTAATATGTTGACTTCTGTGCTAAGAAGAATATAATCACACAGAGAGCTTGAGGTAGGAGGTAGGTGGCTGAGAGTGAGGGATTCAGTGTTCTGTCAGCAAAGGCAAGCCTAGGTAGGAGACCACACTGGTGGCCTCTGGTTAACCAAGAAATATCAGGAAAGCTGGTATGCCTTCAGAGAAGTCTGGGGAGCCATGACTGAAGCTCTAAACAAAGAGTTGAGGAGGCCAACACAGACCTCACCTGCTTCCTGAGTCTGAAGAGAAGCTGCTTTGCAAACGCAGTAATTGGTAGTGACACTCTTAGCAACTGGGACAGTGTGCCAAGTCTTTTAGATGTGGCAGGACATTGCACTGCCTGAGCAGCCCTCTGCAATGGGTAAGGTAGAATTGATATTTTTCTTATGTTTGTAACAATTTTTGACCTCTAAAGTTTCAGCCTGAAATTCACAGAAATAGCCTTTTGTGAAACTTTCAATTAAAAACAAAAGCCTCTATAAGAAAATAGTTAGATTTACTGTAGCATCAAAGAGAAAAAAATTAGTAATAAATTTAACAAAATAAGTACAAAATGTATACTCTGAAAACTAGAAAACATTGTTGAGAGGAATTAAAGAAGACCTAAACAAATGGAAAGACATTTCATGCACATGGATTGGAAAACTTAATATTGGTAAGATGGCAGTAATCCACAAATTGATCTACAGATCCAAAGCAATCCCTATAAGAATCCTAGCTGACTTCTTTGCAGCATTTGACAAGCTCATCCTAAAATTAATGTGGAAATGAAAGGGACCCAAAATAATCAAAACAATCTTGAAAAGGAAAAGCAAAGTTGGATGACTCACATATCGCAATCTCAAAATTTACTACAAAGCAACAATAACCAACGAAGTATGGTACTGGCATAAGGATAGACTGATAGATAAATGGAATAGAATTGAGAGTCCAGAAATAAATCCTCACATTTACAGTTAACTGATTTTCGACAAGGGTGCCAAGATAATTCAGTAGGGCAAGAATAGTCTTTTTCAATAAATGGTGCTGAGACAACTGGATATTTATATGCAAAATAATGATGTTGCACTCCTACTTCACACCATACATGTAGGTTAACTCAAAATGGATCAAACACTTAACAGTAAAAGCTAAAACTATAACATTCTTAGAAGAAAACAGGCATTAATATTTGTTATTTTGGATTAAGTAAGATATGACATCAAAAGCAGGCGACAAAAGAAAAACATAGGTCACCTAGACATCATCAAAATTCAAATAATTTGTGCTTTAAAGGACACTATTAAGACAGTGAAAAAGCAACCTGCAGGATGGGAGAAAAATTTCGCAAATCATATATCTGATTAAAAAAACTTTTCTTAAACATATCAAGAACTCTTACAACTTAATAATAAAAGACAAACAACCCAATCTAAAAATAGGCAAAGAATCTGAATAGACATTTCTCCAAAGAAAATAAACAAATGGCTGATAAGCACATGAAAAGATGCTCAACATCACTAGTCATCAGAGAAATGCAACTCAAAACCACATTGACTTACTTCACTCTGTATCCACCTCACTACAAATAACTCAATTTCGTTAAGTCAGAAAGAGAAAAACAAATATCGTATGCTAACACATATATATGGAATCTAAAAAAAAAAAGGGTTCTGATGAACCTAGGGGCAGGACAGGAATAAAGACGCAGACTTAGAGAATGGACTTGAGGACACAGGGAGGGGGAAGGGTAAGCTGGGACGAAGTGGGAGAGTAGCATGGACATATATACACGACCAAATGTAAAATAGATAGCTAGTGGGAAGCAGCTGCATCTCACGGGGAGATCAGCTCAGTGCTTTGTGACCACCTAGAGGGGTGGGATAGGCAGGGTGGGAGGGAGACACAAGAGGGAGGAGATATGGGGATATATGTATACGTATAGCTGATTCACTTTGTCATACAGCAGAAACAAACAGACCATTGTAGAGCAATTATACTCCAATAAAGATGTTAAAAAAAACCACACATTGAGATATCACTTCACATCCACTAGATTGGCTGTAATCCAAAAGACAGATAATAACAAGTGTTGGCAAGGATCTAGAGAAATTGGAACTCTCATACACTGCTAGTTGGAATGTAAAATGTTTCAGCCACTTTGGAAAACAGTCTGGCAGTTCCTCAAATAGTTAAACTTAGACTTTCCATATGACTTAGTAATTCTAGTCCTAGGTATATACCCAAGAGAAGTGAAAACATACATCCACACAAAAACTTGTACCCAAATGTTCATAGCAGCATTATTCATAAAAACCAAAAAGTGGAAACAATCCAAATGTCCATCAACTAATGAATGGATAAATAAAATGTGGTATATCCACACACTGGAATATTATTAAGCAATAAAAATAAATGAAGTACTGGGACATGCTACAATATGGATAAACCTTGAAAACATTATGCTAAGTGAAAGAAGCCAGTCACAAAAGACCGCATATTGTACGATTCCATGTACATGAAATGTCAAGAATAGGCAAATCCTGGGGCTTCCCTGGTGGCGCAGTGGTTGAGAATCTGCCTGCCGATGCAGGGGACATGGGTTCGAGCCCTGGTCTGGGAGGATCCCACATGCCGCGGAGCAACTAGGCCCGTGAGTCACAACTACTGAGCCTGCGCATCTGGAGCCTGTGCTCCATAACAGGAGAGGCCGCGACAGTGAGAGGCCCGTGCACCGTGATGAAGAGTAGCCCCTGCTTGCCACAACTAGAGAAAGCCCTCACACAGAAACGAAGACCCAACACAACAAAAATAAATTAAAAAAAAAAGAATAGGCAAATCCTTAAAAATATAGACTAGATTAGTGGTTGCCTAGGGCTAGGAGGGATGGGGGAATTGGGGGTGACAGCTAAGGGGTACAAGATTTCTTTTTGGAGTGATAAAAATATTCTAAAATTGATTGTGGTAATGGATGCACAACTCTGTGAATATACTAAAAGCCATTTTAAAAAGAATTGAACTATAGTTGATTTACAATATTGTGTTAGTTTCAGGTATACAGCAAAGTGATTCGGATATATATATATATATTTTTTTTTCATATTCTTTTCTATTATGATTTATTACAGGATATTGACTATAGTTGCCTGTGCTATACAGTAGGACCTTGTTGTTTATCTATTTTATATATAGTAGTTTGTATCTACTAATCCCAAACTCCTTATTTATCCCTCCCCCTCCCCCTTTCCCCTTTGGTAACCATAAGTTTGTTTTCTATGTCTGTGAGTCTGTCTCTGTTTTGTAAATAAGTTCATTTGTATAATATTTTAGAGTCCACATATAAGTGATATCATATAATATTTGTCTTTCTCTGTCTGACTTACTTCACTTAGTATGATAATCTCTAGGTCCATCCATGCTGCTGCACATGGCATTACTTCATTCTTTTTTATGGCTGAGTAGTATACTACATCTTCTTTATCCATTCGTCTGTCAATGGACATTTAGGTTGCTTCCATGTCTTGGTTATTGTAAATAGTGCTGTAATGAACATTGGGGGTGCATGTACTTTTCAAATTAGAGTTTTTTCTGGATATATGCCCAGGAGTGGGACTGTTGGATCATGTGGTAACTCTATTTTCAGTGTTTTAAGGAATCTCCATACTATTCTCCATGGTGGCTGCACCAACTTACATTCCTACCAACAGTGTAGGAGGGTTCCCTTTTCTTCACACCCTCTCCAGCATTTGTTATTTGTAGACTTTTAAATGATGGCCATTCTCACTGGTGTGAGGTGGTACCTTATTGTAGTTTTGATTTGCATTTCTCTAATAATTAGTGATGTGGAGCATCTTTTATGTGCCTTTTGGACATCTGTATGTCTTCTTTGGAGAAAAGTCTATTTAGGTTTTCTTCCCATTTTTGATTAGGCTATTTCTTTTTTTGTTATTGAGTTGTATGAGATGTTTATATATTTTGGAAATTAAGCCCTTGTTGGGTGCATCATTTGCAGTATTTTCTCCTAGTCCATAGGTTGTCTTTTCGTTTTGTTTATGGTTTCTTTTGCTGTGCAAAAGCTTATAAGTATGATTAGGTCCCATTTGTTTATTTTTGCTTTTATTTCTACTGCCTTGGGAGACTGACCTAAGAAAACATTGGTACGATTTATGTCAGAGAATGTTTTGCCTATGTTCTCTTCTAGGAGTTTTATGGTGTCATGTCTTGTATTTAAGTCTTTAAGCCATTTTGAGTTTATTTTTTTGTATGGTGTGAGGGTGTGTTCTAACCTCATTGACTGACATGTGGCTGTCCAGCTTTCCCAACACCACTTGCTGAAGAGACTGTCTTTTCTCCATTTTATATTCTTGCCTCTTTTGTCAAAGATTAATTGACCATAGGTGTTTGGGTTACTAAAAGCCATTTATCATACACTTTAAATGGGTGAACTGTGTGATATGTGAATTACATCTCAATAAAGCTGTTTAAAAACATATACTAATAACTACTTGCTTAGAGAAAAAAATTCCTCCATCATCAGACACATCTGAATCATTGGGAGGGAAGAAGAGGCCAAAAGCTAGCAGAAAGACTGTTGAGGATGCCAGTGGGTGAATTGCTTGTTCACAGGAATAGGTAATGAGAATGTTTGGCAGATTTGCTCTTCAGGGGGTAAATTAATAGCTGGAAGTAACCCAAGTTCAAAAAGTGCATCCTTAGCTAATCAAGATTGTAAAAATCTGTCAGGTTTAGTAGCATGGTGGATATATGTTTTCAGAGTAAGCTTAACTATAACATTATTGCAAAAAGTAAACTTCTGTATATTAAAAGCAATAAGAGTTTTAAGTGTTCTCTCTGAATTGATGCATATTAGCAAAAAAAAAAAAATCCCCCAGACATAGCTAACTGGTTTCTAAACATTGTCCTTAATGTACAGAGTTATAGGTAATTCCATTAATTCTGTTTCTTGTGTATTGTTGCAGGAGGATTAAAATGCTTTCTATCTGAAGCCATTCTCTATACTCTGAAGGTTCAAAAAGTGTTGTCTCTTGTGCTCAAACTTGGGGTAGGGAGGGGAGGGTCTTATTTAAAAGCTAGTTAGTGGGTTTTGTATCAGGCCAGCAAATAATTCTAACCTAAGTTGGAGAACCCATTAATGCCAGTCTTGTGAGCTGATCATGCCCCTTAAACAATGCCATCCCCATAGAGGTGAGGTTGCTCTACTCATTGTTGTTCAAATCTCAACTCTTCCAGCCAGTTATTTCTGAGTAAGAGGTCTATCTGCCACCGTTCAGTCCTCAACTCTGCAATGCTGACACCTCATGGGCTGGTAGCATGGTGTAATTCGGAGCTGGAATACTTTTTTAGTGTACACTGCCTCTCCAGATAAACTAAAAAAAAATACTAGTAGTATCATTGATTGAGCCACTTTTATACTAACAGCTTCATGTATATAATTGTTTTCTCCACACAAGTTGGCAATGCAGTTATATTAGTTATATTCCCATTTTATCAGTGAGTAAATTGAAGTTTAGTGAGGTTAATCAGGTCCCCCAAAGAACCAGTGTAGTTAAATTAGTCAGGCTAGTTTGAAAGCATGTGATATGCTTCCATATCATATCTACTGATTACAAAGCTCATGCTCTTAACCATTGTGTTTCTAAAGTGTGGGCCATGGGAAAAGTGTCCTTACATTCTTCTCTGACCAGAACAGTTTTCATTTATATTTGCTGACCTAGTAAAATTACTGAGAATGTCCCCATTCACTCTTGTGGTGGCTATGAGAATATACCTTTCAGATCTTCAACTGCAGAGAGTGTAATTGACCAGTGAGTACATCATTTCTGCTTACATTTCATTGGTCATGATTCAGTTGGAAGGGATCCTGGGAAACGTAGTTTATTCATGTGATGAGGAGGAAGAGAGCATGGATATTGGTGAACAAATAGCCTACAGTCTGTAGTAGGTGTGTGTGTTCTACAATCTGTAGTACTTTTGTTATGCTTCTTATGTCTGGCAACTTATTCAGGAATAATCACTAGAAAAATAAAAACCTATTTATTTTATGGTCACACATGCACAGAGTCCAGGAGGTGTAAAATGTTCATGTACTTTGAATTATCTTTTAGTATATATAGAATTTGTCTGAGAGGAATCTTGGAGACTTTCTCTTTTTCTCTTCCCCCAGTCTTTTGTCTCTGTTTCCCACGGTCACTTTTGTACTTTTTACAGCTCTGTTCTTTCCCAGCATTCTAGCTCTACCCTAAAGAAGAAGCATGTCTACTTGAGGTTCTGAGAATCCTCTCCTGGTGCCAGAAAAAGGAAGGGGATAGCATTTTTGGAATGAAATGAGGGAGCCCTGAATCCTTTGGATTCTTCAAAAAATGGGAAGTGAATAGTTCAAACTAAGCTGTTTCTTGCTGATATTGACCACCACTCATGGCATAACTTCAGTGTGCTTTGTTTATATCATAGCAAGTTTCCTTAAACAAATTCATACTCTGTGATCCAGTGATTCTGTTTCGAGGAGATAATCTTAAGGAACTAATCAGACAAGTTAGAAAAGACACATACATAAATATATTTATGACTGCATTGTTTATAAATAATGAACCAGAAATAATCTAAATATCTGAATGTCTAACAATAGGAAATTTTCCCAATACATTTCAGTACATACATAGAAAGCATGAATACCACGCAGCCATCAAAAATGATGACTCATATCCATATTTACTTAATGGAAAATATTTACAATATAGAAGTAAAAAATTATATTACAAATAGTAATTATATTATGATTCTAATTTTTATGTGCATGTATTTTCATTGGGAAATATTAGACAGATCACACCAAAGTTTTAACATTGATTATCTGGAGGTCATGGAATTTCATATTGTTTTAATATTGCTTGATTTGATAATCATTATTTCTAAAATGGTTCACCACATTTAGTACTTGCATAATAAGAGAGTGAAGAAGTAAAATAGGGAATCAGAGAGTGGGAGATGATGATAAGTCTCAGAAGGTGGTTTGGTTTAAAAGAAGAGTGCTGACATTTTCCTTGGTGTTATGAAAGCACTTCGTTCTCAATGTTCCCAACCCGTTCTCTCACCTATCTCCTTCACTTTAGGAACTGTTAGAGGCAAGTTCTCATTTGATAATTTCACTTATTGAAATCCAGCAGAGTAGTATAAAGAGATACTAAGTAACTTCCCCAAAGGCACACAAAATAAATTCCTGAAATAGTAGTTCTTTTGTCCTTTGTAAAGTCAGTTCCTTTGGTTTTAATGCGTTATGAATAAAAACAATCTTATATTTTCCCCTTTCAAAACAAACAAACAAACAAACAAACTCATGATGCTTGGAAGAACAGAGCTGGTCAGTCTTTTTAAAAAATTTTTTCTGTTTTTAAAAAATCTTTATTGGAGTATAATTGCTTTACAATGGTGTGTTAGTTTCTGCTTTATAACAGAGTGAATCAGTTATACATATACATATGTTCCCATATCTCTTCCCTCTTGCGTCTCCCTCCTTCCCACCCTCCCTATCCCACCCCTCTAGGTGGTCACAAACCACCTAGCTGATCTCCCTGTGCTATGCAGCTGCTTCCCACTAGCTATCTATTTTACGTTTGGTAGTGTATATATGTCCATGCCACTCTCTCACTTTGTCACAGCTTACCCTTCCCCCTCCCCATATCCTCAAGTCCATTCTCTAGTAGGTCTGTGTCTTTATTTGTGTCTTACCCCTAGGTTCTTCATGACCTTTTTTTTCTTAGATTCCATATATATGTGTTAGCATATGGTATTTGCTTTTCTCTTTCTGACTTAACTTCACTCTGTATGACAGACTCTAGGTCCATCCACTAGGTCCATCCACCTCACTACAAATAACTCAGTTTCGTTTCTTTTTATGGCTGAGTAATATTCCATTGTATACATGTGCCACATCTTCTTTATCCATTCATCCAATGATGGACACTTAGGTTGCTTCCATGTCCTGGCTATTGTAAATAGAGTTCATGTACAGTTTTCTGACTCGTTGTTGGTGATCAATCCTTAAGTGCCAGAAGGTCTGGGAGCTAAGTGCTCCTGATCATCAAGTAGTTAATTTCTTCCATTTGCTGGTGGTTTTAGCATCTTAAAAACTCAAGAAATATGCATCAGATACTATTACCTATGTACTTCAGAGAGGAGCTAGAGCAGAGAATATGGGGGAGGGGGTCTGTCCTGGGAAAGCCCCATAGAGTCCTGCTTGGTTACAATGTTAAACATATTTATTATATCCAAGTCTTTATTATTTTAAATAATAATACAGTTGACCCTTGAGCAACACTGTCTGAATTGCATGGGTCCACTTATATGCAGATTTTTTTCAATAAGTATGTGCTATAGTACTATACAGTCTGTAGTTGCTTAAATTTGAGGATGTGGAACTGTAAAGTTTATATGTGGATTTTCCCTGCCTTGTTCAAAGGTCAACTGTATAATCAATAACCTTATACATGCATTTTTGTTTGTCACTCTAATGAATTCAATTGCTCAATAAATAATTTTGAGTACCTACTGGATTTCAGGCACTTTTCTAGATGCTGAGGGTTGGATCAGTGGACAAGACAGAAACGTATGGGAGGAAGAAACTTTTTCCTCTACCTTCTTAGGTTCAGGCTGGCCCGTAGAAATTAAACTGACAAAAGACAGATTAACAGGAGCAAAAAAAAAAAAAAAAAGGGACTTCCCTGGTGGCACAGTGGTTAAGAACCTGCTTGCCGATGCGGGGGACATGGGTTCGAGCCCTGGTCCGGGAAGATCCCACATGCCGAGGAGCAACTAAGCCTGGGCGCCACAACTACTGAACCTGCACTCTAGAGCCCGCGAGCCACAACTGCTGAGCCCACGTGCCACAACTCCCACGTACCTGGAGCCCGTGCTCCACAACAAGAGGAGCCACAGCAACGAGAAGCCCGTGCACTGCAACAAAGAGTAGCCCCCGTTCGCAGCAACCGGAGGAAGCCTGCGCGCAGCAATGAAGACCCAATGGAGCCAAAAATAACAAAATAAATAAAATAACTAAATTAAAAAAGAAGATTTAATTACATATGTATGCATGGAAGCTCACAAAGAAATGTGGCTCAAGGAGGTGGTTAGAATTTGAGACTTATGTACCATCTTAGGCTAGACAAAGAAAAACGGGTTGGGGGATTCTGGGGGGGAGGGAATGGTAAGTTAATGGGAGGGTAAGGAGAGGAAATGTATGATTGATAAAGTTTCTTTAATAAGGTTCGTTATGCAGATAAGAATCATCTGAGGAGTTAAGAGTTGTTTCTAGGAGTAGTTCTCTTCCTGGTACAGAGAGGGAGATACCTTTACAAGTAGAAATTTATGTCCTGCTTTTAGACAGAAAGGAGTGGGGGGGGCAGAGAGCTAATTGCCTTCAGCTCAAAAGAATACTTATGGTAAAGTGGCATATTTGAGGGTGGCATATTCTGGTCCCCCTCAGACATAATAGCTGTCTCAAGGAGATTATAGTCTAGCAAAGATGAGAAACATTGAGTAATTGTGATTGATCTTAACTAAGCAGAACTAAGAGTTCAGAACTAGGGGATTTAACAGAGTCTAGGGACCCAAAAAAGGCCTTTCTAAAGAGGTTACTTTTAGTCTGAGGTCTAAAGGCTAAGAAGGAGTTTACTAAAAGGGGAAGAATGAAGCGTGCCCTAACGCAGGAGAGAATGATGCCTTAGAGTATCTAGAAGAGGTGGAGAGAAAGGAAGGCAGCGGCACCATCTCCTAAGGACTTGTAGACAACTCTAAGTATTTCATCCATTTTCCTCAGGGCAATAGGAAGCTATTGAAGGATTCTAATCAGGACAGTAACAGGATCATCAATGCAAATGGCAGTTGACTTCTTCAGTAAGCTTCACTTCCTCCACATTTTGGGAAGGGAGGAGGGCTTGTCTGATTTGTTTCCTGAGTTATCCACAGAAAAGTTTCCTCAGTGTTGTAAATTGCTGCCCACCTCTCCACGCTGCCTCACTCCTGCTCACTCTACTGCAGTTGTAGCTTAGACGTTAAGCAGAGTTCCCTAATGGACTGCAGCACCTCTGTATGGCCCCAGTGAGGGAGAAATGAGGCAGGACACATCTTCTTTTGTTCTGTGCATTTATCCCAATAGTTCCACCCTTTAAAGCTGTGTGGATATTAGAATTCCCTACATGGTTGAGAATTACAGTGGAGCAGGGAAGACAAAAAAAATCTAAAAGGACATAGCAAATATGTTTACCGCCTTAAGCCAAAGGAAAAGGACCCAGTATGTATGTGGGGAGGGGTGCCAAATTTCACACCCATGTTCTCAGATCCACTTCCGCTCCAAGAGAACCATCTTCTAACACCCATCTCACAGATCTTTACCAGCCTTTCAGTACATCTTTCCAGTTCACATAGGTCTTGTTTCTCAGCCCAGGATATATCTCTCTGCTTCTAGCAATTTCCCTAAATCTGAGCTGTTCAATCAATAATTGTGGCTTAGTTCCAGTAGGACAATCCACGGTAATCTTTGACTTTCTGTATCCCATAGAAACCTCTAGGTGTTCATTGGCACCACTCTTATGTTTTAATGTGAGCTCCTCCCACCAGCATGACTTGCATACAAGTCTCTGTTTTTGTGATTGCCCAGTGGGTAACTGTTGGAACACACACTTACGTGTACCCACATACCCTCACCCATAGTCTTCAGAGGACAAACATTATTTGGCAGAGACAGTACAAACAAGTCTCACAAGAAGGAAAAGGCAATAATTCCCTAAGGTTTCACAATTTACAAGGTCACCCCTCTCACAATGGAGTTAGTACAGTACATAATTATGCAAAGAGGTGTTAGTTCCTTTCTATTATCCCCTTCTCTCAAATTGTACCTCCTTGAGCTTGCTGAGAATAAGAAATGGCCCATTACTAAGCCATATACCTCTTAATGACCACTCAGTTAGCTGCACAAAGACCTGGTTAAAGCTCAGAATGACCTCTTGAAATTTTCCAATTAGCTATTAGACAAAGGCCATCCGTCTCCCCAGCCTCTGTCTTGGGAGGAAGACTTTAGTGCTTGGGAAGTGAGTATAATCAGATTCGCATTTTCATCAGAATATCCTGAGTGTAAGTGGAAAGTGGATGGGAGGAGGAGTGCAAGAGAACTTGCTGGGGGGCCAGGAGGAGAAAAAGGACAGGTACATTGTGATCTTAATTTTGCAGTCAAACAACTCACAAAAAAGGAATTCAAAAAAAGGAGCTTGGGCCTCCTTGGTGGCGCAGTGGTTGAGAGTCCGCCTGCCGATGCAGGGGATACGGGTTCATGCCCCGGTCCGGGAGGATCCCATATGCCACGGAGCGGCTGGGCCCGTGAGCCATGGCCGCTGGGCCTGCGCATCCAGAGCCTGTGCTCTGCAACGGGAGAAGCCACAACAGTGAGAGGCCCGCGTACCGCAAAAAAAAAAAAAAAAAAAAAAAAAAAAAAAAAAAAAAAAAAAAAGGAGCTTTGTCAAGTAAGATAGGTTCTAGTTTACACTATTGAAATTACTCTGAGAGGGTGGTAGTGTCTTAGAAAATTTACAGGGTTTCATGAATGTGGATTATCACTATTTTATAAATAGGAGGGAAAATGTAATAAGATGAAATGGTACCCCCCCAAAATAACCAAACAGTTATAGAATCTATTATCTGTACAAACTAATATAATCTTTTCCTCATCACTTTCCAAAGGGAGATCCTCGATAATAACAACAACAAAATTCCAGAAACTTTGTGTGTGATGATGACCACTTTATAAGCACTTGGATCAATTTGATACAACTAGGATAACTATGTCACTTTTGTTCTAAAACTAAATTTAACAAATGATAATTCAGAAATTACTACCCCCACACCTCATACTCTTCCTCAGAAATGAGATTTCAACTTTCCTGACACTAAATTTGGGCAGAGGTGTCAAATCATTATAATAACTGCAAGCTGGCCCCAGCTAAAATAGCATTTCAGCAGCCTGCCACTGGCATATAATCAACTGCACAACCGCTGCTGGGCTTGGTGCACAACTGTGGCACCAAAAAAAATGATTAGAATGTACCTCTCAGTGCCAAGTATTACAGTACAACAAATTAACCTTTGACCAAAATAATTATTTTCCTGCTTTCTGGATGTCTAAGTCAGTTAAGCATTTTCAGATCAGTGCAACCATATGTCTACCTGTAACATGAGAAATTATTCCTTATTTGTAGAATAACCCTCCCTCTCACAAAGGACATACTATGTCTTTTACCTCAGAAGGGTGGGCAACTGGCTATTTCAAAGTATTTGACACAGTAAACAGTCCAGAAGTGCTGACGTACATGTATCATATTGGTATATCATATTTTAAACATTCCCACACAAAGTTGACCCAAACAAATAGTCCTCTACAAAATAGTTTAAGTGCTTTAATTTTCTCGGGATTGTCAAGATCAATACCTTTCTCTGCACCATATATCTTTGTTGTTAGAGAAGAGTAGGTTTCCCTGGAGAAGAAGAAGGATCTATGAGTTCTTATATATATAAAGGCAATTGCAGGAGGAAAATAGTAGAGAGTGGGCCACTGCTCTAAATAGTCTAGATGTATTCCTTTACTTAAGTCTCAGTATTTCTTATTTTTCTATTTCTGGACTTTTAGCTGAAGTACAACACTATCATTATTAAATTGTTCATTATAGTCATCTTTTGTAGAAACTTAATTCATACCTAAGTTTGCAGTGTTCGGGATTACAGGCATTCCTGTTTATTTGCAGCTTACTTCTTCCATAAAATCTCAGTGGAAACCTTACTTCAGGGTAACCCCTCAAAAATTATGTGTCATTTTCTACCAAATAAATGTAATACAAATGTGCTCTCCTTAAAGGAGACCCCATGGGACCAAAACAAGCCACAAACAAAAATTAGAATAATAAGAATCGTCAGTCACAATACTTTATATAAATACACTTTTTAATGTGAACTCTGAATAAAGGTATAATTGTTGAAGTTTTATCCAAGAGTGTTAAACAGCACAAAAGAAAAATCTTTTTAGAAGGCATAGTTAATGCCTGAGGGCTTTAAATGGCCATTTAACTTTGAGTAGAAGCGCAAACTGGAGTTGACCTGTAAGGGCTAGAGCACATGTTAGCTGCACCTCCCCCTCCTGCTGGGCAGATCCAAAAGTAGGAATGTTTTGGCATAGTGTATAATTTTGTCTTCTAAACAAGACAAACAGTGGACTTTGTTTTGTAGAACAAAGTCATAGGGTGTAATGAAAGGGGCACATGTTTTAGAATTAGAAATATACAACTTTAGATACTGCTTCTACAACTGTATTGCAGTGTGGGGCTCTGTTTTCTCGAGTGTAGAAGGAGGATAAAGCCAATTGGAAGAGACTGCTGTAAGAATTAAGTGAAATGTTTGTAAAAGCACCTGGCTCAGAGTAAGTACTCAATCCTCTCTGGTCCTTTCAACCATTAGTGACATGATTTTCATTGGATTTAAGTGGGGTTTGCAAGAAGCTCAAAGCTGTTTTCCTAAGGAATGTATCAATTTTGTAACAAATACAGAAGAAAAAATAGGAATGCACCAATTTCTATTGTAATAGTTCAGGAGGTCATACAAACCATTAAATAGAGAGATGCCATCAACATAAAAAAATTAATTCATAAATACATCCTCATACCTGCCAAATCCATTGATTATAAGGATCAGCAAATGCATAATATCAGTTTTACTCTTTTTTTTGGCTTTAGAAGGACTATAGAATGATATTGGCCACAAGATGATTGATACCTAATAAAAATGATTAAAATATGGAAAATACAGAGTCTGAAGAATGCCAACCTCATTATATTTTTTTCTAATACAGTAGGAAAAGATGGATGGGTAATTCTAGAGTTTGGTTATCATAAAAGTATTCATTTTAGAATTCTCATATACAATGTATACTTCCCTGTTGTAAAAAGCTGGTCTGATGATTTAAGAAGCTCAATCAGTTTGGTATCCTGCAAAATTATTTTTTTCCTAATGTAAGTGGAATTAATATTCTAAAATTCTTCCACTGAGGCATGTGCTCCAACAAGCATTTCCTGGCCATCCCCAAAGGCTCAGAAGAACTCATATGGAGAGGAGCATTTTCCCAGGAGGCAGCATGTCACCTCCTTCTCACCACATAAATCTCTTTGTTTTCTTTCCTTCCCTCTCACTCACGTCTTGACATTTCTCTTCATCTTACCACTATTTCTACATCATTTTAACAGTTCCTATTTCTCTCTCTTCTAACTATCTGATCTTCTTTTCCCTATTCTGTGTACCAGCTTTGGAGTAAGGGCTTGAAGACAGTGCCTGCCAGCACTCACAAGCTTCACTGAGGTCCACAGAGAAACAGCTGAAGAGTCAGATCTACATCTGATAGGACTGATGTGGAGAGCTGAGAAAGCTGAGTTGTCCCTGGGGCACTGGTGTGTAGGGGAAGGAAGGCTTTTTCCAGGGGGATTTGAGCCAAGGTTGTGATCTGGAAGGGAACTGCCCATGATTCTGAGTGGTCCCACTGAGGATGTAGAGAATAAAAATGGCCCATGAGCAATGTTTGAGGAGGAGATAGAGGTGACTGAAGCAAACCTCCTCTGACTACAATTCCAGGCTTACCACATTGTTTCTCTGTCAGTGTTGTTCTTCTCTTGTTTCCTTTGCCCTCACATGTAGAAACCTATAAAACCAGGACACCAACTGAAACAGCCCAATGACCTCACTTCCTGTAGGCCAATATCCTACAGTAGCCATCACATCATGGATGCTAGAAGGAAGGACTTGATACAGAGACTCAGCCCCTCTTTCAGGAATAATTTTTAGGATGGATCTAGTTATTCTTTGCCTTAAAGATTTGAAAGGATTAAAAATGTCCAAAAGTGACTTGAGGGCAAAATATACAAAGAGGCAATATTGTTTGTTAGACCTTTGACCTTTCACAGAATTTGTGACCCTTTAAGGAATGGGAAAACCCCCAAACATTTTTTTTTCTGTAAACTTATCTTCCCTTCTGCTGCTTTGAAGCACGTGTGTTTGATGGGAATTTTAAAATTCATGTCTTGGATTTATGTCTCTGATTACACATAATTCATCAAGATCTTGCTCTTCATGAGCTATTTAATACTCAGGAAGTCATTTAAGTCATTTTAGAATCTTCCTAAAATCCAACAAGATGTTGTGTTTACAAAGGACACACAAACCTGAAATATTTGCATATTTCATTTGAATCCAGATGCAGAAGCCATAAGTAGTTTGGAATGGGAGAGAAATTCAGCCTCTCTCTTCTCTGTCAGTAAGAAAGGTCTGATGCATCATCATCCAAAAATGTTTCCTGATAATCCCACGTGGACATGATGGGTGGAATCTTATGTTACACACATCATTCATTGTCTATGGTCTCATGTTATAGTCACTTGTGTATGTATATGTCTTCAGTCTTTAATGAAGATGTCTGATGTAAGAGGAAGAAAACTAGATGTAAGCTTAGGTGACCAAGGTTCAAGTCCTGATTTTCACAGCTGTGTGACCTTGGACAAATCACCGAACATTACTGAGCCCCATCTATTCTGCATACTTCATGAATTTTGAACACATCAAAAGTGATAATGAACCTAAACCTATCCTGTCGACCCCTAAATGATAATTGCCATCTACTATTAAATCGCACAGTTTTTACTTGTTTACACTTATTGTTTCAACAAGAATGTTTCAAGGTTCACAACAGAAACTTTGTGGGAAAAGAGGACAGAAACATGGGAAAAGAGTGGAGAAGCTTTATTTTCAATAGACCTTTCTTTTTATGCCAAAGTGGAATGCCTTTATCATAACGATTATATGCTGTTACATCCCTGTTGTGGCCATTTCTAAATAGAGGAAGGGAAAATTTACCAAGTCCTGGGAAGCTAATTTTTATAAATGTCTCCAGATTAGACATTTTAACATATTTTATGGTGAGTTGATTCAAACTTGTATTTTTCAAAGACTATACTACTTACTTTTTGTTTAAAGAATATATTACTTGTACTATGTAATATAGTATATAATTATAAAAGAAACATTTCAAATATAATCTTGATTTTTATATTATATTTTGCTTAAAATTTTGGTGCCAACATATTTTAGAAATAAGGAAGTCACGTGCATTTTTCTCCTTCTCACGAAAGAGGAATTAAATGGGTTTACCCCCACATGTGATCCCCAAGGAGGGTGCATTTTATTCTGGATGTCAAATTTTAAGTGGAGGAATAACAGGGTGCAGACATACTGAGAACACTCTCTCAGTAGCTGATGTTTTTCCCTCCAGTGGGTGATGAAAATCAAATCCCCAAACTGCTCCTTCTGGGCTTTTTACTAATTAACTTGACATCTGTGGTGAAACAGAACATAGACTAACCTTGTTCATTCCCAGTCCCACAATTAAACTGCTGGTAGTTCAAGTCAAAAGCTTATCTCTGGAAACTTGAGAGTAAAATAATTGCAAGTTGACAGAAAGTATAAAACAACTTCTTTAATATTTTTACCAAAATATTCAGGAAAAGGAAGGGCTTTCACGTAGAGTAAAAATTGTACTCATCAAACCACCATGATTCCCTACTCTGTCTACTGTAGTTTTTCTCCGCCTATTGATGGCGGAATCAAAGGATCCATGAAAATAGGATCATTCATGTAAAATAGTTCCTCTTACAGAGCATAGAGGAGTGGAGTAATGCTATGATTGGGATGTGCTGCAGAGATGGGCGTGGGAAAATGAAGTGGGCAGAAAGTTTCTTGGAAGATCTAGGGAGGAAAAAAAAATGATTCTCTAGAAAAAAAAATTAAAGAATAATATAGCAAAAAAATGTTTACTGCAAAGAGAAAGTGTTAAATTTCTCTCATTTATGCTACTATCAGAAAGTGTCTGGTGACCTACATGTGTCAGTAGCATAGAGTCCATGCAGACAAACCTATTGGGTGACCTGTGGCTTACCAGAAGGAAGTAAAGAGGTGATGATGGGAAACACTGGAGTCAGACTACACTTAGGTACAAATGAGAATACAGATGAAATAGAAACCTTGATGGGCAAAAGGACATGATGGCTGGGATTTTCTTTAAAATACCACATCAAAAAAAATTTTTTAAGTGTGGGATTGAAATAAGTTACTTATACAAACAACACAGATAAATCTTAAAAACACTGTTACACAAAAGAACATTTACTATATGATCCCATTTATATGAAGTTCTAAAAAAGGAAAAACTAATTTAAGGTGGAAAACTATCAGAAAAGCTGTTGTCTCTTGAAGTCAGGGTAAAGGCATGAATTGACTGGGAACGGGCATGAGGGAGTTTTCTAGGGTGGTGGATCTGTTCTACGTTCGTGGGCCCGACGCACAGTGAGGCCTAACAAACCAAAATGTTGGAGTTTGGAGCAGAGAAAGGTTTATTGCAGGGCCGTGCAAGGAGACGAGGTGGCTCATGCCCTAAAATGCCCTGAGCTCCCTGAAGGGTTTCAGCAAAACATTTTTAAAGGCCAGGTCAGGATGGGGGGGTAGGGGGTGGCGGCGGTCGCAGGCTACGTGATCAGATCATGCACAGTCCTCTGACTGGCTGATGGTGAGGGAACAGGTGGTGTCACAGGGGTTCACATTATCAGTCCTTAGGCTCCAGGAGGCCTGGGGCGACGTGCTCATGGTCATCAAGTAGTTAATGTCTTCCATTTGGTGGGGGTTTTTCACATCTGCAAAACAACTCAGGAAATTTGCATCAATTACTATTGTCTAGGTACTTCAGAGAGGAGCTAAAGCAGAGGATATGGCCGAAGGCCTGTGCCGGGAAGGCCCCATAGGGTCCTGCTCAGTTACACAAAGGCTTTAGAGTTAGAAATCTGGCCCTGCCACTGACTGTCTGGCCCTGCACAGGACACTTATCTTCTTCAAGTCTGTAAGATGTAAAATAACAACTGTAATAATAAATTCATATAGGAGTTGTGAGGGGTAAATTAGACTGCCTGTAAGATATTTAGCACATTCTAGCATGTCACTGTATATAAAATTTACTTCAAAATAAGGGACTATAAACAAATGCTGAAGTCTATTACTAATATGCTACCTGAAGTTTTTTGAGGAAATACTCTGATGTCTGCAGCTTATTTAGAAATGCATAAAAGTATAAGAGAGTTTGGTGAGTGGATAGATGAAGAGATGGATAGGTATGTTATAAAACAAATATAGGAAAAAGATTAATTGTAGAGTCTAGATGGTGGACATATGAGGATTCATTTTACAATTTTTCACCTTTCCTTTATATTTGAAAATTTTTATAATGTTAGAAAAAGTGGAAAATGAGAGAGATGAAATTGGCAAAAATGTGACTAACTAGTGCAGCAAGGGGACAGTTAATGGATTCATTATACCCTTCTCTCTACTTTCTATACATTTGAAATTTTCCATAATAAAAGGTTAGAAAGGAATTCATTTTGTTGGGGGAGAAAATTTTTCTTATATCCTTCTATGTTCTTCTGGCTGGTCTCAGAATTAAATTACATATCCATAAGAATACGAAGCCCCCAGGCACTCAAGCAGTTGTGGCTGACAGGCCATCCAGAACTAAAGAGAAGAGGGTATTGGTCTGGGACTTCAAAGGAGAGGAAGGCAGTTCACAGGGAGATGGGAAGAGCAAATGTTTGGTAGACAAATGTTTGCCATGCCAAGCAGAGAAGTCTTTCTGATGTAAAAAGAAGTTGTCTTTGGTAATTGCTCTCTTCCAGGTACAAGCTCCCTATCTAAATTCTTTTAGGTCGTTTAGGAGGAGGTAAAAAGAAAAACTACCTGAGTCTTCTGTTTCTCAAAGACAACTAGCCCAAAACAATCCTCATACCAAAGAGACATTTTGGGATGGCAAATTTTGCTCCCCTACAATATGAAGAGATTATCCAAATTGAATACAGAAGTGCATTTAAGTCATGTAATTATGAAAATTTATTTTCTCTATATTTAATAACAGCATCTAATTTTGCCATAAACTAAGGAGGAAATGGAGAGAAGTGAGTTTAGATAGGAATCTAGGGAAATTAGGAGAGGGGGTCCTGAACTATCAATAAAAATTCCATCTCTATCAAAAGATGATCATTTTTATAAATCACTTCTCTTCATCTAAGTTCAGTTCAACTCGGTATCCTGATCCCTGCCTAGAAAAGGGGAACCTACTTCTATAGTGTGTGGAGTGGAAAAGGTAGTTTTTTTGTTTTTTTGTTTTTTTGTTTTTTGCGGCACACGGGCCTCTCCCTGTTGCGGCCTCTCCCATTGCGGAGCACAGGCTCCGGACGCGCAGGCTCAGTGGCCATGGCTCACGGGCCTAGCTGCTCTGCGGCATGTGGGATCCTCCCAGACCGGGGCACGAACCCATGTCCCCTGCATCAGCAAGCGGACTCTCAACCACTGCGCCACCAGGGAAGCCCAAAAAGGTAGTTATTAAGAATTCAGACTTGAAAGAACATGAAGGAACATGGTGGACACTGGAGCCAAAATGTAAGCCTCCTACAGTTTTCTCTCATCCTCCCCAGTCCCCAACTTGGCTTTATCTCTTTCCATAATGTTCAGGTAACATGTAACTGTGCTAGTGAATTGATTGATTTCATAAATCCTAATTCTACTTAACTAGCCCTAATACTTGCAGCTCCTTCTATGCTACAGATTCTCATTTTAAATCCTCCCTTTGCTCAATATTGCCTTCTCAACAGATTCCTCAAGCACTACCTTCACACAACTACTACTGGGTTGGCCAAAAAGTGTCATCAAGAAGCAGTTAAGAAGAGGAATGCTTGCCCAGTTTAGAGTGATTTTATTAAAACAAAAAAACATTGAGGCCTACTTCCAACTTGTTATATTGTCCATCCATTCTCTTGAATGTATGTGTGTTCCCAATTCTTCATCACAATGGTCAGATTGATCACTGATGTGGAAACATATCTCATTCCTCTCAACTGGCTTTTGTCAAACAGAGAATGAATCCAAGTCATCTCTCTTGGAGATAGTGCTATATCTCTGTGGATTAGAGAGAAAAAGCCCAACAGTATGACAGAAAAAATTCAACTGTCAAAATTAAACTAAATATCTTTTAACTTCATCATAATTTCATAAGGGTATATTCCCTAAAAGATGAGAAAGAAAGATTCCTCTACCACAGTCCACCTGGGGTCCAATGCATAAAAGCACAAAGGAAATGGCTGAATAATTATCTGATCTCGGAGTAAAGAAAAATATCCTAAACTGAAAAGTAAGAAAACAATTGCAATAAGTATGTCTACATAATAATGTAAGAGTTCTGCTTATCAAAATGAGAAATCAGACAGTAAGCTGGGACTAGTATATGCAAGAAATATGAGACAAAGATTAAAATCCTTAAAAGAGCTCGTGAAAATTTAAATACTTTCAATAAATGAAGGAAATGACCCGATCAGAAAATTCTTCCAATATCAAGAATAAAAATTAGTAATAAATACCTGAAAAACTGGTCAACACCACTGGCAATAAAAATACAAAGTAAAGCAATAAGATTTTTTTATGTCTTTCAAAATAGCTCAGATTTTTAAACAAGCAGATACATAATATTGGTGAAAATGCATAGAAAGAATCTCTCTCACTCACTGCAGCCAGGAATAAAGACTGATGCCACATTTTGGGCAGGACAATTTGATATGTTTCAAGAGCCTTAAAAATATTAATTCCTTTTTTCCTGATAGTTCTAATTCTAGACATATATCCTAATAAAATAACCAGAAACATGAATATATGTACAGAGATATATGCACAATAATGTTCATCAATGTAGTGTTTATATCAGTTTGTCATGGAAGAGAACCTAAATTATACATCATTTTACTGAATTATAAAGTCAATAAAAATTATGCAGAGAATGGAATATTACATAGCTATTTAAATTATTTTGCAGAAAAAAATTTTGATGGGAAACTGCTTAATGTGTATTTTTATGGAAAAAAGAACGTTAAGCATTATAAAAGATTTTTAAACTATGCAAAATTATATCTAAAACATGGAAAGAAATGTGCTAATATGTTAAATATCTCTGGAAAATGGGATTATAAGTGACCATTATGTTGTTCTTTATATTTTTCTAGGAACGTAATAATTTCATTATCCACCAAGTACTACTAAAATCCCTGGAAGAACCCCTCTGTTTTTTATCTTTAACTCTTCCTCACATCATAAGAAAAAGTCCATTTCTCTTTGAGCTATAGGGCTTGCTACTTTAACAGAAATAATCAAACATTTCTCACATTTCTACTGCCCTCATTATACTGTGATTTACACTAGGAAAAAGGTCCTCTTAATCCCTGTCTCTTGAATATGATTTTCCAATTTAGGAAGCTAAATTGGATTCTGAGAGAATAGAAAAAACACTGTAATAAAACTAATTAAAATTGCTCTAGAAACTCACAGAAGAATAGAACGCTACCAGAAATAAAATATTGATAATAAAACATAAGAGAAAAAAACGACATTTTTGCTTTATAAATTTGAGTTCTGAAGCTAAACAGGCTCTTTATTTTCACTTAGGTACATGGCTTGTAATTATAATATGGTGGTATTTTAGCAAATCACTTAGCTATTGCTGTGTAACAAACCACCACAAAACAAGATGACTTAGAAAAACCACCATTTATTTAGCTCACAATTGGCAAATTGGGCTGGGCTCAGCTGAGCAATGCTTCCAGTCTCAGCTGGGCTTACTCATGTGTCTGTAGTCAGCTACCCTGTAGCCAGAGGAAGGCTGCTCTAGGATGGCCTGAGCTGCGATGGATTGTCTCTATTCCATGTAGTCTCTCATCCTCCAGCAGGGTAGCCCACGTTTGTTCTTATGTTGCAGGCTCAAGTCCAAGAGGGAGTGCAGAAGCAAGACCACTTGTGGCCCAGGCTCATAACTGACACAGTGTCATTTCTGCTTCATCCTAGTGGCAAGGAATCCCAAGACTAGCTCAGATTCAGAAGGGGGGAAACCGATTGCCTATTTTGATAGGAAGACCTGCACGAATTCACTTGGAGGACACCAGAAGAGTGAAGAATTGTGTCCTTTTGCAATCTACCACGTTAGGTTATGGCATCTAGGCCCAAACACCCCATTTTACTCACATGTGTGATTAACTAAGGTTAAAAGATCTGACAGCTAGGAAATAGATTTTCCCTACAATCCATAGTAAAAAACATAGAAGCATGTACCTTCCTAAATTTCAGCTAGGTCATCACATACAACTGAAGCATTGAGTATTTCCTCCTCAACTCCATCCTTCTTTGCAAATCTGATTTCCTTTTTTCTAAAACAGTAATTGGAAAACCTTCCCTTTATTTTGTTTTATAATTGCAGTTAATTTTTTATCGAAGTAGTTACTTGAACATGGTTTTAAAAAGTCAAATAGTATTTAGAGGCTTTTAGCAAAAAAGACTACTATCTTATTTCAAACCTCCTGTCCTGACCAACAAGCACACAGGGCAGTCACATTTCTTAGAAGCAACCTCTTTACACTTTTTCTGGCTGTTTTTTCTCCTTTGGAAATAACATATATATAATTTTAAAATTCATTCATGTTAGACATTCGATATAGTGGCAGGCAAAATAATAGGCTCACAAAGATGTCCATGTCCTAATTCCTAGAACGTGTAGATTTGTTACCTTACATGGTAAAAGGAACTTTGCAGATGTGATTAAGGTTAAGGACTTTGAGATAGGGAGATTATCCTGAATTATCTGGGCAGCTCAGTCTGATTACATGAGTCCTTAAACGTGTAAGAGGAAAGAAGAGAATATCAGAGCTAAGGATGTGAGAAAGACCACCTCCTCCCTGCTCTCTATCCCCCACTCTCTTCCCCCCCCCATCACCCATTGCTGGCTTCAAAGAAGGTAAAGAAAGGGAGCTATGAGCCAAGGAACATGGTGACCTCTAGAAGGTGGGAACAGCCTTAAACTCATAACTAGTAAGAACACAGGGACCTTGGTTCTATAACTGGAAGAGGCTGAATTCTACCAGTCACCCAAATGAGCAGGAAAAGGATTCTTCCCTAGAGTGTCCAGAAAGAAATACAGTCTGCTAATACCTGGATTTTAGTTCAGTGAGACACATACTGGACTTTTGACCTCAGAACTGTAAGATAATACATTTGTGTTGTTTAAACTACTAAGTTTGTGATAAATTTGTTACAGCAACAATAGAAAACTCATACAGGTATTGACTTCCTTCTAAAATAGATGAGGATTTTAGCCTTTCACATCATGCATTGTCTCCTCTCCTGCTTGCATGATAGTTGTATCACAATTTTTAGTTAAGTTTATGTTCCAAATTTTTAAAATTATGATATTGTAAAGAATGTTTACACCTGAATCAAAAAAATGTGCCATGATTATATTTCCTTTCTTATACAACTCTTCCCATGTCAAATCCTCACCCCCCGCCAACTTTTCAGGAATTAATAACTGCTTAATTTCACCCATCACCTTAAACTTACACAAAAGTATATGTCAAATATATTTCAATTAAAAAAAAACACAAAAGGGAGAAATAGGAAAGAGGAAAGGAGTAATAGGTCCTGAGCAAGTCCAAAACCTTTAGGCCCACTGAGGCCATGGTCCCATCTTCCAGACACACTGAGGTGGATGTTGGTCCCCCAAGGCTCCCAGGTGGAGCCACACCCACGTTTTGTTGGGTACACATGCCAGTCATGGGTTGTAGTCCTGTGCCTGTGGCTGTCCCAGGTTGCAGTCGCACAGGTGCCTTTAAGTTTTGGGGTCTGGAGGTGGCCCCATCCACACAGCTCCACTGGTCATTGCCCTGGTGAGGGCTCTCTGTGGTGGCCCTGTCCCCACAGTGGCCCTCTGCCAGCGCTGTGTGCCTGCAACCTTGTGTGGATCCATCCTTTGAAATCTAGGTTGAGACAGCAACCCCCCCACCACTACCCGCCAGACTTTGCTGGGCCCAGCGAAAGCTGCCCCTGGGATGGTGGAGAAGCTGGTGCCAGAATTCAGGGAGGGTAACCACCTGGCAGAGACAACACCTTCTTTGAAATCATTCTGCCCTGCAGGCTCTTGCACTATGGGCCTGTGGAGGGAGGGGTAGCCTCTCATCTCTAAAATGCGCTGGGGGTCATTCTTCCATTTTTTGGACAATAGGTCCTGGCTTCTGTTTAGATGGCCAATCTCCGCATTGTCTTGATGAATAGCTCCTAGCTTCTACTGAAATGGTCAATCCATACCAATCTCCTCATCAAATTCAGGACACCCTTTGTGTGCTCTCTGAACAAGCCTTCTTACTTCTTTCAGTATGGATAAGTTGAGAATTTTCCAAATTGTCAACCAGTCTATTTACTTTCTGATTAACAATTCTACCTTCACATAATTTCTCTCCTCACATTTTACTGTAAGCATTCAAGAGAAACCAGGCCACTCCTTCAGCACTTTGCTTAGAAATTTCTTCAGTCAAATATCCATTTTCAGGGCTTCCCTGGTGGCGCAGTGGTTGAGAGTCCTCCTGCTGATGCAGGGGACACGGGTTCTTGCCCCGGTCTGGGAGGATCCCACGTGCCGTGGAGCAGCTGGGCCCGTGAGCCATGGCCGCTGAGCCTGCGCGTCCGGAGCCTGTGCTCCGCAACGGAGAGGCCACGACAGTGAGAGGCCCGCGTACCGTAAAAAAAAAAAAAATCCATTTTCATTGTTCTCAAGTTCTACCTTCCACAAAATACTAGGACACAAACACAATTTAGCCAAGGTCTTTGACACTTATAACAAAGATTGCCTTTCCTCCAGTTTCCAATAACATGTTCCTCATTTCCATCTGAGACTTCATCAGAATGGGCTTTACTGTCCATATTTCTACCAACATTGTTCATGAACACTTAGGTATTCTCTAAGAAGATTGAAAATTTCTCTACAGCATTCCTCCTCTCCTGAGCCCTTAGGAGAATCACCCTTAACATCCATTAACAGCAAAGTAGGCTTTTTCTAGCATTAATCTCAAAATTCTTCATGCCTCTGCTCAATACCCAGTTCCAAAGCCTCTTCCACATTTTTAGGCATTTGTTACAGCATCACCCCCACTTCTTGGTACCAATTTTCTTTCTTAGTCCATTCTGGCTTCTATAAGAAAATGCTACAGACTGGATAGCTTATAAAGAACAGAAAATTATTTCTCACAGTTCTGGAGTCTGAGAAGGCCAAGATCAAGGTATTCGCATGGTCCAGTTCTGGTGAGGGCCCTCTTTCTGGTTCATAGCTGGGACCTTCTCGCTATATCCTCACATGGTGGAAAGGCTAATTTGCTGTTTTAGTTGAACTTTTGGCTAGGTATTCTGACACCTGACAATAACATTATAAAATGAGAAAACTCTCCTTTAAAACAAAAGTGTTGGAAGTTTGGAATTACAAGTCATGGACAGGAGAGCTGGCAAATCAGAGACCAGTGGAGGCACTGTATCTTTTTGTTACCATGTGTCATTGTACCCTCCATGGTAATCACAGCCATGGGTTTAGAGTTATAGGCAAGAAAACTGATTACAAATCTGGTATTCGAATATTAAAAATTAGATGCTTTTAATAATGAAGAATGGCAGTGTCCTGTTCCATACCTATATAAGCTGTTTTAATTATTTTAATACATGAATTAATATTACCATATGTATCTATTCAAAAATGTTCTTTGAAACCAAATTTGAATGATAATGAAGGTTGCATAGGTAAAGACAAACATTTTGAAGTGAGGAAAATATGCTAAATCTAGGGATCTTTTGTGATTTACAAGAAATAAAACTCTGGATTTCTTTTTTTTTTTCTCTTTCCCATGCTTTTTTTTTTCATCTTTATTGGAGTACAATTGCTTTACAATGGTGTGCCAGTTTCTGCTTTATAACAAAGTAAATCAGTTATACATATACATATGTTCCCATATCTCTTCCCTCTTGCGTCTCCCTCCCTCCCACCCTCCCTATCCCACCCCTCTAGGTGGTCACAAAGCACCAAGCTGATCTCCCTGTGCTATGCGGCTGCTTCCCACTAGCTATCTATTTTACGTTTGGTAGTGTATATATGTCCATGCCACTCTCTCACTTTGTCACAGCTTACCCTTCCCCCTCCCCGTATCCTCAAGTCCATTCTCTAGTAGGTCTGTGTCTTTCTTCCCGTCTTACCCCTAGGTTCTTCATGACATTTTTTTTTCTTAGATTCCATATATATGTGTTAGCATATGGTATTTGTCTTTCTCTTTCTGACTTACTTCATTCTGTATGACAGACTCTAGATCTTTTAAACTGGAAAATATCACACCAAATCAGATAATTATTATAGACGCTATATATGAACACTCTTGCTTGCTGGATAGACTATTTAAACCTGATCTTTTCAGATTTAACATAAATAAAACACTTGAGCTAGATGGAGTATTATTTTAGTATTGAAAAATATGGGTGAGATAATCACATTGGTGAAATAACCTGTCTCAGGAGACATAAAAGGTAATCCATTCTGGCATTTTATGGCAATAACTGAATAATGTAATTATTACAACTTTAAAAATTACCTCATTCTCCAAATTGCTTAAAGGCTCATTCAGTCTTTCCCTGGGACACGAAAAATTAGGCAATTTCCCTTCTTCCTGGCCCTTTTTAAACATGCAACATCTATTGCACCATTTTCATTCATCATCAAATTCATCCCTATCGAATACATCAGGATTATCAGAAAGCATTTTGTAGGCCAGAAACCAAAGTTTCTGCATTCTAGAAACTTCTGATATTTTCAGTGAATACTGTTACGTGGATCAGAATATCTAAGTAGTAAACCACAAATGCATTGAATATAATCTTAAAAACATTTACATCTGATTCAGAGAAGGAACAAGTGCATCAACAAAGGGGCGTAAAGATGTGAAAGATGGTGGCATGTTGAGGAACAGGGGAGTGCTTGGAGGGTGGCTGAGGATCCAGAATGAGGCAGAAGATGAGGCTGGGAAGTTAAATAGGGACAGAGCATAAAATTTTTTAAGCCATATAAAAAGTTTGGGTTTTATCTGGTAGTGTTCGGGAGATCTACTGGATTAGGTTAAGCTGGATAGTAACACAATCAGATTTGCCTTTTAGAAAGATTGTTCCAGTCTGATAGCATTCCATTGCATGGATTAGAGGTAAGAATGAATGGAGGTGGGAAGGCCAACTGGAAGGTAGTAGCAATACGCCACATGAGAGCTGATAAGAGCCTGAGCTAAGACAGAAGATGGATTTGAAGAGAAGAGTGGTTTGGATAGACACTATAGAATTTTAAATGATGGAGCATGGTGAGGTCGGCAGTTTGTATTAGGTACCATATATGATTCAGTACATCCGATCAGTGTGTTCATTCTGTGTCATTATCAGTTCTGACTCCTTCCCTTCATTCCTCACTCCAGCCAGGTGCACCTGTTTTATTTTCCATCTGTGGTTCGAACTTCCTCTAATCCTATCTCAGCATTGGCTGCACATTGGCTGCACATTTAGTCATCTGGGGAGCTTTTTAAACAATACTGTTACCTGAGATTCTGATATAAGTTAGCTTTTTAAAATGAGGTTCTGATATAAGTTATCAGGGATGTAACCTGAGCATTGAGAGTTTTAAAAAATCCCCTAATAATTTCAAGTGCAGTCAGGGCTGCCAAACACTGATATAAGTTATTGGTTGTGATAGAAGCTAAGGACTTGCAAGACTTCTGCCATTGATTATTAGGGTTCTTCCAGCTCACTCATCACTTGCCAGAGGTTTTAACATCTCATCTTTCTTTATTTACAATAATTTCACTTCACCTGATCACTGACTTTGAATTTTCCTTCAGTTTCTGGTCTAGCCCTCTGATAAGTCTGTCTTAGCTGCAAGAATGAAAGCAAATTCTGAGTAATTGAGCCATCGAAGGAATTTATTTAAAGGATACTGGAATTTTCCATGAGCACCAGAGAACCAAGTTTGGAATCAAGATCAATGCCCAAAATAAAATGTTAGAACTGACCCTGTGAAAATATAGTTATTACTGTCACTAGGCTCAGGCACAGTGGATTGCATAGCCCACACCACCAATGCTGAACACTACACTACTGCTTGGAGCTATGGCCACAGCTACTCCTGGAAAATTGATACAGCATTGTCTGCACAGAAGTGAATTCCCTATTAGCCTTGCTTCTCTTTCCATTAGTTTCAGAATCTAGAGAGGGTACAGATCTAGAGAGTGTGGCATATGGCCACATTCCAGCAGCAAAGGAGGCTTGAAAAGTGCGTATCTGGCATTTTGGGCTTCTGTAGCTGTGGGAAACTCAGTGGTAGGCCTCATATGCAAGGAGTTCCTGTATGTAGCAAGGAATTTCAGGTTCTTTCTGAAAAGGTAAAAAGATGATAAATAGTTTTTACCATTATTTCTCCCATATTGCTGGGTATTCCTGCTTGTCTGATTCCTATGCAACTGTTTTCTCAAAACCTAGCAGTATGAATAGGCATTCTTTTCTTTCTTCATTCATTCAACACTTGTTTGGTACCCATTACACGTGCCTACCACTTCCTCTTTTGTGTTCCTACAAATAGGTTATGATTACAGTCTCTTATGACTCTTCATTGAATTTGTTTATATGGGGGGAGGGGCCTTTGTTTCTATGGGGGTAGGTGCCTTTGTTTCAGGCTGCATATTCTCAGCTCTAGTACAATACTTGTTGAATGACCAGTTAATCAATGTGTCAGGCTTTGGTTTAGAAACACTGATTCTTTGATGAATGAGGCTTAGACTCTTCTCTAGGACTTTGGTTTAGTCTTTGATGGCTATGGTTGATTGCCATTATTACCTTGATACTTCACTCTTCCCTGTATCCAATTTCTTTGCCATGTGATGTTACCACACCTCACATTAAAAGAACAGGTTATACTTCCCTTTCCCACTTGACTTTAGACTCAACCGTGTGACTTGATTTGGCCAGTGTAATGGGGAAGACATGATGGAGTGCCAGTTCTGAGCTTAGGCCTTAATCACACATATTTCCACTTTACTTCTTGCACCTATACTATTGCTATAAGAAGTACATACCCCCAACTAGCCCACTGGTCCAGAGAGGATGAGAGACAATTAGAGCAGAGCCACCTCCAGTGAATGTGGATCTCTGAGTTTTGGGATGATTTGTTATGCAGCACTATTGTGGCTGTAGCTGACTGATACTTTTGATAATGATGAACTAATAGGGAACTTTGAGATAGGGATACCATTATTTTTTATACCCTTTCAGAAGTACAAAGTGATGTGCAGTGCTAACATATTAAGGTAATAATCTATAGGAGGTCTTTAGGTGGATATTTTGGGCCCTGAATATTGCTGTTATAAGATTTTGAATATACGTAAGAAAACTGATCCAAGAAATAGTGGGGACTGAGAGTAGAAAAATACAGAAAAAGCCCCCGAATTGTGGCAGATTTTCATCAGAATCATCAGCATCATCATCAACATTATTGATATCCTCTTCTATTTGAACACATTCTCTATTCAGAGGTTAACATTATTATCTCCATATTCCAAATGAGAAAACTGAGGCTAAGGGATGTTAAATAATTTTACCAAATTATTGGAAAGAATCAAGATTTTTGTCCAGGCCTGTCAGATCCCATAGTCCATGCTCTAAATATGTACTTGTTACCTCAACCAGGGAAGAATACTAATCATAATACAAATAATAATACATGTTAATATGTGTATGTTACTTTTTGAAGTGTTTACACAGATATTCTCTCATTTGGTCCACACAATATCTTTGCAAAATGAAAACTATTATGTATATGGTCATATAAAAGGCAAATGCCAAAGTTCCGAGAAGTTATAGGATTCTAGCCCAAGATCAAATTACTGGTAAGTCCTAGCACTAGTTACAAACTCACAGAAGATGGGAAATGTATGTCCCACTGCCATACTAGAACATATGAGAAAACGTTTGGTGCACACGTTGAGGACATAGTTCACATGAGTGAAAATCTCTGGGTAGTTGGTTAAAATATATGAAGAAAAAATAATCTAATAGACAGAGCTAAGCCAAACAACTGAGTCATTCATTCCTACTGAAGATTTTAATTTACTTTCCACTGATGTGAGAAAAGAACAACCCTAAACACATTCTGTTGATACTCTCAGAATACATCCTAAATTAGTTATTTCTTCTCACATTTGGTTTCTAATTATTTATCTCTGGCTCAATTTCAATTTTATTTAATAAAGGGTTTGTTTTTTTTTTGTTTTGTTTTTTTTGCGGTATGCGGGCCTCTCACTGTTGTGGCCTCTCCCGTTGCGGAGCACAGGCTCCGGATGCGCAGGCCCAGCGGCCATGGCTCACGGGCCCAGCCGCTCCGCGGCATATGGGATCCTCCCAGACCGGGGCACGAACCCGTATCCCCTGCATCGGCAGGCGGACTCTCAACCACTGCGCCACCAGGGAGGCCCAAGGGTTTGTTTTTTACTTGCATTATATTATTCTGTAAATTATTGTGGGCCACCACTGCATTTCATTCTGCCTTTGTTTCCCCCTTCACAAATATTGTTGTACAATACCATTTATACAGACAAGCTGTTAACATTAGGTTACATCAATAGCAAGTGCATTTCTCTTCCTGAACATTACAATGCAAGTGTTCTAGTTTTTAAAATAAAAGTCCATTCTTTGATGACTATTTCATTTTGAATTTGTCTCTTTCATCTTTTCTAAAATGGAAATAAAATTGTCAATCAAAACAAAATCGGAGGTGAATTCTATGCAAAGCATTTGCAAAGGTAGAAACATTCATTAAAGGAAAAAAAAAGGAAAGACTGTTTTATATATATATATATATATATATATATATATATGTATATATATATATATATATATATATATTTTTTTTTTTTTTTTTTTTGCGGTACACGGGCCTCTCACTGTTGTGGCCTCTCCTGTTGCGGAGCACAGGCTCCGGACGCACAGGCTCAGCGGCCATGGCTCACGGGCCCAGCCGCTCCGTGGCATGCGGGATCCTCCCGGACCAGGGCACGAACCCGTGTCCCCTGCATCGGCAGGCGGACTCTCAACCACTGCGCCACCAGGGTAGCCCTGTTGTTATATTTTTAAAATGAATAAGTCACTAGTGACATTATCTATTCTTTGAAATTTGGGCATGATTATGTTGGTTGTTTCATAAATCTCTTCTTACATAAAGTCATCTGGAAATAAAAGTCTGCCCTTTTTTGCCATGTATGTAACTTAGTGAGGAGAGAACTGGCCCAAGAACCAAAAGAAGAGACCTGGATTTAAGGGTGGGCATAGAACCCTAACCATTAATGGGAACCTGGGCAAGCCTTTCCATTTGTCAGAACAAATGGTTCTTAAACTTTTGCTATGGAAACACATTTTGGATCACATAAATCACTTCTGAAAACTTTCAAATACCAAGGTATCTCCCATTTTAGCTTGAGTTCCCCCAGAAACTGACCCTAAGACAAAATTTTAAGTTCAAGTGGTATATTTGGGGGGTAATCCCAGGAAACATTGGTAGAGGAGCCAGCAAGTGAGACAGGAAGGGAAGAAAACCAACAAGGGGTGTGTTATCACAACAGTCACCACCGTGGGAAACTATCTCAATCCCCCTGAAGAACTCTACAGGCTAGTGTAAGAATGTGCCTTAGAGTTATGCCAGCTGAGGTGCAAGGAAGTTGAGGTATTAACCTACTTAACTCCTTGTCCATGTACAGTGCAAGGACTACTGCTGGGGCCATTAACTCTATGACACTTCTGGCTTGCTGTTGGGCAGGCCAAGTGCTTCTATGACCAGACCAACAGTCCTTGGGTAGAGTCATGAATTTTTCAGTAAAGCAGCCTTTGACAACATGTGAAGGTGAGAGCTGAGGGGATAAGAGTGAGGCACCATAATGTGTGCTATATCTTCCAACCAAGATTTTTTATATTAATTGTAGAGTGAACATTAGTCTTTTTTTTTCTCTCTCTCTCTCTCTAGGTTCTAGACCACCTTCCTATGTTTGAGGAAATCCCTACCCTATGGGTTTTGGGAAAGAACAGAGCCTACCTTCTAGCATGGAAGCTGAAAATGGAAGATACGCGTTTTCCAAGCCTTGCTTGCAGGTAGGACTCTACCGATCAGATGCTGTTCCTTGAGATATTGAATCTGGGGCAAGTGACACAGTGAATCTGGGGTACTGGAACACTAAATCTTGTGACACTGGCTGGCAGTGGTGGCAGCAGCCAGTCTCCAGAGCATCTGTGGCAGGAGGGCGGGGGTCAGTGGTGGTGCCCAATGTGTAGAATTCCTAGCAGCAGTGGTGCAGGCTCATGAGTACATTGTTTGGCAGTGGCCACAGTAGTGTCTTCATCAGATACCTCCTTAGCCTCCCTTGGCAATGCTCATTTTCTATGCCTTATTTTTCTGACTTCCTGGTGATTCTGTGAGCTACTGTTGACTTACCAATGCATTTGATATTTGCTTAAATCATCCAGGGTCAATTTCTATTGCTTGCAACTCAAAACCTTAACTAATACAACAGGTCCAGGGTGTAGCCCCAAAACTTCGATTTTTAACAGCCTTTCAAAGTGATTCTAATGCAAACTTTGAGAACCACTGCTCTGGGTTCTGTTTCCTCAAAAGGGAAATAAGTATAACAACATATGCTCAGCAGAGCACTTGTGATGTTCAAATAAACTAATTACCAGAGAGGAGCTTCAAAAGCGTGAGTAAGATGATTTCACAATTGAAGGCATCAACTAAATGATGATTTTGAAGTAATTTTCCACTCAAAATGAATGGATTGCACTAAAGCATTTCAGCTACATCGTGAAGCAATGTATTTAAATATTGATGTCTTATAGAGAAAAACCCGGCGATCCCTGTCTCCAAATCCCTCCAGCCCTCACATTTGGAGCCAGTGAACCTGTGGTAGATCAATTACGAAAATGACCACAATTCTTCACCCTTCCTTGTATCTAGTTCCTTACAATAATCTTGAGTTAAGTCAATCAGATGATTGTTGATTTAAGCTGTTTCATTTTGGGTGGTTTGTTATACAGCAATAGATAACTGGTACAGTCCCCCAAGTACTTTCTGTGTTCTATCTGAACTCTGAGACCACTTGGGCCTGTAGGAGGGTTGACTAAGGAACTTCAGGTACTCAACATTGTGTAGTACATACCTGTAGTAGTTTTGCTGGTATCTCCCTCTGGCTTACATCCCAATTTTCAGTGATTGGGTCCTTGACTTATCACACTGTTCCAGTGACGAAGTTCTCTGCCCAATAACCCATTATACTTTCATGATTTATGCTTTTGCTAGAGGTATCCTAAATACACATCTTGCAAAATGTCAAGTGGTCTAATTCTAAAATCAACATTTATCTAAAGCTGAATATCACCATCATAGAATTACTTTCTGGGATAGATGTTAATTATTATAATTATACAATTTTATCATTAAAAATGTAGTTTCAAGGAGCTTATTGTCTATGTTTTCTTCTAGGAATTTTATGGTTTCAGGTCTTAAGTTCAAGTCTTTAATACACTTTGAGTTAATTTTTGTGCATGCTGTAAAATAGTGGTCAAGTTTTATTCTTTGGTATGTGGCTGTCCAGTTTTCCCAACACCATTTATTGAAAAGTTTGTCCTTTTCCCATTGTATATCCTTGATTCCTTTGTTGTAAATTAATTGATCATATATTCATGGGTTTCTTTCTGGGCTCTCTATTCTGTTCCATGCATCTATGTGTCTGTTTTTATGCCAGTATTATTTCTATTACTATAGCTTTGTTATATAGTTTGAAATCAGGAAGCATGATGCCTCCAACTTTGTTCTTCTTTCCCAAGATTGCTTTGGCTATTCTGGATTTTTGTGGTTCCACACAAATTTTAGGATTATTTGTTCTGTTTCTTTGAAAAATGCCATTGGAATTTTGACAGGGATTGCACTGAATCTGTAGATTGTTTTGGGTGGTATGGACATTTAACAATATTAATTCTTCCAATCCATGAACACAGAATATCTCTTCATTTATTTGTGTCTCCTTCAATTTCCTTCATTAACGTCTTGTAGCTTTTTGGGGTGGGGAGAGGGGGAGTGGGAGAAATGGGTAAAGGGGATCAAAAGGTAAAAAGAAAATCAAAACAAAAAACAGACAAATACTATAGCTATCTGTTAAGTGTTAGTCCAGGTGTATTACGTCTCTATATGTTTTATAATCAGTGCTAAAGGAGAATGATTATCTCAAACTTAGTACCATATTGAGTGTAGCTAGATATATGTGTATGCAGATAGTGTATAAACTTCAGTTTGTGATGATACCTTGTGAAAGGGAAAAAATTAAAACATCTTTAGCTCTGACATGAATCATATATTTCCATCTTTGATTATAAAATAATGATAATTATAAAATAATGTCACACACAAAAATTAAATACTAATAAATGTCTTTACTTTATTAGAAAAAAAATTAAACCGTGGACAAAGGGGGATATTTTATAACAATAAAATTTCACTCCATGAGAAGATATGTACAAAATATCACAGCACCCAGATATATGAAACAAAATCTCTCAGGAATACAAGTTCTTTATAAGAAACAACAATAATGGAAGGCTTTAATTTTCTTTCAGAATTTTGACAAATAAAGTTGTCAAAAGCAAAGACATAGCATTTGAATAATATAAGGAACTTAAAAATAAAGTCACCATTCACTTTTCATATGATTGAACATTTACAAAAATAAATTATTTATTGGCCACTGAGAAATCCTTAGTAAATTTTCCATAGTAGGCTTTGCAGGCTACATTTTTTGATCACAATCAAATAACATTCAATAAAGTCATAAAATGACAAAACAACTTACTTAGAAATAAAGAAGTCTCTTCCTAAATGACTCCTAGATCAAAGAGGAAATTACAAATTATCTAGAAAGTAATAGAAATTATACTTTATTATATAATTTATAAGTTCAGGTAATTTATAGTCTTAAATACTTTTATTTTTACAAAAGATTGAAAATAAGTGAACTACATGATTCAGTTTAAGGAAGTCAACAATATAAACCAAGAGAAAGTAGGAAGAGGGATTTAATACAGAAGAAGATAAAAATTAACAAAAAATGGGAAGGATAAGTTTTCTTTGAAAAATCAAATAAGCCAACATCTGGCAAGTCCAATTCAGAAAAGAGAAAACAAAAGTGCTGTTATTGGGAATGGAATAGATATTATAACCACAAAAATGGATAAGATTGAACAAAATGAGAGATGATATGCAAGTTCATGGCATCAAAATTGAAAATCTGAAGGAAATGAATGACTTCCTAGTAAATTCTGGACTTCCACCAAACCCCGTCATAAGTCATGAATAGGGTCCAAACGGTTCAATCCCATAAAGTGGAAGGTTGCATTACTGCAAAATTAATGAAAACCAGTTTTTTTAAAAAAAATCTTCCAAGGACTCGGATCAAACCCGTTCATCCAGGACCCACAGGCGGCACTGCCCCAACAGGGTTCCTAGGCAGGAAGCTGTTCAGCTTTCTTGGCCGAGTCTAGGAGGGAGAGAGAGAAACTTGTGCAGCAAGATGCTCAGGACCAACTGCAAGGCAGGAGTGGGCATAGAGCTAGGTAGGAGTGGGAGGAAAGGGAGATGAGCCAGGTTCTGTATAGGGGATGGACCCAGGACAGACTGATGCTGACATGGTGGCTCTTTCCTTCCACTGGAAAGCTTCACACTGCTCCTTTTTTTTTGAGTCCTTGCAAAATAAAAAATGCTGTCATTAAAATGAGCAAGTCCCAACTAGGTGGTCACTTCTAAATCCCCTTCCACTCCCATACCCCACATTTGATAATAGGGACTAGGCAGGGAACTGGCGTCGAGCAACAACTGGATTATATCCAATGGCAGGCACCTCATAAAAAAAATAAACACTAGACTATAAATAGCAGTTATCTTTGGGTGGGAGGATGTACAGAAGCTTTCAAATACTGTGTAAAATCTGATTTTTACATTGTTTCACTATTGTAATTAGGAAAAACAATCCAGCTGTGATGTTGCCCTTCTAGGCAGACATCTGTAAACCATACCCCCTCTCCAAATTAAAACAAAAATTTAGTGGTTAGATTTTAAGTGTTTGAAAACATAGTGCAGGAATGATAATGTGCTAAGTACTGGTTTGTTGCCATGATACTAAATAGTCTGTCACTTTCAAATGAAGTGGTAGAGGAACAAGACCATATTTGTCTAGCTTTGCCAATGTAAGATACTGATGGTGGTGTTGCCACCAAATTATTATGCTCTATTCCTTTAATAGTAAATGGCTACAGTAAAGACTTATCTTCTTTTTAACTCCTAGTAATGATGATTGGCTGATGGTGATGGTGCTAATGCATTAAAGCAATCCCACAAATGGAAATGTTGTACACTACTCAAAGGAGCTTTCTAAATACTTTCAGAAGCAAAGATATAATTGAAGTCCCCATTATATTGTTTATTTCTAATATTTTTCATGCATTTGCTAGTTGAAACAATAACTTGAAGAAAAAAATTCTAAACCTTAAATCTGGAATGGGGCAAAATAATTGACTTTGGAGCTATGTAACTTTCAAGATAGAATCTTCCCTGAATTTTCATGTGCATTTCAGCTTTCATTGCCTGGATACCACTCCCAGGATCTTGACTAGAGAGGAATGATAGAAGTGTCTTTTCATCAGCTGTCGTATAAGAGACACTTTCATTCTCAAAGGCACAGTGTTGTTTCTTCAACAGGTTTCAGTAACAATGACTTTGCCCACAGGCAGCCATCAGCTGTCAAGTATTGCTCTATTATTATTATCTAAAAGTAAGGTATTAAGGCTTTCTTATATTCTAGCTGCCTTTTTAGATATGTAATAGTGGTCCTTCCATCATGTTTGGACACCTTGTAAAACATGTGACACGGCAAATCCAAAATAGCTTGCATCTCTATATAACATACCATCCCAAAATCTTATGACTAGAAATCTTTCCCTTGCTTAAGAATGATGAAAATGTTTCACTATTTTTCTGATGTTCCATAATTCCTTTTTGAACACACAACTAAACCAAGTGGACAAAACACTGTATGATTGTGGATCCTAAATTTTGTATAACTCTCTTTATATTTGTTGAATTCTCAAAGACAATTACATGATAATTCCATTCACCAATTTTCTATCCTATAAACAGTTTTTTAATCAAATGGGCTATGTTTGTGGTGTAGAACCTAGAAATCCCTTGGAAAGCAATAAAGCAGAATGCCGTATGCTAACACATATGTATGGAATCTAAGAAAAAAAAAAGGTCGTGAAGAACCTAGGGGTAAGACGGGAATAAAGACACAGACCTACTAGAGAATGGACTGGGGGGGAGGGTAAGCTGGGACAAAGTGAGGGAGTGGCATGGACATATATACACTACCAATCGTAAAATAGCTAGCTAGTGGGAAGCAGCCACATAGCACAGGGAGATCAGCTTGGTGCTTTGTGACCAGCTAGAAGGGTGGGATAGGGAGGGTGGGAGGGAAGTAGACGCAAGAGGGAAGAGATATCAGAACATATGTATATGTATAACTGATTCATTTTGTTATAAAGCAGAAACTAACACACCATTGTAAAAAAAAAAAAAAAAAACAATTGGCATTTCTACCAGCAGAGTAGAAGAGTGCTCTTTTTACCACCCCCTCAAAAATGCTAAGTGTTAATTTCTGTAATCTTTCTGGAGAATCTGATTAAATATATGTGCTCTGCTTCAAAAAAAAAACCATATGAAACCCTCTGCTACATGCTGTGGTACAGCAGCCACCTGCTTGTGGCTGAATGGCTCTGGAATTGGAAGAACCAGTGCTGTAAATTTCAGAAACCACTTCAAAAGTCTCAGAGTCACTTCCCTCACCTCTGAAAACAAGAAGCTGTAGTTAGATTTTATGTGTAGTTCTGATAGGTCTGCATGGTTCCAGGCTGTTTGTGTAGTAATCACATGGGGAGCTTGTTAAAATCAGATAAAAATTCTAGGCCTCCAACTCCAGAGTCTAATTCAGCCTAAATTTTTTGAGATTCCTTCATGTTGTTTCCCTCCCTCCCTTCCTTTTAATTGCTGAGTAGTGTTCTATCGAACGAGCATACCAGTTTAGTCATTCTTCTACTGATGGACATCTAGGTTGTTTGTAGATTTTAATTATCATGAATAAAGCTGCTATGAACATTTTTGTACAAAAAAAAGAAGTTAACAATAAATTCTGAGGATCTAGCTTACTGTCATGACACTTATTATTTATATGACTGCTATTACTACAGTAAGTATGTATAATGGCAACCAATAGTCTTTCAAATAATGTTAAAGTAGGCAAGAGGCTATTTAGCTTCCCAAAGGCCACAGCCAAAAGCCAAGTTGAAAACAAGACATTGGCTGAATTCCAAGGTCAAAGTCAAACTTTCATGCCTCCCTACTTTGTGTATTTAAAACCTCCATCTCAAAGAATAATCTCAGACATATTATAAGATTTCCATAAAGGCATTTATGTACATGTAATGAATCCCTTTCTATCTGGAAGCAATATGTTGGTTTTGGAAGGTTGAACTTGAAAGCTGAAAATCCCACGTTCTTCCTTGTTGGCTACATGCTAAGAAATGTGTTTATATAGCCTCCAAATATGGTTGTCAGCAAGGTCTCCCCAACTTATACAAACATGGTGCCCCCATTCCTCCCATGAAGAGATAGAGTCTATTTTCCCTTCCCTTGAATGTAGGCTGACTGCTGACTTTGCCACTTCCAGGCCTAGCCCTTCAGAGATTTGCTCTCCTGAACCCTAGCTGTTGTGTTGTAAGGAAGTCTGGGCTATTCTGCTGGAGAGAGAGGACATGTGGAGAGGCTCCAGAGGATGAGGAGGATGGGCTTCCATACAGAAAGAGGTCACATTGGGCAGACCAGAATTGCTATGGGCCAGTGACTGTATTATACCTTTCATCCCCTCTTTTAGGATGGAGGAGTCAATCGTGATTTTCTTATTCTTGTCTCACTTTTGTATTATGAGTGTATGGGGGATAGATAACTTGTATTTTTAATTCACAGTTTTCTTGTTTGAGAGGAAATAATACTTAAGCAGCCTCACCAAAAAAATAAAACACAAAAACAAAAAACCCACAAACAAACAAACAAACAAAAAACGCAAAACAAACTCCAAAATTGCACCTGAGGATCCACATCTGAACTTGTTTAAGATGACAAGATCCTGGACTTTGCGCTAATGCTACAGTGGTGTGACATTGTTGAGGATGATGTTGAGTGTATTTTGCATATGTAAGGGATATGAATTGTTGTGGTTGAAGAGTGAATTTTGGTAGATGCTCTCTAAAGATGTCCATGAAAATATATGCTCTCCCTGCGCTTGCATGCTGTTTGTCTCATAAAGAGGAAGGGTCTAGCTTCCCTTCTCTTGAATCTGGGCTGATCTGTGACTTTCTTTAACCAATAGAATATAGCATAAGTGCCATTGTGTCAGGGGGCAGCTTGTACTTTTGTTTCATTGGAACCCGTTTGCCATGGTGGAGACAGAAGACATGTGACAAGGTCCTAGAAGATGAGTTGCCATGTGGAGAGAGAGTCCACATGGAGTAAAACTGAAGTACCCCAGGTGACAATAAGCATCAAGGCCCAGATATGAGAGAGAAGCCTTCATGGGCCTTGTAGGTCAAACAGGCACCAGCTGAATGCAGTCAGATGGCTGAGCCCAACTAACACTGCATAGAGCAAAATACTGCCCAATCAACAGAGTCATCATAAATAATAGATTGTTGTTGTTTTATGCCACTGTTGTTTTATGCCACTAGGTTTTGTTACATAGCCAAAGATAAGTGAGGAGAATGGAAATGCAAATCTTTTTATGTGGTAGAAAAAAATGTTATCTATAAAAAGAAGCATTATAAATTTCCCTGCTATTTATGGAACTAATTTGTTAAAATGAGCTCCTTTAAGAAGAGATATATATATTCCTTTTGGCGAAATGAATTTGTGCCACTTAAAAAACCTTTGGAGCATGTGAAACAATTGTTGAGAAAATCTGAGTCAAGAATGTAATGTATTCTTAATTTTTAAAAAACCTAAATTCTAGCAGAAACTCTTTGTAGTATGTAAAATATCATTGCTCATTATCTCCAGCACAATTTTAAAGATCTGTATCTATTATACTCATTGGAGAAATAATTATCTGATATTTTATCAAAGTATCACAATGACCTAACACATCAAGAAAATCTTACTTTGCAAGGCTAACTGTATTAATTGGTCGGAATGTTTAACGTACTCTTAATGTTAGTATACCTGCCTATCCATAGTATACGTTCCTTAAGATCAGGGGGCTATTTATTCAGTTTATTTTCTTCTTTTCTTCTTAATATTATTCTAGAAGCATGGGTAATTGATAAAATTACTCATCACTCAATAGTCACTAATTGAGAACCTATTGTGTGTCATGCAATGTGATATGCAAAGACCAGTCACAGTCTCTGCCCTCAAAGGCTTATAACTTGGGGAAAATATGAAAACAAAAATCTGCTGCTACCAGGGTAAGGGGAGAAAACTATCTTGGGCTCAAGATCCTATAGTAACCAGAGGTTGGCTACTACTGAGGAAGGAACAAGAAACTCATCTAAGATCAACCAATATCAGTAAAGAATTCCTTCAGTGGACTGGACATATTTGAGGGCAGGCTCTGTGAACTTGAAGATAGGTTAATATAAATGTCATTTACTAGGGAAGTTCATTAGAGACTCAGTACCCAGGGTTTTTATTGGAGGCTGGTCACATAGGCATACTTTGCCTAGTGCATATTAAAATTCCAGACTCCCAGAAGGTAAGCATGTGTTCTACACAAGCCATGTGGCTTGTACAAACAGTTTAGGTGCAGTGACACACTCTTATCAGTTAGGGTGGTAGGAATACTCCCCAAATCCAAGTTCCCTGATGCTAGCTGAGGGCCAACCTTGAGAGCAGGCCACTTAAAGTACAGCAGTCACATCCTGGAAGTTGTGCTGACATAATCTCGCTGCCACCAGAACTTTGTCAACATTAAACCTCTCTTGTATGGGGTGCATTCACCTTCTACAAGTATTTAATCGAGCCAAGAAGCAAACAAACCAACCAACCCAAAGAAACCTGCCTGTGATTTTATTTAAATAAATAAAATTTTATTTTATTTTAGAGCAGTCACAGGCCTGCCATGTTAACTCTTTTCTGCAAAGTAATTAATTGAAATTTAATTGGCTTCAACTTCTTCAAGGTCTAGGGGAGAGGAGAAACTGTTTCCATGGGAGAAACTATTGTTTGATGCTTCTGAATAGTTTTTTCATTACAAGTTACATTTATGGTTGATATTGCAAGGGTGAATCGCAGCCACAGTGGACTTCAACATAAAGAAACAGACATATGGGGACTTTCCTGGTGGTCCAATGCTTAAGACTATGCTCCCAATGCAGGGAGCATGGGTTCAATCCCTGGTCAGGGAACTAGGATCCCACATGCTGTGTGGCACAGCCAAAAACAAAAAAAAAGAGAGACAGACATATGGATTATGTTGGGAGTAGGATCACTGTGAGGCATTTCTGGTAGTGGGAAATTAAACGTTAGCAAGAAATTAAAGTTTTGTTTTTTACTGTACCTTAACAGTATTTTCAGCCATAGTGTTAATAAGCATTAGATAAAAATGAGATATCAAACACCTAACAAATAAAGTGAGTGGTATTCAGAGCCTTTTAAACTGAAAAAAAAAAGTAGGAAGCTAAGATGAAATCATTGAATACAGGAGCTCCTCATGGCATGCTGCAAAATGTCAACCTAGGATCGGAATTGACCCCCTCCTTCAAACAGAGGCATTCAAACAAGGAAGTGGCTATTTTTGAATGATGAAGTTGTGGAACCCCAAAGGAGCATCATCTGCCTCTAGAGATAATCCTTGCTTAAGGGAAGGTTTGCTGTTGGAAGCACCATTATTTTCAGCATTACCTATTGACGTCATGGTATTTTCTCAATGGCTTATTTCCAAATATCCTCAAATGAAGAAGGAAAGGCCTTCCAACATTAGTGGACAACTGAAAAGTGCATAGGTCTTAGCAGGAGACCAACCTAGATTCAGATATTTATGGCACCAAATAACCACTGTGTGATTATGGCCAACTTTCTTGATTTCTCTGAGTCTCAGTTTCCTCCTCTATAAAATGGTCTAACAACAAATTTGGAGGGTTCTTACAAAAATTACTCTAGATGTAAAGTCCCTAGTGAAGTGCATATTACAGTAGGAGTGCAATGAAAGATGGATAGCTTTACCTTTTACAGCTTTACGGTTAAGATGTTGTGTCATAGTTCATCACGTTAGACTCTGCCTGAGCCATTCTTTCGAGGTGAGTAAAGTAGAAAGCTGCTGCGATATAACTAGAAAGAAAACCTCTGCTGATTTGTTATCCTGGGCATCTGCACTTATAAAACTACTTGAGTGGAAAGGCATTATCTTAAGAAAGAGACTTAGTGCAATACAAATTTTTCTTAAATATAAAATCCAGGAAACCTCAGATTCTGTTTTTTTCTTATTTAATATGGAACTGTGAAGTAAGAAATCTTTCAAGAAAATTCTAATAAACAGGTAAAAGTAGAGAACACCAATCCCACTGCTCATTTACATTCCCCAATTTCTGATTGAATCCCTTGCCAGGAGTCCCATAAATCTCCTGCAATGGGAGCTTCCAGTAGAGCACACTGTATGACAAAATTAGAGGGGATGACTGCACAGCGACATTAAAACAACATGAAGTATAGATCTTCAACTCAACCAGGAAAAGGGGATATTTGAGAAGATGATATATTTTTTTTGAGGCACTGAGCCTGTTTGTGGATATTAAAATGATTTCACAGCAGCTGTTAAAAATCTAGTTCTGATTTGGTGGGATTGTGAATTACAAAATTAAAGGGATTCGAAAATGAATAAACATATTCTTTATTGCCCCCAGCCCCATTGCCCAGGATGAGGAGGAGAGTAACATCATCATGTGAATCATTTCTGTACCTAATATAAATAACAATAATGAGAATGAGATGCTGTAAAAATGGGACAGAATCCATATCAAACACAGCAAAAGGACAAGTACTCACATCTCTCACTGCACATCCGTTTGATGTGGTTCTGTTTTTGCATGGTACTAAAAGACCCTCAGTGGCACAGGATGCTCCTCAGTTTTTCTGTGTGCCCTAACCTGTGAGACACAGGGAAAGAGACAAAAGGTGCAGTGAAGGCTGTTACAATTTCAGTTTACTCACCTGACAGTCATTTCACCCAGCAAGACTTAGATAAAAGAAGCCATTTTTCTTGTATGTGGAAAAGTCATAGCATAAATATGCTCTCATGCAACCATCACATAGGTGATTTATCCAAGGGTAATGGATGGAAGTCTCACTGTTATTCTCTGGGACAACAATAACATTCTTTCATCCCTCCAATAAGTAAGATGATAACCTTTCTATGCCCCATGAGGGGCTTCTCTAATTTTCTACTGTTGTTTTCAGAAAGAAAGTCTTTATGCCTGCTTTTTAAATTTTTATTTATTTATTTATTTATTTTGTTGTGCTGGGTCTTAGTTGCAGCAGGTGGGGTCCTTAGTTGAGGCCTGAGGGCTCCTTAGTTGTGGCATGTGAACTCTTAGTTGCAGCATGCATGTAGGATCTAGTTCCCTGACCAGGGATCAAACCCAGGCCCCCTGCATTGGGAGCATGGAGCCTTAACCACTGCATCACCAGGGAAGTCCCCTCTTTATGCCTGCTTTTGACATTTGTATATATAAATATTCTTGTTTTGATTTAGGCCTTTAAATTGATCTTGGCTGAGTTGTAACAACAACCTTGATTAGCAGTGTGTTGTTAATATGAAGGTCAGTAAATCCCCTTAAAATGAAGAATACAATGAAATGCTCAAGGTCTATTGATTTCTGTTTACAATAATTATAGAAATGTTCTCTGTGGTGACCAATATAGTTTAGTGTAAGAATGATGGAGAAAATTGAAAACTGTTCACCAAACCTCTTTCCTCTTCTTTCTGAGCACATAAGTAGAACTAACTTTTCCCAGCCTCCCATGAGACTATGTGACTGCATTTTTTTGAAGCTTTTTCCTTATTTATTTCATAATTTTGTATTGTGAGTTCATCATTGTTGTCATTCTATGGGGTAATTCTTTTTTGTGTTTTAACATCTTTATTGGAGTATAATTGCTTTACAATGGTGTGTTAGTTTCTGCTTTATAACAAAGTGAATCAGTTATACATATACATATATCCCCATATATCTTCCCTCTTGCATCTCCCTCCCTCCCACCCTCCCTATGTGACTGCATTTTAGTCAATGGAATGTGAGCAGAATTGATATACACAACTTTTTGCATTACCCATAAATAAAACCCAAAGTGCTATCCTCCGCATTCTTTCCTCATTTGCTGGTTTGACGCAAATAAACGTGGGAAACTTGGAAGCCATGTAGACTGTTGGTCAGGAACTCCATACTGGACTGTTCTGCAAACAAGAAATAATTTCCATGATATTAAAGTTTGAGGGTCTATTTGTTACAGTGGCTAAATTTATCCTAACCAATGCAGATGGTGAACACAAACCTTTATTCCTTCAGCTCTCACCCATCATATTACTTGTTCACTCTGTGTAATGGGTTCTCAGCCAGGGGCAGTTTTTCCCACCAGGAACATTTGGCAGTGTCTACAGGTATTTTTGGTTGTCACAACTGGGAGGTGCTACTGGCATCTAGTGAGTAGAAGCCAGGGATGTTGCTAAATATCTAATAATGCACAGGACAGAACTCTCTACCTAGTAAAGAATTTTGCAGTCTGAAATACCAATAGCTTCAGCTGAGAGACGCTGCTCTAAGATTAGATGAGGCCACAATATCCTTCTTAGCAAGCCATCTATGGTTCAGCAAATGATTTATTCTTACTTTTTCTTCTCTAAGCCATCCTGCTTTTACAAATATTGAAGAAACTGGAGGGAGATAAAGATGGTGGATAGAACGACGTGGAACTCACCTCCCTCCATGAACACATAAAAAATACATCTATATATAGAACAGTTCTCACTGAAAGCTAACTGGAGACTGGCAAAAAGACTCCTGTACAACCAAGGCTATAAGAAAGATCCACATGGAATCTGGTAGGAAGGGAAGAGGAGCAATCAGGTCAAGACCTGTGCCCCTGGGAGGGGACTAGTAGGAAAAGGGAGATTACACTGGTGGAGACCCTCCCTGAGGAGTGAGTGATTCAAGCAACAAACTGGGTGTCCCCAGCCCTCGGGTCGGACTCAGGGAAGACGAGCCCCTCCTTGGCTGATTGGAGGGTCAGTGGGACTAACAGGAGGGCTGTGGGAAGTCTGAACTCTGCTTATGAGCAGCTCAAGCATACTTGCTTGCTCCCAAAGCAGGGAGGAGAGGGTGGCTTGAAAACTGGGTGACTGGTTTCCTGTGACTGCCCTGGTGTGCACCCAGCCTTAACTGAGCGAATGCTACAGCCCTGCTTGGGAGCTAGGCTCTGAGACACAGAGCTGGCTCAGACCTGAAGCAATGTCTGAACAGGGCAGGGACAGCCATTACTGACACTTACACAAGCAGCACATCGGAAGCAGTCTGAATCTCTGACCCAGCTGGAGCACTAAAGCCCATGCCCCAACACGTGTTGAGTGCCCACACAGCCCCTCTTGCTGTAGCACTGCTCTCCTCAGAGGTGAGGGTACAGGTGCTGGGAGGGAGAAGAGCCCACAATTAAAGGGAATAGATCCAGCTCTGACCCAACCCTCAGGGCTTCTGTTCCAGCAACTTGAGACTTACCCCCACTCCCAATAGAGTGGTGATAGCCACTGAACAGAGGAGATGCCCCTGCTCACACTTGGCTCTAGCCCTAGACCTTTCATCTCCATCCCCAACTCCTACCAAGGTGATAGCTGCCAGCACACCTTGTGTTCATGTCAAATCCAGCTCTCCCACCAAAGCCATTGGGCACACACAGGTTGCATAGGGATGCTCCCACATAAGGACACCCCTTCAAGACTGCAGTGGGTAACTGTTTCACCTAATTTCATAGAGGCAGAGAAATTTAAGCAAAATGAGAAGACAGAGGAATTGGCCTCAATTGAAAGAGCAAGAGCAAAGCTCTGGAAGAACAAAAAAAAAGTTAAAAAGTTCAAAGCATTAGTAATAAGAATGCTAACTGAATTAGGGAAAAGAATAGGTGAACACAGTGGGAATTTTAACAAGGAACTACAAAATATAAAAAAAAACAGAACTGAAGAATACAATAACTGAAATGAAAAACACACTAGAAGGAATTAATAGCAGACTAGATGATACAGAAAAACTTGAATGATCTGGAAGCTAGAATAATGGAAGTCACATAATCAGAATAGCAAAAAGAAAAACAAATTTAAAAAAATGAAAACAGTTTAAGGGATCTTTAGGATAACATCAAGTATGCCAACATTCACATTATAGGGGTCTGAAAAAGAAGAGAGAGAAAAAAGGGTAAAAAATGTATGTGATAAAATGATGTCTGAAAAATTCCCAAACCTAAAGAAGGAAACAGATATCTAGGTACAGGAAGTACAAAGGGTCCCAAACAAGATGAACCCAAACAGACCACACCAAGACATATCATAATTAAAATGTCAAAAGTCAAAGAGAGAATTATAAAGGCAGCAAGAGAAAAACAAAGAGTCATATACAAGGGAACCCCCATAAGGCTCTCAGCTGATTTTTTGCAGAAACTTTGCAGGCCAGAAGGGAGTGGCATGATATATTCAAAGTGCTGAAAGGGAAAACCACACAACCTATGATACTCTACACAGCAAAATTATCATTTAGAATTGAAGGATAGATAAAGAACTTCTCAGACAAGCAACAACTAAGAGTCCATCAATACTAAGCCTACCCTAAAAGAAATGTTAAATGCTCTTTTCTTAGTGGAAAAAAAAAAGGCTATAACAAAAACAATCTATAGGAAAGAAAAAATCCCACTAATAAAGGGAAATATATAGTAAAGGCTGTGGGTCATTCACTTAAATAAGCTAGTACAAAGATTAAAAGACAAAAAATTATAAAATCAACTATAACTACAATAATCAGTAAAGGGATAAACATGAAGATGTGAAATATGACATAAAACCCACAAATTGTGGGGGAGGGAAGTAAAAAATATAGATCTTTTAGAGTGTGCTTGAACTTAAAGGACTACCTGTTTAAAACATGTAGATACAGTTGTAGGGCAACATATAGGAACCCCGTGGTAACCACAAACCAAAAACCAACAATAGATACAAAAAAGAAGTAGAGAGAAAGGAACACAAACATACCACTAAAAAAAAAATCATCAAATAACAAGGGAAGAAACTAAAAGAAGAACAGAAAAGAGCTACAGAAACAACTGGAAAACAAGTAATAAAATGCCTGTAAGTACATACCTATCAATCATTACTTTAAATGTCAATGGACCAAATGCTCCAGTCAAAATACATAGAGTGGCTGATTGGATCAAAAGCAAAACCCATCTTTATGCTGCTTACAGGAGACTCACTTCAGAGCTAAAGACACACAAAGACTGAAAGTGAGGGGATGGAAAAGGTATTTAATGCAAGTGAAAATGCTAAGAAAGCAGGCATAGCAATGCACATATCAGAAAAAAATACTTAAAAACAAAGTCTATAACAAAAGACAAAGAAGGGCTTTATATAATGAATGTTAAAGGGATCAATACAAGAAGAAGCTATTACACTCTTGTTAACATGTATGCACCCAATATAGGAGCACCTAAATATACAAAGCAAATATTAACAGACATAAAGGGAGAAATTGACAATAATACAATAGTAGCAGGGGACTTTAACACTCCACTTACATAACTGGACAGATCATCTGGACAGAAAATCAATAATGCAACAGTGGTCTTAGATGACATAATAGACCAGTTGGACTTCATCTACAGGACATCCCATCCAAAAACAACAGAATACAAATTTTTCAAGTGCACAAGGAACGTTCTCCAGGATAGATCACATACTAGGCCACAAAAAATGTCTCAACAAATTTAAGAGGATATAATTATATCAAGCATTTTTTTCAACCACAACAGTATGAAACTAGACATCAGTTAGACGGAAAAAATGGGAAAAGCACAAGCACGTGGAGACTAAACAACATGCTACTGAAAATCCAATGGGTCGGGGGGACCTTCAAGATGGCGGAGGAGTAAGACTTGGACATCACCTTCCTCCCCACAAATACATCAGAAATACATCTACATGTGGAACAACTCCTACAGAACACCTTCTGAACGCTGGCAGAAGACCTCAGACTTCCCAAAAGGCAAGAAACTCCCCACATACCTGAGTAGGGCAAAAGAAAAAAAGGAAAAATAGAGATAAAAGAATAGGGATGGGACCTGCACCTCTGGGAGGGAGCTGTGAAGGAGCAAAAGCTTCCACACACTAGGAATTCCCTTCACTGGCGAAGACGGGGTGGGCGGGTGGGGGGAAGCTTCAGAGCCACAGAGGAAAATGCAGCAACAGGGGTGCAGAGGGCAAAGCGGAGAGATTCCTGCACAGAGGATTCGTGGCGACCAGCACTCACCAGCCTGAGAGGCTCACCCTCCCGGGGGGGGGGGGCTGGAAGCTGAGGCTAGGGCATCGGAGGTCATATCCCAGGGAGAGAACTGGGGTTGGCTGCGTGAACACAGCCTGAATGGGACTAGTGCGCCACAGCTAGCTGGGAGGGAGTCTGGGAAAAAGTCTGGAACTGCCAAGGAGGCAAGAGACCATTGTTTCGGGGTGTGTGAGGAGACGGAATTCAGAACACCGCCTAAACAAGCTCCAGAGATGGGCGCAAGTCATGGCTATCAGCATGGACACAGAGATGGGCAAGAAATGCTAAGGCTGCTACTGCAGCCACCAAGAAGCCTGTGTGCAAGCACAGGTCACTATCCACACCTCCCCTCCTGGGAGCCTGTGCAGCCTGCCACTGTCAGGGTCCCGTGATACAGGGACAACTTCCCCAGGAGAACACAGGGCGTGCCTCAGGCTGTTGCAATGTCAAGTTGGCCTCTGCTGCCACAGGCTTGCCCTGCATTCTGTACCCCTCCATCCCCCCAGCCTGAGTGAGCCAGAGCCCCCTAATCAGCTGCTACTTTAACCCCATCCTGGCTGGGCGAAGAACAGTTATATGTCAACAAATTGGACAACCCAGAAGTAACAGACAAAGTTTTAGAAACATACAACCTTCCAAGACTGAATCAGGAAGAAGTGGAAAATCTGAACAGAACAATCACTAGTAGTGTAATTGAATTTGTAATTTAAAAAAGCCTCCCAGAAAACAAAAGTCCAGGACTGGACAGCTTCACAAGGTAATTCTACCAATTATATAAAGAACAGATAATATATATCCTTCTCAAACTATTCCAAAAAATTAAAGAGGATGGAACACTCCCAAATTCATTCTATGAGGCCACCATTACCCTGATACCAAAACCACACAAAGACACTACAAAAAAAGGAAAACTATAGGCCAATATGTTTGGAAATATAGATGCAAAAATCCTCAAAAAAATATTAGCAAACTGAACTGAACAACATATAAAAAAGATCATACAAGATGATAAAATTGGATTTATTCCAAGGATGCAAGGATAGTTCAATATTTGCAAATCAGTCAATATGATACACCACATTAATAAAAGGAAGGATTAAAAACCACATGATCATCTCAATAGGTGCAGAAAAAGCATTTGACAAAATTCAACATCCATTCATGATAAAAACTCTCATCAAAGTGGGTGTAGAGGGAATGCATGTCAACATAATAAAGGCCACATATGGCAAACCCACAGCAAACATCATACTCAATCATGAAAGGCTGAAAGCTTTTCCTCTAAAATCAGAAACAAGACAAGGATGCTCACTCTTGCCACTCCTATTTAACATAGTATTGGAAGTCCCAGCTGCAGCAATCAGATAACAAAAAGAAATTAAAAGCATCCAAATTGGAAGGGAAGTGTTAAAACTGACACTATTTGCAAATGACATGACATGATATATAGAAAACCCTAATGTCTCCACCAAACAAGATTATTAGAATTAATATATGAATTCAGTGAATTTGAAGGATACAAGATCAATATACAGAAATTTATTGATTTTCTATACAATAGTAACAAACTTTCAGAAAGAGAAAGCAAGAAAACAGTCTCATTTATAATTGCATCAGAGATTAAAATACCTAGGAATAAACCTAATCAAGGAGGTGAAAGACCTATACTCTGAAAACTATAAAACATTGATGAAGGAATTTGAAAATCCTACAAAGAAATGGAAAGACATCCTGTTTACTTGAATTGGAAGATTTAATAGTGTTAAAATATCAATACCACCCAAAGCAATCTACAGATTTAATGCAATCCCTATCAAAATACCCATGACATTTTTCACAGAACGAGAACAAATAATCCTAAAATTTATACAGAACCACAGAAGACCCCGAATTCACAAAGCAATCTTGAGAGAAAAGAACAAAGATGGAGGTATCATCCTCCCTGTCTTCAGACTATACTACAAAGCAATGTGAATCAAAACAGCATGGTACTGGCACTAAAACTGACACATAGATCAATGGAACAGAATAAGAGCCCAGAAATAAACCCACACACCTATGGTCAATTAATCTACGACAAAGGAGGCAAGAATATACAATAGAGAAAAGACATTCTCTTCAATAAATGGTGCTGAGAAAACTCGACAGCTACATGTAAAAGAATGAGATTAGAACATTTCCTCACATCATGTACAAAAAGAAACTCAAAATGGATTAAAGACCTAAATGTATGACCTGAAACCTTTCAAGAAGTTCGTCTCCTAGAAGAGAACATAGGCAGAACACTCTTTGATGTAAATTGTAGCAATATTTTCTTGGATCTGTTTCCCAAGGCAAAGGAAATAAAAGCAAAAAATAAACAAATGAGACTTAATTAAACTTCAAAGCTTTTGCACAGCAAAGAAAACCACTGACAAAATGAAAAGACGACCTACTGAATAGGAAAAAAATATGCAAATGTTATGACCAGTAAAGGGTTAATATCCAAAATATATAGACAACTCATACAACTCAATATCCAAAAAATACAAACAGCCTGATTAAAAAATGGGCAGAAGACCTGAATAGACATTTTTATAAAGAAGACATATAGATGGCCAACAGGCACATGAAAAGATGCTCAACATCACTAATCATCAGAGAAATGTAAATCAAAACCACAATGGGATATCACCTCCCACCTGTCTAAATGGCTGTCATCAAAAAGACCGCAAATAACAAATGTTAGCAAGGATATGGAGAAAAGGGAACCCTAGTACACTGTTGGTGGTAATGTAAATTGATGCAGCCTCTATGGAGAACAGTATGTAGGGTCCTCAGAAAACTAAAACTAGAACTACTATATGGTCCAGTAGTTTTACTCCTGGGTGTATATCCAAAGAAAAGAAAAACACTAATTCAAAAAGACAAATGCACTCCAGTATTCCTATCAGCATTATTTACAATAAGCAAGATACAGAAGCTATCTCAGTATACATCAACAGATGAATGGATAAAGAACATGTGAGATATATATATACACACATACACATACATACACATACCCACACAGTGGACTGTTAGCCATAAAAATGAATGAAATTCTGTCATTTGAAACAACGTGGATGGATCTAGAGAATGTTATTCTTAGTAATATATCAGACAGAGAAAGACAAATACTGTTTCCGTTTATGCATGGATTCTAAAAAATAAAGCAAATGAATGTATATAACAAAAGAGAGACAGACTCACAGATATAGAGAACAAACTAGTGGTTACCAGTGGGAAGAGGGAAGGGGGGAGGGGCAAGATGGGGTATGAGGTTAGGAGATAGAAACTACTATGTATAAAATAAATAAGCAACAAGGATATATTGCACAGCAAAAAAAAGAGAGAGAGAGAGAAAGAATGAACAAATTGATTCATTTTTGACTTCCTACATCAAAACAAAAAATTTGTACTGAGATATTGTCTGTTCCCAGCCTCTATGCAACCCCCACTCCCCCAGCATAGTCTATAGCTGTCACACAAATGTGAACTCCATGGGAAAGTAGGAGGCTTTTTTATCTTGTCTGTTACTCTATCCTCAGACGCTAGAATAATGCCTGGCCCATATTAGGAACTGAGTGAATTAATGTGTTTCAGAAAATACAGAGAGTGGTGAAAACTGGGGCATCTAGGGAGTAACTGCCCCATTTCAAGGAGCAGAAACTACTTAGATCTTGCTATCATTGCCTGGAGAAGGAAACCTAGGTTAGCTGATTTTATGCAAAGTCTCCCAATTTTAAAATACTGTTATCTCAAAAACTTACAAATACTGTACAACAACCAATGTTTAGACCAGACAGTATATATGTGTGAGTCTCACTTGACTCCAGGTCTCCCATCTTGCACTCAGTTAATATTATTAATAGCAGCTATCATCATTAGTCTCTTAATCTTTGTCAGGCACTGTATCAGTTAGCTTTTGCTGCTTAAAACCATCCCAATGGCTTAAAACAGCTATTTTAAATTTATCTCAAAATTTGGGTTGGCAAGAGATGCTGGGCACAGCTGGGCATTTCTGGTCTTGGCTGGCTTCCTGACATGTCTACAGTCAACTTTCAGTTGGTTGAATCATTACGCTCTCAGGGGTTGGCTGGCTGTCCTCTCATGTGTTCAGGGCAACTAGGCCACATGCTTGTCATCCTACAGCAGGCTAGTCCAAACTTGTTTACGTGGCAGCAGCAGTGTTCCAAGAGAGAAAGAGGGCCTCTTGAGGCCTAGGTGAGGAATACTTACATTGCATTCCATTGTCCCAAAGCAAGTCACAAGACCAGCCCAGGCTCAAGGTGTGAAGAGAGAGACTTCATCACTTAATATAAGGAGCTACAAAGTCACATTTACCATGGGGTGTAGGTAGAGAGAAAGGGATAATTGAGGCCATTTTTTGCATAAAATCTACCACATTTAATTGCTTTACATTGATAATATCATTTAATCTTTATCACACTCTTGACAGGCAAGTATTTCTTTTATTTATTTATTTATTTATTTATTTATTTACTTACTTACTTACTTATTTTTGGCTGCGTTGGGTCTTCATTGCTGTGCGTGGGCTTTCTTTAGTTACGGTGAGCGGGGGCTACTCTTTGTTGCAGTGTGTGGGCTTCTCATTGCGGTGGCTTCTCTTGTTGTGGACCACGGGCTCTAGGTGCGCGGGCTTCAGTAGTTGTGACATGGGGGCTCAGTAGTTGTAGCGTATGGGCTCTAGAGTGCAGGCTCAGTAGTTGTGGCACATGGGCTTAGTTGCTCCATGGCATGTGGGATCTTCTTGAACCAGGGCTCGAACCCGTGTCCCCTGCAATGGCAGGCAGATTCTTAACCACTGCGCCACCAGGGAAGCCTGAGAGGCAAGTATTTCTTCACCCAGTTTAAAGATGAGAAAACTGAGGCTCAAAATGTTAAGTTGCTTCTCAGGTACTCATAGCTGTATCTTGAAGTGAGATCAAGAGGCATGCTAATAATGATTCTTAAAGGGTCCCTGTCCAATGCACTGGAGGCTTAGAGTACTCTACTGTACTCTTCTTCTACTCTACTGCCTTCTTTTTTTTTTAATATTGTTCAACATGATATTTTTAAAATATTTATTTATTTGGCTGTGTCGGGTCTTAGTTGCAGCATGCGGGATCTAGTTCCCTGACCAGGGATTGAACCGGGGCCCCTTGCACTGGGAGTATGGAGTCTTACCCACTGGGCCATCAAGGAAGTCCCTCTACTGCCTTCTTAAACCATCTCATACCCCATCCCATTCTCAAGGAGTGGAGTGAGGGTCACCAAGAGGTTGACCCAATAGTGATGGCTGGCCTGCCTGGATCTCAGAAGGTTGTTAGTGTTGGATTCCCTTTTGTTGTGCCTCAGATGTCCATCAGCCCCTTTCCTTCCTCCACAGTTCCCATATCAGGCAGGGACTACCACCCACTGTCTCTTAGTCACCCTCCGGTTCCTGGAGTTCACATATCAGTGTCCTTGCTTCTGGAATCCTGACCACAGTCCGCTGCGCAGATCTAGCTCTAGCTTTCTGTCCCAAACCTTCACCATGCTCCTTCCCTCTGTAGTTAACCAGTAAGTATACAACTCTGTCTGAAACACAGTCAAATTGAGCTCTCATGGGAGAATTTGGGGCACATGCCTAGCAAATACCTCTAAAAGGGGTCTCTTTCTGCTGCCTAGACATTTGGGAAGATATGAAAATCCTGTAAATCTTTTTGAATGAGCACTGTGAAAGCCCTATTCAATCCTCATTCAGAGACTGGAAATTCTGACTGTTCTCAGAGGGCTACAAGTATATTTGATAGATGCCTAGGGAACTAGTTTCATGAATCCTGGATTGGTGAATGCTAGCCCTGCATATGTTGGAAAAGCATGACTAGCTTGCAAACTGTTGGGGACAAATGCCTTGTTTTTCTTCTGGCTTGGTTTTAAACAGAGAGTAGGAGGTTGGGCGGGGACCAAGGGGGAGTAGAGCGAGAACAGGCATTGTTGTGTAGGGTTTTGGATGCCCCTAAACGAAGTCTGAAACAAAAACCAGAGCCTCATTCAGCAAACAGCTTTTAGGATGAGTCATGGTGAGGGAAGTGAGGTTGGGTGTCCACTGTTTGTACTGCCTGGGATCATGGCAAATATTTAAATGGTTGGGAAAGCAGTGTGAGTGGGAAACAAGATGAGGCTCAGAGAGAGAGAGGAGTTACAGGCTTCACTAACTTTAAAGGAAGAAAAAAAAGATATTTTTTGTTCAACATTATTCATTTTAGCCAGAGAAATGGCCTTTTTAAATTTTAGAAAGCCCTTAGAGACCCAGGAGTTTGGAAGTTATAAGATGCCTAAGTTGGACCCTCCAACTCAGTGCTTCTCAGACTTTGCTATATATAAGAATCACCTGGTAGTAAAAACCCCCAGTGCCCAAGTTGCTCTCTAGACCAACTACATCAGAATCTATGGTATCGGTAGGTATCAGTATGTTCTAAAGTATCCCGGGTGATTCCAATGTCCCATCTAGGTTTGAGAACTACTGCTCAAAGTGAAACTTGACAAACGGTTGCTATGTGATAGGACTCATACCAGGTATAAAAAGCACAAAGGGTGACATGTAGTCAGAATCTTAATGAAAAAGAAAATAAAACCACAAAATGCAACCTGTTCTCCTTCTGACAGTTTGTTCAATTTGATTTAATATTTTAGGCAACTTTCAAATTAAAAATGATGAGACTGTTTTGTATTCATGTTACCCTGCGCATGTAATAAAGTTGCAGTCACTTCCTTGTTTTGTACTCCTAGACCTAGCTTTTCAGCTTCTGTTTTCAGTATTTAATCCATTAAAACAAAAGAAAAAAAGGAAACAAAAGTTCCCAAACAGCTTCCTATCTTGCTAGTTGGTCTTATCATAAAATATCCCAGTTTTGATGGATTTTGCATTAAAAATACATGGAACATTCCCTTCCAATGTTTTTCTTCACAATTCAGAAATTTTATTTAGAACTAAAATAAATGATCTGATGAGTTGTTCTGGAAATAACTCCACTATTCAATAGGATTTTGTTGTACAATAACATCTAACAACAAAATAACAACAACAAAAATCTTTGATTTCCTTCAAAAGAAGGCTGTGTGTATGGGGCATGATTCATCTGATGTCAATTTTTTATCCAAATGTAGTCTAATCTCAGTAGGGTCTAGGTTAGGCCTGTGAAATAATTCACGGGTATTTTTACTTTTATTCATATTATACAAACTTAGCTAAAAAGTCTCATTCTTCCTTTGAAGCAAATTTAGAACAAACATCACAACTCATTGCTATTATTATCATTATCAAAAATGATGATCCATTCAGCCTACTCTTGTCCCACCTGAAAAAGAAAATTCTAAATTAACTGGTCAATAAAAAATTGGAGTATGATTCAAATATTGGGTATTGTAGTAGAACCCCTGACTTTATGATAGCAATGCTTCTATATCTATTGTATCTATATCTATCTCATCTCCACTTATATCTTTATATATTTTTAATGTATATTATATGTGTGCATTTTATAAATTTAATTTTTCTCCTCTACTGGCTTGGAAATTATAATTTTTCTCCATTCCTTAACATTTTAACATGCATTATTAACAAAGACTAAATTTAATTTCTCCTTCTGTAGAGTGAACATTTTAATTCCATGCAACTCCTCTCTTCTTACACGTTATTCTCCCCAGTATTTTAGTTCTGTCTTGTTTTTAATTTGCAAGTTAGACATTAATTGGTTTTGTACCATTAAATTTTAATTTGTTTCATTTGTTATCAACATTATCAATATAGATGGCTTCCAGCATTCAAGAAAGCAATAAGGGTTCTTGGGGAATATAGCTGTGCTCTACCGTATCCCTTCCCATCATTTTCTGAACCCCAAAGGGGACTACTTTCAATGCTGCTAAATCATTCTTTTAGTTTCACCTCCATATTTCTCAATAAATATTGCTAAATATCACTGCTTCTTGATTCTTTGGTTTTAGAGATTGTCTGTTGTCTTTCCAGTACAAAAGACAGGATGTTACACCAATATTCAACATTTATGTTACTATGACTACACAAACGCTAATCCATCCGAGGCCAGGTTGCATGCCATGGTCACACTTCCTTTCCTGGAAAAGGTTTTGTTTTCTCTGAAGTTAATAATTTTGTTTGTTTGTTTTGTGTTTTGTTTTGCTTAGTTTTCAACATACTTAACACAAATTCAAGCCCAAACTTTTCCCTTGTTATATAACCCTCATCTTGATATGCTTAAACTCATTCTAAGATAATCTGGCTGAGTCATTTCCTTGAAGAGTCCTATATGTCCTTATCTTTTGGACTTTTCTTTCAGGCTGGTCAGATTACCTCGAGAAGAAACTTCCAGTACCCTGACTGGAGGGTAGAAGTCTGCTTGTCAGCATTCTGGGTGCTGGGTGGGAGAAGAAAACTGAAGGTCTTAACATTTCGAATGTAAACTTGCCCTTAATACTCCTTTTTCATGTAGTACCCTTGTTTTCAAGTCCAGAAACTCTTGGGTTTTACTCTCTCTAAAGTAAAAAAGACCCGCATTCAGAGAGGCAGTTGCCTGGCTGCGATAGGAGGGAGGAGATGTGAGAATTTGTTTTTTAAATAGACCTTCAACAGATCCTCTTATTTTGAACTCTACATGCCCCTCTGCTTCCAGAGGTAACACTCACCTCCAACTAAGGGTTCTGTGATACAATCAAATTGCTCTAGGCTTAAGATTCAGCTCTCTCAGGCCTGCTAAATTAGTTAATTTAGCTTTCCGTCTTCTGTAATTGCTATCTTTCTTCCATGTTTGCATTGTCCTTATGCATTCATGCCTTAAAAAAATTATTTTATATTTGTTTCAGTGGAGTTTCAGGAGCCTGTAGAAGTAAATGAGAGTGTTGAATTTAGGCAAGTTAGGATGTGTTCAAGTTAAGGTTACCGTTATTCAGTGATTTTTTTTTTTAGACCCATATGTCTGCCTGTTTCTTTGCTCACCATTCTTTCTTGAATTCAATCCTTTCTTTGGGAACATTTTTCTTCTTCTTAAAGCGTGTACTTGAGAAGTTTTTTTTAATGAAGATTTGCTGGTAAACTCAGTTTTTGTCTGAAAAACATACTTATTTCACCTTTATTCTTGAATAATAATGTGTCATATATTACAATTCTAGGTTGACAGTTATTTTCTCTCAGCATACAGAAGATATTAATCCATTGTTGTTGTTGAGAAATATGTTAGATATTATTCTATTCTCTTTCAGCATCTGTGCTGAAATCATGATAATTTTTCATATCTCTCTTTTCAGCTGAATCTGTTCTGTTAAACCATCTATTACTGCATTTTGTTTACTTCTGTGACTATAGTTTTTATTACTAGAAGTTCTATTTAGGTTTTTAAAAACCTGTCTGGGAATAGTTTATACTGGGTCATGTTGTTACTTCTATTTTCTTATTCTTTAATCACTTTAAGTATACTTATTTTGTGGCATATAGTCCATAATTCTATCATGTGAATTTTTTGATCATCAAATTCTGACTCTTGTTCCTGGTAGGTTTTCTCCTCCATGTGTTTTCTAACCTTGGATTATGAGCTTATATTTGATTGGTTCTTATTTAAGGGAATCCTGTTAGGAATGGAGTATGACCCTTCTGAAAACATTTGAATTTGTTTCGGCTAAGCAAACTCAGGACCACCTCATAAATTTCTTACATTGATTTGGGGCTTCCTAAAATATGTAAGCTGTGTAAATTTGAACCCCAAATCTGCAAAAAGCAAGCCTATGATCTTAAATTCTCAGGGAAGAATGTTTTAAAATGTGTTTTGTTTTTGTATCCAGAGCCCAGGTCAGTTTGTTACTGCAAACAAATTTTTTGTCATCTTCTTTTGCTAGTAGAGTCTTTTTTCTATTTCATGCTTTCTTTGATTCTGTACCACTGTAAGGAATTATTGAGGAATCAAACCCCAAATCATGCCCCTTAGGTGGCCAGAGACAGTTTCCCACCCAAGTTTTCAGCTCTTATTGTATTTTTGTCCCCTGCGGCTTTCCTTACTTTCTTGTGGGCTCAACTATGAATTTAAAATAACGTTCCTCCAGCCTATCAATATGTTTTATATTGGAGGGCTTTTCTTCCCCCCAAGATAGCTGCTCTGCTGCACTGTCAGAAATAGAAGTCATGATATAGCTTTAAGACAAGGGGAGACAAGAGAACTGAGGACAAAAATGGGAAGACATTGAAGTTAGGGGAGTGGGTGAGATCCAGAATATAGGTTGCTTAGGAAGGAAGAAAATGATGGATGCTTAGAAAACATCAGATAAACACAAATTGAGATACTTTCCGCAAAATAACTGGCCTATACTATTTAAAAATATTCAGGTCAAGAAACACAAGGTAAAACTGAAGAACTACACCAGAATAAAGGAACTTAGAGACATGATGGCTAAATGGAAGGCATGACACTAGATTGGGATGCTATACTGGAAAAAATAGCTATAAAGGACACTGTTGGAACAATTGATGATATTTTGCTATGGACTGTGGATTAGATAATGCTAACATATTAATATTGAATGTCTTGCTTTTGATAACTATAGTGTGGTTATGTAAGAGAAGGTTCTTGTTCTTAGAAGGCACACATTGAAGTATGTAGGGGTAAAGGGGTACAATGTCTCCAACTTACTATTAAATGGTTCAGAAAATAATAATATGCACACACATAACTGTATATTTTTATATATGGAGAGAGAGAGAATTATAAAGCAAATGGAGCAAAGTATAAACAATTGGTGAATCTGGACAAAGGGTGTATGGAAATTCCTTGTACTACTCTTGCAACTTTTCTCTAATTTTGAAATTATATCAAAATTTTTAAATGGGGAAGTGCTGAGGAAGCAGTTTAGGGAACGCTTACTTTTAGAAGAGAGAAGGAAAATAAGTGAAGGAGGGCAAAGAAGAACAAGCTATTGATGTAGGAGGATAACTAAGTAAGCATAGTTGACCAAAGTCAAGAGGATGTTTCACTTTGTTCAGGACAACGTCTACTCCCCGTGTACCCACACTTGGGTTCACAGATAAATTAGAAAATATTTCAGAACAAAGAGGTTCTTCATGTCTCTGCAAACAAATGATGCTTTCACTGTGAATTACCTAAACTAAGTGGTGTTATGATTCATTGATTCATTTGGCAAATATGACATCCTCATTTTTAAATAACTTTTGCTTTTGCCATATTAAATTAATATCTTTGGAGTAGGTATAGCCTGAACAGCAAGATCTGACATTTCTCCTTTCGAAAGCATTGAATAGAACTATACTTTTCACCCAGAATAGTTTGTGATTATTGTGGAAATTTAAAAATTACATTCTGTTAATGAGAATTATCCTTTCCCTTATAAGATTTGGGGTTTTCAAATTTAAGGCATAGTTTCCATATCAAACTTTAGGTTGAGTTATGCTAAATTTGTGAATTATATAATTTAATTTGATGATATCGTGCACCAGCTATTTTATATCACACTGTAGCTATTACTTTAGTATCCTTGTTAAAAAGGCAATGATTTTGCTGAACAATTGGGTGAGAAATGATTGTGCTTTCTTTCTTTAGTACTATAATTAAGATGTTTAAATAACCAGTACTCCCTGCTGTTTTAGAGATGGCAGGAAACGTAGGGGGAGGGAAGACTTGATTAAATTCTGCCTTTGAAGGAAAAATGCCCACTTAGATTAAAAAAAATCCTCACAAATAACTTTATTTAAGAATTTTAAGATATAAGTAACCACCATGGTTATATAAGTGCTATATGTTAATTACATATCTGTAAAATGATCATATATATTTAAGGTTAGTTAACTCTTTAGCTCAGGTGTTGGTAACCTTTTTGTATAGAGTCATATAGTAAATATTTTTGGCTTTGCAGGCCATGAAGTCTTAGCTGCAACTAGTCAGTTCTGCTTTCGTAGTGTGAAAGCAGCCATAGATATTATGTAAATGAATGGGAGCGGCCATATTCCAAACAACTTTATTTACAAAAACAGGCAGTGGGCTAGATTTGTCCCTTGAGCCATAGATTGCCATTCCCTGCTTTAACTTACTTTAATTTCATGTTGGAATATGCCAGCCTTATCTTAAGGGAAATTCAGTACATGAAAGGGAATAATTTTTCATTTTGGAGAAAATTTCACTGGTTACTCATGTTCTCCCAGTATTGTGTGTCAAGGGCAGAAATCAGGAGAGCCAACTGTCAAAACTCAAGCAATAAAAACCAACCTATCTGTGATAAGAAAATCAAGACAAAATAAACTCCAAAACAAAGGAAAACCAAAAATCTAGTTTCTGTTAAAAAACAAAAGAAGATGGTCTCATTTTGCTGTATCTTCTAACTGCCCTCCAGTTTCCATGCCCTTCTTTTACCTGCCATTAGGGGTGAAGGGTTTAAGTAAGTCAGTCCTTGGGCTCCAAATTATCTTTGAATTGAGGAGGTTTATTATTGAATGAATGAATCATTTAATTAATTAATATCTTTGGTAGTACATCTTCCAACTTAAAAGTTCCTTTCACAAGAATTTGACATTCAGCATTATTAGCTCTCCTTGAAGAAAATGTTTCAGACAAATTATACATAAGCTTCTTCATTTGGAAAGTATCTTTAACTAGCATGATAATCGGGTCCAATTTGTCTTGTAAAGGAGGACCACTGTGTTAACATCATTCCCCACGTTATACTCTTACTGAGTAGCAGCCTTCGATGAGATTGGGCATATTTCAATTATCCCAGCAATAGTTTGTAGTTCAAGTTAAAATTATGAAATCATAGATGAAATCATAAATGCATTCTTTTAGAGTTTAATCTAAAACATTTGCCTGAAAGCGTGTTTTATCCATAAGGAATTTGTTGACTTACTCTTAAGACCATTTTCGAATCAAAGTAGATTTACATCCTTTTATCATTCATCAAGTACTTTTCATGTGCATTATCTCAATTGATCCCAATAACAACTTTGTTACATATGCCACCTTAAAATATTTTTATTTTTTTGAACAAGTGTTGGAAAAAATACATACTTACATTTCTATATACATCATGTTTAAGAAATTAAACTATAAGCTCTGTTTAGGTAGGGACAATGTCTTATTCACTGTTGTATCTCCAGCAGATAGTACAACTACTGGCATGTAATAGCACTCTGTAAATATGTGTTGTGTTAATAAATTAGTGGATGAGAAAGTAAGACACTTATTGAAGTTCCTACTCCAGAGATGAGAAAACAAAAATTCTGAGATGTTCAATGATATGCTTAGGGGTGAATGGCTGGTAAGTGGAAATAGAACTGGAGTACAGATAATAAAATAATGCATATAAATTGCTTAGTACAATGCCTAAGGCATAATAGCTGATCAATAAGTGTACCTTTCTTATATTCTATGCATATATTAATTTACTTTAGTGTTCTTTCCACCATACTACACCATAGTAACGGTAGATATGATAGTCAGAAAATAATTCAGTATTTCAAATAAGTTAAGTCCTGCCTATTAAATAGCGTCTACTAAAGGGTAAATATATCCTCAAAGGCTAATTTCTATTTTCTTCATTTTCACATATTATCAATGAGTTGATTTAAAACCCAAAGACAATTAAATTGAATTTTATACAAGAGCATAAAAATCTAGCTATCATCTATCCATCATACGCCAATTTGCCTGTGTCAAAGAGGAAAACTTCCATTTAGCTTCCTGAAATGTATACAGGCTGTTGTTCCCTTTTGCAAATCCTGAGCCATTTACTTTGTAGATTACCATGAGCTGCAAACAAAAGCCCAGAAATAGGTCTGTGCAGATTCACACCAGCCAGGCAGCTCTGTAAATAGTCAGCTTTGCCTGAGTCCTATTTTAAATACCTTTATTATTAACAATGTCATGTCATCTTTAGAGCTGAATACCATGCAGTGAACCCCCCAAAATATGATTTTGAACATTTCAAAACAGTCTCTGCAGCCTTTACAGAAATTATTTAGCCACATAGCTGCTAAACCAAGCCATCTATTGATACAAACACACACTTTACTTTCATATGCCTGCTTTTTGGAAGGTGTCATATTTTGGTAAGGGCAGAGAGCTGTCAGTTTTTCAAATAAGGCTCATATTTATTTTTTTAAACATAGATTGAATTTTTTCTTATTTTAACTTCCTTAAAGACTTTATAGGGAAGTCTTTAGAAGGAGTGTTTATATTTTATTACTGGATGACTGTTTTACTAAAAGACTTTTAAAGAGTGATGTCTAGGTACACAGAATGAGCTTTTCTGACATCCTCCTTATTCTAAAGTCTTTTCTCCAGAATTTTACTTTTGCCACAAATATCGAAGACATACTTTAAATAGGCAACTCTAATTTGCCTGCTTTAAGCAGGAGTTTGATATTTTAGAGAGTAATTTGAGAAAGACTTTTATGATGCCAAAGGTCATTCAAGCCAAATTTGAATTCATGTTCCTCTGCCTCCAGTGCCTGTGCTCTACTCACTATAGCGGGCTGGGAAAGATTAAAAATTTGCCCTTCCAAAAATCCAAGAAGAAAGATTAGGAGCTAAAGATTAGGAGCCATTAAAAAAATCCCAAAAATGTGTACATCTACATCCTCAAAGAATTGGCAGCTCTAAAATCCAGTAAGCCTTCTTGAATAAAGTATGTATTATCATCAACAATGTGGACAATATGTGCAACTAAAAGGTAAGGAAATATCAAAAGCCACAGAAACTTACTTTTTTCTCATCTGATTTACAAAAAGATACACTGAGTAATTATATATCCAGATAATTAAGGATAAACTGGAGTCATTATCATTTGGAGAGAATTTTGAAAAGTAAGCTTAGTGTGCTAAGTTTTCTACCCCTCTGGAATTATCCCTTTCTTGACTATCTGAGTGAGATTTCTGCCTGGAATTTTTCCTCTTCCAGTTGGTTCTGAGGACTCCCCAAAAGACAAGAGTACTGGTTGTTGCTTGTCAGCTGTTTCTTAGGAATACAGCTGCAAATTGGTCTCCAATCATGTCTAGACATTTTGATGACATTTTTCCAAATGTTTCTGTCTTCTTTTTGCAGAGAGGGAGAGGGAGAGAGAGAGAGAGAACTTCTTAAAAGGACACTATTCTATCAGATCAGGGTCCTATCCTTATGAACTCATTTAACCTTACTTCCTTAAAGGCCCTTTCTCCAAATACAGTCATATTTGAGGTTAGGGCCTCAAAATATGAATTTGGGGGGAACAGAGCATTAAGTTCATAACAACATTTGACTGTGATTTTAGATGGATTGATGGATGGAGAGAGAGAGAGAGAGAGAGAGAGAGAGAGAGAAGTATCTAAAGCAACTTGTAAAAAAGCTATTCAAAGAGATACACTAAAAACATAATAGGGGCTTCCCTGGTGGCGCAGTGGTCGAGAGCCCGCCTGCTGATGCAGGGAACACGGGTTCATGCCCCGGTCTGGGAAGATCCCACATGCCGCGGAGTGGCTGGGCCTGTGAGCCATGGCCACTGAGCCTGCGCGTCCGGAGCCTGTGCTCCGCAACGGGAGAGGCCACGACAGTGAGAGGCCTGCGTACAGCAAAAAACAAACAAACAAACAAAAAAACATAATAGATAGGTAGAAATGGGATTTTTAAAAATATTCAAGTAACCCACAGGAGGGCAGCAGAAAGAAAATAGAGAAATTTAAAACAGAACACAAACAAAAAATAAGTAAAATGGCAGACTTGGGCCCTAACATGTCAACAGTTACATTAATTGTAAGTGATCTAAATATACCAATTAATAAACAGAGATTGGCAGTGTGGCTTTAAAAAATGATCCAATAATATGCCATCTACAAGAAACTCACTTCCAATAAAATGATATAAGTAGGTTGAAAGTAAAATGATGGAAAGATATACCATGCAAATAGTAATTTAAAAAAAGGACAAATAGCTATTAATATCAGTTGAAGTAGACTTCAGAGCAAAAAAAATGTTACTAGGGACATAAAGGGATATTACATAATGATAATGAGTCAATCCACCAATACACAGTAATCCTAAATGTGTATGCAAATAAAAGAACATCAAAATATGTGAAGCAAAAACTTACAGAATTGAAAGGAGAAATAGGCAAATTCATAATAGTAATTGGATACTTCAACACTTCTCTCTCAAAAACTGATAAAACAACTAGAGAGAAAAATCAAGAAGGTTCTAGAAGAACTCAACAACACCACTGACCAATAGAATCTCATTTGCATTTATGGAACACTCCATCCAACAATAGCTGAATGCATATTCTTTTAAGGAGCCTATGGAACATATACCAAGATATAATATATCCTGGTCTGTAAAATAAACCTCAAAACATTTAAAAGAACTCAAACCAAACAGAGTGCATCCTTTGATCACAATAGAACCAAACTATAAATCAGAAAGAACAGAAAAATCTCCAAATATTTGCAAACTAAATAGCACATTTCTAAATAATCCACGAATCAAAACAAAAAAAATCTCAAGGGAAATTTTTTAAATATATTGAAGTAAGTGAAAATAAAAATACATATCAAAATTTGTGAGATACAGCTACAGTAGTATTGACAGGGAAATTTATAGTGCTAAATGTTTACATTAGAAAAGAGGAAATGTCTCAAATCAATAATCTAAGCTACCACTTCAAGAAACTAGAAAAAGCAAATAGAAGGAAATAGTTAATAAAGATAAGAGCAGAATCAATGAAATTGGAAACATAAAAATAATAAAGAAAAACAATGAAACAAAAAACTAGTTATTTGAAAAGATCAATAAAGTTGACAAACCTCTAGAAAGGCTGATAAGAAAAGAAGATACAAATTAGTAATATCAGAGATACATTATGAAAGGGAGTACTACGAAAAACACTATCCATATAAATTTGACAATTTAGATGAAATGGACCAGTTCTTTGAACAATTCAAACTATCACAATTCACCCCTTATGAAATAGATTATTTGATTAAAACTACTGAGGAAGTGGAATTCATAGTTTAAAACTCCCCAAGAAGAAATCTTCAGAGGACAATTCTAAATTCATTTTATGAATCCAGTAATAACTAAATGCCAAAATCAGAAAAAATGACAGTACCCTGCCACCCCCCAAACCTACTATCAACCAATATCCCTCATGAATATAGATGCAAATATTCTTAACAAAATAGTAGACTGTAGTATTAATCAACACACAAAAAGAATTATATACCATGACCAAGAAGAGTTTGTTCCAGGGATGCAAGGCTGATTCAATAGTCAAAAATCAATCGATGGAATTCACCATACCAACAGGCTAGTGAAGAAAAGAAATCACATGATCTTATCAGCTGCAGAAAAAGCATTTGACAAAGTTCAACACCCATTTGGGATAAAACCTCTCAGGAGACTAGTTATAAAAGAGAATTTTCTCAACTTGATAAAGAAAATCTACAACAAAATAAAAACAACTTACAGCTAACATTATACTTAATTTTGAAAGGCTGAATAATTTTGCTCTAAGATGAGGGACAAGGCAAGGATGCCTTCTCTCACCACTGCTGTTTAACATGGTACTCTAAGTTCTAGCCAGCACAATAAGGCATGAAAAGGAAATAAATGTCATAAAGATCTGAAAGAAAGAAATAAAACGGTACCTACTTGTAGACAACATGATAGTCTGCATAGAAAATCCCAAGGAAACTACAAAAAACATCCTAGTCACAGGATATAAGATCAATGTATGTAGAAAGAGAAAAACAAATATCTTATATTAACCTAGAAAAATGGTACAGATGAACTGGTTTGCAAGGCAGAAATAGACACACAGATGTAGAGAACAAATGTATAGACACCAAGGGGGGGACGCGGGTGGAGGGTGGTGGTGGTGGGATGAATTGGGAGATTGGGATTGACATGTATACACTAATATGTATATAATAGATAACTAACAAGAACCTGCAGTATTAAGAAGATAAAATTCAAAAAAAAGGATCAATGTATGTTAATTGTGTTTCTATAGACTAGCAACAAACTGTGAAAACCAAAATAAAAACCACAATGCTATTTATAATTTCTCTAAAGGAAGGGAAGTACGTGGGTGAAAATCTAGCAAAATGTGTACAGGACTTGTACGGTGAACTACAAAATGCTGATGAAAGAAATGAGATATTTAAATAAATGGAGGGCTTCCCTGGTGGCGCAGTGGTTGAGAGTCCGCCTGCCGATGCAGGGGTCACGGGTTCGTGCCCTGGTCTGGGAAGATCCCACATGCCGCGGAGCGGCTGGGCCTGTGAGCCATGGCCGCTGAGCCTGTGCTTCCGGAGCCTGTGCTCCGCAACGGGAGAGGCCACAACAGTGAGAGGCCCGCGTACAGCAAAAAAAACAACCCCAAAAAACAAAACAAAACAAAAAATAAATAAATGGAGAAACATACCATTTTCATGATTTGGTACACTCAGAATAGAAAGAAACAAAAAGTCATTTCATCCCAGATTGATGTACAGGTGTATCACACTATCAAAATCTCAGCATGACATTTTTTGTAGATATAGACAAGAATACTGCAAAATTCATATGGAAAGACTAAGGGAGTAGACTAGCTAATTTTTTTTTTTGACAGAGAAGAATGAAGTGCAAGGAATCATTCTACACTATTCCAAGGATTATTACCTGGTTACATTCATCAAGACTGTTGGTATTGGTGAAGGGATAGACACATTGATCAGTGAAACAGAATATTAAAACCAGAAATAGTGCCACACAACTACAGACAATTGATTTTTTTGCAAAATTGTAAAGAAATTCACTGGAGGAAGGATCGTCTTGTCAACAAAAGGTGCAGAAGTAATTCATAGGCAAAAAAGTAATAGGCAAAAAAGTGAACCTCGACCTAAACCTCATACCCTATACAAAAATTAACTCAAAATGGCTCATAGATTTAAATATAGAGCCTAAAACTATAAAACTTTTAGAATGTAACATAGGGGAAAATCTTTGAGACCTGAGGTTTTGTGAAAAGTTCTCAGACATGACACCAAAAGCATAATTCATAAAAGAAAATAAAATCAAAATTAGACTTAATAATTCAAAATTTTGTTCTGTGAAAGACCTTGTTAAGAGAGTGACAAGATGAACTACAGACTGGAAAAGAATATTTGCAAACCACATATCCTTTATCAGTAAAGGACTCATGTAAAATATATTAATAACTCTCAACTCTCAAAACAGTAAAAATCCAGCAACCCAATTAGAAAATGGGCAAAAGACATGAAGAGATATTTCACCACAGGGGATAAAAGGATAGCAAATAAACACCTAAAAATATATTCAACATCACTAGCCATTGAGGAAATGCAAATTAAGATCATGATCAGCTATTGCTGTACACCTATAAGAATGGCAAAAATAAAAAATAGTGACACCAGTTGTTTGCAAGGATACAGAGAAACTGGATCTCTCATAGATTGCTTGTTAGAGTGTAAAATGGCTCATCAACTCTGGAAAATAGTTTTACAGTTTCTTTCAAAATCTAAATATGCACTTACCACATAACCCAGCAATTGAACTCTTGGGTATTTGTCCCAGAAAAATCAAAATTTATGTCCACTTAGCTTTATTTTCAATAGTCAAAAACTGGTAACAACCAAACTGTCCCTCAATGGGTAAATGGTTAAATAAACTGTAGTACACATATACAATGGTATATTACTCAGCAATAAAAAGGAACAAACTACTGATATACACAAGAACTTGGATGGATCTCAAGGAACTTCTCCTGAATGAAAAAAAAGAAAAGCCAGTCTCAAAAGTTATACATTATATGATTCCATTTACATAACATTCTTGAGATGTCAAAACTATGGAGATAGAAAACAGATTAGTGGTCAGGAGTTGCGGGGGGGAGGTAGAGAGGTGGATGTGACTATAAAGGAATAGCATAAGAGAGATCTTTGTGGTGATGGAATAATTCTTTATATATATATATATTTATTTGGTTGCGCCAGGTCTTAGTTGTGGCAGGCAGGCTCCTTAGTTGTGGCATGCAAACTCTTAGTTGTGGCATGCGTGTGGGATCTACTTCCCTGGCCAGGGATTGAACCCGGGCCCCCTGCATTGGACGCGCAGAGTCTTAACCACTGCGCCACCAGGGAAGTGCCTGGAATAATTCTTTATCTTGTTTTAGGTGGTTGTTACATGAATATACATATACATTGTACCTTTAAAAAAGAAAAATAAATTTGGAGGACTTAAACTATCTGATTTGAAGACTTATTATAAAGTGACAGTAATTAAGACAGTGTGGTATTGATGTAAAAGTAGACAAATAAATTAATAAAACCACATAGGAGTTCTGAAATGAAATCATGCTTATATGGTCAGTTGATTTTCAACAAAAGTATAAAGGTAATTTGGGGGGAGAGACAGTCATTTAAATAAATGTTGCTGGTTCAATTGGATGTCTCTATATAAAAAATGAAAATTGACCCATATCTCACACCATATACAAATGTTAACTCAAAATGGATCATAGATCTAAAACTAAAACTATAAAAGTTCTTGAAGAAAGCACAGGAGAATTTTTGTGACCTTGTTAATGATTTCTTAGAAATGATACCAAAAGCATGATCTATATAAGAAAAAAATTGATAAGTTGGACTCCATCAAAACTAAGAACTTCTGTCCTTCAAAATCCTGTTAAAGAGGTGGAAAAACAAGCAATTTACTGGAAGAAAATATTTACAATTCACCTATCTGATAAACTTGTATCCACAATGTATAAAGAGCTCTCAACACTCAATAATAAGAAATTATACATCCCACATAAAAAATGGGAAAACATTTGAAGATATTCCACCAGAGAAGGTATATAAATGGCTAATAAGCACATAAAAAGATGTCCAAAATCATGATTAGAGAAATGCAAATGAAAACCACAATGAGATACCCCTACATACCTATTAGAATGGCAAAAATTAAAAGTCTAGCCATATCAAGTGTTGTCAAGGATGTGGAGCAAATAAAACTCTCATATACTGAAGGAGGGAATGTAAAATTGTACAACCACTTTGGAAAAAAGTTGGGGAGTTCCTTCAAAAGTTAAACATATGCCTAGTGTATTATCCAGCCATTCCATCCCTACATATTTACCCAAGAGAAATGAAAGCATATGTCCCTACAGGGACTTGTACCATACATCCATAGCAGCTTTATTTGAAATAGCCCCAAACTGGAAGCAACTCAACCATCAACATGTGAACTGATAAACAAATGGTGGTGTATCCATACAATGGAATACTACTCAGCAATAAAAAGGGATGTACTTGTAATATATGCAACAACATGGATGAATCTCAAAATCATTATTCTGACTGAAAGGAGCCAGACAGAAACAGAGTACATACTGTATGATTCCATTTATATAAAATTCTAGAAAATGAAAACTAGTATATAGCAACAGAAAGCAAAAACTAATATATAATAGAGATTTGGAGAGGTGGGAAGAGCAGGACAGATGGATTACAAAGCAGTGGAGTATGAAGAAACTTTTAGGGGTTTTATATATATAGATAGATATAGATATAGATATAGATACACATATATATATTTAATTGAGGGTTTCATGGGTATATACATGTTAAAACTGATACAATTGTGTACTTTAAATATATGCAGTTTATTGTACATCAACCATAACTCAATAAATGTTTTTAAAAGTGAAAAAAAATAGTGATGCCTAGGTCCCATCTCCAGAGCTTCTGATTTAATTTGTCTCAGATATGCCCTGGGCATCAGGATTTTCTAAAATTTCCAGGTGATTCTAATGTGCAGCAAGGTTTGAAACTCCCTGTATTCCCATTTCCACCACACTAATTAAAGCCCCTATCATCTTCATCTAAACTTATCCTGCTTCCTAAAGGACATCCTTCTTACAATCTTTCTTCCAAATCATTCTGAACACCATGGCTAGATAAGTCTAAAACAAAAATCAGATAGTGTCATTCTCTCTTAAAACCCTCTAAGACTTCCCTACTACCTTTAATATAATGTCCCAGATCCTTTATGAAGATCAGCCACTACTTTATTTCTTGCCATTTTCCTCTGACCCACTATTTTCCAGCTCTCTCGAACTTTTATCACTTCTTTGAATTTTCCAGTGCTCTCACCTCTGAGCTTCCAACATGCGGTTCCCTTGCCTGGAATACCTTTCATTTCATCTGTTCAACTCTTACTTATCCTTCATGTCTCAACATAAATGTCAGTTTTTATGGGAAACTTCCCTGATCTCTACACTAGATCACCAGATGATAACTCAGTACCTAGGACAATGCGTCACACACTTGACAAAAAGTTATAGTATCATCTACTTCTCCTCTGGTAAAAAAAATCATCATATTATTTTGTCCTTCTTTCCTACTGGACTGTAAAATCTGTAAAAACTGAGATTGTGTAAGTATGGTCCATTCTTGTATCTCTAGTGGCACATGGTACATGCTCATTCATTCATTCATTGAAGAGATTTTAATTGAGTGCCCACTGTGTGACAGGCACTGTTCTGGCAATGAGTATACTAGCCCAACAGGGATACTGCTCCTGTGAAGCTTATATTCCAGAGAAGAGAGAACATGATTAAGGAAGGTAGGAAGGAAGGATATAATAAATAAATATTTGCTTAGTACTTGTAAGTAAGTAGGAAGGGAGGGGGGAGGGGTGGAGAGAGAGAGAGAAAGAGAGACACCATTAGCTTCTTACTCCATGTTAAAGTTTTCAATGCCCTTTCTTTAAGGACGTTTACTCTATCTAATACCTATTCTTCCGTTTCTTAATGTCCAAATAAAGCTTTTCCAGGGTCAGCCTCACACAGTAGATGACCACTTACGTAGTTTGAGTTTAGAATCCCCAGAAAACTTTTCGTAATAAAAAATTTTTAAATACTTGCCCTCTCATACGTTACTTGATACCAAAATATCTTTCAAATGTGAAAAATACCTTTCATTGCACACTTAGAAGTGATGCTTCAAATATAATATTGTGGTGCCATAATTATGAATGAATAAAGAATAAATAAGAAAGCTGTTGAACCAGGTGATTCTTTTCAGGGTTGCCAACCTGTTGTACGATGGTTTAAGGACAACTTTCACAAGTCAAAAAAATATTGGGTTAAGGAGTAGGTATCAATGAAGAAAGAGAATACTCACAAGGCTAAAGTCAGCTATCAGAGATGATCATGGTCCCCTGATCTGTGCATCATCCACTGGGGAGCATTTTCTGGACTTGGCTTGAGTTTGACTCCAATGAAGAGAACATTTTACTCTTGGGTCTCTCTTCTTATAGAGCAAGTGTGAGATCACCATCTCACCTTGTCATTGAGTGGAATAAAGGTGCTATTTATGGAGCCAGGAATCTGGATTTAGGATGCTAACTACCTCAGTACCTGGGGCCTGTGGAGCCCTTGAGATATTATAATCCTCTGTGAGAGGAGGAGGATAAGTGTGGACAGGAAGCTGTCAGTGCCTTTGGAAGCTGAACTTGAGCACTGTCCCCCATTCAGGAAAAAGATGGACTCTCCCAGATTCCAGCCAGCTTATTGTCTAGGCAGCCTAGTATAGGCATCTGTATCATGTTTAGATGGCCTGCTTTTTGCAGTATGAATACTTTAAGGTTTTTTTTTTTTTTTTCGGAGGGGGGCAGTGTGGGGATGGAAGGACTGGAATGAGAGAAGAAATTAGGTAAGAAAGCCCAACCACATACATTCATAGGATGAAGAAAAAAAACATGAAAAAAATGAGGGTCTGGGGACACCGACTACAAATTTCATTGTTTTCCATTTTGTTTAGGAAATCCCTGCCAAATACTAATGGGGAATGGATAAATCCATGAGAGAATATATGTTGATATTATCTTCTAATTATAAAACCTGTAAAGCCTGTCACACTGCATGCCCTCTACAAATGCTGCCTGTCCTTGCTTCTAATAGTGATCCCAAAGCACTTAGTCAGTGTGTTCATCTTCTTGACACAACATTCCTTCCATTGCTTTCATCTATATAGACACATTTTTATTTTATTTATTTATTTATTTATTTTTGCGGTACGCGGGCCTCTCACTGTTGTGGCCTCTCCCGTTGCGGAGCACAGGCTCCGGACGCGCAGGCTCAGCGGCCATGGCTCACGGGCTCAGCCGCTCTGTGGCATATGGGATCCTCCCGGACCGGCGCACGAACCCGTATCCCCTGCATCGGCAGGCGGACTCTCAACCACTGCACCACCAGGGAGGCCCTATAGACACATTTTTCATCCAACACATTACATGATCATCCCTAACTTACAATTGAGAACCCCAGTGCATTGGGAACAGCTGCTTTGGAAATTTACCTTAAAGCATTTCTGTTTTAGGATCACATAGACTAACTTCCAAATCCTTTACTGAAACTTAAATCAATATAGACATTATGCATCTATTAGTTACTAAAGAACAGCCCACATTTCTTAATTAAAACTATCAAACAAAGAAATGCAAACATTAATTAACTATAAGATGCTGTAGCAAATATTTAAGTTCCAGAAACAACTTCAGAACTTTTATGTATATATAAATACATGAAACATTATATATTTGGGGGGAAGGAAAAATGATTCTGAAGTAATTGAGTACCACTTCTGATTCCATGTACTCAACATTCTATATTTTATCTTTTAAAGTTCTCTCATTTTACCGATAACAAAATTTTACATGAGTATGATTGTCCTGTAGATCAACCTTGGCATTTGCATTTGACAGTAATGTTTCTTGACTTAATGAATGCTGGCTTTATTTTCAGGGCTGACTTCTTAAGCCACCTAAGGAGATGCTTTGACTAGCATATGGTGTTTCTTGCAAGGATTTTAAACATTAATTTACAAGGTAATTGAAAAAGGTGTCTTCATAAACAACTGCTTTTAACATGAATACATGTCTGTGAGCATCTCTTTACCAGAAAGCTTGACTGTTCTTCATCCAGTGGGTGCTTGGGCTCATGTTTCCTGTTTGTAACTGTATTCACTCAAGGGAGAGCTACTGGAAATGAGACTTGGACTATCTCTTTACTATAATATGAAAGAGAGAATGATTTTCATTTTCTTTTTAATGTATATATATTATTTTTCAGATTCTTTTCCCTTATAGGTTATTACAAAATATTGAGTATAGTTCCCTGTGCTATACAGTAGGTCCTTGTTGGTTATCTATTTTATATATAGTAGTGGGTATATGTTAATCCCAATCTCCTAATTTATCCCTCCCCCCTTCCCCTTTGGTGACCATAAATTTGTTTTCTATGTCTGGGGGTCTGTGTTTTATAAATAAATTCATTTGTATCATTTTTTTCAGATTCCACATATAGGCAATATCATATGATATTTGTCTTTCTCTGTCTGGCTTACTTCACTTGGTATGATAATCTCTACGTCCATCCATGTGGCTGCAAATGGCATTATTTCATTCTGTTTTTTTGGCTGAGTAGTATCCCATTGTATATATATACACTATATCTTCTTTATCCATTCATCTGTTGATGGACATTTAGGTTGCTTCCATGTCTTGGCTGTTATAAATAGTGCTGCAGTGAACATTGGGGTGCATGTATCTTTTCGAATTAGAGCTTTCATCTTTTCTGGATATATGCCCAGGAGTGGGGTTGCAGGATCATATGGTAACTCTATTTTTAGTTTTTAAAGTAACCTCCATACTGTTTTCCATAGTGGCTGCACCAGTTTACATTCCCACCAACAGTGTAGGAGTGTTCCTTTTTCTCCATACCCTCTCCAGCATTTGTTGTTCATAGACTTTTTGATGATGGCCATTCTGACCGGAGTGAGGTGATGCCTCCTTATAGTTTTGATTTGCATTTCTCTAATAATTAGTAATGACCCTATAAACTTCTGCTTGTCTGTGCTAGAAGAGAGAACACTATCTCAATTAGCTTTGCATGGTTTATTCTTGGCAGTGTTAAGGGACAACATTAATTGACTTGAAGACAAAAGGCTCATAGTTCTTCTTAATGAATATTGCCCAAATCTGGAAATACAGAGTTAACAATGCAGTTCTAAAAAGTAGCTTCTTTAGACAGAAAATAACACTTAATAATCAATATGGAACCAGGTTAAAACTCAGATACAGTCCAAACCAAAGGCATTCACATATTAAGCCCGAGGAGATGGATTGCAGATCTGCCTTTGAGGGTGCAATCTAATACTCCTTATTTTCCCTCAAAGAAATGTAGTCAAAATGCTTTCCCTCTCCAGGTGCTGTGCCAGGCACATGCTGTGCAGGCACTGTCAAAAGTGGATGTTACTGTAGCTAAACTCATTTCCTGCCTAAATCAGTCCTAAGTTCCCAGTACCTTTCTTCCTAATGTTTACCTTTCCTGCCAATGCCTTGTAGTAACCTCACCCTTCATCTTTCAGAGAAAAGAAAACACTCAATCCCATTTATCAATTATTAAGTAGTAACCAATACTGCTGGCCCTTGTTTGCCTTCCTGTGACCGTCCATTCACTCTTCTGGTGACATAGTAATACCTCATTTGCCTCGGACCGCACGTCAGGAGCCTTCAGAAGGCGATTAATCATTATTCTGAGGCAACAGACCATGTACAGCAGCCTGAGAAAGTGAAGACAGAAGGGTTCAAGATGAAGTTCAGTTTCATAAGGCCAGCTCCACATAACTGAATTGATGACTGAGTTCTCCCTCTTTCCCCTTTGTCTGCAAGTTGTCTCAGATTTTAAAATTAACGTCTATTGAGGTCTAAGTGAGTAATAGCTACTGCTGATAGCCCAGAACTTTGGGGAAAAGTGCTGATAGGAGCCCTCTGATTTAGAGAAATAAGCTACTAGAATATGTCAAAACACACAAATACTCACAGTGGATCATCAACAGTGGAATATCAAGAATTGTTAATATCCTTGGGGAAAATATGTTGAATTTCTACAGATAATCAATTTGTATTTACTCATGGTTGTTTATGCAGTCAGTTGGCAAGGATTTATTGAGTGTCTATGTGTCCAGTATGTCAGCAGTTTCAAGGAGAGGGAAAACAAAAGGAACTCTAGTATTATAGCAAGTCAGCAAGCTACATGAAAATCCAAAGTTTCTTTTGAGGGAGGTTTCAAGTAGAATTCTAAGCCAGAGAATAATTTTTTCTTAATTATAATTTATATAGGTAATAATGATAATAACTAACACTATTGACAAAAATTAAAGCATTTGGAGGTTTAATAAGTTGCTCAAAGTCACAAAATGAGCATAACAAAGAAAGAAAAAACAGTTTAGGGGTTTTAAAGAACTAGAATATTTGCTTTCTCTAGAATCTGGATAAAACGTTTCCAGGAAATTAGGTTTCCTGCCTTGGTTTCTTCATATGTGAAACAGAAGAACTAAATGAGAAAATGTATAAGTAGCATGTAATAGCATAAATAGCACACAGTAAGCCTGTGTAAGTAGATGGTCTCTACTGCAGATGAACAGTTTGCTCCAGGCAGTAGAATAGCTCCTGCAGTCTTAGTAACAGAGGATGATCACACATTACAGGTGAAATTGAGCAAATCAAAGCTTCCACCTTTAAAAATATAAAAACTGAGCTGAGGAATAACCTGATTAATATACCTAAGCCAGTGGTTCTCAGTTAGGGCAATGTTGCCCCCCCCACCCCAACCCAGGGACATTTGGAGACATTTTTGGTTGTCACAATTTGGGGGAGATGATACTGGCATCTAATGGGGGGAGGCCTGGGGGGCTGCTGAACATTCCATAAGGCGCAGGTCAGCCCTCATAGCAAAGTATCATTTGGCTTAAAATGTATATAGCACTGAGGCTGAGAAAGCCTAGTCTAAGCTGATGGGCATAAATTAGGACATCAATTTTGCTTATGCTGTAATAGAAGCATTGAGGGTGTTACATGTAGAAGTGGATTTTCCCTAACATAGATTTGATGGAAAAAAAAAAAGGAGCTGGGTAACATAGCACATTTCTATGATACAGTATCTCCTTAGAAATTTAAAGAAACATCAAAAGCTAGGAGTGATTTTAGAGCAGTATCTTAGAGGGATAAACATGGAAGGATTTTATCAAACAGAGAATGAGGACTCCATAATGTAACATTAAACAATTTTCTAAGCCTGAATGCAAGACTATGGAGTCATACTGGGATTGGCACTTATAAGAGGACTAAATTTAAAAAGTGTTTCCACAGATGTATCTCTTGGTCTTTTAAAATTTAAGAGACAAGAAAAAATTGACTTAAAACTCAATGTATTTGATTAGAGTGAGATTTTAATTAAAGGACAAAAAAGACAAAAAGGGCTTTAATCAGGGAATGGTGGCTCTTTTGCATTGTGAAGCTTTTACTTATTTATGGACATGCACACATACAAAGAGACTAAATACAGAAGGAGAGACGTGTTGTGAGGCCCAAAGAGTAAATATGGCAACTTCAGTGTTTTAGTTAAAGATGGCATGTAGAGACATCCGACTGGTAGTGAAAACTAGAGTAGTAGCTAATAGTCATGTACAGACAAACAAAGATTTTGTTAATTTTACCATTCTGAATAACAACAAAAAAAGATGAAAAATAAAAAGAGAATTGTAACATGCTTTTGCATAGTGTTTTACAGTATACCAAGTGCTCTGACATTATCTCCTTTATTTATAGAGTCATGTGGGAAAAATTTATTTTTTTCATAATGACTGTTTACTCCCAGGTGTCCAAAACATTTGGCTTCTGGTAATAGAGCTCACCTGAACTACTCAGTGAATGTGCGGATTCCAAGAGCTCAAGCAGCAGTAATGATAATCTAAAAACATCTAACTCACTAATGGTAGTAAGAAGTGGATGGAAGATATAACGTACATCTGAAGACAGCCTATCATACCACCAACCTAATGCACTGGAAAATAAGTGGATAACTCTAGCTGCTGAAATTCACAGGGAGCCATATAAACCTGATAAATCACTGATAGAGGCTGTAAACTTGCCAACAAATCAATCACAATATCTTTGCAATCCCTTTCTGTTTGTAAGTAAAATAACAACACTGGGTATTTGAAAAAGAAGCCATCATTGTTTGCTTAAAATCAGTTCTTGAGGTGGTGAAAGATACCCTGGTCACCATTCATTAGCAAGGCCTTCATTATATCATTTACAGCATGCATTTGGAAGAAGGATTCTTTACATATGAATATGATAATGCTAACCCATTATCAGTAGGGCATACATTTTGAGCTGTTTATCTAGTAGTTAAGACAAGTTTGTATTAAGTAAGTTATATACTCCTGTCTCGCTTCAAGATGCAACAGGACTGAGGACATTATTTACGGTACAGGTTATCTTTTCATCATACATAATTAATAAATAGGAGGATAAAACTCTGGCAAATCCCTAGGTTTCCTTTTAGCAACTGTGATATGCTTAGGACAAATTGGAAAGGATTCCAATTGTTAGATACATAATACTTGTGAGGATGATAGAATCTTGGAGCTAGGCAAAACCTTAAGAATATCTAGTACCATTCTATATTTGCAAATGAGAAAGCTAAGATTCAGGGAGATTAAGAGACTCATCCAAGTATACGTAGCTAACGTCGTGGCTTATCGGGGTCTAGAATTCAGAGTTCCAAGCTGCCAATTCAGCGATCTTTCCATCATACCATACTGTCCTAAGATCATATTTGGTTCTACCACTACCTTTGTAACACAAAAATATCTCATGCCAACCCACCAAGAGCATTAGTACAGAGGTGCTCTGTGAACTTCCTTGAATCAGCCTGCAAGAGATAAGACTTCGAGTTCATGTCAACCGCTTACACCATCTCAGAATTACCAGTTCTTTCATCACCACCCAATGAAAGAATGCATGGGGAGCCCCATCATTCAAATTTTTACATCCCCTTGAGTGTCCTGGGGTTGTTCATATTCTCAATCCTGATTCAAAAGTGTAGACTTGGGCAAAAGGCCATCTACTGATTAAATAGCACATAAAGTAATTTTTAAAATTCAGATCTAGAATATCCTTTAATAATCATTTGTCTTTAATTATTATATTTCCACAAGCTGCTTTCTAGTCCTAAAACAACTTTACAAGATTAAGAATATGCTTCTACTATATTTTGGCATTTCACTATATAGGACAAAGATGCGAACACGACTGTGAGGTGAACAAACTGAATTTGAGCGGCCTAAATGCAAATTAAGAGAAAAGTTACTCAGAGAAAGTCACCTTTAATAACATCCAAAAGGCGTGGCAAACTGAAGTGTGGTTTGGGCAGATATGTGGGTGTAGTTGTGCAAAAGATTCTATTAGTGACCCCAATTCTCCACTTGTACCTGTATCTATACCTTTTGTCATATAACTCTGCAGTCCTTTCCAACAGAGCTGGGACATAATTCCTTACCCCCGGGTTTAGTCATGATGACATGCTTTGGCCAATGGGATTAGCAAATGTGATAGAGTCTTAAAAAGTGCTTGCTGGGTTTGGCTCACTCATTCTTGTGCTTACACCTTCCCGGTGAGAAGTACATGCCTAACTTTGCTGCTCCCGGGGGCAGGAAGAAAGACATGCGAATCAGAACTGCTGCAGCTAAGGTATTCTAGATTGTCCAGCCTAGAGCAAAGCCCATCCAACCCCAAGGATGTTTTTGTGTGACTAAATGAATGAATGAATCAGTGCAGGAAACCAAACTCTAAAGCAAGATCAGACTAGTGGTTAGTCTAAACAATGAACTGGAACTGGAAGCTGTGAAAGCCAAGGTATGAGTGTGTGTGTGTGTAGCGTGGTAGGGGGTGTGAAATTTAGGCAGTCCCTAGCAAGAGTAAGCACAAACAGGATGAAGTAATATAACTAGGAGGGTGCAGATCTGCAAGAAAACACTGTTGATGAGGCTTGTGTGACCGAGTGGCATGAGGGACTGTTTGAGACCTTTTCCTTCCATAGAGATTTTAGAATAAAGTAGACATTGTAGCTGAAATCAAACCTTATTTGGAACAAAGACAAATTTTCCCAGACTGCATTTAAAAAAGACTTAGTTTTTGGCTCAAAGATTCCATGCCACCTGGCATTTTCCATAAAGAGAAAAACTAGGGATACTGAGAGGGAAGAGAGCAGTTCTCTTGGAGGTATGCCTAGGGTCCATCTGCAAATGGAAATATGATTACAAACCTTGAGCACTATTCCTGGATCAGTGTTCATGTATTCCTGTGTTCCTCCTGTATTCCTAAAGGGAGATTATCCCTTCACCTCACATTCCTGAGAAAGAACAGGAGGGGGGTCACTCTTGGTTACTCCCTCAATATTGAGAAAACTAGTCAATATTTGGGTTGGTCTACAAGTGGGAGCTGATATCTTTATCATTGGTAATATTGCTCTGCCTCCTAAGGTACTGGGGAGAGATGGGAAGTGCAAGAGACAGTATCTCTTAAGAAATGCCTGACTATTCAAATTCCCAGTTTTCACTTTCTGAAGCTTATGGAAAGATGGGTACCTCCTGTGCCAACAGGTCCCAGAGACAGGCTGCAGAATGGCTAGGATACTGCTCACTTGGAGCAGAGGTGCTCACAGAAAAGTGGTGAATGTGGATGTGGTGGGAGACACCCAGCTGAGAGTCAGATAGCAGCTGTGCTAAGTCCCCCAGGGGAGCTGCTTGGAGGTGATTCCTTCATCAGCAGGGCTGTTGGGATCATCACCTGGCCACACCGAGTCTTTTGACAATAGGATGAATGCTCAGTGAAAAATTACACAATGAGCTCAATCAACTTGCCACTGGTGGTCATATAAAGAAATGACTTTTCTCTTTCACTGTTCCTTGTCTCCACACTGGAGGATGTGTAACCTGCTGGGAATAGGGAAGTGGGGTCAAGTAGACTATAGACCATGCCCCTCCTTCAAGCCTGCAGAGCAGTGGATCTCAACTCTATCATACTCGATGCCCTTCCACCCAGGTTTGTTTATTTGTTTGTTTGTGTGTGGTAAAATACACATAACATGTACCATCTCAACCATTTGTAAGTGCACAGTTCAGTAATGTTAAGTACATTCACATTGTTGTGAAACCAGTCTCCAGGATTCTTTTCATCTGACAGAACTGAAACTCCGTACCCATTAAACAATTACTCCTCATTCCTCCTCCCCCAAGCTCCGGGCAACCATCATTCTACTTTCTGTCTCTATGAATTTGACTCTTCTAGGTACCTATATAAGTGGAATCATACAGTATTTGTCTTTTTGTGACTGGCTTATTTCACTTACTTAATATCCTCGTTTCATCCATATTGAATCATATGTCAGAATTTCCTTCCTTTTTAAGGTTGAATAATATTTCACCATATATATATATGTGTGTGTGTGTGTGTGTGTGTGTGTGTGTGTGATATTATATATATCACATTTTGCTTATTTATTCATCTGTCAATGGACACTTGGGTTGCATCCACCTTTTGGCTATTGTGAGTAATGCTGCTATGAACATAGGTATACACATATCCCTTTGAGACCCTTTCAATTCTTTTGGGTACATACCCAGATGTGGAATTGCTGGATCATACAGTAATTCATTTTTAAATATTTTGAAGAATGCTCACTCCATTTTTAAAGAGATATTTTATAATGTGATGATTTAATATATGTATACATTGTGGATGATTATCACAATTAAGTTAATTAACACATCCATTACCTCACATAGTTACCATTTTTGGGTGTGTGTGTAGTGAGAACACTTATGATCCATTCTCTTTGCAAATTTCAACTATACAATGCAGTATTATTAACCATAATCACCATGCTGTACATCAGAGCCACAGAATTTATTCATCTTATAACTGAAAGTTTTTATCCTTTGACCAACATCTCCTCATTTGTTCCACCCCAGCCTCTGTCAATCACCATTCTAATCTGGTTCTATGAGTTCAACTTTTTTAGGTTCACATCACATTGTAGCCTTAAAGAAAATCATGTTGTACAACCTAAACATATATAATTTTTATTTGTCAATCATATCTCAATAAAGCTGGAAAAATTTTAAATAAAATGAAAAAATTAAGAAAAGAAGGAGATTCAGCTGGCCAGTCAGGGTGATGGGCTTTCCATCCTAGAACCATGGCCCAGTTTGTCCATAACCTCGCGGAGAAGGCCCCAGTGCTGTTCAACACCGCTGTGACTTACTCGAAGCCTCGACTGGCCACATTTTGGCACTACACCAAGGTTAAGCTGGTTCCTCCAACCTCTGCTGAGATCCCTACAGCTATTCAGAGCTTGAAAAAAATTATCAGTAGTGCTCAAACTGATAGCTTCAAACAGCTCACAGTTAAGGAAGCTCTACTGAATGGTTTGGTGGCCACTGAGGTGTGGATGTGGTTTTATGTTGGCGAGATCATAGGCAAGCGTGGCATCATTGGCTATGGTGTTTGAAGACCAATCTTTGCTTTATTATTTGGGTATTCTTGGACCATGTGTGAGCAGACTGCTATTTGAATAAAATAAGGCAATGTGTCAAAAAAAAAAAAAAGAAAAGAAAAGGAGAAATATTTTATATCATCCTCTGTGCTCTACTGAGATGAAATTCAAGGGTAATATAAGTAAGTTTTAAAAATCTGCATAGTATCCTGTGATCTAAAGGAGAAATAAGAGGAAAGTAATTTATAATATAAAATATATTTCAAGTAAATGTTTCAGCACAATCACACTACAAAGAGTCAGATGTTTACTTCTACTTATAATAAATGAATTTGGATTTAAAATAAATAAGAAATTTTAAATGCATATTACTAAGTGAAAGGAACCTATCTGAAAAGGCTACATTCAATATGTTTTAGCATTCTAATTCCAACTATATGACATTCTGGAAAAGGCAAAATCATGGAGACGGTAAAAAGATGAGTGATGGCCAGAGGTTAGAGGGGAGGGAGGGATGAATAGGTGGAAAGAAGGATATTTAGGGCAGTAAAACTATTCTGTACAGTACTGTAATGGTGGATACATGTCCTTATACATTTATCAAAACCCACAGAACAATGTACATCACCATGAATCCTAATATAAACTAAGGATTTAGGGACTTCCCTGGTGGTCCAGTGGTTAAGACTTCACGCTTCCACTGCAGGGGGCACAGGTTCGATCCCTGGTCAGGGAAGTTCTGTGCCACGGGGCGCGACCAAAAATAAAAAATAAAAAAATAAAAATAGGGCTTCCCTGGTGGTGCAGTGGTTGAGAGTCCGCCTGCCAATGCAGGGGACACGTGTTCATGCCCCTGTCCGGGAAGATCCCACATGCCGCGGAGCGGCTGGGCCCGTGAGCCATGGCCGCTGAGCCTGCGTGTCCAGAGCCTGTGCTCCGCAACGGGAGAGGCCACAACAGTGAGAGGCCTGCGTACCGCAAAAATAATAATAATAAAAATAAAAAAAATAAGGATATAGGGTGATAATGATGTGTCAGTGTAGGTTCACTGATTATAACAAATATACCACACTCTAATGTGGGGTGTTGATGGTGGGGGAGGCTGTGCAGGGGAGGAAGTAGAAATATCTGCATTTCCTGCTCAATTTTACTGTGAACCTGAAGCTGGTCTAAAAAATAACATTGATAGTAATAACAACAACAACAATAATAATAATATCCAAAAGCCCAAACCAGGTCATTTTCAATTACAAAAAAAGAAATAGGATAATATGCAATTGAATATTGTTAAAACTTCAAACGTTTTGGACATTTTGAAATAAAGGCTATATAGTTATATTCGTGTATAGTAGTGGAATCTCCATAGTGGGGACCGGTTCATAATGCAGACTGATTTAGGTGTGTTGTGTTGGCCACTCAAATATGAGCGGCATTGCCATTGATAGCATGATTTTCCAGATTGGTAAACAGTTTCTAATAGAATTTTTTTAAAAAGTCACTCTTTCCTCAGTGTATATGATAGTAACATTTACATTCCTGGAAAATTCAGTGATTATTAAAACTGTGCAAAATATTTTTTAAATTAAAAAATGGAATTATGCTCTACATTTAATAATTATCAACAGGTTATTGCCATGATGAATGTCCAGTGGGACATTGAAAGTAATGCAGAAGTAAGATAATTTTTCATGAGTTAGGTTTGTCCCACACACTGTCTATCAATTCTGACCTCCTCCTACTACATGTCAATAATGCTCCCCCCAAAACAATGGGACCATACACCCACAAATTTCCTTAACAATAGCAGTTGTCTCAAATGATGTCACTTACAAATAATCAAACTAAAAGTTCTTTTAAAACATGATACTTAGATAAAACATTTCCATTTTTAATGTTCCTCAGAATGGGGCACATTGAATTAATCTAAAGAACCAAACAAAAAGCTCCCACACAACAATAGTAAAGAATATTTGTAGTATCCACTGAATAAGTACATAAACTTGGTCTCTAAAATTGACACCAGTGAATCGTATTTCAAATCCAACAGATTTTAGGTAAATTTTGCATAATTTAAAAGAGGTAATAATTTTTTTTACAGTCTTTGACACTGTTAAGAATTTTTTGTGTCAATGCTAATAATTTCAGTGCATACAAGATGAAAGCGAGGCAATACAAGACTTTTGAGACAACTAATGCTTAATGCCAAGTATAGAGAATATCTTTTAAAATTTTTTAAAAAACTTTTTATTTGGAAATAATTTCAACCTTACATAAGAGGTTCATAAATAGTATGGAAAATTCCTATGTGCTCTTTATCTAGATTCATTAGTTGATAAAATAAATGGGGAAGAATATTAACATTCTCTCTGCCTCTGGATAGATAGATAGATACATAGATAGATAGATAGATACCGATATATTTTTTTCTGAATTACTTCAGAGTAAGTTGCAGAGATAATGCCCCTTTACCCCTAGATATATAAATCTATGTTCCCCAAGAACAAGAATATTATCTTACATAATCATATCAAGAAATTTAACATCAATACAGTACTATTATTTAATCTTTAATCCACATTTCAGTTTTGCCAATTGAATAATGCCTTTTATAACAATTCTTTTAAAGTCTAGGATCCTGTCCAAGATCTCATATTACATTTAATTGTCTTATTGCTTTAGTCGCCTTTAATCTGAAACAGTTATGCTGCCTTTTTTTCCCCCAGTCCTTTGAGCTTTATTTTTTAAATTTTTTTCTAATTTTTGAATTTTATTTTATTTATTTTTTTATACAGCAGGTTCTTATTAGTCATCAATTTTATACACATCAGTGTATACATGTCAATCCTAATCGCCCAGTTCATCACACCACCAGCACCACCCCCCCGTGGCTTTCTCCCCTTGATGTCCATACGTTTGTTCTCTACATCTGTGTCTCAAACTCTGCCCTACAATCCGGTTCATCTGTACCATTTTTCTAGGTTCCACATACATGCGTTAATATACGATATTTGTTTTTCTCTTTCTGACTCACTTCACTCTGTATGACAGTCTCTAGATCCATCCACATCTCAACAAATGACCCAATTTCGTTCCTTTTTATGGCAGAGTAATATTCCATTGTATATATGTACCACAACTTCTTTATCCATTCATCTGTCGATGGGCATTTAGGTTGCTTCCATGACCTGGCTATTGTAAATAGTGCTGCAATGAACACTGGGGTGCATGTGTCTTTTTGAATTATGGTTTTCTCTGGGTATATGCCCAGTAGTGGGATTGCTGGATCATATGGTAATTCTATTTTTAGTTTTTTAAGGAACCTCCATACTGTTCTCCATAGTGGCTGTACCAATTTACATTCCCACTAACAGTGCAAGAGGGTTCCCTTTTCTCCACACCCTCTCCAGCATTTGTTGTTTGTAGATTTTCTCATGATGCCCATTCTAACTGGTGTGAGGTGATACCTCATTGTAGTTCTGATTTGCATTTCTCTTATAATTAGTGATGTTGAGCAGCTTTTCATGTGCTTCTTGGCCATCTGTATGTCTTCATTGGAGAAATGTCTATTTAGGTCTTCTGACCATTTTTGGATTGGGTTGTTTGTTTCTTTAATATTGAGCTCCACAAGCTGTTTATATATTTGGGGGATTAATCCTTTGTTTGTTGATTCGTTTGCAAATATTTTCTCTCATTCTGAGGGTTGTCTTTTCGTCTTTTTTATGGTTTCCTTTGCTGTGCAAAAGCTTTGAAGTTTCATTAGGTCCCATTTGTTTATTTTTGTTTTTATTTCCATTACTCTAGGAGGTGAATCAAGAAAGATCTTGCTGTGATTTATGTCAAATGGTGTTAGGGAGTGTTCTAATTTCATTCTTTTACATGTAGCTGTCCAGTTTTCCCAGCACCACTTATTGAAGAGACTGTCTTTTCTCCACTGTATATCCTTGCCTCCTTTGTCATAGATTAGTTGACCATAGGTGCTTGGGTTTATCTCTGGGCTTTCTATCTTGTTCCATTGATCTGTTTTTGTGTTTTTGTGCCAGTACCATATTGTCTTGATTACTGTAGCTTTGTAGTATAGTCTGAAGTCACAGAGTCTGATTCCTCCTGCTCCATTTTTTTCCCTCAAGACTGCTTTGGCTATTCGGGGTCTTTTGTGTCTCCATACAAATTTTAAGATTTTTTTATTCTAGTTCCATAAAAAAAGCCATTGGTAATTTGATAGGGATTGCATTGAATCTGTAGATTGCTTTGGGTAGTATAGTCATTTTCACAATATTGATTCTTTCAATCCAAGAACATGGTATATCTCTCCATCTGTTGGTTATCATCTTTAATTTCTTTCATCAGTGTCTTATAGTTTTCTACATACAGGTCCTTTGTCTCCCTAGGTAGGTTTATTCCTAGGTATTTTATTCTTTTTGTTGCAATGGCAAATGGGAGTGTTTCCTTAATTTCTCTTTCAGATTTTTCATCATTAGTGTATAGGAATGCAAAATATTTCTGTGCATTAATTTTGTATCCTGCTACTTTACCAAATTCATTGATTAGCTCTAGTAGTTTTCTGGTGGCATTTTTAGGATTCCCTATGTATAGTATCATGTCATCTGCAAACAGTGACAGTTTTACTTCTTCTTTTGCAATTTGTATTCCTTTTATTTCTTTTTTCTTCTCTGATTGCCGTGGCTAGGACTTCCAAAACTATGTTGAATAATAGTGGTGAGAGTGGACATCCTTGTCTTGTTCCTGACCTTAGAAGAAATGCTTTCAGTTTTTCACCACTGAGAATGATGTTTGCTGTGGGTTTGTCATATATGGCCTTTATTATGTTGAGGTAGGCTCCCTCTATACCCACTTCCTGGAGAGTTTTTATCATAAATGGGTGTTGAATTCTGTCAAAAGATTTTTCTGCATTCATTGAGATGATCATATGGTTTTTCTTCTTCAATTTGTTAATATGGTGTATCACATTGATTGATTTGCGTATATTGAAGAATCCTTGCATCTCTGGGATAAATCCCACTTAATCATGGTGCATGATCCTTTTAATGTGTTGTTGGATTCTGTTTGCTAGTATTTTGTTGAGGATTTTTACATCTATATTCATCAGTGATATTGGTCTGTAATTTTCTTTTTTTTTTGTATCTTTGTCTGGTTTTGGTATTGGGGTGATGGTGGCCTCATAGAATGAGTTTGGGAGTGTTCCTTCCTCTGCAATTTTTTGGAAGAGTTTGAGGAGGATGGGTGTTAGCTCTTCTCTAAATGTTTGATAGAACTCATCTGTGAAGCCATCTGGTCCTGGACTTTTGTTTGTTGGAAGATTTTAATCACATTTCATTACTTGTGATTGGTCTGTTCCTATTTTCTATTTCTTCCTGGTTCAGCCTTGGAAGGTTATACCTTTCTAAGAATTTGTCCATTTCTTCCAGGTTGTCCATTTTATTGGCATAGAGTTGCTTGTAGTAGTCTCTTAGGATGCTTTGTATTTCTGCGGTGTCTGTTGTAACTTCTCCTTTTTCATTTCTAATTTTATTGATTTGAGTCCTCTCCCTCTTTTTCTTGATGAGTCTGGCTAATGGTTTATCAATTTTGTTTATCTTCTCAAAGATCCAGCTTTTAGTTTGATTGATCTTTGCTATTGTTTTCTTTGTTTCTATTTCATTTATTTCTGCTCTGATCTTTATGATTTCTTTCCTTCTGCTCACTTTGGGTTTTGTTTGTTCTTCTTTCTCTAGTTCCTTTAGGTGTAAGGTTAGATTGTTTATTTGAGATTTTTCTTGTTTCTTGAGGTGAGATTGTATTGCTATAAACTTCCCTCTTAGGACTGCTTTTGCTGCATCCCATAGGTTCTGGATCGTCGTGTTTTCATTGTCATTTGTCTCTAGGTATTTTTTGATTTCCTCTTTGATTTCTTCAGTGATCTCTTGGTTATTTAGTAACCTATTGTTTAGCCTCCATGTGTTTGTGTTTTTTTGTGGTTTTTTCCCCTGTAATTGATTTCTAATCTCATAGCGTTGTGGTCAGAAAAGATGCTTGATATGATTTCAATTTTCTTAAATTTACTGAGGCTTGATTTGTGACCCAAGACGTGATCTATCCTGGAGAATGTTCCATGCGCACTTGAGAAGATAGTCTAATCTGCTGTTTTTGGATGGAATGTCCTATAAATATCAATTAAATCTATCTGGTCTATTGTGTCATTTAAAGCTTGTGTTTCCTTGTTAATTTTCTGTTTGGATGATCTGTCCATTGGTGTAAGTGAGGTGTTAAAGTCCCCCAGTATTATTGTGTTACTGTCCATTTCCTCTTTTAGAGCTGTTAGCAGTTGCCTTATGTATTGGCGTGCTCCTATGTTGGGTGCATATATATTTATAATTGTTATATCTTCTTCTTGGATTGATCCCTTGATCATTACATAATGTCCTTCCTTTTCTCTTGTAACTTTCTTTATTTTAAAGGCTATTTTATCTGATATGAGTATTGCTACTCCAGCTTTCTTTTGATTTCCATTTGCATGGAATATCTTTTTCCATCCCCTCACTTTCAGTCTGTATGTGTCCCTAGGTCTGAAGTGGGTCTCTTGTAGACAGCATTTATATGGGTCTTGTTTCTGTATCCATTCAGCAAGCTTGTGTCTTTTGGTTGGAGCACCTAATGCATTCACGTTTAAGGTAATTATGGATATGTATGTTCCTATGACCATTTTCTTAATTGTTTTGGGTTTGTTTTTGTAGGTCCTTTTCTTCTCTTGTGTTTCCCACTTAGAGAAGTTCCTTTAGCATTTGTTGTAGAGATGTTTTGGTGGTGCTGAATTCTCTTAACTTTTGCTTGTCTGTAAAGCTTTTGATTTCTCCATCGAATCTGAATTAGATCCTTGCTGGGTAGAGTAATCTTGGTTGTAGATTCTTCCCTTTCCTCACTTTAAGTATATCATGCCACTCCCTTCTGGCTTGTAGAGCTTCCGCTGAGAAATCAGCTGTTAACCTTATGGGAGTTCCCTTTTATTTTATTTGTCATTTTTCCCTTGTTGCTTTCAATAATTATTCTTTGTCTTTAATTTTTGCCAGTTTGATTACTATGTGTCTCAGCATGTTTCTCCTTGGGTGTATCCTGTATGGGACTCGCTGCGTTTCCTGGACTTGGGTGGTTATTTCCTTTCCCATGTTAGGGAAGTTCTCGACTATAATCTCTTCAAATATTTTCTCTGGTCCTTTCTCTGTCTCTTCTCCTTATGGGACCCCTATAATGCGAATGTTGTTGGTTTAATGTTGTCCCAGAAATCTCTTAGGCTGTCTTCATTTCTTTTCATTCTTTTTTCTTTATTCTGTTCCACAGCAGTGAATTCCACCATTCTGTCTTCCAGGTCACTTATCCATTCTTTTGCCTCAGTTATTCTGCTATTGATTCCTTCTAGTATAGTTTTCATTTCAGTTATTGTATTGTTCATGTCTGTTTGTTTGTTCTTTAATCCTTCTAGGTCTTTGTTAAACATTTCTTGCATCTTCTTGATCTTTGCCTCCATTCTTTTTCCGAGGTCCAGGATCATCTTCACTATCATTATTCTGAATTCTTTTTCTGGAAGTTTGCCTATCTCCATTTCATTTAGTTGTTTTTCTGTGTTTTTTTCTTGTTCCTTCATCTGGTACATAGCCCTCTGCCTTTTTATCTTGTCTATCTTTCTGTGAATGTGGTTTTTGTTCCACAGGCTTCAGGATTGTAGTTCTTCTTGCTCCTGCTGTCTGCCCTCTCTGCTGCCTTTCTTTGTCTTTTATAACATTGACATTTTAAAAGAATTATTGAATGACCCTTCATTTGGATTTGTCTGATGTTTTCTAATGATTATATTCAGATTATGTGTTTTTGACAGTAATACCCAAAAGGTAATGTGTGTCCTTCTCAGTACATCTCATCCAGTTTTAAAGTGATTAGAGAATATCTTCACTTGAAAAAAGATCTAGGAAAAGGAAGCTTATTTACCAATAAAACATGCTGCTCAATTTGGTGCTTTTCATACATAAGCAAAAAAAAAAATAAGTCGATTTAACCTAAATACAGTATTTTCTTTGAAAAGCAAAAGTCTGTCCCTTATCAACATAACTTATTGAATATCACCTTTATTGACATGAGCTGAGAGTTTTGAATTCAGATTTAAATTATGTTGACAATTAATATGCATGATGATATGTCCTGTCAAAAGCCTAGGTGGAAATTGGCTAGTGGTCAAAGGATATTGCTTTACAGTCAGTGTGCTTGTGGATTACGTGCATCAGAAGGAAGGAGACCACCTTATGAGACTATGTATTGGGTCTTTGTGAAGGGTTAGCTGCAAAGTGCTTTCCTGCAGCTCAATGAAATGAAAAGGATGAGATTCATTTTTCTCTCATTTTGCTTCCATCTGATTCTGTTCTGCTAGCAAAGTACTTGAAGGAAAGCATCTATTAATCTTGGAACAACCACTGAATTTAATTACCATGTCTAATGTTAGCTTGTACAAAGTGTTATAAGGATATGTTTTCTTCCATAAGAAGTACAGTACAATATGTTCTTCTATTTCAAATCCCTTTCACTTAATTCCAGTGCTCTGACAGGAAAAAGCAGTAGTGTTGCTGACCTTCATATTCAGGCTGCTCTGTCTCACAGAACTACACACCTGAGAAAAATCACATTCTACTTGCCTTCATCTCAACATGCTGCTATATAGAACTATTTCCGTTTGTTCTCTCCCCCTCCCCCAAAAAAATACAGAATGAGGAGAGCATGAATAATTGTTGCATTCCAAGAGACCATGATGAATTTTATTAGTGTACAAAGCATATTGCATGAATTTACCAGGGGTCTTTATTCTGAGCTCACATATGTTCTACAAAGCTGTTATTTTAAACTGCTCATAGAGTGGTGCTGAGTGGCTCATTCCACTTCCTTGTATGGCCATTTGCTTTTGTGGGTGGGGTGGTGGGTGGGTATTAAACTCCACATGCTGTGATGGGAATCTATACAAAGTTTTTACTTTTCTGCACATTTTTAGGAGAAGAAAGTAGAAATGAAAACAGAAAGTCATATTGATTCTCTCTGGGAGTTTCTTGAATTAAGAGGCTATTTAAAACTGGAAGGTTATTTGATGGTATGTTTGGTATTTGGGTACAGGGTCAACATGTACATGGAAAACAAAACTATTGATGGTTGTGAAATGATGACCCTCCATCTTCCCGAGGGAGTGAAGGAAAGAAAATTAACTATAATCACAATGCTGTGCATTAGATCTCCAGAACTTATTCATCTTCTAACTGCATGTCTGTACCATTTGACCAACATCTCTGTACCCCCTGGCCTGAGCCAAGTCCAGCTCCTGCTGGCCCACCAAAAGCACCCAGAACACACAGTCTACACAAGGGACACTCCTACACAAGGCCACACCTTCAAGATTTGGAAAGGTAGCTATTTCACCTAATTCATAAAAACAAACACAGAAAATCAAAAAATGAGACAGAGGAATATGCTCCAAATGAAAGAACAAGGTAAAACCAAGAAAAACCCTAAATAAATTATTTACCTGATAAAATTTCAAAGTAATAGTCATAAAGATGCTTACCAAACTCAGGAGAAGAATGGAGGAACACAGAGAGAATTTCAACAAAGAGTTAGAAAATATAAGAAAGAACCCATCGGAGCTGAAGAATATAGTAACTGAAACAAAAAATACACCAAAGAGAATCAAAAGCAGGTTAGATGATACAGAAGACTAGATTAGCCATCTGAAGGACAGAAAAATGGAAATCACCCAATCATAACAGCAAAAAGAGAAAAGAGTTTTTAAAAATGAGGATAGGGCCTCCCTGGTGGCGCAGTGGTTGAGAGTCCGCCTGCCGATGCAGGGTATACGGGTTCGTGCCCCGGTCTGGGAGGATCCCATATGCCGCGGAGCGGCTGGGCCCGTGAGCCATGGCCGCTGGGCCTGTGCATCCGGAGCCTGTGCTCCGCAACGGGAGAGGCCACAACAGTGAGAGGCCCGCATACCGCAAAAAGGAAAAAAAAAAAAAAATGAGGATAGTTTAAGGGACCTCTGGGACATTATCAAGTATACTAGCATTCACATTATAGGGGTCCCAGAAGGAGAGGAGAGAAAGGGGCAGAAAACTTATTTGAGGAATTAATGGCTGAAAGTTTTCCTAACTCAGGTAAGGAAACAGATATTCAGGTCCAGGAAGTACAGAAAGTCCCTAACAAGATGAACCCAAAGAGATGCACACCAAGACATTTTATAATGAAAATGGTAGTAATTAAAGATAAAGAGAAAATTTTGAAGACAGCAAGAGAAAGATAACTAGTCACATACAAGAGAACCTCCATAAGGGTATCAGCTGATTTTTCAGCAGAAAGTATTCAGGCCAGAAGGGAGTGGCATGATATATAATATTTAAATTGCTGAAAGGAACCAAGAATACTCTACCTGGCGAATATAGCATTCAGAATCAAAAGAGAGATAAAGAGATTTAAGGACAAGCAAAAACTAAAGGAGTTCATCACCACTAAACCAGCCTTACAAAAAATGTTAAAGGGTCTTCTTTAAGCAGGAAAGAAAGGGTAATAACTAGAAATAAGAAAGTATATGAAAGAAAAAAATTCAAATGGTAAAGGCAAATATATAGATCAGCTGCTTAAAAAGCTAGTATGAAGGTTAAATGACAAAAGTAGTAAAATCAACTATAACTACAAGAAATTTTTGAGATACACAGAATAAAAAGGTGTAAAATATGCTGTCAAAAACAAAATGTGGGGTTGGGGAGTAAAAATGTAGTGCTTTTACAATGCATTCAAACATAAGCGACTATCAGCTTAAAATAAACTGCTATATATATAGGTCGATATATGTAAACCTCATGTTAACTATAAACCAAAAACCTACAATAGCTACACAAAACATAAAGAGAAAGGAACCTAAACATAACAGTAAAGGAAATCATCAAACCGCAAGGGAAGAGACCAAGAGAAGAAAGGAGCAAAGAAGAATTACAAAAACACCCACAATACAATTAACAAAATAGCAATAAGTACGTACCTATCAAAAATCACTTTAAATGTAAATGAACTAAATGCTCCAATCAAAGGACATAGAGTGGCTGAATGGATAAAAAATCAAGACCCATCTATGTGCTGGGTCTAAGAGACTCACTTCAGATCTAAAGAAACACACAGAGTGAAAGTAAAGGGATGGAAAAGATATTCCATGCAAATGGAACAACAAGAAAGCTGGGGTAGCAATAGCCATATCAGACAAAATAAACTTTTAAACAAATACTGCAACAAAAGACAAAGAAGGGCATTCCATAACAATAAAGAGGTCAATCCAAGAAGAGGATATAACATTTGTAAATATTTATGCGTCCAACACAGGAGCACCTAAATATATAAAGCAAATATTAACAGACATAAAGGGAGAAATTGACAGTAATACAATAATAGTATGGGACTTTAATACCCTACTTACATCAATGGACAGATCATCGAGACAGAAAATCAATAAGGAAAAAGTGGCCCTAAACAACACATTATACCAAATGAACTTAATAGATGTACACAGAATATTCCATCCCCAAACTGCAGAATATGTTCTTTGCAAGCCCACATGGAACATGCTCCAGGACAGGTCACATGTTAGACCACAAAACAAGTCTCAATAAATTTAAGAGTATTAAACTCATATCAATCCTCTTTTTTGACCACAACGATACAAAACTAGAAATTAATTTCAAGAAGAAAACTGAAAAAAACCACAAACGTGAAGAATAAACAACGTGCTACTAAACAGCCAATGAATCAATGAAGAAAAGAAGAAATCAAAAAATACCATGAGACAAATGAAAATGGAAACAAAACTTTCCAAAATCTATGAGACTCAGCAAAAGTAGTTCTAAGAAGGAAGTTCATAGCAGTATAGGGCTACCTCAAGAAACAGGAAAAATCTCCAATAAACGAACTGTACACCTAAAGGAACTAGAAAAAGAAGAACTAATGAAGCCCAGAGTTAGTAGAAGGAAGGAAATAATAAAAATCAGAGCAAAAATAAATAAACTGGAAACTAAAAAAAAAAAGATCAATGAAACTAAGAGCTGAATTTTCAAAAAGATAAATGAAATTGATAAAGTTTTAGCCAGACTCATCAAGAAAGAGAGAAGGGCCAAATAAATCAGAAATGAGTGAGAAGTTACAACTGATACCACAGAAGTACAAAAAATCATAAGGGATTACTATGAACAATGATATGCAAACAAATTGGGCAACCTAGAAGAAGTGGATAAATTCCTAGAAACATACAATCTTCAAAGGTTGAATCATAAAGAAATAGAAAATCCGAATAGACAAAATACTAGTAAGGAGAATGAATCAGTAATCAAAACCTCTCAATGAACAAAAGTCAAGGACCACATGGCTTCACAAGTGAATTCTACCAAACATTTACAGAAGAGTTAATGTCTGTCCTTCTCAAACTATTCCAAAAATTGAAAAGGAAGGAATGCTGCCAAACTCATTCTGTGAGGCCAATATTACCCTGATGCCAGAACCAGACAAAGACACTACCAAAAAAAAAAAAAGAAAAAAGAAAATTACAGGCCTATAGCCAATATCCCTAATGAACATAGATGTAAAAATCCTTAACAAAATACTAGCAGATCTAATTCAACAATACATTAAAAGGATCATACATCATGATCAAGTGGGATTTATTCCAGGGATGAAAAAATGGTTCAATATCTGCAAATCAATCAATGTGATACACCACATTAATGAAACAAAGGATAAAAATCATATGATCATCTCAGTAGATGCAGAAAAAGCATTTGAAAAACTCAACATCCATTTATGTTAAAAACTTTCAACAAAGTAGGTATAGAGGGAACATACCTCAATATAATAAAGGTCATATATGGCAGATCCACAGTTATCATACTCAATGATGAAAAACTGAAAGCTTTTCTTTTAAGATCAAGAACAAGTCAAAGATGCCCACTCCTACAACTTTTATTCATTATAGTACTGGAAGTCCTAGCCACAGCAATCAGTCAAGAAAATGAAGTAAAGGGCATACAAATTGGGAGGAAGAAGTAAAACTGTAACCATCTGCAGATGACATGATACTGTATATAGAAAGCCCTACCATGTCACCAAAACCTATTAGAACTAATAAATGAATTAAGTTGCAAGATACAAAATCAATATACAGAAATCTGCTGTTTCTATACACTAATAACAAGCTAGCAGAAATAGAAATTAAGAAAACAAACCCATTTACTATTGCATCAAAAAGAATAAAATACCTAGCAATAAATTTAACCTAGGAGGTGAAAGACCTGTACCCTGAAAACTATAACACATTAATGAAAGAAATTGAAGATGACACAAATAAATAGAAAGATATACCATGCTCTTGGATTGGAAGAGTTAATATTTTTTAAATGACCATACTACCTACTCAAAATAATTGACAGATTTAATGCAATCACTATCAAAATTCCAATGGCATTTTTGAAAGAAATAGAACAAATAATCCTAAAATTTGTATGGAACCACAAAAAAACCCTGAATAACCAAAGCCATTTTTTTGATAAATTTATTTATTTATTTGTTTTTATTTTTGGCTGTGTTGGGTCTTCATTGCTGTGCACGGACTTTCTCTAGTTGTGGTGAGTGGGGGCTACTCTTCGTTGTGGTGCACGGGCTTCTCATTGCGGTGGCTTCTCTTGTTGCAGAGCACAGACTCTAGGCGTGTGGGCTTCAGTAGTTGTGACATGTGGGCTCAGTAGTTGTGGCTTGCGGGCTCTAGAGTGCAGGCTCAGTAATTGTGGTGCATGGGCTTAGTTGCTCCATGGCATGTGGGATCTTCCCAGGCCAGGGCTTGAACCCATATCCCTTGCATTGGCAGGCAGATTCTTAACCACTGTTCCACCAGGGAAGCCCTAGCCAAAGCAATCTTGAGAAAGAAGGACAAAGCTGGAGGTATCACACTCCCTGATTTCAAACTATACTACAAAGCTATATAGTCAAAACAATATGGAATTGGCATAAAACACACATAGTTAAATGAAACAGAATGGAGAACCCAGAAACAAACCCACGCTTATAGCAATTAATCTATAATAAGGAGGCAAGAATATACAATGGGGGAAAGACAGCCTCTTCAATAAATGTTGTTGGGAAAACTGGACAGCTACATGAAAAAGGATGAAACTAGACCACTTTCTTATATCATATAAAAAATAAACTCAAAATGAATTAAAGACTTAAATGTAAGACCTGACACCATAAAACTCCTAGAAGAAAACATAGGCAGTAAGGTCTTTGACCTTGGTCTTGGCAATACTTTTTTGGATCTGTCTCCCTAGGCAAGTGCAACAAAAGCCAAAATAAGCAAATAGGAATACATTAAACTAAGAAGCTTTTGCACAGCAAAGGAAACCATCAACAAAATGAAAAGGCAACCTACTGAATGGGAGATGATATTTGAAAATGATATGTCTGATAAAAAGTTAATATCCAAAATACATAAAGAACTCATACAACTCAATATTTAAAAGCAATCTGATTTAAAATATGCAGAGTACCTGAATATGCATTTTTCCAAGATGTACAAATGGCCAACAGGCGCAATGAAAGATGCTCAACATCACTAATTATTAGGGAAACACAAATCAAAACCACAATGAGATATCACCTCACATCTATCAGAATGGCTATTATCAAAAGACAACAAATAACAAGTGCTGGCAAGGTTGTGGAGTAAAGGAATCCCTCATGTACTATTGGTGGGAATGTAAATTTGTACAGGCACTATTGAAGACAGTATGGAGTAAATAGTAAATGTACTGTGGGCAGGCATAGTCTCTTACTCTTTTCTTTATCTCCTGACATTCAGTGCAGTGCCTTTTACTTAGTATGCACTCAGCCAGTAAGTGCATGAGTGAATGAAGAATGGATGAATGAACAAACAAAGGAATAAACAAATTATTTGGAGAGGATAAGAACAGGACATCAGTGACACTTATTGTCAGCCAGGAAAGTATAACTAGGAGGAATCATGCCATTCCACTATTTTATTGTAAGAGGATTTTAATATTTGGTCAGTATGTCTAATATTGTTATAATTAATTAAGATCAGATTTTTCTATGATCTAAAAATAAAAACTGATGACTTTTTTGGTGAAGTCTTTCTTTCCCTACACATACAGGGAAAGAGATTATGACTACTTAGGAAATGATAAGAAATAGAAACAATCAAAACCTCTAACACCAAGGACTTCCAAGAGCTTCTATCTGATGCCATACCTGAAATGTATAACAGTAGAACCAAAATAAATTAGATAATTACCATTTCCCCAAAAAGGGGTTGAATATGTACATTTTCTCTTATTAGCTGCAAATGGTAGTGGGAAATGTGGAGGGAGGGAGGCACGAAGAAGATTTTCTTCCTCCCTAACAAATTTGTCTGTGTTCAAAGTCACGTTACTAGTCTTCCTACCCTTCATGGTTGCCCAGTCATTTGAAAACATGTGAGCAATCTTGCCCTACTTAGCTCTTAAAAATCATGGTCTCTGAAGATATGTATTAACTACAAAGGGAATGATGGCACCTTTATAGTGGAGAAACCCAACAGACACCACTTTAACCAAGTGATCAAGGTTAACATCACCAGTAATGGGACATACTGACATCATGAACCCTTTGATATGAAACACTGAGAAGGACACAACATCACTCTGTGACATTCTTGCCAAAAATGCTGACCTCAATCTGATCAGGAGAAAGCACCAAACAAACACAAACTGAGGGACATTCTAGAAAATTACTGATCAATACTCTTCAAAAGTGTCAAGGTCATAAAAGAGAAGGAAAGACTGAGGACTGTCACAGATTGGAGGGGACTAAGGAAACATAACAATTTAATGATATATGGGATCCTGGATTGAATCCTAGACCATGAAAAGGACTTTAATGGAAAAATAGGTGAAATCTGAATGAGGTCTGCAGTTTAGTTAATAGTACTGTACCAGTGTTAATTTCCTGGTTTTGATAATTGTACCATGATTAGGTAAGATGCTAACAATTAAGAAAAGCTGGGTAAGGGTTATGTGGAAACACTCTGCACTAGTTTTGCTAGTAAATCTAAAATTAGCTTTTCTGAACATCTAAAATTAGCTCAAAATAAGCTAAAAAAAATCAGATGCCACCTCAACATCAATGGATGTCTTTCAGAGATAAGTAAGTAGAGACACATTGTAGAGTGGCCAAAATAGGAGTAGTCAGGACAATGTGACTTAACATGGAGTCATCTGTAGTTTTCCTTTATCTAGTCTTAACTAATGGTATCCATCATTAGTATTACTCCACATATCTATCCTTTCAGTCTGCTAGGTGCTATAGTGCTCACTGTCATTATACCATCTGATTTTAGTAACTTTAATTGGTTACATTACATTAGTTTGAAAAATGCAAAGAAAAACTCAAAAAGTTTTGAAAGCACTGCCATCTGCTCCTAAGAGTGCTATATTTCCCTTTTTTTCTTCTGATTTTCACTGTCTACCAGACCAAGAATATGTTTGCCATCATCATGTCATTCTAACTTCAGTGGTAAGGAATCTTACCACTTATTTTTAAAATGCTCCAATATTTTTGGTATTTTAGTGTGAGATATCAGTTGGTCTGACTCCATATACAAACAAATACAAAACATACCTCCTAACCACCCTTCCCCCGGTTTGTCTTATCTCCATTCTCTGGGAATAGAATTTTTAGAAACAGTCTTCACCACAATATGGAAAATACTTATGGTTTCCAATTGTCAGTTGCCAGAGAGTTGAGGGCTTATTCTGTAAGAACCTCCTCAGTTTTTACAAAAGCAGTTAGGACTTTTCCAACTTGAGAATAACCTTCTTTGGACTGATTCAGATTCCAAAGCTGAAGTGAAATTCACAGTAAGCAAGAAGTGATTTTTATCTGGACTCCTGCTAAATGGAGTTAAATAATAAAATGCGTATGAAAATTCATAACCTTTTAAAACTGAAATGTAGGTTGCAGTTGTATATATATTTATATACTATATATGCAATCAACTACTGTATATATACAGCATACATACAATAGTTGGTTGCAGTTATAAGGAGCCAAACATCAACTTATCTTGGGTAATGTTAGTCTCTGTTTTTTAGTAGGGAATTATACAGCATTAGTTATGAATCTGTTCACTTGTTTGCCTTTGGTATGTCAGAATTCCTTGAGCCGTAACCTAATATATAAGAGTTGGGAAGTGAACGATAGGGTTCATAGGGTTATGAGATATGGAATAACCATCAAGAGACTTACTTCAATAGGATGAAAGGAATGATATGGCAGAGAGACTAATTGTTCTGGAATCGGGAACTTGCTGATGAATATGGAGGAGCCTTGAAGAGAGATAACAGGGATACACATGGAGAGTGAGCCTTCACTCCCTCAGCAAAGTGGCGGAACCTGTCTCCAAAGTGGAAGGGAGGGAAGAAGTTGAAGGAGGATGAGAATGCAGAGAAAGTGTGAGATGGAATGGAGGAAAGCTGAAGAAGCTAACAATGTATGGTTTCTGTTCTTTCCTAACAAAGTGAGATAAGAGTGGATGTGTTGGGGAGACAGGGGAAGCAAAGAAGGAGGAGTTCAGGGTTTGAGGAGAATGGACTCAGCACCATCGAGATTGGCACTGATACCAGTGATAGATAGGCTTGCTGGAAAACAAAAAATGGCAGCCCACATTAATTTGCAGTAGAATCATTATCTAAGCTTTGAAATTCTCTCTAGCCACCCTAGGCAATTCTCTTATTTCCTTTCTAATGAATTTTAAATAAGTTTACATTTACTCTAAGAAATAACCATTGGCATTTCCTCAGCAAAGTCTAAATGCATTTGTTCCAGTCCAGTTTGCGACCTTCCCTATCTTTGTGCCTACTCTAGTTTCATAGCTGTTGGCTATACCTCTCAATTTCTTCCCTGCCAAGAATTGTGTTAAGGCACTATTTCAACCTTGTTCTATTCATTCGTGAAAACAGGGAAGTCTTCTTCTTCCCTATAAACAGCATATAGGCTTTCCTATAATTTTAAAGACTGTGTTTAAAAGTGAATTTTTGTTCATGGAAGACCTGTAATCTGGCAATGAAAGTTGAAGGTGGGGTAGGCTGGGGCAGGGGGATAGGTGAATAGTCAGATATGAAGAAATTCAATTTGATTTGGTCTTTCATTTCAATAAGGTCTTTCTATTTAAATTAAGCTTCACTGTAGTTCTTCTCTGGCCCTTTGCTTTACACTCTCCTCGTGAGGTCACCATCCTTGCTGATGACTCTTCTATTACCCTGGTCTCTGTTACACTGGTTCCCTAAACTCCAATGACCTCCATCTCCATTGCATTTTAGTCACTCATTATACTTCTGAAACTGTCATTTCTCAAAACGTCTCTAAGAACCCAAACTCTCAAATTCCTCCTCTAGCTCTACAATTCCCTCTCCTACATCCTCACATATAATGAGCCTGAGCTTAAATCTTCTTATGACTACTTCCTGGTCTTCCATCCTTTCCAGTTCTTCCATCTTGTCACCCTAACTTTTAGTTAACAACTTTAATTGAGCATGTTCTAGGTGCAAAAACCCCAAATGTATAATGCCTTATTCCTTTAATATCTGTGTTTTCTGCTTTTCCCACTCCACTGACTGTATTGCTAAAAGGCTCAACACTTTTCCAGTCGGGTCCACCACAATTCATGACATCTAGTCTCAGATAGACCTTAACTGCCTTCTAGAAGCTCTTTTATTTTCTGTTCGTATGAAGGGTTGGAAAGTGCCTCCACAAAGATTCCATCCTACCCGATTTCCACTCACACTTGGAGTCATACCTTGAGACTACAAAGGCTAATACTTTGGACATAGCATTCCAACTTCCCCTCTCCCCACTTCAAAGTCTGTCTGTACCTCAACTTCTCTTTTTTCCTATTTCTGAGGAAGAAACATCTCTGCTTGCTACCACTGTCACCGAGCTCCAGTCCATCATGGAAAAAGATAATCTGCCTAAATTACAACGCTAATCCACTGACTTTGGAGTAGAGTCCAAACACATTAGTCTGCCATTCAAGGCTCTCTACAAGATGATCCAAATTTACCATTCCATAATAGTCTCCTGTCAGCTCCCTACATAACATTGCCTAAACTGCCATCAAACCGAACTAGTTGTTCTTCCCCAAAGGTGCCTTGCATTTCATGCCTCCATGCCTGGTAGAGTCAAGGTATGATCTTCCATTCCTGTAATCTGAGTTTAAATCCTAACTTAGCCTCTTGCCAACTGGGTGACCTTAATCAGGGATCCTCAGTTTCTTCCCTAGCTACTTGTGAGAAGCAAATAACACAATGACTATTGCAGCATTTGAGAAAGTGCATAATGCTATTAAAATGTAAAGTATTCTTTCATTCAATAAATATTCATTTAGCACCCACTACTTGCCAGGCATTAGAACTGCTGCCATTCACTTCCCAAATTGTTACATATTTAAGGACACAGAACCAATCTGCATCCACTGATCAACGTAAACAGAAACAACCAGCAGAATCAAGACATAAAGAAAATGCACATAAGCTTGAGGTTTGGCAATATTGTTGTTGAGAAACATTATTTGTGGACGGGTTGATGGCCAGTTTCAGCCCCAAACCATTTTCCTTTAGATTTTACATCTTTGTTGCTGCTTTTCTGGACACCACAATCAATTCAGATCCATAACCTAAATAATGGAATTGGGAAAGCTTAATAGAAATAGGAGTAGAATCTATTCCTTTCATTCCTCAGAATGCGAATCTCTGATTTAAAAATATATATATTGCTTTAAGTAAGCCCATGTCTTGAATCTCTTCATTCCATGCCAGATGGAATGTTCAGGAGCAGATTGTACAAGCAAGCTTGCAAGGGAACATGGTCTTGTAAATATAGCTTCTCTTGGTGATGGCTGTGACTCTACTTGGTAAAGAGAAGACCTTACTGGAAAGGGTTTTTTCACTAAAGTCACCAATACAAAAAGCACACACCAAAAAGTACATTTTCTCCAGTACTGACAGACTTGTTGTACTAGTGCCAATAAAATGTTGATTTCCAGAGTTGGGGGGTAGGGGAAGCGGGTGGACCGAAAGCTACCCAGTGAACAAGCTGTTTCTCTTTCTCTCTCCTCACCCCTCCTTTTTAAAAAATCCAAAATAGAAATTTCAAAGCCTGAAAAACTTCAAGGCAATTTAATTTAAGTTGCTTCCCATGACTTTAAACACTGAATGTTCACACCTACGTCAGTACTACATTGAGAACCTCCCACTCAGAGACTGTATTTAGGAAAGAAAGGATGCTGTGGTCTGAGATGAGGCCTAGATTTGAGGGATCCTGCGTTCTTAGACGAGTTATTCAGCAAGACTCCAGAGTTCAGCAGTTTTAATTCTTACTCCTCAGTGAAGAGTCGGGTCAGTTTCAGGAAGTTTTCCTTTAGTGGTAATTATTAGAGATAAAAATATTTATTATAAGATAAATACAATAAGATCCCTGTATGACCTGCTTCATCATTCACATATATCCTGCTTCACACAATAGGTTTTTTCATAAGTATCATGGATACACACTGAGTTTTAGCCTTCAGGACTCTCCTGATATAATCCTGAAGGATAGACATTGCTACTTCTCCCCACACTTACATACTGACAACAACCTGTGCTCCATTTTCTTTAACAGTGTTTGTACCTTTATTAGTTGTCAATATATAGAGTATGGATTTACTGATTATCCCTTTTCTGGGAAAGTAAATTTTGGCTTTAGTGTTTAAGCCAAATTGCATATCTGGCACGTTATTTTACACCCCACCATTTTCATGTTTTTTTAGCTTAAGCCAAGCCAGGTGAGTAGGCGTCATCTAAGATAAAATCTTGCTGACTTTTTTTCCCCAAAGAAAAGCTAGTGAACAGGAGGTGATAAATCGCTATGCTTCCTACTCAGACTCTGTCACATAAGATGTCATTTTTTATTTTAATTATATTCTTTGCCAACTCAAAGAGGCAAGTAATTTTACTGCATATTTTCCTACCTTTGTTAGAGTTCCTCACAAGCATCAGTGGAAGGGCTTTCATTTGTTGTGCCAGAGCTGGTCTTAACATCCAATTCCAAACCAATCTCTTAGCATCCTGGAGAAAGAAGCAGATTATTTGTTGTCAAAAAAGCAGAGCAAACAATTACTAAAATGTAAGCCAAGTATGAAAAATGAAACAACTTTTCTGAAACAATAGAGCAACTGGAGAGAGTTTTTATTTTCTTTTTAAGAACAAAAGCCATACACTTTATTCCTCTCAAGTAGTAGCATTGACCAAAGGGGCTAACATAATACAGGCATCAGCAGAAAGATGCTGGAAACAAAGGAGAAACCAAGAGCTCATATCTCAATTGGATTTCCAAGAATCAGAGCCTTCCATGGGGATCCTATTGCCAGTTGTGTATTGGGGAGGCACAAGGACCACTGACAGAGTGAAAGGAATATGGGAAAGGAAAGGCAACCCTTTCAAGGAGAAGGTCTGTTATTAAGCCAACTACCACAGTGGACAACTGGAGCTTAATCCTGAGAGAAGACTCAGGGAGATGCTATAAAATATATGTCTCAGAATTATCATACCCAGGGGACCAAGGGAGCTGGGGCATTTATACCCCAACTTCTGGCAGTCATTGGTTGACAGCTACTGAAGTGGATGAGGGGCAGTAGCTATTTCGTCAACGTTTCTCATCTGTCTTTCCAGTTTCAGAAAAAGCTCTCAGGCCTAGAGATGCAGACATTGGTAGCTGGAGGAGCGCTGGAGCGTGCTAGCCAATTAGGTCCAAAGGAGAGAGCAGCAGACTGACAGCATCTTCTATAGCTCCCCTTCTTACTGAATCATGATACCCTCAGACAGAGGATGTTGTACTGGTCCCTGTCATGGGACCTCCAGCTAAGGTCACCAGATTTAGCAAATAAAAATACAGGATGCCTAGTTTAATTTGAATTTCAGATAAACAACAAGTCATTTGTTAGTATATGCTTTATATTCTTTTATGAGATGGTCAGTCAGGTATGGCTACAAGAGGAGACAGGAGAGGCTCAGGAAAAAACAAAGTCTATTATATTCACAGATCCTAGAGACAGGAGACATTGTACACTGGTCAAGGCCACATAGGAAAGATACCAGAGTGGTCAGGAGGCAGAAGTCAGGGGCAAGGGAAAGGTTTAGGTCACAGCCTTTATTAGGGTTTCCACAGGAAAGGCAAAGCAGGGCAGAGTGAACAGTTTAAGATTGACTAGGTTGGATAATTTTGTTGTGCTTCAGGCTATAGAGGTAATACCTAGCTGCCTGGCATCTGACCTGGGATGATTAAGGCAGAGGAATATGGTCTTGTGGAGTGTACAGGCCAGAGAGAGGAGTGATGGCTCTGGATTTGTTAGTTTGCGCTCAAAAACACGCTCTGCCTAGGCCCTTTGCAATGCCTAAGAATTGGCTAGCTCAGGAAGGGGCAACCTCTCCCCAGCCAGAAAGGTTTTTTGTAGGATGTCAAAACATCATAATATACACAAAATTAAAAATATTTACAATACAGTATAAGTATGTTCATGACAACAAATGATTTGTTGTTTATCTAAAATTCAAATTGAACTCGTTGTCCTGAATTTTATATGGCAACTCTACCTACAGAAAGACATGACAGAGAGGGACAACAAAGTCAGCATGTCTAAGAGGGAGGAGTGGTACACTTGCACTACCCCCTCCCTTTCCTGTATCTCCCACTTGTCATTTACTCAGGTGAGACACCTTTGCCTTCTATGTGAAGAATGGAGGTAGTAGGACCCTGTTGAATTTATTTGTGGAGGGATGAGGGACAGGTATTTGGTCCTAGAAGCAAACAGATATAAGTCTTTTTCATGATGATAAAGACATTTACATGCAAAGGCTATGGGCACCAGTAAATAATAAAAGATGCTCACACTTACTGAAACTTTTTTTATGTGAGGCACTATTTTACATGATTTACACATATTGTTCAATTAATCTCGCAACAATATTATGAGGTAGGTACTGTTATTACCCCTGATTTTCAGATAAGGAACATAAGACAGAAAAATTAAGTAGCCTGCCTAAAACTATATAGCTATAGAAACTATCTCCAGAAACCATACTCTTTTTTTTTTTTTTTTGGTATGGCCGTAGACCAGAAACCATACTCTTAACCACCATGCTAAAGAGAGAAAGAGGGGATAGTTGATGAGAAACAGGATAAGAGATTCACAAAGGAAATGAATGTGAGAAACATTGTAAGGAAAATGGAAAAGGAACTCTGAGCAGTGGATTCAACCTGAGGATTCCAGATCCTTTGAACAAACTAAAGAAGAAGAAAAAAAACCAAGACTAGAAAAAGAAAACTGATAATTATCTAACTCCTTTTCCTGCCACAATAAAAAAGACAAGAAGAAAAGCCACCAGGCCAATGGGATCTAAACATGTACTATAGGTGAGCTAATGTAGATCTAATTGCCATTATTGCTACTGTAAAAATGATAAACGGTGTTTAACACAACACGATAAATATGAGTGATAGTTAGCAATGTTTTTTTTACTAAACTCACCTTTTTGGGGGGTAATGAATTTGCAAATGCAAACAAGATGTCTACAAAAAACCAAAAGCACGATGAGGTGAAGCTGGAAAAGATGTAGTTTTATAAGAGAACCCTTGAGGATAATAACATTGTATCTCACCTGTGAACAGAAAATAATTCTGGCTAGAAGCTAATGAAAGTTCCACACCTTCCAAATAGCCAGACTATGTCCTTGAAGTATGATGTTCTCTTAGCAACTAGGGATATGGTGTAGTGAGATCGCACAGGGTGTTATTTGGCATCCAGCCCTAGCCTGGATGTGACATGGGGGCAAATAATAGCAGCAGAAAAAGCCAGCCTGGAAAACAGTCATTTAAGTGTTCTCTGGAATCAAAGGTGTCAGAAAGTCTGGAAGAGACAGAGGTTAGATTGCAGATAGCAACATCTTGCAATGGCCAACAGAGAGAAGAGAGCTCACAAAGGAGACAGCATGGGAGGCACAGCTACAAATCCAGTTCTCCTGACTCTCCATCGGAATAATGAAAATGGAAATATCAAAATGAATTCATTTTTTGAAAAAATATTTTGGAAAACTATCTTTTCTGGCTCTGTTCAGTGAAGGAGTCTGGAGACAATGACACTGAGTGGCACTGAACTTACCTGATGATCAGATTTGGTGTCTAAATGCCATTTCTCTCTGAGAGGAAACGGTTCTTTAGAGAAATGGCTGGTTATAGGTCTGGGGAAGGGAGACTATGGGAGTGAGACTGAAATATTTTGCTGTGCCAGAAAGCAAGAAAGCACTCAAAGAGTATTGGAAGGACATAACAGCCAACTTGAAGGAGCTCCTACTGGGTAAATTTGAGACAATTTGAGCATCAAAAAGAGTAATGGCCATAAATTATTATAATGCTGAATAAATAAAAATCCATGGGCCCAAGTGATGCTCAAGGAAAAGAAAGGGAGAAGGAAATGCTCTTTTCTGCTGAAGGATGTAAGCTAATAAATATAGAAGGATAGACGAAAAGAGAAAATCATGCTTTTGCAACCATAATGTAATAACCAGTTGGTACAAGAATGTTAAAGCCATTGGGTGAAGGTTTATTGAGGAACAGGATGTTTGGATGGTGTAAAAATATCACTCTTGGATTACTTAGTAATTTCAGAAAATGGTTTTCCTTTTCATTGGAGGGATCTGGTGGACCAAATGAAGCACTCATCTATAAAATGGACATATTAATAGTAGCTACTTCAGAGAGTGATTGTAAAAACTAAATAAACCAATCCATACAAAACACATACCACTGGACCACAGAGTTAGGGCACAATAAGCTAACACTATTATAATAACAATAATTCTTATTCATATTATTTTATCTAAGCTAAAGGCCAACCAAAGGCCTAGAGTCAAAGCAGGTCAAATGGTTTACTTTTCTTTATTTTCCACAAAGACACTAGCCAGATCACAAACGTTAGCAATTGGATGGCTAATATCAAAAAGTGGCAAACTCAAGAGCATAGATCCAGAAGCAGAGTGCCCCAGTATCTAGAGTGAGCTTGTGTAGACAGTTGACTCCAGACCTTTCCAGAGTGGAGATGCTCTTCAGTTTTTTTCTAGAAAGAGATACAGGCTTTTCACCCTCCTCCCTTCCCTACAACAAAGAGACAAGAAGGAGTAAAGAGATTCAAAGAGAGAAAAAGATGGCTGAGAGTTTTCCTAGGTGGCAGCATCCTTAGTCCCCTTGACCACTACTCCTCTAAGGAAGAAAATGCTTTTGAAGAACTGAAGTGGGTATCCAAAAAGAATATGATGGTTGAGATTTCCCCTAAGAGGAACGCAGCCCCAGTTCACTTCTGCCGAGATACCTAGAAGAAGATTATTTTAAAACATTTTGGACATATTACTTCAATGCAAGCTAATTTATTTCCCTCCTGCTAAGCCTTCACCCCCTAGAAAATGTGTCTGGATGAGCAATTGTGCCCCTTGAAGTTCATCTGCCCTCAGCACACTTCACTACTTTGGGGGAAGCTGAGGTGATAGTGATGGAGCCAGTAGGAGTTTGCTGTGAGCCTCTCTTGGCTAAAGCCTAGAATAGCAGGTGTTGTTGGGCCTTACACTTGTAGTGAAATCCTGCCTGAATGAATTCCATTACCAGCATCTGCATCTCTTTGCCAGAGAGCTTTCTCTAGCATCTTGGGCCAGTTCTGCCTACTGCACAGCAGGTCAGAAGTGCTAGAGAATCAATACCTTTTGGAACAGTCCTCAATCCATGACAAACAGGACTTGGAGTATTTATTCCCCAGATTTCTAACCCCTTGTGTAGGGTAACTGTAAGGTATGTATTCTACACTGGTTTCCAGAGTTCTCCAATGGGATCAAGCACTAGTTCCACACAATGATGTCTTACTTGATAAAACACACCTTATTGGCTGCCTTTCCCTCCTTGTCTCACCTCCCCACTCCTTTATTGTTGTCTTCTGGGACCACCTCCCTAATAAGCTATTTGTGCCAGAATCCTTGTCCTTCTGGAAGAACACAAATTATGATGCCTGACTAAACCAAAATGACCACTTCTAGAGTCACAAATGAACTGTGTGACCAAATCAATAATGGAGACTAGTATAAAAAGCTACATTGAAAATGATCATCTATAACCTGAGAGAGGATGGGGAACCTTGGGAGAAGTCTCCTGGAGCTTCTTGTTGCTATATATGCTTACATGAGTGGCTAAGCGTGGTTCATAGTCTGTCTCGAGCAACATTAATACCCTTATATGGGACAACACTCAAAACATGTGCCAACTGCAATAACATAAACCCTGGAATAGGGTCCTGAAAGATGTCAGGAACAGTGGGGACCAGAGCAGCTGTAGAGGGAGCAACTGCTCAGAGTTGGTTTCTGAGCCATGGTCATTTACTAACCAGTAGGGTAATATTTCACTATTTAACAACTAGTACAGCCCTACTAGTGAATACTGACTGAATATCAGTCCTATCCTAAGGTACTGAGATAGTTTTTATGACACTGGTTAAATGATAGATTCCCAAGGTTTAAAAAAAAGTAGGATCCTTATTATCAGCTCCTCAAGAATAACTGCAAATGATTCTGCAGTACAATCTCTGGCTAGTGTGTGGTTTGAGAATTAAGAGTTTGGGCATAATAATCACTTCATGGGCTATAAATTTTATTTTATTTTATTTATTTATTTATTTTTTTTGCGGTACGCGGGCCTCTCACTGCTGTGGCCTCTCCCGTCGTGGAGCACAGGCTCCGGACGCACAGGCTCAATGGCCATGGCTCACGGGCCCAGCCGCTCCGCGGCATGTGGGATCTTCCCGGACCGGGGAACGAACCCGTGTCCCCTGCATCGGCAGGCAGACTCTCAACCACTGCGCCACCGGGGAAGCCCCTGGGCTATAAATTTTAAAAGAATTATCCTACAACAAAATAAACTGAGTACTAACACCAAAATAACACGTTTTGGTTTTTTTTTTTTTTCTTCAAAATGACCTCAGGGTCATTATTACAAATATAAATTGCACTGTTTCATAGATATGTTGGAAAAACAACTGTAGAACAGATGACAGCATACTATATACCCCATTTTTTATGAAATAATTATAATAAAACATCTGTATAACTTAGGCATTTTTTGAGTACATTTCCTTTCCCTAGAATAGTTGCAACCATAAAGGAATTTTTTTTCAAATCTGAAAGAGATATTTTAAACACATCTCTTACAGGGTTAACAATAAATGTATAAATTCAGCTAGAGATGCTGTTTCTGTTATAGGGTAATGTCAGAGTGCAGGATATAGGATAAACCTGATCCAGACTATATGAGGGATTATTTTATGAATGCTTGGTCTATATGGAAGAAGCCTCAAAAAGCATACCTACAGCTTCAGGTAACAATTGGGTCCTAATGAATCCTTTTAAAGTAAATCAGTTTTCAAAAATAATAATAATAATAATAAGGTTAAAAAGTAAAGGCTGTCTTCCAATCCTTTCCTTTAAAACTGAATATGATGGGTATTCAGGGCCAAAATACCAATAAACATCAAATAACTATAATAATTATATAACTGTACGAATGTTCTAGAGATAGTATGAGATTAAAAAATATTTTTTAAAAGAATAAGGTTGCATAGAGATTTTCACCAAAAGCAGACTCTGCTTCCAGAAAAGATGGTGACATAAGCCTTAGTGTCTAATCCTTCTTTTTGTTTCCTATATGTTCCATATATCTTATGTTTTTCCTCTCTTTCTTGCCTTCTTCTTTTTTTTTTTTTTTTTTTTTTTTGCGTTACACGGGCCTCTCACTGTTGTGGCCTCTCCCTTTGTGGAGCACAGGCTCCGGACGCGCAGGCTCAGCGGCCATGGCTCACGGGCCCAGCCGCTCCGTGGCATGTGGGATCTTCCCAGACCGGGGCACGAACCCGTGTTCCCTGTATCAGCAGGCGGACTCTCAACCACTGCGCCACCAGGGAAGCCCTCTTGCGTTCTTTTATGTTGAGAATTTTTATTTTCTGTCTTTTATTGCTCTTTAGCAGTGCATTAATCTCATACTCTATTAGTGTTTATCCTAGAAATTACAACATCCTTGACTTACTAAAGTCTAATGAAAAGTGGTACCACTTCCCAGAAGATACCCCTTTCCCACCTTTTGTGTTGTTATATATTTTAATTCTAATTATATTTTAAATCACATCAAACATTATGCTTTCATGGATTTTGGTTTTCAGCAGTTTTACTATTATATGCCTCAATATGATTTCTTTTTACTTTTCCTGCTTTGGACTTCTAGAGTTTCTTGAATGTACAGCCTGATGCCTTTTATCCATTTTCAAACATCACTTCTGCTCTGTCTTCTCTCTTCTCTCCTCCTGGAACTTCAATCATATTTATTGGTTGAAAATGAAATCAGTGAAAAGTCAAACTATTTCATCGTGTCCCATGTGTCTCTTACGCTCTTGTCTATTTTTCATCCTTCTGTTCTATGTGCTTCAGTCTAGATATTTTCTTCTCTGTCTTACAGTTTATTATTCTCTTTTCAGCTGTGTCTAATATGCTATTAAATCCATATCTTAATTTCAGATATTTCATTTTCAATTACTTGAATTTCCATTTGATGATATTTTACATTTTCCAGTTCCCTGTTAAAATTCATGTTGCCATTTAAATTCTTGAAAATATTAATCACAGCTATTTTAATGTCCATGCCTGGTAACTACTTTTTCCAATTTTCCTTTGTGTTTATGTTTCTATTATTCTTTGGTCAATTTATGTTTTGTGCATGACTGGTTATTTTTCATTGAATGCTAGACATTATGTATGAAAAATTTAGAGATAATTTGAGGCTCTAGATGATGTTATATTTCTCCAGAGAGGATTTAGTCTTGCTTCTGGTAGTCTAAAAAGACCACTTTAATCCAATCAAAGATTCAGCTGATTCAAAGTTGAACTTCTGACTCTGTGAGAGCTGCTCTATTTCTGACTTATCCTAACTCTTAGGCAGCCCTTTGGGATCAGAACATAAGACCAAGAGTGTTTAGCTGAGCTATGCCTCCACTGCCTTTCCTAAACTCTACTTTTTGTCCCCCAAACTACCACAACCTCTATTTCCCCTCTCCAGCCTTCTTTTCTCTCTGGTATATTGCCCTGCATGTCCTTTCTGTCTTGGTGACTCAGATGCCTTCAAAAAACTGTTTCTCATTTTTCATCCAGTTTTGCCAGCTCTTCTCTTCAGGTTGCTTGTTCTGAAACAAGCTAGTAAATTATTTCTGGTAAAAGAACTCCTCCCAATTGGCTTTTTAGTCTCTCATCTTGAAAATGAGTAGACAGTTAAAATATACCCAATTCTGAAAAGAATTTGAATATGGAAATAAAAACATCAAGTTACACATCTTAAATATATACAATTTTAATTTATCAATTATACTTCAATAAAGCTGAAAAGATGTGCTAGGGACATTTAATATACACATGGAAAAATAATAAAATTGGATCTACTGTCCACAGTCAGTTCCAGATAGCTTAAGAATTTAAAACTGAAAGGCCAAACTTTTACAGGAAAAAATAAAAGAATATTTTAAAAAATAAAATAGAATTTGAATATGGAAGAGAGAGACCAAAACCAACAAAGAGAAAAAAATACAACCAAAAAAAAAAAAAAACCCAAAACAACCCCGTACACTATGCAAATAGAAGTTCAATAAACTGTCATAATATCCTAGAGAAATAAGATTGTATACCCATGAAATAAGAAAGAATGATACAAAAATTATTTATAAAAGAGTCAAATTATAAAAGACCAACTCACAGAATGAGAAGATTTTAAAAGGAATTAAACTCACTTGCAGTAATTTTTCAAATCAAGCATTTTGGAAACCCTAAAAATAGCAGAGTCAAATGCATGTATATGGTCTGGAAGTCATCTAACTTAAAGAAAATATTCACCTTGTATTGGTTTTTACAGTCTTAGAGGGAGAATCAGGATAAAAACTAAGCAACGGATTTCAGTGACTAACGATTAGTGATTAAGATATCAAAACTTGTTCAGATATAAATTTATGATAAGTGAATACTTTATTAAATATTAACCCCTTGCTATTTGGATTTTAGAAACTATATTTTTATAAAAGGCACAAATATATAAAATGTATGATCTAATATAGCAATCTAGATATCAAGGTAATTGAAAATCTGACCCTTTGAACATTGCTATACTGGAGGGATATTACTTCTTATGAAAACTTATCCAAATTTTGGTCATTCTGGTATCTAAGAAAATATAACAGCAGCATAAATAGTAACCTTTAGAGCCCTAACCTATAAAATAAAGAGAAATTCCAAAAACTGTACTAATGATCTGTATTCAGCCAGATAGTTTTCAATCTAATACTGCTTTGATCACAGGCAAACAAAATGTAAGCTTCTAGTCTCAAAATCTCATAAGAGACTTTAAGAAAAATATTTTCCTTTTCCTTTTCAGCTTTGACTATTAATCACAGAACCTGTAGTGTTCAGAAACAATGCAGGGAAAGTACTATTTGAAACTTATCCTTAACATATAACATTGTGAAACCATATGACATAATATAATTAATAAATGTACATTCTGAGCTCTTTAGCAAATCCATGCTCAAGAATTAAATTATTTCAAATTTATGTGCCATACAATATCATAATATGTTCCTTTTCTCACAAATGCAAAAGGGAAGAGGAATTTTGTTGTCATCTTCACCTACTGCCACCCTCGACAGCCTGTACTAAGCTTTGAGACTCTCCTCCTCCTTTACTACAGAACAATGAGTCACCTAGAGCTACATAACACTCACTTCCTAGGAATCCCTCATTTTCTCCATAATCTCAAAAGTGCTTATTGCTTAAAGCAAAAAAGTTTTAAGGAAATATTCAAGACATAGCAAAAAGAAGGGGGAATGCAGTTGTTCAAAGGAACGAGTGAGCTCTGTATATATCAATGTGGAAAGATCTCTAAGATCTGTCATTATGTGAAAACATTAAGGAGCACAACAGTGATTTTAGTATGCTCCAATTTATTATTTTTTACAAAAAATAAAGACTGTTTTACTAATTTTTCCATAAAACATCTCTAGAAGGAAACACACAATAAATCTGGTGATAGCTGTTGCTTCTTGAGAAGGGAACTAAGCTGGAAAACATGGGTTTAGAGATGTCCTAATGTCCTAAATAGACATTTCTCCAAAGAAGATATACAGATTGCCAACAAACACATGAAAGAATGCTCAACATCATTAATCATTAGAGCAATGCAAATGAAAACTGCAATGAGATACCATCTCACACCCATCAGAATGACCATCATCAAAAAATCTACAAACAATAAATGCTGGAGAGGGTGTGGAGAAAAGGGAGCCCTCTTGCACTGTTGGTGGGAATGTAAACTGATACAGTCACTATGGAGAACAGTATGGAGGTTCCTTAAAAAACTAAAAATAGAACTACCATATGACCCAGCAATCCCACTTCTGGGCGTATATGCTGAGAAAACCATAATTCAAAAATTGTCATGTATCACAATGTTCATTGCAGCTCTATTTACAATAGCCAGGACATGGAAGCAACCTAAGTGTCCATCAACAGATGAATGGATAAAGAAGATGTGGCACACATATACAATGGAATATTACTCAGCCATAAAAAGGAACGAAATTGAGTTATTTGTAGTGAGGCGGATGGACCTAGAGACTGTCATACAGAGTGAAGTAAGTCAGAAAGAGAAAAATAAATACTGTATGCTAACACATATATATGGAATCTAAAAAAAAAAGAAAAAGAAAGGTCAGAAGAACCTAGGGGCAAGACAGGAATAAAGATGCAGACCTACTAGAGAATGGACTTGAGGATACGGGGAGGGTGAAGGGTAAGCTGGGAGAAAGTGAGAGAATGGCATGGACATATATACACTACCAAACATAAAATAGATAGCTAGTGGGAAGCAGCCGCATAGCACAGGGAGATCAGCTCGGTGCTTTGTGACCACCTAGAGGGGTGGGATAGGGAGGGTGGGAGGGAGGGAGACGCAAGAGGGAAGAGATATGGGGACATATGTATATGTATAGCTGATTCACTTTGTTATAAAGCAGAAACTAACATACCATTGTAAAGCAATTATACTCCAATAAAGATGTTTAAAAAAAAAGAAATTACACTGAAATACAGATATCAAAAAAATTTTTAGAAAAAAAAGTCTATGCAGATTCTCTTAGAACTAGGAACATGTCTAAAGAGTCCTTGTGTTATTTTCTATGTAGAATAAATAAGTAGGTATATAGAATAACTGAAAACAAGGCTGAATTTCATTCAGTATTCCATATAATGAACCGATGGCATGAACATCAGTGGGGTGTTTTCCTCCAAGAAGATGGAAAAACAATGTCCTGAAAGCAGCAGGGGAAACGGAAGAGGTGTGGGAAAAAGAGTAACCCCCACTTGAGAGGGTTTTTGGTGAAGCTGAATTTTATGGGAGATCCCTTGCTCTCAGTTTCAACAAAGAGATGGAGGGAATGTCTAAGAAGAGGATGTGATTATGGAAAGGTTTTAACTGAGAAATAAAATATTGCCTGCTGTATCAGTTAAGCAAAGGATGTCACAGTCATCAGTGGTGAGCCGGTGAGCCCTGAGGGAGCTCAGGAAGGAAACAAAGAATACCTGCCATCTAGTAGCCATCAGACTGCAGCCACTCCCTATGGTAAGCCCTGAGGGAACTCAGGATGTGAAAACACAGGATACTGGCCCCAGTTAGCTGAGGCGCATATCAAAGGAATGGTTTCAGTGAGCCCAGACTCTTGCATCTTCCCATACATAGAAAAGCCCTAAATTCCTTAACTTGAGGTACCTAGTTTTCATTTATTAACAGTACTCTTTTGTTTCTACTACCTGCCCTTTGTTGCAAAGCTCCTCCTATATATCCTAGCTCCCCCCTCGCCTCCTCGAAGCAGTTTTTTCAGGGTTACCTGAGATGCTGCCTCCCGGGCATGAAGTCCTCAGTACGTCCCCCGAATAAAACATAACTCTCAACTTTTAGGTTGTGCATATTTTGTTTAGTCGACATAACCATAGAAAAGCGAATTCCTGAAGGCTAAGGGGAAAGTTTTTGGAGGGTGAGGATCAGTGGGAGTTTGGAATAGACGTGAGAAGGCACAGAAAATCCTCGAAATGTGAATGGGGCAGAGGATGGTCAGAAGACTTAAGGCTTCATATATTGGGGAGGTGACCAAGGATAATAGAGATAAAGAGGTATGTGGATGTAGCTATCCATAATTCTGCCAAGTTAATCATTCCACTGGGGGATGGGATGGGCACCCAGGCATCAACCAAGATCCAGATGGATTGCATTTTCAAGACAACTCAAGTTAATGGGGAAGATTCCAGCTTTTGCAGGGTTAAGCTGAGTCTGCATTGATTATGAAGAGGATAGGAGAGGATCTGGGCTCCAGGCTGTTGGAAATAGGCTCCTTGGGAGTGGGTAGAAGCCAGGCGGATGAATCGGAGGGCCTATGAGTTGAGGGATGCTTATGATCTAACTCAAGTCCAGTATCTTCTCATTAGCCTTGAATACTCCTGGTATGCCATATACAGATGCAGGGCCTTATTTACCAGTGTAGGGAGAAGGGTGTAGTTAGATGAAATATGAAAAGATGAGAGAAAATAAGTTTCGGAAAGAACAAATTGTTGATTTATGAGTATGTTGAGTTTGGGAGCAAATGTGGCCCACTCAGGTGTAGCTGAGCAGCAGGCCATTGTAAATGTAGCACAGAGAGAAAGAAGGAGGGTAGGGAAATTGGAAAACTTGCTAAGAAAAAGAGCTTCCACTTGTATTGATCCATAATGTGCCTGGAATGTTGGGTGCAGGTTGTATGTTGGTTTTTGTATTCTTTCTTCTGCTTCCTGCCTCACTCAGTTCTATTTATCCTTTCTTCAGTTTCTGTCTTCTTTTCCATTTGACCCTTTCCTTTATCCATCAAACATGCTTACGTTTTCATTTCCTAAATAAATCTTCCCAAGTTCTGGTTCTTCTGCAAGCTAATGCCCCACCCACCCACCCATTCTTATTTCAAAGTAAGAGGTGTATTTGATGCCTACATTTTATCTATCCTTCTACTTTTCAGCTCCCTGCAGTGTGGCTTCCATAACTCTGTGGGAAATGATCCTTAATTCTCTCTAACGACATCCTCATTTCTGAATCTCATAGCCACTTCCAAGTATTCATCCTCCTGACCTCTTGGCAGCATTCAGTATTGCTGAGCACACTCTTTATTGATGTTCTTTCCTAGCCCTCGGCATCTCTTCTTTCTTCATTCCTCATTTTTCTCCCATCTCTTCTCTTTAAGCTTCACTAGAGCCTCTTCCCTCGTTTTATCTTAAAGTTAGCGTTCTGTATGTTCTGTCTGTTAGATGCTGCTTCAACCCAAATCTGTGGGGAGGGGGGCTGCCTGAAAGCCTTGGGGAGCGTAGGGACACATTCAGCCATTGCCACTATGAATACCACTTTAAGGACTCACTAACACCAACTGTTGCCACGAGTATCAGTTGAAAGAGAAGCAGGAAAATTTTTATGTGGGTTTTTACCTGATATTCAAATGACTAATAACATATCACTAAAATACAGGAGTTACAGAATGCTACCTGCCACTTAGCATTCTGCAACTCTCAGCTTCAAGCTCCCAAAGTTGGTTAAATGTGTCACTTTTACTGCCCTGTACTGTGATCTCTACTACATTCCTTCAAGCCAAAGGTGGCTCCTGACAGGGTGTTGAAAATTGGCACCAATTAGTTATCATCAAACCTACCCTCCTTTGTCCCTTTTATGTGTTGCCAGTGATAAGTAGCAGGCAAGTCTGTAGGACTAAGACAGGAGGGCATTTGTGAAAGGGAGCAGGTCATATTTTTAGTGTTTAGAAGCTTTACACATTTTCTCTGAACTCTCAAGCTTGGTACAAGTTATCAGTTCTGAGTTCCCAGGTGTTGCACTGCCTTTAGCACATTTTTGTTCTCCCACTCTGCTTATTTTCTCAGGCCACCTAATCTTCATCTCCAGCACTGATTCCAATCCTAGTCCCTCTACTGTGTTCCATATCCATACCTCCAAGTGCTGATTGGAAAACTCTGCACAGTTGTCCTGCAGGCAGCTTGACCTCATCTATAACTGAACCTATTTCCTGCCCCCTTGACCCTTCATTCTCTTTCCCCAATAAAAGCACACTTATGGTCTTTACCTTGGCAAATGGCAACCATCTTCAACTCCTGCTTATCTCTCTCCAACCCCACCACACATTTCCAGTGATACTGACTCTTGGATGTTTCTCTCATCTGTTAACTTCCTCACACCCACTTCCACTGCCCTAGTGTCATGCCCCATCACTTACTGCCTGGACTTGCAATAGCCTCCAGATACTCCCCTCTCCAATCTGTCTCTTACACATTTATCAGAAATGTGTTCCTTAAAAAATAAATATATTCAGTCCCTGGGTAAAAATCTCTATTGAAGGCCTGTTGTATGCAGAATAAAGTCTAAAGTCATTAACCTGACTTGCAAGATTGATCATTATCTGGCCCCCAAATAATTTTCCCTTAGAGATTTTTTTTAAATTGGGGTAAAATTTACATACAGTGAAATGCACATATATTAATGGTACAATTTGATTAGTTTTGACAAATGTACACACCCATGTAACCAATGCCTCAATCAAACTACAGAACATTTCTATCACTTTAGAAAATTCTCTTATGCCCCCTTTCAATCAATTTCCACATTCCCATAGATAAGCACTGTTCCAATTTTTATCATTATTGACTAATTTTATCTGTTAGCAACATAAAGTATGTATTCTTTTTTTCACTCAACATAATGGTTTTGAGATTCATTCATGCTGTTTTATGTATTAGTAGTTCACTATTTTTTATTGCTGAGGAATATTCCATTGTATGATGATACCACCAACTGGAAGTGTTTCCAGTTTGAGGCCTTGATGAATAAAGCAGCTATAAACATTTTTGCACAAATGTTTTTGTGGAGTTATGTTTTCATTTCTGTCAGTTACGAGTGGGAGTGGGATTGCTGGGTCGCATAGTAGATGTATAGTATGAAAGTTTATTAAACAGTCCTCTGAAAAGTGATTGTATCATTTTCCACTTCACCAGCAATATATGAGTTGCTTCATATCCTCAACAAAATTTGGTGTTGTCAGTCATTTTACTTTTAGTCATTCTAGTGGTTGAATTGTGATTTGAATCGCTCACTGTGGTTTTGGTTTCTATTTCTTTGATAATTAATAAATTTGAGCACTTTCCTCTGTGCTTATTGGGCATTTGTGTATCCTTTCTTAAGTGTCTGTTCAAGTATTTTCACCATTTTAACTGAGTTGATTGCCTTTATATTGTTGCATTAAAAGCATTCTTTGTATACCTTTTCTGCAAACCCTTTGTCAGATATCTGTATTGTGAACACTTTCTGCCAGTCTCTGGCTTGCCTTTACATTTTCTCAACTGTCTACTGTAATTAACAGAAGTTTTAAATTTTGATGAATTCTATCAACTCTTTTATGTTTATTGATTTCTGTGCCCTATTTAAAAATCTTTGCCTATCCTTAGATAACAAAATATTCCCTAGTAGCGTTTTTCTAGACATTTTATTGTTTTAGCTTTTGCATTCACATCTGTGACACAACTTGAGTTGCTGTTTGCATATGACCTAACTATTGCTGAGGTTTGGATGAGCCTACCATCTTGCTATTTGTTTTCTAATTGTCCAACCTGCTTTTTATTTCTCTATTCCTCCCTTTCTGACTTCTTTTGGATTAACAAATATCTTTTATAATTCCATTTTAATTCCTGTATAATACCTCTTTGCATTTTTTTGAGTGCTTATTTTAGAGCAGGATTTCTCAACCTCAGCACTACTGACATTTTGGGTCAAATAATTTTCTGTTGTGGGGACGGTCCTGTGCATTGTAGGATGTTTAGCAGCATCCCTGGCCTCTACTTACTATATGCCTGAGGAGGTTTGGCGGGGGGTGGGGTGGGGTTGTATGCTGGATATTGTAAATGATAAATTATATAGAGTCTAGATTACATCATCTTATTTTAAAGGACATTGAGTGTTGTTCTGAAAATCTCTTTAATTACTAGTGGAATCTCTAGGTCCTGTTGGACTTAGTTTTATTCTGTTAGAGTGGGTCTTAACTTCCTGTCCCTTATTCTAGGACATGGTCCTTTCTTCTGAGGTGTGGGCTTGTCAACTGAATGCCTGAGGTGCTCAGTGGGATCTCTCCTCTCTGGCTAGTCCAGAATGCCACTGTCTTTTAGCAGTGCATAACCTCTGGTATCTCCATTTAGCAATCAACCCAATAACATACAGTCTCTGATAAGCCTAGTGGACTAAAGCCCTGCCTATGTGCAGCCCAGCCCAGAACCTACGGCCATGTAAACTTCTGATGTCACCCTTCTTAAAAGCTCCATTTTCGGGCTTCCCTGGTGGCGCAGTGGTTGAGAGTCCGCCTGGCGATGCAGGGGACGCGGGTTCGTGCCCCGGTCCGGGAAGATCCCACATGCCGCGGAGCGGCTGGGCCCGTGAGCCATGGTCGCTGAGCCTGTGCGTCTGGAGCCTGTGCTCCACAACGTGAGAGGCCCGCGTACAGCAAAAAAAAAAAAAAAAAAAAAAAAAAGCTCCATTTTCTCTGGTATTCAGTCCCACACATTTCAGTCTCTTCAGCAGCCCAGAACCCCAGTTTCTGGCTCTTTAAGGAAGGTGTTCTGCTTGGGCTCCACCTTCCAGTATGAGGCAAAAAAGTATTCTTAGGCAAAAAGCTGGGATGATTGTGGGGTTCATCTTGTGTATTTTCTGTCTCTCAAGGATTACGGTATTGTATGGACTATTATTCATTGCCTGAAAATAGTTTCCACACAATATTTTGTCTAATGGTTATCTGCCATTGACAGGAAAGTAAGTCAAGGATCAGTTACTCTGTAATGGCCTGAAGTAGAAGTTTTATAGTTTTTTACTGTTTAATTAAAATTGAAAACATATTTTTCTCTTGACATTAGTAACTGAACTAAAGTCATTATATTGGGGAAAATGGAGAGGATGGTATGATTTTGAAATTATGTTGACAAGACTGATTTAATAGATAAAATTAATTCTGAACCTGAAGATTCTAGTTCCAAATTTGTAGTTATTTGGAATTTAATAGACAAGACACAGCAATTATCAGAGTGGGATCTCCTTGTCTACCTCCTGCCTCTGATCTCTTCTTACCTATCATCATTTACACCTTAAAACTGCCAATGGTTCTTTTGAGGCTCTTTGAATGAATGCAAACATCAGGTAGTTGCATCCAGCCTGCCCCCATGGAAATTCCGCATTAGCTGGCTGCTCTTTGCTTCAATAAAGTCTTCTTTCTTCCTGCCCCTGACCTCTAGTTCTCCTCTTTTTCTGAACTTCTGCACAGGATGTCAGTATATGAAGCAAGATTTTTCTTTTTCGTGTGTCTGCAGTGCTATATTTGAGGGCCCATCCTGTCCAGAAAGTATTTTTCCTGAACAGTTCTATCCATTTCCCAAGAAGTCTATTTATGTCTTCTTCCTTTAGCCTCAGCTGCTGAAAAGTCTAAGACACAAATAATAAAGGTTTTTTATTACATTCTATTCCCCTCCTAGATTACAGGGACCCTGATTCTATCAGGCTTACCTATTTCACACTTATTACATGCCCTGCACACCTCCTCCATAGCTGCTTCTTCTGGGATGACTATCTCAGGATGCAATCCAGGCTGGCCACTGCCCCTGGGCAATGTTGCCAAGGTCTATTACTGTTCTTTAAAAAAAAAATCTCCAAGTTCAAGTCACACTTTGATTTCTGCAGTGTCTTCTTTTGAGGAAATTAAAGAATGCACAGTTTAATGTTGAGGAAGCTTTCAGCAGTGGCCCTACTCAGGAAGAAACCAGAGTTGTCCCTAAGCAGCAAATGCCTGGGCATTGTGAGTAGAACACATTCCTTAGATATTCCCAAGAGTCTCTCTGCAGGAACAACATGTCAGCTACTGCCTCCTGGGGAATTTCTTGATCTAAATATATGCTGGGTGTGTGTAGAGATGTGGCTAACAAAACCCCCTTGTGATTTTCATGCTTAGGAAACACCATGTAGATTGTGCCCCTGTGTTATACCTCGAGAACCCCAGGATTCCCCAAGGTAAAAATATAAACTGGACTTAAAAATGATTGTTGGGGGCTTCCCTGGTGGCGTAGTGGTTGAGAGTCCGCCTGGTGATGCAGGGGACGCAGGTTCGTGCCCCGGTCCGGGAAGATTCCACATGCCGCGGAGCGGCTGGGCCCATGAGCCATGGCCACTGGGCCTGCGTGTCCGGAGCCTGTGCTCCGCAATGGGAGAGGCCACAACAGTGAGAGGCCCGCGTACTGCAAAAAACCAAACCAAACAAAACAAAACCATGATCGTTGGTTGTGTGTTTAAATCTGTGTTTCTGTGTTTTTATGTATGTATTTTGAAAATTACCTTCTGTCTACTACATTGCAATTTCCTTGAGGACAGTGACTGAATTTATTATTTGACTAACAGGTTTCTGTCCTCCCTGTCAGCCTACTAAGCCCCTAATGTAAAGTTATACACCTGAGGCAATGAAACTTGCCCAGCTCTGAACTGAATGATTTCTCTACAATTATTGTAAACCATTAGAAAAGCAACACAGTCATTCAAATCGGCTTTCTAGACCAAAAATGGTTTTTAAATTGAAAACATGGCCTGCAGAACTATATTCTTTAGGATTACATCCATCATTATAAAAGGGAACCTAAAGTTCTCTAAGAAATATAGATCTCAGGAGGAAAAATGTTTCCAGTGATTAACTGATGGTGGAGTAGAAATGGGCATTCAAGCACAGGAGTAGGATTTAACTATTCCCATGCAGGTTTGAATCCCAGGTTTATCTCTTATTAGCTAGGTGCCACTGGGAATAATAAGAAGGTCTGGAGCCTCTCCATTTCCCCATCCTCAAAATGAGGACAATAATACTTAATTTTCAGGTTTGTTTTGAGGTCTAAATAAGATGTGCCTCAAATATAGTACATAATCTTCAATCAGATTTTAAGCCTTTAATAGAGTGTGTCACCTACAATCAACTGATTCAGCTAGCTGGCATTAGAAAATGTGAACTAGAGACATTATTTGGAGAAAAGTGGAGAGGATGGTATGTCTGCAAGACTGGTTTAATAGATAAAATTAATTCTGAACCTGAAGATTCTAGGAATTGGACATACCTTTGATTTAAAAATCATTCATGAGTTCTAGTTTTTAAATTAGGGAAGAGATTAATAGAATAGCTAAATGGATTTAAAAGGTAACTAGAAAACTGTGCTTCTTCAAGGTTTGTAAAGCTAAATTCCTTTTTTTAAAAAAATTCTGATTTCAAGGTTTGGAGCTCACACTTACCCTCCTTATCAATTAGTGTTACCAAGTGCAATTTCTGTCTTCTTGCCAAATGAATCCAGCAATCATGAAGAGTTATCATTGCAGTGGCATTGTGTGAAGAAATTCAAATTTCTGGGCTGAAACCAACTGTAAAACATCAGACAGAGAAGATAAACCTCTGAAGCCTTGATAAAGAGCATAGTAATTTGTAAATGTGTTTATGACTATACATTTTATTATTCCACTCAAGGAGAGCTGCATTAACACAATTACCTTCAATGTTCAAAAGAAGGAAAATTAACACTCAGAGGCTTTACTCTAAAATAGGATTCTCGCAGTTGAACTAAAACAGTGAAAGTTGTTTTAACCTCTGTGTATATTAGCATTTCTGAGCTGGAAGGAATACCTAAAATTCAACAAATTCTAAGTCTATTGTGTAAATCCCATCTCCTGAGTTCTTAATTTCAGTGTTTATATTTTTCAGTTTTAAAATTTCTGATTGATTTTTACAGCTTCCAGTTTTCTGCTGAAATTCCTCTTCTTGTCATGTAATTTACTGAACATATTAATTAGTTATTTTAAAGTATATGGCTAATAACTCAATATCTGGACCTCTAGTATGTCTGTTTCTACTTCCTGTGTTTTTACCTTTTTATTTTTTAATAAATTGTTGCCTTTTGTCATACTTAGTTGTTGTTTTACTGATTGAACACTGAACATTGTATTTTTATATGCTTTTATTTTTATTTTATTTTTAAATTTTTATTGGAGTATAGTTGATTTACATGAACATTGTATTTTTTAAGTAGTAGAAGATATTTTGAGGCTTTGAAAATGTTATCTTCCTCCAGAGATGACCTCCTTTTGCTTCTGGCAGGAAGTTAGGGTAGGGGCAGATTGTCTTAATTTTATCTGGGATTGAGCCGATTTGAAGCTTGGTTTAAATTTTTGTGAAAGCTGACCCATTAACAGTTTACCCTTTTTTTATTGTGGCAAAATACATGTAATATAAAACTTACTATATTAACCATTTTAAAATATATGGTTCAGTGGTATTAAGTGCATTCATACTGTCGTGCAACCATCACCACCATCCATCTCCAGAACTCTTTGCATCTTACAAAAATGAAACTCTATACCCATTAAACAATAGCTCCCCATGACTCCTTCTTCACAGCTCCTGGCAATCACCATTTTACGTCTACTTTCTTTTTTCTTTTTAAAAAATCTCCCCTTTTCCCACATGACCCATCCTCTAGTAACCACCATTCTACTGTCTGTACTATGAATCTTTTTAAAATAATAAATATATCTTTTTAAAATTTAAAATTGATTTGTCTTTCTTTGTCTGCCTTATTTCGCTTATCATAATGTCCTACAGGTTCATGTATATTGTCACAAATGGCAGGATGAGTGTGTGTGTGTGTGTGTGTGTGTGTATCACACTTCCTTTATCCATTCATTTGTTGACAGACATTTAGGTTGTTTCCATATCTTGCCTATTTGTGAATACTGCTACAATGAACATGGGAGTGCAAATATCTCTTCAAGATAGGGATTTTATTTCCTTTGGACACATCCTCAGGAGCACTTGTTATCTTTTGACTTTTTGATAATAGCCTTCCTAACAGGTATGAGGTGATATCTCATTGTGGTTTTAATTTTCATTTCCCTGATGATTAGTGATGTTTAGCAACTTTTCATGTAACTATTGGCCATTTGTTTGTCTTCTTTGGAAAAATGTCAGTTCAAGTCCTTTGCCCATTTTTTAATTAGACTCTTTGTTTTTTGCTACTGAGTTGTATGAGTTCCTTATACATTGCGGATATTAACCCCTTATCAGATAGATGGTTTGCAAATATTTTTTACTATTCTGTAAGTTGCTTTTTCATGTTTAAATTTGTTTCTTTTGCTTTGTGGAAGCTTTAAAGTTTGATATGCTCCTACTTATTTATTTTTGCTTTTGTCACTTGTGCTTTTGGTGTAATAGCCAAAAAATCATTGCCAAGACCAATGTCAAGGAATTTTACCTTGTTTTTTTCCTAGAAGTTTTACAGTTTCAGGTCTCACATTTAACTCTTTAATTTATTTCAAGTTAATTTTTGTGAGTGGTACAAGACAGGAGTCCAACTTCCCTCTTGTACATGTGATTATCCAGTTTTCCAAGCACCATTTATTGAAGAAACTATCTTTTCCACATTAAGTATTCTTGGTTCCACTGTGAAATATTAGTTGACTGTATATGCATGGGTTCATTTCTGGGCTCCTGATTCTATTCCATTGGTCTATATATCTGTTTTTGTGCCAATACCATACTGTTTTGATTACTATAGCTTTGAAATATAATTTGAAAGCAGGAAGTCTGATGCCTCCAGTTCTGCTCTTCTTATTCATGATTGCTTTAGCTATTCAGGGCCTTTTGTGGGTCCATATGAATTTTCAGATTTTTTTCTATTTCTGTGAAAAATGCCATTGGAATTTTGGTAGGGATCACAGTGAATCTCTATATTGCTTTGGGTAGTATGGCCATTTTAACATATTAATTCCTCCAATTCGTGAACACGGGATATCCTTCCATTTATTTATGTCTTCTTTAATTTCTTTCATCAGTGTTTTATAGTTTTCAGTGTACAGGTCTTTCACCTCCTTGGTTAAATTTATTCCTAACTATTTTATTCTTTTTGATGCTATTGAAAATGGGATTCTTTTTCTTAACTTCATCTTTGGACAGTTTATTGTTAGTGTATAGAAATGCAACTGATTTTTGTACGTTGATTTCATATCCTGTAACTTACTGAATTCATTTATCAGTTCTAACAGTGTTTTGGTGAGTCTTCAGCATCTCCTATATATAAAATTGTGTCATCTGCAAAAAGAGACAATTTTAGTTCTTCCTTTTAGTTGTGCCTTTTTTTTTTTTTTTTTTTGCGGTATGCAGGCCTCTTGCTGTTGTGGCCTCTCCCGTTGCGGAGCACAGGCTCTGGACACGCAGGCTCAGCAGCCATGGCTCACGGGCCCAGCCGCTCCGCGGCATGTGGGATCTTCCCGGACCGGGGCACAAACCCATGTCCCCTGCATCGGCAGGCGGACTCTCAACCACTGTGCCACCAGGGAAGCCCAAGTTGTGCCTTTTTTTAATAAATTTTATTTATTTATTTATTTATTTTTGGCTGTGTTGGGTCTTCGTTGCTGCGCACGGGCTTTCTCTAGTTGCAGTGAGTGGGGGCTACTCTTCACTGTGGTGTGCGGGCTTCTCATTGCGGTGGCTTCTCTTGTTGCAGAGCACAGGCTCTAGGCACATGGGCTTCAGTAGGTGTGGCTCGCGAGCTCAATAGTTGTGGCTCACGGGCTCTAGAGCGCAGGCTCAGTAGTTGTGGCACACAGGCTCAGTTGCTCCACAGCATGTGGGATCTTCCTGGATCAGGGCTCGAACCCATGTCCCCTGAATTAGCAGGTGGATTCCTAACCACTACGCCACCAGGGAAGCCCCTACTTGTGCCTTTTATTTCTTTTTCTTGTCTAATTGTTCTGGCTAGGACTTCCAGTACTATATTGAATAAAAGTGGTGAGAGTGTGCACCCTTGTCTTGTTCCTGGTCTTAGATGAAAAGCTTTCAGCTTTTCACCACTGAATATTATGTTAGCTGTGGGCTTGTCATATATGGCCTTTTTCATATTGAGATACATTCCTTCTGTACCTAAATTGTTAAGAATTTTTATAATGAAAGGATGATGAATTTTGTCAGATGCTTTTTCTGTATCTATTGAGATGCTCATGTGATTTTTATTCTTCATTTTGTTAATGTGGTGTAACACTTTGACTGATTTCTGTATGTTGAATCATCCTTGCTTTCCCACTAATTAATTAATCCCACTTGATCATGGTGTGTTGTTTAATGTGCTGTTGAATTTTGTTTGCTAATATTTTGTTAGGGAATGTTGCTACTGTGTTCATCAGGGATATTGACCTGCAGTTTTCTTTCTTATAGTGTCCTTGTTTGGCTTTGGTACCAGGGTAATACTGACCTAGTAAAATGAGTTTGGAAGAGTTCCTTCCTCTTCAATATTTTGGGAGAGTTTGAGAAAAATTGATATTAGTTCTTCTTCAAATGTTTGGTATATTTTACCATCTGGTCCTGAACTTTTCTTTTTTGGGAGATTTTTTACTACTGATTCAATCTTACTCATAATTGGTGTGTTTAGATTTTGTATTTCTTCATGATTCAGCCTTGGTAGGTTGTATGTTTCTAGAAAATTATCCATTTCTTCTAGGTTATCCAATTTGTTATCATATAATTGTTCATAGTAGTCTTTCATGACCCTTTGTATTTCTGTGGTATCAGTTATAATGTCTCCTTCTCATTTATGATTTTATTTGTCTTCTCTTTTTTTTAGTCTAATTAAAGGTTTGACAATTTTATTTAAAAACCTTAATTTTCTTAATCTTTTCTTTAATCTTTCTAGTCTCTATTTTATTTATATCTGCTCTGATCATTATTATTTCCTACCTTCTACTAACTTTGGGCTTAGTTTGTTCTTGTTCTAGTTCCTTGAGGTGCAAAGTTAGATTGTTTATTTGAGATCATTCTTTTTTCATAATGTAGGCTTTTATCGCCATAAAATTCTCTTTTAGCAGTGCTTTTGGTGTATCCCATAAGTTTTGGTATGTTGTGTTTCCATTTTCATTTGTCTCAGTATATTTTTTTATTTCCCTTTTGCTTTCTTCTTTGACCCATTGGTTGTTCAGGAGTGTATAGTTTAATTTCCACATGTTCATGAATATTCTAGCTTTTCTCCTCTTGCTGATTTCTAGTTTCATACTATTATGGTCAGAAAAGATGCATAATATGATTTCAGTATTAAATATATAATGAGAAGAACATGTATTCTGCCGCCATTGGATGGAATGTTTCATACATGCCTGTTAGGTCCATTTGATTTAAAGTGTAGTTCCAATCCTATATTTTCTTACTGATTTTTCTGTCTGGATGATCTATCCATTGTTGAAAATGGGGTTCTGAAGTTCCCTACTGTTGTATTGCTGTCTATTTCTCCTTTCAGATGTGTTTTATTTGCTTTATATATTTAAGTGCTCTAATGTTGGGTGCATAAACATTTACAATTGCTATATCCTCTTGATGAAGTGACCCCTCTATCATTATATAATGACCTTCTTTGTCTCTTGTAACAGTTTTTGATTTAAAGTTCATTTCATCTGATATATGTATAGCTACCCTTGCTCTCTGTTGGTTTTCATTTGCATGGAATATCTTTTTCATTCCTTTGTTTTCAATCTATATGTGTCCTTAAAGCTGAAGTGAGTCTGTTGTAGGCAGCATATAGTTAGGTCTTACTTTTTTTAATTCATTCACCACTTTGGGTCTTCTGAGAATTTAATTTATTTAGTGATTATTGATTGTTAAGGGCTTACTATTGCCCTTTTGTTCCTTGTTTTCTGGGTGTTTTATAGATTCTTGTTTTCTTTCTTCCCATCTTGCTGTATTCCTTTCTTATTTTATTTATTTCTCCTTTGATTTCCTTTCTATTTATCTTTTGTGTATCTATAATAGGTTTTTGCGTTATATTGATAGTTACCATGAGGCTTACATAAAACATCTTATAACAGTCTATTTTAAGCTGTTAACAACTTAACTTCCATTGCATACAACAACTCTACATTTTTGCTCCCCCTACTGCATTTTGTTTTTGCTGTCACAATTTTCACCTTTTTATATTATGTATCCATTAATAAATTATTGTACCTGTAGTTATTTTTAATACTTTTTTCTTTTAACTTTTATACTAGAGTTATAAGTAAGTTACACACCCCCATTACAATATTAGAGTATTCTGAATTTGACCATATGTTTACCTTCACCAGTGAGTTTTATACTTTTATATGTTTTCATGCTGTTATTTAGCAGCCTTTTGTTTCAGCTTAAAGAACTCCCTTTAACATTTCTTGTAAGACTGGTCTAGTGGTGATGAACTCTTACAGCTTTTGTTTGTCTGAGAATATATTTATCTCTCCTTCAACTCTGAAAAACAACTTTGCTGGGCAAAGCATTCTTGGTTGGCAGGTTTTTTTCTTTCAGCACTTTGAATATAGCATCCCACTACTTTCCGGACTGCAAGGTTTCTGCTGAAAAATCTGCTTATAGTCTTACGGGAGTTTCCTTGTACATAACAAGTTGCTTTGCTCTTGCTCATTTCAAAATTCTCTCTTTGTCTTTAACTTTTGACAATTTGATTATAATGTGTCTCGATGTGTGGCTCTTTGGATTAATCTTTTCTGGTGTTCTCTGAGCCTCCTGGATCTGGATGTCTATTTCTTTCCCTAGATTTAGGGATTTTTCCACCATTATTTCTTTGAAAAGCTTTCTGCCCCTTCTCCCTTTCTTCTCCTTCTGGGACTCCCATCATGTATATATTATCCATTTGATGGTGTCCCATAAGTCCCTTAAGCTTCCTTAATTTAAAAATTTTTTTTATTTTTCCTTTTTTCTTTTTTTTCTTTTTTGCTCCTCTGATTAGATAATTTCCACTGACCTATCTTTGAGTTCAATGATCTTTTTTCCATTTGACCTAGTCTGCTGTTGAACCCCTCTATTGAATTTTTTAGTTCAGTTGTCATATTCTTTAGATCTATTATTTCTATTTGGTACTTTTTAATATTTTCTTTTTATTAAAATTGTCCTTTGTTCATGAATTGTTTTCCTGACCTTGGTAAGCATCTTTATGGCCATTATTTTGAATTCTCTGTTGAGTAAATCGCTTAACTCTCTTTCATTATGGTCAGTGTCTGTAGATTTACTTTGTTCTTTTGTTTGGGACATATTCCCTTGTTTCTTCATTTTCCTTGACTCTCTATGTTGGTTTCTGCACATTAGATAAACCAGTCATCTCTCCCAGTCTTAGCAGACTGGTCTTGTGTAGGAGATGAACTTTACCAATCAACCCAGCCCAAAATTCTGAGTGCCATCAAACCCTTCTGCTTGTCAAACCCATACCACCATCTTTGTTCTTAGTGCTTCCATGATATTATGGGGTGCCAAGTCTCATCACTTCCCCCAAAGTGGGGGGAATGCCCACATGCCTGTTCAGGCTCCTGGAGGACTGTTAATTGCTTGCCTGGTCAGCTCCCAGATGCATGCTAATTGGAAGCTGGACCCTCAGGCAGCTGCTGAGAAGGAATGTTAGATATGCAGTCTAGCCCACATCAGGGAGATAGTGGGAGATAAGGAGCAGAGTGGTCTTGCCTACTCACTCTGTACTGATCCAGGGGGAATAGCTGCTGGAAGTACTTGTACACCCATATAAAACCAGCTTTTTGTTCTCTGTCGTCCTACGGGACTTGGGAATGCTGAGCCCTGTCAGCTCCCGGAGCTAGGTAATTTAGGAGACAGTCCTCAGATAAAAGTTGCAAACATTGGGGTGCTAGATGTATAAACAAGTTCCTTCCAGGGAAAAGCTAGAGACTTGGTTTTATCGTTGGAGCAAGGGGGCTAAGGTAGAAGATGTGCCCAAACGTCCTTTCAGGCTCCAGGAGGAGCCTAGCCAACTCCCAGATGTAGATTGATTAAAAGCCTGACCCTCAGCAGCAGATGGGAAAAGTAAGCAGTCAAACCTCTTTCAGGGAGAAACTGGAAGCTGGGTATTTTTGCCTGCTCCCTCTGCACTGAGCCCAAGCGGATAGCTGTGGAAAGTGCCTGTACACCCATTTAAGAACCGCCTCTTTGTTTTCTGTGGTCCTGGAGGACATGTGAATGCCAAGCCCCTTTGGCTCTCTGAGCTAGGTGATTTGGGAGCCTGTCCCTTGTGTTGAAGCTGTAAAAGTTAGGGCATTAGATATGTAAAAAATCTCCTCCCAGGCAGAAGCTGGAGACTTGGTTTTATTGTTGGAGTGAGCTAGGGGGAGAAGGCAGGGGAAGTGCCCACAGGCCCTTTCAAGCTCCAGGAAGAGCATAGTCAGCTCCCAGATGCAGGCTAATTAGAAGCCTGAATCTTGGGCAGCAGCTGGAAAAGTTGCAGTCAAACCCCTTCTAGGGAGAAACTGAGAGCTGGGCTTTTTTGCCTGCTGCCTCTGTGCTGAGCCCAGGGGGATACCTGTGAGAAGTGCTCATGCACCCATTTAAAAACCACTTCTTTGTTTGCTGTGGTGATGGGGGACTTGTGAATGCCAAGCCCCTTTGGCTCTTCAAGCTAGGTTATCTGGGAGCCAGTCCTTCGGGTGGCAACTATAAAAGTTGGAATGCTAGATGTGTGGTCAAAACCCTTCTCTCCTCAGAGAGAAGCTGGGAGTTGGGGATTCCCTCCCAATTGTAAGGCACTGTGCCAAGAGTGGGGTTTATGGCATGAGTGTCTCAGCTGTTCCTACTCATTTCGATGTGGGTATTTCCTCAGTCCTCTAATGGGTAGGAGTCACTGAACTAGCTTCTGGATTTCTGTCAGAGTGAATTGATCCATCTGTAGCTATATATTCAGTGCATCCTTGGGAGGAGGGAAACTTAGGAGCCTCTTATTCCACCATCTTGCTGATGTACCAGTTCACTCTTATACCCAAGGTATAGTCTTTCAAGAGTTCCAAATGAAACTCTTCCGTATCTACAAGGACTCCTCCTCCTTGTAGAGCTCTGAACCCCAGCTTTTGTCCCCCAAACCCATGAGGTTCCTAAAGCCTCTGTTCAGTTTCTCAGCCTCTTAACTCTTGCCTTCAAATTGGCAAATGCTTTAGAGGCTCTTGATGAGTACTTTAACCTTTCTGAACCATAGTTCCTTGCCTGTAAAATGGGACTAATACTACAGACCTTGCAATGTTGTTGGAACACTTGAATGAAACAACTTTTGTAAAACAAATGATGCAATGCTTCGTACTTAATAGCTGCTCAATTCATGTCATTTTTCTTTCATCTTTTGTGGATCTAACCCTTCCTTTCAAGATGTTCAAGGAAAACCTAGAATGACAGCCATATGGCAGTTGTTCTAGACAGGATATGAAGGGAAGGAAAGCATTATTTCAACTGTCTTTTCACAGCATCTGAAGCACATGTACCTTATGCCCATCTTGTATGTGGAATCCAGCAACACTGTTCATCTTTTTTTCAAAATAAGCCATAAAAAACCACAAGTTATTTAGAGTAAAGTACCTAATTCAGAATGCAATATTTATGAGCTAATTTGAATTTCATATGAGGAAGAATTCTAGCATTTTGCTTACCCTTGGAAAAATAAAAAAGTATAGCATATGCATAAATATTATTAGAGGTCAAAGGACACATGAGCTTAGTGACACTTGTAATCAGTTCTTCTCCCTCACGTGCACGGAAAAAGGTATAAAAATGCAAACACTTGGCACTACTTTACAGAACCATGGATCACATCACAGAGAATGCCTCTTTTGTTTTCTTGTTTACTTTGAAAGATAAGCCTTTCTCCCCCTTCAGAAGCTGGAGACTTCTTCGCAGCAGGTATCTGAAAATAAATGCCATAATGCAAAGAACTTTCCTTCTTAACTCAGTAAAATTGGCAACCTCAGCCCGCATGAGGATAGCAATGGCCCTGCCACAGTTTACCATCATCACAGATTGGGATATAAGGTCAATGCTGGGCTCCTGGACATGCTTCTTTTAAAAAACAGCTCTATTGGGTTATTACTTATGCAATAAACCACACCCATTTAAAGTGTACATTTCCATGAAGTTTTGTATATGTGTGAAGAAACCACCATAATAAAGATATAGAACATTTCCACTTCCCTACCCAGAGATTCTTTGTGCCCCTTTGCAGTGCATCTCTCCTTCTACCCTCAGTCTCAGGCACCCACTGATATGCTTTCTGTCTCAGTAGATCAATTTGCATTTTTTTATTAGTTCATATTTTCTAGAATTTTATATAAATGTAATCATACAGTGTAACTCTTTTTTGTCTAGCTTGTTTCACTCACCATAATGTATTTGAGGTTCATCATATTATTGCATGTATCAGTAGTTCATTCTTTTGTATTACTGAGTAGTATTCCATTATATGGGTACACTACAATTTGTTTATCTTTTCACCTATTGATGGACATTTGCATTATTTCCACCTTTTTACTATTACAAACAAAAGTGCTATTAACATTTGCATACAAGTCTTTTGTGGATATGTGTTTTCATTTCTCTTGGATAAATACCTAGGAGTGGAATAGCTAGATCATATGGTATGTTTATGTTTAACTTTATTAGAAACTGACAAATCATTTTCCAAAGTGGCTGTACTACCTTACATCCCCACCAGCAATGTGTGAGAGTTCCAGTTTTGGGGATACTCCTTAACATCATTTTATTTACTTAAAGAAATTAATTCAGAACAATTAGCCTATAGTAAGTATATAGTAAGGCTTGGCATTGAGTTCTTCATTTATCCTCTATGAGTCTGTTTCTGCATCTGATAAATAAGATTAATAATGGAACCTACCTCACTAGATTGTTTTGATGTTCAAATGAGATATAGGTATAAAGATCTTAGCATATGGTAAGTTCTCAATAAATGTTATCTCATGATTATTATTATCTATATGTTATTAAGGCTATATGCCAGGGACTTACTAAGAGTTTTACGTTTCTTGTCTTATTTCATCCTCCCAAGACCTTGAAATGTAGGTATTCATTATATATACTTTACAGAGGAAGAAACTGTAATTCAGAAAAGTTAAATGACTTGCTCAAAAATCACACAACAGAGTGACTGTCTAGAATTCAAACTCAGACAATGTAATTAGAAAGCTCAAGCATTTAAGCATTATGTTAGCTGGTCTTGCATTCTAATAGGATTAAGAGTGAATATGGTTGCATTGATATCATCATTCCATGTAGGTTGTCACAATACATACTTTATCACTTGCTTTTTGGTAGACCACTCAACACATAGAGTACTTCTTTGCCCTGTGTTTCAGCAGCTTGAGTCCCATTCTGTTTTGTACATTTATGGCACCTAAACACAAGTCATGGAGAGAAATAACTCCCTGTATCCAGTATCTCATCTGTCCCCTCTGTTTCTTGAGATTACTCCATCCTACTGTCTAAGCCTTCTCCAGAACAGCCTTCTACCTGAAATGCTGCTTGAAGAGGTAGGTACCTACCAAATTGGAAAACTGCCTGAGAGTGCCTCCTACTCAAGCTGTACATATGCCTGTCCCATCAGCCAGCAATTCCACTCCTGGATGCTTAAAAGAAAAGAATACATATATTCACCAAAAGAAGTGTGTTAGAATATTCATAGCAGCACTACTTGTAATAGCCCCAAATGGGGAAAAAATCCAAAAGACCATCAACAGTATAGAAGTACATTGTGTGGTAGTCATACAAAAAATAATACACAGCATTGGAAGATTGGGATTGACACATACACAGTACTATGTATAGAATAGATAACTAATAAGGACCTACTATATAGCACAGGGAACTCTACTTAATACTCTGTAATGACCTATATGGGAAATGAAGTTTAAAAAGAGTGGGTACGGGCTTCCCTGGTGGTGCAGTGGTTGAGAGTCCGCCTGCCGATGCAGGGGACACGGGTTCGTGACCCGGTCTGGGAAGATCCCACATGCCGCGGAGCGCCTGGGCCCGTGAGCCATGGCCGCTGGGCCTGCGCGTCTGGAACCTGTGCTCCGCAACGGGAGAGGCCACAACAGTGAGAGGCCCGCGTACCGCAAAAAAAAAAAAAAAAAAAAAAAGAGTGGGTATATGTATATGTATAACAGATTCACTTCGCTGTACACCTGAAACTAACACAGCACTGCAAATCAATTATACCCCAAGAAAAATTAAAAAAATAATAATACACAGCAATGAAAATGAACAAATTGTGACTATATGCAAAAGTACATACCACATATGTATAAAAAAACATAAACAACATTGAGCAAAAGAAACCAGACCTAGAAGAATATATACAGCATGATTCCATTTATATAAAGTTTTAAAACAGGCAAAAATTGTCTATGGTATTTATAGTCAGCTAAATGGTTATCCTTGTTGGTGGGCATAGGGGGGTGTGGCGGGGTATAAGTGACTGACTGGAAGGGGACATGAGCAAGGCCTCTGGAAGTACTGGTAATGTTCTGTTTATATAGATGTTGGATAAATTATTAGTGTTCAATTTGTGAAAATTCCTTAAGCTGCATACTTATTTTTTATTGCACTTTTGTATGTCATACTTCAATTTCAAAATTCAAAAGAAATTAACCCCTTACTCTGTCCCATCCCCTCACCCCCAAATCCAAAACCCTTTGCAAGGCTGCTGATAGCACAGTTTTCTTTCATTGACCGTTCTCTCAAACATCTACTTAAAGTTTACTTCATGAGAAACTGGGATAAAACCAGCTTTTCCAACAATAAGAATGTAACAAAATTCCCTCTCCCACAACCAAATGTGTATCTCCCTTCCTCCCTGTTGCTCCATATGAAGACAGAAAAATAAAAATTGAAAATATAAATGAGAGACTTGCACTCGACAGTGTCTTTAGGTAGAAATGAGTACCTCTGGCAACTAATCGTAAGGGGCGGTCTTGGAGAATGAGTCACTCAGCAAGTCATGCAGTCAGCATAAAACAAAGAAGCAAGCAATGTGGGTATTAAAAGGATTTTTGTTTTATACTTCAGTTTGCTAAGGAAAAAAAACATCGATCTTGGCCTGCCTCTGCTAGTAGGTAGTACTCTCCATATTGAACTACAGCTTGCAAAACCCAGCAGCCACCACAGCCGTCAGAACTGCCCGTGAATTTAGACACAATGACACTAGAGACCAGATGCTTAAAATAGTTTGATATTTGTTGGTCTTTGAGTACATGTTCATACTTATGAATTAAGCAACTTAAATCATAAGACAGGAGATTAGCCAGCTGAAGTTTTTCTCTTTGGATGCTTTTGGCAATTGATTTCTTTGACTTAGATGGCAAAGCTGTCTCTTATGGGATTGTAACCCACCCATCATTGTTTATCATTCAGTTTTACTACTGGCTGAATTTCCTGGGTATGGCAAAAGCTGCAGAAATCTGTGAAATTCCTTTGGTTATGCTTATCAGAAGAAATACATCTATTGTTTTTGTCTCCTTTAGACATATATGAAGTCTGCCTCTAAAGTGAGCTATCTGATCTTGAAGCAGAGAGTAATTGGGTATTAACAGAGGAAGTACTTAGCGCCTGGCTAACCAAAGTATGATTCTTGGATAGCAAAGTTGGCATTGCCCAGGAGGTTGTCAGAAATGCAGACTCTCAGGCCCTGCCCACATCTAGAATCTGCATTTTAACCAGGTCCCCGGACGATGCCTATACATGTTTATGTCTGATAAGCACTGCTGCAGGGTATATAGAAAGCACTGACTTTGAGCAGTAGATATAATTTTTCTGATTTTGTATTAAACATAGCATGTTCTTTCTTATAGCATGTAAAATAGGTACCAATTTCGAGATTGTGGCCCAAGTCTCATAATATGTTATGAGTAGAAAAAGCCTGTTAAAGTTCCCTATGTGGCTGGGAGCCTTATCTCTTTAGATCCGTGTTTATGTCAGAAGGACAAAATGAATTGCTTAGAGGGAAACTAGAGGTGCTGGGACTTGTGGATACGGATGGTCAGTATAGCCCATAAGCCCAGGGCAGCAGATGCTGCCAGAAGCGCACATGATGCTGACTGCATGTCTGTCGGTAGAAGACCTGTGCTTTGTGGGCAGGGCAACCACTGTGATGCTTTAGGGAATCACACTATTCCTCCTTGTGGCAAAGACTGCTTATCATCCCCCAGGATCCATTATCCCTTTCTTCCTTTTGATAATAACCTCCCTGCACACACATGGAGTTTTATCAGAACATATAGCTGTCTAGCTAGAGACTACATTTATCAACCTGCCTTGCAGGGACGTGTGGCCATGATACTAAATTATCCCAATGGAATGTGAGCAAGAAGATGTATATACCTCTCATCGTTAAAAGGAAACTGTTTGGCCTACCCTCCTCTTTTCTCTCTTTCCCAGCAGATGTGGTGCTGTGTAAACAGCTTTGACCATATCTATGAGGGCAACACTCCAGTGCAGAAAGCTGCAACTAAGTGTCTGCAAATAAAAATGCCAACAAGAAACAAGCTAATTTTCCCTATATAACCCCAGAAAGGCTGAGAAATACGGGGCACAAATACTTCAGAATGTAGAGTGAGATATAGGAAAACTGACTGAAAGTGTATTAAGGAAAGTTACACCCCCAGTTTCTCTCTGTAACCATTCCCACCCAGCCACTACCACTTCGCAACCCAACATAGACAGGAGACTTCATCCCTGGGACGATTCAGCCTGAGAGGCTCCAGAGTCTGGCACACTAGAGGGTATGGAAGAGAAGCAGGCGAAATTTTAAAATTTCTTCTCCTTTTTTGACTTCTAGAACCCATAGTCAGGCTTCTAATCCTCCAGGTAGGATATTGGAAGAGTCTTTTCTGAAGAAACAATCCCAAGAGAAAAAATCTTATAGATGCTCAAATTTGAGGGTTCCCCAACAAAATGGCTGGGCCACACCCAATCATACAGAGCTTTTAGTTAGCTTTTCAGTGTTTTATACTGTACTTGGCATTTGGTATGTTCTTGCATTCTGGAAACTCATTTGCTTAATTTCTGGGAAATGTTCTGTCATTACCTCTTTTATAGTTTCTTTACCTCCTTTTACCAATTTTTTGAAAACAAGAGCTACACATGAGCAAAGCACATCATTTTAAATGCTAGACTAACAGGGATAAAGAGGAAACCCCTAAAAACTCCCAAAGGAGAAATAAAGTTTGCTCACAAAGAATTAGGAATCAATTTATAGTCATATTTCCCAGCAGTAACACTGGAAGCTGGAGCAATGCCCATAACATATTGATTAAAGATTATTTTCATTCTGGAATTCTATATCCAGCCAAACGAACATTCAAGAATAAAAGGATGGGAGGTTGGGATTGACAAATACACACTACTATATATAAAATAGATAACTAATAAGAACCTGCTGTGTAGCATGGGGAACTCTACTCAATACTCTGTAATGGCCTATATGGGAAAAGAGTCTAAAAAAAAAGAGTGGATATATGTATATGTATAACTGATTCATTTTGCTGTACACCTGAAACTACTACAACACTGTAAGTCAACTATACTCCAGTAAAATTTTTTTTAAAAATAAATTATACCTAAAACAAACAAACAAACAAAGGGTGAAAGGAAAAGAACATTTTCAGGCATGAAAAAATTCTAAAATGTATTTCCAGAAAGCTACTCCAGGATGTGCTTCACTAACACAAGGGAATAAACATACAAAGTGGAAGACTTAGGATCCAGGAACTTCAACACAGAGAAGAGAAAGGAGAATTCCTTCATTAACAGAGGAAATTGTGACAGAACAGCCATGCAGCTGGTCTAAAGAACAACCAGTACAGACTGAATCAGGATAACAGGAGATTCTAGGACAGATGTCTCGTGGGGGAGGGGAGAGGAGATGGAACTGATAGATTACTGGATGTGTTTGACAGTATTGAGAAGCATCTGTAACTCCATGGCAGAGTGGGGAAATAATTAGCAATTGTTACACATAAAACTAAGCAAACAAAGAAAAGGCAATTATTACCTAGAGAAAAAAATGTACAATAAAGGAAATAGAATTATTGTATACTCTATGCCTCAACTGTGAACAATTTCACATGGTCATAATAATGTTAACACAGGGTGTTCATTTAACCAAAAGTTACGATACAACTATATTGGAAAGATGAGGAGAGGGACAGTATGGGTGTGTGTAAGGGTACTAAATTCTGATCTTCCATTATAGGAAGTAAATAGATAATGTACAAAATAGATAAATAAGAAATCATACTATAAATATAAAACTTTGTGTATGAAGGTAAATAGAAGAAATCACTAAAAGAGTTAACAGTAGTTTTCTCTGAGAAGTGGTTCTTGGGCATAGGGAGGAGTGGAGCAGTAGCTATATTTTCTTACACGATTTTTAGTACTAATTTTGCTTTTCAAACTTAAGTACATCTATTAATTTGGTTAAAAATACAGGCAAGTCAGCAACAAACTACTTCTCTGGGAAGTATTCTTCTATAATTTGAATTCTCTGTCTGTCTATCTGTCTGTCTCTCTCTCTCTCTAATTGTGGCATGAAAGGATTTATTTCTTGTTAAGAAATGTCAGGCGTCAGGAAGCAAGTGAGCACTATATATTTGTGGTGATCCCAGTATCCCTGAGATCACATCACAGCATTCCACTCATATGAGGACTGGCCCTAGTGGCCCATTAGTATGTGCATCTGGTTACATCGCAACTGTAATTTCTAAATAAGGTCAGCATTCTTGAGCAAACAGATATGACAGCATGATTAAATGTTGAAAATCAAACCCAAGGGCATTTTAACAGGAGTCATAGTCCTGAAAGTAAAATGAGGATCAGAAGGCCTGGATAAAGGAGTGTCAGATATGGACTTAGGCCTCAGTGTCCTAATCATTCAGGAATTTTGCTTTCTTAGCCAAGAATCATCATCAGTTTCATCTGACATGAGAGTCAGTCTTCCTCCTGGCAATGCCAGATAGATGAGGCAGAATGGCCCAGATTCAGAGCAGAGCCACACAGGGCCAACAGCCGCCTGGGCATAAGGGAAACCACGCTGAAAAGAGCCCTTCAGTTTTTACTACTCATTATCCTAACTTAGTGCCTCTTCAGCCATCTTTGTGACAGCCGGAAGCAGTGACCAGTGGAGCATTCAGTCAACAAATGTTATCATCACTGAAATAATAATCATGTTATCACCCATCATAATGATGTTTGTTCTGAGAGAAGACTCAGCAGGCTTGGGGTTTCCATCTGGGAAAAACCAAGAAGAGAAAGGTGATGTAAGCAAGACAGGTATGCCAACAGGGGTGGAATAGGAGAGGGCATGTGGAATTGAGAATGGAGTAAAGGGATAAAAGACAAGTGGCAGTGAGGATAGTGGCACAATAAGAGCTACCCGATAAGAGCTAGAAATAAACTGGTTTCACAATAGTGTTGAGAGCAAGAGACAGATATTTTCTGCCACAGTCACATTATATCCACCCTGCAGTGTGTTCATTAGTCAGATATACCATTGGTCATATTTTCAATTATATAGGAGATGCTGTCAGTGCTCCTCCCACATTCTCTTTGATCTCCTCCCCACGCCCATGCATACCAGCCTGACCTCCAGTGGCTGGTACATGCATCTTTGCCAGAAGGCTGACCTGGGGCTGCTGGAACCAACTTTGCCCCCACACACAGTAGTGTCTGGGAACCAGTATTCCTCCAGGGGCAGCCTTGAACCAATGTCTGATGAGTATGGAGGTATATATGCCTCAGATACCTGGTTCGTTGGGTGGGTTATGCTGAGATGTCTGTTTTCCATTTCCAAAGTTTCCCAGCAGGAATAAACTTTAGTTGTCCTCTGTGGTAGCTGAGTTTTTAAAAGCACCTTTTATTAACTGTCTTCACTTCCCTGTATCACCTCCCCATTCCCAGCCAGTGTTCCAGTACCTCCCTAAAACACTATGCACATTCAGTTCTTGTCTGACATTCTGCCTCTGGAGAAAACCCAACCAGGACAAACATGGGCAGCGTCAAAGGTAGATCTGTAGAGTTTTACGCCTGCTACTGCAATATGGTCAAGGGCATCCCAGAAAACAGGCAAAGGATGACTAGTAACTACAGTTCCTTCCCCAGCTGCACCTCTGCCATGGAAAGAATCCTCTTCTATCTAATGGGGCCAATCAGCCCAAGGGTAAATAGTGGTGGAAATTTAGTCCAAAGAAGAGGATCTTTAGATATAATATGTCCAAGGCAGACTGTGTATTTATGAGTCTTAGGCTGGAAGGGGCAATGACAGTTCATTTTTAAATGTAAGATTATATTCCTCTCACACAGTTCAAAGCAACGTGCTGCATGCCAACCAGGGTATGGTTTTTATCACGTTACATGTGGGAACAGTCATAGAAGTAACACTGGCCCTACTCTATGGAAGATAAACATCATAATTTATATTAAGAAGACCTGTAATATAAATTTATTTGTAATATATAGTTAATATCATAGGTCTATGACATATCACTATCATGTAGGTAGTCTCATTAATGTCTGAAGTTGCAGCAGAGAGGGCCACTTGCAAGTCTTCGTATGAGCGCCTGAAGATCTTAACGGCAAGACAGTAGTTGGAAGGTAGAAACTGGTGGACAGTTCCCCCTCCTGCAAAGGTACCAGAGACCAAGAACAATCCCTTAATCCCCCAGACTGCAGGTTTTCCAGAAGGAAAACAATCTAACCCTGATGAAAGAGAGTTCAAGTATGTCCTTGGCCCAAGAACAGTGGTTGTAGCCAAATGGAAAGAGAGGTTGGGTGTCCCCTAGCCAACTAACCCTCAGAATACCTTCTAGATCAGATCCCCCATTGGGGACCAGACCAGGATTCCATGCAAAGGACACTTTAAAGGATAGTGACTAAGACAGGAGGGTTGATTCTCTGATGTGATTCTAAAACCCTCAGAGAACAATGCAGAGCTCTATTAAGACATAATAAAAGTATAGCCTAGGTGAGGGACAGTACTTGCTCCCATTTCAGCTCAATGAGTGAGTAAATGCAGGAGTGACTATAGCCACACCAGACAGACAGCAGGGGATTTAGTCCCTCAAATAATTCAATAAATACTTATTGTACATATATATGACAGCATGTAAAGATATAGTGTTCAATAATGAAAAGGATGACTTCTCTCATGGTGCTTACAGTGTGCCAGGCACTATTCTACTCTGTAAGATTCTTATAACATGCCTATAAGATAGGTATCCTCGTCATCCCCCTTTTAGAGATGGGGACAGAGGTTAAGTGACTTGCCCACAGCCATACAAATCGTTAGTGCTAGAGCTGGGATTTGAACCCTACAGTGTGCTACCCCCCAGGTAGTTCTAGCCTCTGTTGCTCTTTTGCCTTGGAGTTTACATTCTGGTCAGCAAGAAAGACCTTATATAAGATATTAATCATGTTTGCAATCATTTAATTTCAATCTTAATCTAGACCTTGTAGGCGGTGTTACGTACAGAGTGCCCTGAGCATGTTCACCAGCTTATTCACTCCATAAAAAAACATACTGATTGCCTACTCTGTGCCAGGTTCTGTGGGAGATACTGGGAATTTAATGAGAGCAAAACGGATACCTCCTCTACTGTCTTGTGGAGGGAGAGCGGTCAGACATTATTTGAATGACACACATTTATATGTGATTGCAAAGGTGGTTAATGCTTTGAAGGAAAGTACTGAGAAGATTAAGAACATACAGTGTGAGGACTTGACATTTAAAATGAGATCTGAAGGATAAGTAACAGTTTACCGTGGTAAGGAGAAGAGGAAAATACATTTCAGGGAGGTATGTACCAAAGCTCTGAGGTAAGAAAAAGAAAAATCTAAGGCACTGAGAGAAAACCAGTGAGGCTGTAGCCCAGTGAGTGAGAGGGAGAGTGGAATGCAGTGAGGTAGGTCTGGTGGGGAGGGGTCACATGACTTAGCCAATTAGGTTACTTTTGAAAGTGAAAGGGATGCTGATAATAATTAAACCAGGGCAACAGGCATAAACAGGTTTTGAATTGGGTAATCTGGGACAGACGGTGACTCTAATTTAGGCCTTGTAAAGGTTTGATTCTCTATCCTAAGAACAATAAGAAGCTGTCACATGATTTTAAATGAGGGGTGGGGACATGTGTAATCATATTTTATCATGATTATTATTTTTTAAATTAATTAATTAATTAATTTATGGCTGTGTTGGGTCTTCGTTTCTGTGCGAGGGCTTTCTCTAGTTGTGGCAAGCGGGGGCCACTCTTCATCGCGGTGCGCGGGCCTCTCACCATCGCGGCCTCTCCCGTTGCGGAGCACAGGTTCCAGACGCGCAGGCTCAGTAATTGTGGTTCACGGGCCCGTGAGTTGCTCCGCGGCATGTGGGATCCTCCCATACCAGGGCTCGAACCTGTATCATGATTATTTTTAACAACACTCTAGCCGTAATGTGGAGAATAGATAAGACATCGATAGCAAATTCAGGGAGACAAATAAGGACATTATAACAGGAATCCGAGTGAGAAATGATGGTGCTTTGGACCGGAGTGAAAGTAATGGAGATGGAAAGAAGGGGGTGGAGCCTAGTGATCACGACTAGTAAAATCAATACAACTTGAAGACTGATTGGGTTTGAGGAAGAGAGGATGACATAGGATCACCCTGGAAACTGCTTCATGAGGTCAGGAGAAGTGAGAAAGAACTGGACAAATAAAGAATGAAGAATGAAACAAATGATCAAACAAATGGCTGCTATGGCCATTTACTCCCCAGGAGGAATTTGAAGGGTCTAAGAAACTGCCATCCCAGCACTGGGGGCTACTTCTCATAGCCCCATTGTTCTCCACCATGGCTCATGGATACAAACCGATTCTTGCTGTGTGAACACATATGCACAATTAGAGAATGCAGGTATATCTGAGAGACCTAGAACTGAGCTACTGACAGAAGCAGAGAGATGGTGTTCAAGGATGGCAATGTGATTTCAGAAAGGAAATATATCTTGAAAAAGATTTGGAAGAGAAGGAAGGAACCTGGCTTGTAAAAGAAATAGGTATTCCAGATAGAAGAAAAGGCACATGAAGAAATCCTATTAGGTTGTGTGTTAAGAGTATGTTAGTGACTTTCCAAAATTATCATTTAATGTTTGAAGGGGTCTTTCTTTCTTTTTACAATAGAAGTAGAAAATAAGGAACAAGCCCAAAGTAGTTTCCCTTCCAAATGAATCACTTTTTCTTTTCTAAACCACTGTCAGATGCCATCTGATTCTGTCCCAAGTGAAACAACCAAATTGGGAGGGAAAATCCCTTCAAGGGAATTGTTGTACAAAGCACACTGATTTTCCTTGTGGATAAGTGAAGTCAGAACATAAGTTCTCTTAGCTAACATATCTTTTTGGTTGTTGTTAATTTACTTATGTCTGAGGCTGATCAAAGTAAACTGGGTTTAAAATAGCTCTCAATCAAATTAAAGTTCCTCTTACATTATTGATTTTAATCAAAATGGAAATAATGTGTAGTTTGTTATCCTTTCCAAAATTATAAGCCTCACTCTCATTTGATGTGGCCATAAGAGTGCAAGCATAACCAGAAATTCTAATTTTTACTGATATTTCTATAATGTTTCCATTTTCATATTCAACTGCATTGTGTAAGGCTGATGTTTCACTCTTTCTACCAAAAGTCCTGAAGGAAAAAAAAAAGACAGTGATGCTTCATAACAGTGTTTACCTGGTAACAAACAAATAATTCAAAGTTAAAGACTTTTAGTCTTGGAAAGAAATCTAGAGGTTAGGTTATCCTATTCCCTTAGTTTGAAGACTTAGAAAGTGTAGGTCAGAAATTGCTTGCCCAAAACTGTGTGATGGAGTCAGAAGAAGAACTCAGCTTGCCGATGCCCAGGTCCTATTCTTTCTACCATATTCCATAATCCTAAAGCTTTGTTGGGCCTCAAGCCTCATGGAGTTTCTAACAAGCTAATAGTGTAAGAAGAAGTAATGATTTATTTAATTAGTATTTTCCAGAAGGAAAATGTTCATCTCTTTTAATATCAGTGTTCAATTTCTTTTGACATAAACGTTCAATCAGTGTTCTTCTCTCTTAACATGATGCCAACTATAACTTCTTTTGGCAATTATATTGTATTGAGAAAGACTTTTCTGTGGTGGAATAAAGCTAATTTGATGAAAACCTCACAAATTCAATCTTGGGTTGCATTCTCATTTAACCTTCACTCAGCTTTAAATCAGAGGAATCAACTTTCCCTGAAGCAGTAGAAAATAATAAACAGGGTGTTTATCTGAGTTTTTTTTTTCAAGTATAAAGACAACCAAACAAATGGTAAGATGAATTTGTACTTGATTTTGTTTAAAGCTTTTGAAGAGGAATTTGTTGTGCTTGTTCAAATAAATATCTTTCTGGCACCTCAATCTTTCATTGCCAAAAAAACAGATATGGAGTTCTGTAAAGGTTAAAAGATGGAAATGTTTTAATTAAAGACTTCTTTCACATAGAAAATAAACAATAACCACATCTGGTTTAAAATGTTCTGATACTTGTATTTTATAAGAGACAACACAAATTATTGAAGACACAAATTACTTCATCTCGAGACTCAATCAGTTCCCCTTATTCCTTGGTATTCAGATAAGTTAAAGTTTTCAGTTTTATAATCAGCTAATATTTACAAAACATGATTTTAACTGTCCTAAAAAATCTTTCAGCTATCTTACTACAACCTTAAGCTACCATCCTATCTCATTTATTTCTGAACATCAAACATCTCAGAAGAGTATCTTCTTCCCTTGGCTTCTACCTCTTTACCAGTCAATTTTCAACCCCTACCTCCATTGAAACTGCCCTCTTAAAGGTCACTCATGAATGGCTGGCCTTCCTCTGCCGCTAACAAAATCTTTTGGTCTTTTTTCAGTCATCATTCTTACTGACATTTACCCACAACGTTTGACATGGTTGATGTTGATATGGTCCCTTGTCATCTAAGATGCTAAACTATCCTGGTTGCTTCATCCTATTGCATCAACAGCACTGCTGATCAGAGTATGGAGCCATGGGAGCCCCTCATTTTGGAGGAGCAAACATCATTGTTAGTTAGAGACAAAATAAGATAGAACAATACATTTGGGGGGAAAGTATTTTGGTGAGTGAGTTGTTGAGGACAGACAGACAAACCAAAGGAAGAAAAACAGTGGGAGTTTAACCAAGTAGAGCTGAGGTCCTAGTGGAAGCCCAGATGCCCTGGCAGTAGGGCCACCCCCCTTTTAGTGGTGCCATCATGTTGATTTTTTCAAATGCAAATAGCATAATAATTAGAGGTAAATCCATCAGTGGTCTGGAAGGAGTTTGGGAAGGGTTTGTGCCTCAGACAAAGGATGAGGTCACAAGGGAAAAAAATCTGGGTTAAGTGCATAAAAATTTCCCTGGACTTGCACACTTAATACCTTCTGGGGCCAGCACACACCTGCTGTTTCTCCCTCTATATTGGTAAAGTCTGTGTTGGTAAAGTATCATCTGATTGCATATTCGTCTGTTCTGCTCATTGGCCTAGCTGCCTATAAGGAATCTCAGTCTGGACAAAAAGACAGAAGAGCACTTTCCCAGCCTGGGATCAGAGCAACTGAAGGACCTGCTCCTCAGATTTCTTCCCCTGCCCTGCAAACCACCCGCTGGGTTGGCTCAGCCAGAGTTGGGGGTGGAAGAAGAAGAGGCATTCAACACCTTCTTTCCTCTCTCCTCTCTCCTACCCTCCTTCCATCCTTCAGTAACATGAACAGAGAACCTAATGAATGCCAATTACCCTGTTAGACACTGAGGGCACAAAAATTAGTAAGACTGGTTCCAAAACTGAAGTAGTTTATCGTCTTAAGGGGAAATGTATAGCTTACAAGCACCTTTAAGTCAATATTTTTTTAAACCATGTATTCTAATCCTTACATTGCTCCCAACTCCTACCCATCCTAGCCCCTCTTCCTGATTTCTCTATTTCTATTACAGGTAATCAAAGGTTACTCAAGCTTAAAACTCTAGATTTATCACTCAGTTTCTAAAATAAGCATCCCTCCCTTCCTTTTCTACTGCTATGCCCTTGGTTCAGATGCTTATTAATTTTCTACTGCACTAACATGCTTGCTAACCTCCCTGCTTCTAGTTTCTCCCCAGTTCAATTTATTCTGCTCAAGTCCACCAAATTAATTTTCTTCAAACACGGCACTGAGTATATCAATATCCTAGGCAAAATAATTATGGACTCCACAAAATGTCTATTCAAAGTACCTACCAGCTTACCCCAACTTATCTTTACAGCACATTTTCCACCATTCCAAATGCATACTTTATTCTCCAATTATATTAGTGTGGTAGGCTGAATAATGGCTCCCAAAATGTCTGCATCCTAATCCCCAGAACCCCTGAATATGTTACCTTACATAGTAAAAGGAACTTTGCAGATATGACCAAGTTAAGGATCTTGAGATGGGAAGATTATCATCAGTTATCCAGGAGGGTCCAGTGTAATCACAAGGGTTCTTATAAGAGGGAGACAGGAGGTCAGGGACAGGAGAAGGCAATGTGACAACAGAAGCAGAGATTAGAGTGATGCAGCCATGAATCAAGGAATGCCAACAGCCTCCAGGAGCTGGAAGAGGCAAAGAACAGATTTTTCCCTAGAGCTTCCAGAAGGAACCAGTCCTGATGACATCTTGATTTTAGCCCCATACGACACATCTTGGACTTCTGATCTCCAAAACTCTAAAACAATTAATTTGAATTGTTTTAATTTACTAAGATTGTGGCACTTGTTATAGCAGTAATAGGAATCTAACACAATTCATTAGCTATTGCTCCGTAAATAACTACCAAATCTCATTTGCATACAAACATAAGCATTTTACCTCTGACTCACAGGCCTATAGGTCAGCTGCACTTTGCTGATATTGCATGGGTTCTGCTGGCTCCCCACTCTTGGTTCAGTTCACCTCTACTCTGTGTATCTCTCATTCTTCTGGAAATAGCAAGTTGCATAGAAATTATCCTTCTCTAACTCGGCAAGTACATTTCAAGCATTTGCTCATAACATATCTGCTGACATTCCATTGATCGAAGCAGCTTACCTGGACAAACCCAAGCTCAATGGGGCAGTAAAATATCTCCTGTCTCTAGTGGGAGGAACTTCAGGGTCTCAGGGCAAAGGACATAGATTTAGGGAGTTTGAAGTAATAGGAATAATAATGCAATATGCCCAGTGGTGTGCTGGTACATCAGTTTTCAAAAACAAACAAACAAGAAGAAAACAAACAAAAGAACACTGATTTATAGAATTTGTAAATATTCCCACTTTGGTTGATTTCAAGCTACCAACATGACATCACTGAACATGAAATTGGGAAGAGATGCACACAATGGGCTCTCGTAGCCAATACTAGTCAGTTTCAGCATAGCATTGGATCTGCAAATCAATCAAACCAGGCTCATGCCATTCTATCCTACTGAAATTCCTCCACCTTTCAAATGCCACCTTTTGCACAAAGCTTCTCTGCTTTCCTAACTAGAAGTGATTACTCCCTCCTTGGCATTTTCAAAGCACTTTCTTGTGGATATTTTTCATTCATTTTTCTGGGATACCTATTGTGCATATAGACTTATGTCCACTGGTTTTCAAGGTACTAGAAGGTACGGACTGTGTCTAACCTATTGAGATCCTGCAGCACTTTGCACACAGTAGGTATTAATAGCTATCTAGTAGATGAATAAATGAATGAAGGAGACACATAAAAGGATAAAAATATTAATTAGATTATTTGGACAAGTGTTATCCCAGCAGAAAAAAGTCATCTGAAAGAAATAGGCCAACTAAGAATTCCAAGTAACCTAATCCCAGAGAACACAAGAGTCCTGAGCATGTGCAGTGAGCGAGAAATTTTGTCTTCCTAACCTGTTCAAAGCTGAGAATTTGAAAACCACCACAGAAGTTAATTCTGACAAAACAAAACATTCTCTTCTCCACCATTAGGAAGCAGAAGTTCCAACACCCACAGAGAATTTGGAAGCCCTCAATGACTGAAGCAGTGGAAAATGAGTCTGCTTCATAATCCATAGCAGTTTTGCAGAAATCCTCCATTTTTATTGTCAGGAGGAAGCCACAGTTCTTACCACCTGGCAGCTGTCGAGACCTGGGATTCAAACTGGTAGAACCAAACTGGTTTCCTGTGTAAATACCTTTTTCAATCCTATCATCAAACTCATCCCTGTGGATGAGGCGCTCTTCCAACCTCAGTGCAAGGCAATTCTGTTTGGAATTGAGATTGTTACTGAGGCAATTTTTAGGGTTTGTGATTCAAGCACATTCATTGGTAGGGTAAGAAAGTGTAGAGGCATTGTGGCTGTCCACTGTTGAGTTCATGAAATGAAAAATAAGACTTTCTTTCATTGCTATTGCTTTTGGTCTTTTTAAAGCCCTTGCATACTAGGAGAAAGGGGTTTTTAAAAACTGAAATGCAGATAGAGTTCTTTTTCTCTCAAACAAAGCATCTTTGGTACAGATAGCAAAGCCTTGGTGCATAAAATATACACAAGGGCCATCTTCCCTTCCTTCATTAAGAATCAGGGATAACTTTACATGTGTAAGGAGAAAACTTACAGATCTAGACAATATTCTTTCTGGAGTGAGGCAAATATAGCTTGTGGAAAAATATACCCCTTCCTTGGTCTGCCATGTCAACAATCTCCCTTCCTGCATAGCATGAAATGTCCACAATTACAGTGGCTTCTCTGGGTTAAATAATAGGCTAAACATTGATTCAAATGGCTCCAATTAAAACATACTCATTTGTTCATTCAATTAACCATTTATTGTATAACTACTATGTTCCTGACACAGTGTTTGACACTAAGGATTCCAAGATTAATTTTTAAAAATGAAACAAGAGGGGGCTTTCCTGGTGGCGCAGTGATTAAGAATCCGCCTGCCAATGCAGGAGACACGGGTTCGAGCCCTGGTCCGGGAAGATCTCACATGCCGTGGAGCAACTAAGCCCGTGTGCCACAACTACTGAGCCTGCGCTCTAGAGCCCTTGAGCCACAACTACTAAGCCTGCGCGCTACAACTGCTGAAGCCCGCGCACCTAGAGCCCCTGCTCCGCAACAAGAGAAGCCACCGCAATGAGAAGCCCACGAAGCCCGTGCACCACAACAAAGAGTAGCCCCGGCTCGCCGCAACTAGAGAAAGCACGCACACGGCAATGAAGATCCAATGCAGCCAAAAATAAATAAATTTATATAAAAAAAAGAAACGAAAAAAAGAGAATCCCTATTCTTAAGGAGTTAAGAGTCAAATAGGGAAAATAGGCATAAATAGTTGGATCTTAGATGTCCTCATGTCTGATCAGACACATAGATTTGAAAATCTGTTATTAAAGAGTGAAGCCAGTGTTCAAAGGGAGCCATGTTAACAGTGGCACAGATTCCATTAGATCTTACTCCCCACATACTCTTTGAAAACCTCAGACTTCTTTAAGGTGTGCCTTGAAGATCTCTGGTAGTTCCCATGGAGTACTTCATATGTACTCATAAAGATATGCAGTCTAACCAAGAACCTTTGTGTCCTGGCCCAATGGGCTGCAGTTCTCATGAGAGGTGCTCAATAGTACATCCCTTCTGTATAACATTCAGTTGGGTGGGATCCTGGGTTCTCCAATATCTTACAGATATTTAAGGATTCTATTTTTTAATTGTCACACGAGCTCTCTTCTCCCTATGGGCCTATACTAGTGCAAGGGATAAATCTGAATGGCAAACACCATGCTATACTCAAAATCCCAATGCCCTTGGAATTCTTAAGCTATAACTTATTGAACCACCCTTACTGGGCCTGCCTTTTTCTTCCTTCAGGGTGATTTGGCTCACAAAAGGGCCTCTTCACTGGTTGAGAAGTCATGATTAGGCATATCTGCAAAGTTCTAAGACTCAAGCTGGGACCGTTGCTACTCTTGTAATATTTAAGCAGTTTGACTGGTGCAGCCTAGTGGAAAAAACAGAGAAAGCACCCTATAGGAAGTCACACACAGGCTGAGGGCTAAAGGATGAATCAAGAGTTTCCCAAGTAAAGATGAGGAATGAAAATGTCAGCAATGAGGTAGAATAAGCAAATGACTACATTTCATTTGAACACTGAATTGTATAAGCTAGTATTGTCTTGTAGTGCACATAGTGGGTGTATGTCCCATTTCTAGTATTACATATTAACACATCACTGATCTAGTCAGTGTCAGTGGATTGATATAAATAGTTTGAACACACCAATGTATCATTGTAATTCTTCTTTAACTGTTTTATGCAGACATCACAAGTTACAGTAATACCTATGTAAATCAAAATTGGTAATTAAATTGAAATACTTATTTTAATTATAATATAATTAAATTACTCTTTTAGTTGAAAAAAAAGTATGGAAAAATTTTTCTTATTAAAATGAAGGCATCCAGTTGATACAGAATTGAGAGGAGATGCAGAAGCTGGTGCTATGACCAGAACAGGAAAGAAACAAATTGGGATAAAGTATGCCACAAATTTCACAATGAATGGCAATTGCAATTTGCTACAACAGAATAAAACAAAAAAGCTATTTGTGTGTAAAACACTTTAGAAGAAAATAAACTGGAAAACAGTAAGAAAATATTAAAAATAAAATTTATTTCAACCAATACATAGTGAATTTGATAAGAAGTTTTACATCAATAGTCAAAAAAAAATCAGTGAAATGGGCCACCTGGAATCAGAATGAAATTTCTAACAAAACATTTTTTAATAATTTATAACTTTGGCCAGCTATCTAATGGCTTGGATTCTTGCACAAAAAGAAAACCATATTTAGACAGAGAAACAGTGAAAGATTTTTCATTTCCATTGTGGAAATTGTTTTAGAAAATTATAAGATAAAGATTTAAAATGATACTTTACGAAAAGTGAATGATTCTCAATTATGCCACCAAACAGTTACCTGTGGCATACAAGATGTTTCTAACAATTTCAAAGATCAGTTGGCTTAAAATTTGAAAAATTGCATGTACTTTTCTCTAGCTTTAGATGAGTCATGCAGTGTAAGTGACATTGCCCAATAATACTCTGGGTACATTTTGTCTCAAAGGACTTACAAATGTATAAAGAAATGATGTCAATTAGAGACCTAAAAATCAAATTTATGGTGTAGATATTTTTTAATCTCTTACATCTGTCAAAGAAGAATTTCAGCTAGATATGAAAAAATTCATGTCTATAATAACAGATGATGCTTCAGCTATATTAGTTTCAAAAATATGGATTTATTGAATTTTTAAACAAAAGACTGATGTTTTTCTTTTTGCTTTGTTCCACTGTATAATACATATTGAAAATATTTGTGCTCAGTTTCCTGAAGCAAACTTAAGAAAAGTGTCATGGATACAGTTATTAAAATTGTTCAGTACACATGCAAATGCTATGAATCATTGCCAGTTTATGGAACTGCTGACAGAAATAGAAGACAATGATCATCTGTTCTTTGCCAATGCTTATTGGCTGACTTGTAGAAGAGCTTTGCAAAGATTTATTGTACATTACTTTTAAATAAAATTCAAGATTTTCTTAAAGCAAAAGGAATACTTGCCAAGTAGTCAATAACCAAAGACAAAAATGGTAGTGGGATTTACATTTTTTCACTGATATCAGATTGCACATGAATAAACTAAACTTTTATACCAGCTTTATTGAAATATAACTCACATACCATACAATCCACCCATTTAAATGGTACAGTTCAATGAATTTTTAGCATATTCACAGAGCTGTGTAGCCATCACCACAATGTAATTTTAGAACATTTTCATCACCCCAAAAGAAATCTCATACCCATTAGCAGTCATTCCCCATTTCCCCCTAGTTTCCCCACTTTCCCTTGCCCCTGGCAGCCACCAATTTACTTTCTGACTATGGATTTGCCTATTCTAGACATTTCATATAAATGGAATCATACAATACGTGGTCCTTTGTGACAGGCTTCTTTCGACTATCACAATGATTTCAAGGTACACTCATGTTGTACCATGTATCTACTGATACATTTATATTTTCGTTTCTTTTTATTGCTGAATAATATTCCATTATATGAATATGTAACATTTTATTTATCCATTCATCAGTTGATAATATTTGTATTGTTTCAACATTTTGGCTATTATAAATAATGCTGCTATGGACATTTGTGTACCAGTTTTTGTGTAGATATATGTTTTCATTTCTCTTGCACGTATACCTAGAAGTGGAATTGCTAGGTCATATGGTAACTTTATGTTAACTTTGTGAGGAACTGCAAAACTGTTTTTCAAAGTGGCTGCACCATTTTAAATTCTCTCCAGCAGAATATGAGGGGCCCAATTTTTCCACAGCCTTGCCGACACTGCTATTATCTGTCTTTTTGATTATAGCCATCCTAGTGAGTGTGAAATGGTATCTCATTGTGCTTTTGATTTGCATTTCCCTGATGCCTAATGATGCTGAGGAATGAGCTCATTCTGAAAGTCCAAGGAAAGGAAAAGCTTATTTGTGAGCTAGACAGGTATGATAATTTACGTTGAAATTGAAACTTTTCATAATAGAAATCACTGATAATGATTTTCACATGTTTCTAACATGAAACAATATGCAGAGGATTTAAACTGTAATTGACAGCATTATGTAAGTTGGCTACAAAAAAAACTACAAGAAAAATTTAAAGAATCTTTTTTTGATAAATTGAGTTATTTTTCAATTTATACAATACCCCTTTGAACTTATTCATCATACTGAGTTGACACAAGATTTAGTGAATTTATTTAACTCGGACAGATGTAGTTTGAAACTGATACGCTTTTTATTCAAAGTCAAATCAGCTCTAAAAACAATAAACTGGCTTTGTCAATATGGATGCAAGTGTTAAAAGAAGATGATTTTTTGGTACTTGCTTGATTTCAGCTCCTGGAAAGCTTTTAAGTATGCTTGGAAAAACTTAGGCGTGTGAATCTACTTTTTTAACTGAAAATTATATGAAATCTAAATTCAGTTCAAGTATTCCCAATGAAAATTTAACATGCAAATTGAAATGTACTGTAAGTATGAAACACAGGCCAATTTTCAAAGATTCAATATGAAAAAAATAATATAAAATATCTCAATAATATATTTTTCATTTTGATTATTTGTGGAAATGATAATATTTGCATATATTGAGTTTAATAAATTTTGCCATTTAAATTAATTTGACCTGTTTCCTTTTCCTCTTCATAATAATTAATTTCAAAGGTTGATCTATATTGTTAAGGGTGATACTGGGAGTAAAATTCTGTATATAAAGAGCAACAGTGAACTAAAAGAGGAGGGCAGGCATGTTATCATGAAGATAAGTTGCCAGAACTGGAACTTACCTGCCAAATCACTATTTGCATAGGTCCAGTGCACCCCCAAAGAGAGAAATCTTCATGAAGATTAGAAGTAGGTACAATCTTGAACAATGGGAGAGGATTTAAAACCAATTTAAGTTATGATGCTTTGGTACTTTTGAAAACTCTCATCTATCTACATATTTCTTGATTCTCTGGGATAGCAGATCATGGCTGGGATATGCAGGCAATTATTGAAGCAAATCTATATAAGCAACTAAGGAATACATATGAACAGTATGTAGGATTATTTTCACTTTGCAGCCAGTTAGATGTAACCAGAAGGGCTAAATAGGAATAATACTTACTACAGAGAACAATTTAGAAATTTTAGTACAGAAGTGAGCAAATTGTTAAATGGAAGATTACAAAAGAAACAGCAAAAAATTATTTTTATATTATACATATGCTACCTTTAAGTATATATGTATATATTTAAAGTATATATTTTAAAGTATGTGTATATGTGTCAGAATATACATATATATGCATATGGAATGATATATAACACAACATTCACTATATTAGCTTTGGTTATCTCTGGGAAGCAGAATTACAGGTGATTTTTATTCCTTTCTTTTTGCTTGACTGTGTTTTATAAATTATCTACAATGAACATGTATCCCTTTTGTACTAAGAAAAAAGTCTTTTAAAAAGTAATCTGAAGACTTCCTACCTATGTAATTGAAAGCTGCAGTCTTCTGAGCAGAGCATAACCAGAAATGGAAGACATTACAAAGACTAAACAATCATCACCTCCCCTCAACACACAGCATAAAGATGAAAAGAACTTCCAACAAATTAAGTCTCAGTGAAATTCTCCAACAGCCACTTTTGGCTCAGCAGAAGGGCACACATTTTTTTCTCTGTTGCTTGGCTTAAGATGTCTGGTCACAAGCTCACTGGAGTGAGGTGATACCAGGCAGCCTCTCCCAAGCTCACGCAGACACGGTTTTCTATGCAGTGCAGCATAGCGGGTAAGGCTAAACTTTGTGGGACACCCCCCCCCACTGACTCTGCTCCCAAGAACACATGAAAACCCCATGAACAAATTCTTAGTTTCCTACTGGGTGCTGATTTTGCACATTGCTCTCATTCTCTTGAAACGCAAACATGATGGATTTCTTTCACAGAGTAATGTGAACAGAAAATGCCTTAAGGTCATGGGGTGAGAGGTGGGATTCAGTACAAGTGTCTGGAAAGTTTAGATTTCCATGGTCAACTGCACACTAGGGAATTTTCCCAAGTGACTCTCTTGGTTATAAAGCTTTTCCCTCTCAGCTCCAAACCTACCTTGCCTTGCTTTGTTCTTTTCTCCGAGGCAGGGTCTGGGACTCTGCCAGCTACTTTTCCCCTTAGCCAGCTGCTCCCTGTTGGACTCTGCCAATAGGGGGCGCACACGGGAGTCTGTGAGGGTCGAGGAGGGAGAAGGGACTTGCTCATCCCCGTTTGCTCACTGTTTCTGTCAGCATCACTCCAGTAAGGTTTCTTCACCCAGGCAGTGACGTTTGCTCCCTCAGAGACATCTACACCAGCTGAGAAGCTCCCCTCCTCCGAGTTACTCAGTTCTAACAATCCCAAACTCTGCCTTGTGTTCTCCAGTCCTAGAGGTAGAAGCAGCTTTCTGTAGCTACAACCTTGCAATATTTCAGTCTTCCCCTTTTGCCTTTCCAGATACCTGGTTAACAATTTGTTATATTAAATTCTCTCTGTTAAAACAGCTCATGTGCTTTCTGTTACCTGACTAAACCTGCCGGATACAGTCAGAGAACTGAATTTCAAAAAAGGTGAAGGGCACATTATTAATAGAACATATTAGGTAACTTTCTTCTGTTCTAACAGTTGGGCTTATAATTGATAGACAAATAAATGAAACCATGTGTAATTATAATATAATAATTATATTACTAATGGCAGCTATACAGACATTTTAAGAATTAGGACCAGCTGTGGCTGGAATAATCTAAGCCATGTAATTGGTTCAAGAAAACTTCAAGAAGGAAATGAATTTTAGGGATGAGTGATACAATCTCTCAGAGAGGAGAAGAAAGGTCATTCTGATATGGGCAATGGCATTTGCATAGGCTCGAATGGGAAAAACAAATGAGTCACTTGTACAAGGAAACTAGGACAGTCCTTCATCATCAACCTCCTTCTCAGCACTTAGCACAGAGCCTGAAACATTGGAGATGATCAATGAATATTTCCTTAAGTATTGAATGCAATGATCGAGTTGGTTTGTTTTGTTGGTGTGGAGAGTTTGGGTAATCTTGTCCTCAGAAGTCTTACTTGCGTGTAGCAATTCAGAATCATAGCAGGTTCATAATAATAGAAGCCAGGATTCTGGAAGAAGATATCTTGGAAATACAGTAGGAGAATGGGAAGTTTTGAGACAGCCAGAAATTATCGCCTGAGTAGTGCAGAAACAACCCCTGGACTTCAGCGCCCATGACAGAAATGGTAAGGAAATGCAAGAAGGAGAAAGAAGGAGGAAGAATCTTCAGTACCTGGAGATCACTGTAAGGATAAAGGAGAAGAAAAAGAGCCATCACGCCAGTGTTATGAATCTAAGAAAACAGAAGACCTGCATAGGATTTGGGGAACAAATAGAACTATCTGAGCTAAGTGTTTAAATTAACATGTTTATGGAATATCCAAATGGAGATTGCCTATGGGCAGAAGGGGAAAATGATACTAAAAGAAAGGAGAAAATTTCAGACCTGGAAATGAAGATGTGCAACCCACATATACAAATAAATTGTGACTGAGTGGATAGCTAGCAGTGTAAAACGAGAGGGGGCTCCAAAAGCAGAAGAAACAACTCACGTACCTGGAGGATTTTTATATAATTTACAATGACCAGTTGTTCTGCTTGTAGACTAGAAACAAACAAACAAAAATATGGGTTTAAACTAGAACTTGAAGGATTTAGATTAAATTCAATATTTCCTGACAGTGAGAGAAGGTTACAAAATCTTCTTCTCTAGACTTCTTAAAAAATGAAGTTGATTATTATTTGTCTGGGGGAGGTATGACTATGGACCTGCATAAACTTAGTGGAATAAAATTTATTGCTTGATTTCCCTTCCATTCTTATGATTTCCTAGAAGGACTTTTAGTGGTTGGTTAATTCACTCAAGGTCATGTACAATGAGAGCCAAGTAGAAATCAATTTGCCAAGTCTGAAGTAGGTTTTCATCTCAAATGGTTGTGTCGTATCTATCCCCTTCAAAGAAATAATAAATGGAAAGAGTGCAGCCTCTTGGATGTCTGGTGATTACCACCGTGACACCCTAGACAGAACTCTGTCCCCAGCAATCCCTTACTATTCTCACTGACTCAGAGCAGCAGAAAGGGTGGGCAGTTAGGATTGAGGAGAGAGATGCCAACGAACTTACTGTTCTCAAAATGACTAAAACTTTGGTACTTTCTGCAATATTCAGTCAAAGAAACGCAAATTCTCAACAACAAAAATAATAACAGCATTTCTGACCTGTGGCATTCCAATGATAAGGATGTTTCAGAAATCATTTTAAACAATGAGGTAAATACTATCCGTTACAGGTTCAATTGTGTCCCCCTCAAAAATTCACGTGCAGAAGTCCTCACCACCATTACTTCAGAATGTGACCTTATATGGAAATAGGGTTGTTGCAGGTTAAAGTTTAGATGAGTCATGCTGGAGTATGGTGGGGCCCTAAACCAATATGACTCGTGTCCTTATAAAAAAGAACACCATATGAAGAGACAGAGAGAACACCATGTAAAGAGTGGAGTTACGCTGCCACAAGCCAAGGAACTACCAGAAGCTAAGAGAGAGACCTGGAACAGATCCTTCCTTAGCACCTTCAGAGGGAATTGTCTCTGCTGACAACTTGATCTTGGACTTCTAGCCTCCAAATCTGAGACAATAAGTTTCTATTGTTTCAGACACTCAGTTTGTAGTACTTTGTTAGAGCAGCCCAGCAAACTAATATACTATCATTATCTCTATGTTATGGATGAGAAAAATAAGGAAGTGGTAGCTAGTAATGAGGCTTCAGAGCCTGAGCTTTAAAAGCCTGTATGACCACTCTCCCCAATATCATTCAATATGACAGTAGTGATAAGTGAGGGTTGTACTGAAAAAATGATGATAGTAGTAATAGCTCTGTAATTCCTTGACCATACCTTGAATTAACAAGGATAAGAAAGTATTCTTGTATATGTCTCACACCACACACACACACACACACACACACACACACACACACACACACACGAAGTCTAGACTTTAATTACTGCATCCCTGATCACTTACTGAGAACTGTGGTTTTCTGAACCCCAGATGTACACTGAAGACTTGTGAATTTCAAGTCTCAGCACCAACACTAACCAGGAGCTTTTCATTCACCCCAGCCTCAGTTTCCTCATATGTAGTAGGTGGTGAAAACTTCCTAGGGTTGCGGGAATTACATGAAAATGTAGAGGAATGCACTTTGAAAACCATACAGTGCTGGGCAAACACAACTAGAATTTGAGTTGCATCTAACCCAGAAAGAACATAACGAAGTGGAAGTGTTAGCAATTATTCTGGTAGGGAAGAGCGTGAATTTTTTTTCAATGATAAGAAAAATTTCCCTACCTTATTCCTTTCATTTCCAGCGGGGTACAGTTACTATAATGACAAAATCATGGGGCTCCACCACCACTATCTCCTACATATACACCCAAAACTTGGCTTTGAGTATGTTAGCTGGTAGTTCTAATAGGAAATCACTGCTACTGTGTTCGGTAAGAGATTAACTTAGCTTTGTAGTCAAGAAAACAAAGGCTTTCTTTTGGATTCTTTGGGAAGCTAGGTTTCAGACTCATTTTCACTGCTTTCCAGTGACCAGCCAGCCTAAAACTGAACTGGACCTCCCACCTCATACACATCTGGTGTTTTCTAATGCAGAGAGGAAGGCAAGGAAAACTGGTCTTTTGTTAATAAAGGCAGAGGAAGTTTTCCGTTTTCATTGAAGAGCCAATGAGCAGCAGCCAAACAGGAGAGAGATGCACCTGTTTGTGACAATCCAGTGAATGTCAAGGCTGCTGGTATTTGACTGGAAACAGAATCCCCTTTGAGCAGCACTTTGAGATCTCACAGGGGTGAAGAGAAATGAGAATCCAGCCTGGCTTGCAATGCACAGCTTAGAAAAGTGCATTGATATTATCTTGTTGGACATATCAGGGAATCAAGATTAGGGGTACTTGCAACCTTATTCAAAGGAGTACATCTTGAACAACACAAATCTTCTCTCATATTGCCATGTTTCAAAAATCCCTTAGCCCCACCCTGCACCAACCCTGGAACAACAGAATTATTAGGAAGAGTGTCAACTTACCACCCCCTAATCCAGGGATGCTTGTTCTCTGGGGCCTCTTCTTGTCTTCTGCTCATGAGCTCTTGATATCTGCTATGGACTACATGTGTCTCCCCAAAATTCGTATGTTAAAGCGCTAATCCCCACTGTGATAGTACTTGGATGTGGGGCCTTTGGGAGGTAATTAGGTCATGAGGGTAGAGCCCTCATGAATAGGATTAGTGTCCTTATAATAAGAGACACAAGAGAGATGATCTCTCCACCATCTGAGGACACAACAAAGACAGCCTTCTGTGAACCAGGAAGAGGGCCTTCACCAGAATCTGACCATGCTGGCATCCTGATCTCAGAATTCCCAGCCTCCAGAACTGTGGAACAGTTTCTGTTGTTTAAGCCATTCAATCTACGGTATTTTGTTAAAAACAGTCTAAACTGACCAAGACAACACCCTACAGCATTTAGAACCCAAAACATACCCAGCACATAAGCAGGGAAGAGTCTGGCTAATTCAAGATTTTGATACTAAAGATTTCATGTCCATCCCTCCCCATCAGCATATGGACATCAGTATGTTGGATAATATACAAAATTCATACATAATATACTAATGGTGGGAGGAGTAGGATAAAAGAGCAAGTTTTCCTGAGTGTACTTATTTAACTGATCTATTAGTAAAGGTAACACTCTAACAAATAAATCCTAAAATTTCAGTGGCTTAATATCCTAAACATTTACTTCTCATTGACATAGCAGTCTAATATGGTTGCTCCTCCTAGGCAGCAAGGGGCTATTCCATGCAGTCACTCAGAAAGCAGGCTACCATAGACTCTGATACATTTTACATATGGCTTTCATGGTCTCCCTGAATATTAACATGCAGACAAGGAAAAAGAGAGAGAGAGTGAGTGAGAGAGAGACACTTGGGAGGTATCGACGATCAGGCCTAGTAGATTTGAACTCATCTCATGGCAATACCCAACTGCAAAGGAGGATAGGAAATGTAGTATTTGTGCTCAAAAAATAAAATAGGAGGGAGGGAGGGAGAGAGAGAGAGAGAACAAAGCTGATAATCAAGGAGCAGTCTGCGCCACAATTGATAAAAAAAAAAAACCACACAACATTGCAGTATGGTAGACGTGTCTAAAGCAGGAAAGCAAAATGGAACGAAAATTAACCATTGCACACTGACTCAAAATCCACACTCCCAAAACACAGAGTCTAAAGTATCTCTCCTGTATCAGTTATCTATTGCTGCATAATACACCACCCCAAAACTGAGTGGCTTAAAAACAACATTTATTTATTATTACAGCTCACATGAAAATGGGTGTGCCGGGGTCATCTGACCTTGACTTGACTTGCTCATGAATCTGCATCTGCAAGTTGGTGGGTCAGTTCACATGTCTACAGGTCATCTGGGAGCTCTGTGCTATGCTGTGCTAGGCTGAGCACCTTAGGGGGCAGCTTGCTCCACGTGTCTCTCATCCTCCTCTTGGGACTATCAGTTGGCCTGAGTATGTCCTTTTTTTTTTTTTTAAACATCTTTATTGGAGTGTAATTGCTTTATAATGGTGTGTTAGTTTCTGCTTTATAACAAAGTGAATCAGCTATACATATACATATATCCCCATATCTCTTCCCTCTTGCGTCTCCCTCCCACCCTCCCTATCCCTGGCAGAGGTGCAAGAGAGCTACCAGAAACACACAAAGCCTCTTGAAGTCTTGGCTCAGAACTGGTGCAAAATCACTCCTACTTCGTCGTATTAGCCAAAGCAAGTCACATGGCTGAGCTCAAATTCAAAGGGTGGGGAAATTGACTCTTTAATGGGAGGGGCAGGAAATGTGCAGGGCAAAAGACATGGATACAGATAAGGGTGAAGAATAGGGTCATTATTGTAATCTACCACATCCCCCCAATTCCAGCTGAAGTTACCCTAACAGTGATTATGCTCAAAAGAAACACTGATGGTTATATTTCTTTTTCCCCGGTTTTACTGAGATATAATTGACACAGAGAACTGTATAAGTTTAAGGTGTATAACATAATGATTTGATTTATATATTGTGAAATAATTACCACAATAAGTTTCATTAACTTCCATCATCTCACATATATAGATACAAAACAGAAAAAGAAAAAAAATGTTTTTCCCTTGTGAGGACAACTCTTAGAATCTACTCTCTTAACAGGTTTCAAATACACCTTACCAAAGTGTTAACTATAGCCATCATGTTGTATACTACATCCCTAGTACTTATTTGTCTTATAAACTGGAAGTTTGTAACTTTTGACCACCTTCATACAATTTCCCTCTTCCCTCCTTCTGCTTCTGGTAACCACAAATCTGATCTCTTTTTCTGTGAGTTTGGTTGGTTTGTCTTTTGTTTTCTGTTTTTTTAGATTCCATATGTAAGTGAGATTATACAGTATTTGTCTTTCTCTGTCTGATTTATTTCACTTAGTACAATGCCCTCAAGGTCCATCCATTTTGTCACAAATGGCAGAATTTCCTTCTTTTTCTGTGGCTGAAAAAATATATATATATGTATATATATATACATATACATATATATACATATATGTGTATATATATATATATATATATATATATATATATATATCTCACAACTTCTTTATCCATACATCCATCATTGGATGCTTAGGTTGTTTCCATGTCTTGGCTATTGTAAATAATGCTGCTGTGAACATGAGGGTGCAGATATCTCTTCAACATAGTGTTTTCACTTCCCTTCAAATATATCCCCAGAAGTGGAAATGCTAGATCATATGGTAGTTCTATTTTTAATTTTTTGAGTAACCTCCCTACTGTTTCCATAGTGGCTGTACCACTTTACAATCTCACCAATAGTGTACAAGACTTACTTTTTGTCCACATCCTTGCTAGCATTTATTACCTCTTGTTTTTTTATGATAGCCATTCTAACAGGCATGAGATGATATCTCATTGTGGTTTTGATTTGACTTTCCCTTATGATTAGTGATGTTGTGCATCGTTTTGAGTACCTATTGGCCATTTGTATACCTTCTTTGGAAAAAATGCCTAGTCAGGTCCTTTACCCATTTTGTAAATTGGATTATTTGTGCTTTTTCTACTGAGTTTTATGAGTTCTTTATATATTTTGGACATTAACCCATTATCAACTATACAGTTTGCAAATATTTTTTCCCATTCTGTAGGTTGTCTTTTCATTTTGTTGATTGTTTCTTTTGATGTGCAGAGCTTTTTAGTTTGATGTAACCCCACTTGTTTATTTTTTATTCGGTTGTTTGTGCTTTAGGTGTCATATCTAAAAAATTATTGCTAAGACCCATGTAAGGGAGCTTTCTTTGTATATTTTCTTCTAGGAGTTTTATGGTTTCTGGTCTTACATTTAAGTCCCTATTGTGAGGTAATTTTGGAGGGGTCTAAGATAGGTGTCTAGTTTCATTCTTTTGCATGTGAATATCCAATTTTCCCAGCACCATTTATTGAAGACACTGTCTTTTCTCCATTGAGTATTCTTGGCTCCCTTTTCAAATATTACTTGATCATATATGTATGGGTTTATTTTGAGGCTCTTGACTGTATTCCATTAGTCTATGTGACTGTTTTTTATGCCAGTACCATACTGTTTTGATTACTATAGCTCTATAATATAGCTTGAAATCAGGAAGTTTGATGCCTCCCACTTTGTTCTGTTTTCTCAGAATTGCTTTGGCTATTTGGGGTCTTTTGTGGTTTCATATAAATTTTAGGATTGTTTTATTACTTTTGTAAAAAATGCCATTCAAATCTTGATAGATATTGCATTGAATCTATAGATGGCTTTTAGTAGTATTCACATTTTAACAACGTCAATCTTCCAATCCATGAACAGGGGATACCTTTCCATTTATTTGTGTCTTCTCTGATTTCTTTCATCAGTGTCTTGTAGTTTTCAGTGTATAGGTCTTTCACCTCCTTGGTTATATTTATTCCTAAATTTTTTATTGTTTTTTATACTATTGTAAATGAGATCATTTTCTTTATTTCTTTTTCAGATAATTCATTGTTAGTTATAAAAATGTTACTGAGTTTTGCATGTTAATTCTGTATCCTGCAACTTTATTGAATTCTTGATTAGATCTAACAGGTTTTTTTGGTGGAGTCTTTAGGGTTTTCTATATATAAAATCATATCATCTACAAATAGAGACAATTTTACTTCTTCCCTTCCAGTTCTGATGCCTTTTATTTTTTTTTCTGGTCTGATTGTTCTGGCTAGAACTTCCAGTACTATGTCAAATAGAAGTGGTGAGAATGGGCACCCTTGTCTTGTTCCTGATCTTAGAGAGAAAGCTTTCAATGTTTCATCACTGAGTATGATGTTATCTGTGAGCTTGTCATATATGGCTTTTATTATGTTGAGGTACTTTCCTTCTCTACCTGATTTTTAAGAGTTTTATCATGAATGATGTTGACTTTTGTTAAATGCTTTTTTTCTGTATCTATTGAGATGATTATATGATTTTTCTCTTTAATTCTATTAATACAACATATCACATTTATTGATTTGCAGATGTTGAACCATCCTTGCATCCCAGGGATAAATCCCTCTTGATCATGGTGAATGATCCTTTTTTTTTTTTTTTTTTTTTAGTGGTTTAACACATCAAAAGTTTATTTCTCGCTCATGCCACAGGCAAAACATAGCTCAACAGGGGATTCTGCTCCTCCTGGCCCCAGGGTGTTGTAGGCTTCACTGCAACAGTACAGCAACAGGGGGAGGAGTTCTCAAAGCTTCTGCCTAGAAGTGACACACACACACACACACACACACACACCACTTCTACTACACCTGACTTCTCATATCTCATTGGCCGAAACCAGTCACATGGCCATAATTAATTTAAAAAGGGACAAGGAAGTTTAATCTTATCATTTGCCTGAAAGGAGGAGAAAACTGGGATATTTGTGAACATCCCTAATGATTACTAAAATATATGGATAGAACATATTTCTTTTTTTTCTTTTTTTATTAGTTTCTGCTTTATAACAAAGTGAATCAGTTATACATATACTGAATGATCCTTTTAATGTGCTGCTGAATTCAGTTTGTTAGTTTTCACTGAGAATTTGTGCATCTACGTTCATCGGGGATATTGGCCTATAGTTTTCTTGTAGTGTCCTTTTCTGGTTTTGGTATCTGGGTAATGCTGACCTCATAAAATGAGTTTGGGAGTGTTCCTTCCTCTTTGATTTTTTGGAAGCGTTTGAGAAGGATTGGTATTAATTCTTCTTTAAATGCTTAGTAAAATTCACTAGTGAAGCCATCTGGTCCTGGGCTTTTCTTTGTTGGGAGATTTTTGATTATTGATTCAATCTCCTTACTAGTAATTGATCTGTTCAGATTTTTGTATTTCTTCCTGATTCAGTCTTTATAGGTTATATGTTTCTAAGAATTTTTCCATTTCTTCTAGGTTGTCCAGTTTGTTGGTGTATAGTTTTTCATAGTAGCCTCTTATAATCCTTTCTATTTCTGTGGTATCAGTTGTAATGTCTACTTTCCGTTTACAATTTTGTTGATTTGGATCCTCTCTCTTTTTGCCTTGGTTAGTCTAGCTAAAGGTTTGTCAATTTGGTTTATCTTTTCAAAGAACCAACTCAGTTTTGTTCATCTTTTCTATTGTTTTTCTGTTCTCTGTTTAATCTGTTTCTGCTCTAATCTTTATAATTTCCTTCCTTCTACTAACTGCACTCAGATGGTTCTTCTCTTTCTAGTTCCTTAAGGCATAGAGCTAGGTTGTTTATTTGAGATCTCCCTTGCTTTTTAATGTAGGCACTTATTAACTTCCTTTTTAGAACTGCTTTTTCTGTATCCCATAAGTTTTGGTATACTGTGTTTTCCTTTTCATTTGTCTTAAAATCCTTTTGTATTTCTCCTTTAATTTCTTCTTTGATCATTGGTTGTTCAGGAGAGTGTTGTTTAATTTCCATGTATTTGTGAATTTTCCAGTTTTCCTCCTGTTATTGATTTCTAGTTTCATACCATTGTAGTCAGATACTTGGTATGATTTCAACCCTCTTGAATTTGCTTAGACTTGTTTTGTGTTCTAACACATGGTTTATCTTACAAAATGTTCCATGTGCCCTTGAGAAGAATGTGTATTCTCCTGTTGTTGGATAGAATGTACTGTATGTGCCTGTTAGGGCCATTTGACGTAGAGTGTTGTTACAATCCACTGTTTTCTCATTGATTCTCTGTCTGGATGACTTATCCATTGTTGAGAGTGGGGTATTAAAATCCCCAACTATTATTGTATTATTGTTTATTTATCCTCTTGACTCTGTTAGTTTTTGCTTTAAGTGCTCTGATGTTGGGTGCATAAATATTTACAATAGTTATATTTCCTTGATGGATTTACCCCCTTTATCATTACGTAATGACCTTCTTGGCCTCTTTTTACCATTTTTAGTTTAAAACTTATTCTGTCTGATATAAGTATAGCTGCTCCTATTTTGTTGTTGTTGTTACCATTGGCTTGAAATATATTTTTGATGGTTAAATTTATGATGAGAATGAGTAAATTGACTTCTAATCACTCCCAATATGCAGTCTCCACAGTAGACATGCAAACAGGAAAACAACATTGACTGGTAGGGAGTCAAAGCTGCTTATCTATTGGCGAGCATTAGTCATCCCTGCTAACAAACGATTGTGCAAATGATGTTGCTGGCTCAATTCTCATTAGAAAAGAACACTTGAAATGTAGTGCTACTTTTAAGCCATTCACAACTTAAGAGAAAGTCCTTTTCCCATGGGACCAAAGTTTCCATAAGCAAATATCATTACTGGGGAGTGGGGGTGAGATGGTGTGTGTGATGGTTAATTTTTTTTTCTTTGCGGTACGCGGGCCTCTCACTGTTGTGGCCTCTCCCGCTGCAGAGCACAGGCTCTGGACGTGCAGGCTCAGTGGCCATGGCTCACGGGCCCAGCTGCTCTGCGGCATGTGGGATCCTCCCGGACCAGGGCACGAACCTGCGTCCCCTGCGTTGGCAGGCGGACTCTCAACCACTGCGCCACCAGGGAAGCCCTGTGATGGTTAATTTTATGTGTCAACTTGACTGGGCCATGGGGTACCCAGACATTTGATCAAACATTCTGGGTGTGTTTGGGAGGGTCTTTCTGGGTGAGATTAACATTTGAATCGGTAAACCTAGTAATAACAGATCGCCCTCCCTAATGTGGGTAGGCCTCATCCAGTTGATTGAGGACCTGAATAGCACAAAAAGGTAGAGTAAGAGGGAATTCCTCCTGCCTGCGTACTAGAGCTGGGACATTGGTTTTTTTTCCTGCCTTTGATCTCAAACTGAAAAATTGGCTTTTCTTGGGTCTTGAGCCTGCCAGCTTTCAGACTGGAACTTACACCTTCAGCTTTCCTGGATCTCCAGCTTGCTAACTGCAGATCTTGGACTTTCTCAGCCTCCATAATCACATGAGCCAATTCCTTATTTTGTAGATAGATAGACAGATGGTAGATAGATAGATCGATCGATTGATATGATAGAGATAGATATAAATATAGATGTAGATAAATAGATATCCTATTGGTTCTGAAAAACCCTGACTGATAGAGGCAGCAAGGGGTAATGTTCAATTGGAACTTCAGCAGCCTCTGAAAGGCACTCAGAAAATCTAAACCATGCCCACGAAAAGTAAAGCTCCAGTTTGTTTTTCCCACTTGTCTACTTCCAAAATGCCAGTGGCTATTAACATTGATCTGTCCAGACTGCGTTTATAAAGATCTGTAAACTGATCAGAGGGGAAATTAAATTAGACTGTAATTCTGCAGCACTCTGAAGAACATTAGCTTACAAGAACACTCAGGAGGGCCAATTAGAACTATCATGGTCTATCTGGCCATGGAATACAAACATGTTCTCTCTCCTTCCATGAAACCTGAAGTGCTACTTAGGTAGTGCCTGTTTCATTTGGAGGGTTAGTGCTGCTTGTGTCTAGAGGTACTGATCACACATCAAGATTAGGAAATGCCTGAAGTAATCCTGTTAGCAAAACTGGACTGAGGAATAAAGCCAGTTCGGTGATACAGCTAAGATTAATGTCAGAGAACTAGTAATATGAGCTCCAGCAGGGAAAGAGAGCTGAGCTCTGCCAATGACCACTGGGAAAAGGAAAATAAGTGAGACCAAAACAGCAGGACCAACAACTCTCACAAAAAGGAGACCCCCCGCCGACCTCAGTAGATTAGGTTCAGAGTTTCTAAAACCCCAGATAGAAAAGGAAAAGGACATTAACCTATCCCGTGTCTACCATATGCCAAATTCTTGCACACATGATTTTATTTCAGCTTGGCACCATGTCTCCATATTTTACAAATAAGTAAACTGATGCTGAGAGAGATTAAGGTAATTGCCCAAGATCATATCAGTAGAAAGTGAGGCTCCTGGGATTCTTATCCAGGTCTGAATCCAAAGCCCATTTTCTTTCCACTACAACACACAATCTATGTAAATGAATGAGGTAAAGGGAAAGTAGAAAAAGCTTAGAGCAAGCAAGGAGATGAGACCTCTTGCATTGCATCAAGGAAAAACATTCTTAATTAAAGGTAAGGGTGGTTGTCATCAAAACCTGAAGTAAAGTATGTGAAAGAGAAAAGGAGCCTGCACATGATGAAAAAAAAAAGAAGCTCAGAAAGCGCTGAGAAGTGCCACATCTGAGCCACATCCTGGGAGGCAAAGGGTCAGAGACATGCAGCTGAACAGGCAAATGAAGAAACACATTGAATTTGGATGAATTCACCAAGAGTAGTGGTCCTATGCTTACTTCACACCCTGGCAGAGAGAGAGCTAGGAAATATAAAGTGATGTGGGGAGCTTGGAGTTGACAAGATGGGGCTGATGGTCTGGGCTGGCCTCTAGAAAGCCTTAACTTTTACTCCAGTATCCCAGGAACAAGTTGACCATAGACATGCTCAATATCTAGAGCCAGATCCCGAGTTTTCAAGAAGCATCTCTGTCTTTTGGGAATGTGATCAAAACTGTTTTACCTCATGCTTTAGTCAGATGGGACTATTTGTTGTTTTTCGAAATATCAAGCACTCTTTGTCTTTCAGGCCTTTAGACATGTTGCTCTCTCTACCACAAATCCTATTCTCCTTTCTTCACTGCCAACTAGAGCTCCAACACTGACTTATAACACAGCCCAACTTATTTCCTGGGGTGAACTCTCTGATGTGCCACCCGGAGTCCCCTTCCGGGAAGCACTCGTTGCCCCAGTCTCTGGGAGTGCTGCTGCACCAGCCTTCAGACAGCAGCCCCTCCTCAACCAAGTTCATGCTCCTTCCTGCAGTGGACTGTATCCAGTGACTGATCAGTGCCAGAATATTAAGGTCTGGCCATCTTTGCCCAAACAAGGACAACTATGAAGGGTCCTATATCCTCCAGACCTCCTCATGGACCTGGCTACACCTGCCCTTGGGCCTGCATTGAAGCTGACTTTTCCTTTACTCACTTCTTCCATTCTCTCCTTTCCATAAGCGTTTATCCCATGTGAACTCTTTAATAAACATCCTTCACATTAAGCTCCATCTCAGGGTCTGCTTCTTCAGGAACCCAATCTGTGACACTTCTGGCCCAGCAGAAGAGGGAAGAAGTGATAAAATGGGGGAGAAGATGAAAGATACTAAGCACTCACCATCAATGAGGTTCATCAAAACATTTATATATATTTTTAATCCAATAGAAATCCAACAAATTCAAGAACTCCTGTGCCAGTCTGGGTTTAGTCAGGGAAACAAAGGCACTGCATTTATTACAAGAATAGGGAATTAAACTTGGAAATCAAGACTTATACGAACACGAGAGGAGTTGGGGAAGAGAAGATCTGGAAGGGGCTGTAGCCAGAGGATAGAAGGTCTAGGGACTTCATTTAAAGCACTGAAGTAGGTGAAGTGGGCTGAGAAGCAGGAAGTGAGGAAATCCAAGAAGCCACCATTCTGGCCACCAAAGTGGGAGCTCATGGAGAGATTTGTGAAGCTGCCAATTCAGCGAAATCTACTGCATTTCACAAAACTGCTACATCTAAGCTCCACAACATCCCAAGAAGTATAGCTGGGCTTTCCTGGTGGCGCAGTGGTTGGGGGTCCACCTGCCAATGCAGGGGACACGGGTTCGTGCCCCGGTCCGGGAGGATCCCACATGCCGCGGAGTGGCTGGGCCCGTGAGCCATGGCCGCTGAGCCTGCGCATCCGGAGCCTGTGCTCCGCAGCGGGAGAGGCCACAGCGGTGAGAGGCCCGCGTACCGCAAAGAAGGGAAAAAAAAAAGAGAAGTATAGCTTTCATTTCCACCTTCCAGATTTCACAGGAGTATCTCTTCTTAGCAAACTCTAACCCAGAATCATACAGAAAAGAATATTCTGAGAAATACAGTTACCTGCCTTAGACAGGAGTGGTGGTGGAGCCAGTTGACACAGACAGTCCAGAGCTCCCCAACCAAATAGTTAAGCTCATCTGCCCAAATCCATGAGTTATGATTTGTTCTTGTTAATCTCTCCCCACTTCAGGTGACTTCAATGCCCTTCTGTTCTCTACATGTCGTTGTTTCTAAGTAGGGCCTCTGGGAAAAAATAAGCATGCCTGTCCTCTCCATGTACAATGAATGTGGCTCAAGCCACTGTGAAGAATGTTTATGGAAAAGAGACAAAAACCAGCCAGTGGGCTTAGAAGTGGAAAAGCTTAGAGAAACTAGGAATGATATGTAGCATATGGGCGGCTTTCCTCCCTTTAGTCTTAATTACCCAGAATAATGAACACCTATTAACCCAGGCACAGCCTACAAAGGTCACAGCCATGATGGAGAATTTAGTATCAGGTCAGAAAGCAAGGTGGCTTTTATGAAATAGGAGTCTTCATCCACATAAACCTTCACCCACTTGGAAGAAGCCAAATTCCAAGCCTTCTTTTGCATCATTCCCATTTCTGAGGCTTTGCAGATGTGTAATATGGAGACTACAAAACACAATTTGCTAAATTATAACCTTAATAACTCAGTTTGCTCATTCCATCTGGGGACATATTAGCAGATGGTCCACTAAGTGACTTTTAACTTCATATATTAATGGTTCCCTGAGAACATCTTTTCTTAAAGTCCCTCTTCTGGGAAACAAGAAGATCAACAGTCCCTGGAATATTAAATAAAGTGGTAGCAGCCTTCTTTGGATTTCTTTCTTTCTAAAACCTCAAATCCCATATTTAGGTTCTCTTTGTGTTGGTTTTTGTTGTTGTATTTTCATTTTTGAATGTGCCTCAGGACCACAGCTACTCCAACTGTGGTCTTTGAACCAGCAATATCGGTGTCACCTGGGAGCATGTAGAAATGCAGAATCTCAAGTTCCAGCCAAGATCTGCTGAATCAGAACCTGCATTTAACATGATGTCCAGGTGATTCGTATACCCTTCGAAGTGAAATTGACCGCAGTAAGTGAAGATGTTAGATTTTCATATACCTGAGGGCTTTCTGATGGAGACTATTTATTCTACATGGTCTCCTTGCTCTAATCCAGGGGCTTTTACTATATGGGAGAACAGGTGAATCCTTTGCCTTAAAACTTAAGTTTAATCATCTTGGGCGCTCTTGTAATCCTATGACCCCAACAGAAGGGACCTGGTTTCATAACTAAGGGCAATGTGACAACTTTCCCACATTCAGAATGCCTTCGTTGAACTCTGGCCCCATCCTTTCTACTTTCCGCTCGAGTCTGGGCTATTTGGTTTTGCAGGAGTGGTCTAGGAGTGATCCCTGGATGGTCTGAATGATCCAGAGCCCTTGAGAAAAGTTCCATGTCTAGATTTAGACAATAATCATTATAGCACATGTTGACAGTGCTATGCCCATACCATTTTCATGCACACCTGCTCCTGGTGGGCGTGCGTTCCCTCCCAACAACCAGCAGCTGTGCGTCTTTGTTGGCCGACTGCCCTCTGGCTGTCAGAACTTGCTTTGCCTGTGTGCATGGAAAGCCAGAAGTGCCTGAGGATTTATGTCCTCCTTTCATAGCCCCTAACCTATGCCTGATTGGTGGAGAGGACAAATACTCCAGCCCCTTGGAGTTGGAGCTGATTGGACAACTGTAAACTGTGACTATGTACTACTTCCAGAACTTTCCCTGTGTCACATTGATTCTATACACTTGCTTGACCTCCTTCCCCTCCTGGTCCCACTTCCCTGGTGGTTTTTCCTAGAAAAAGTTCCTGCTAAATCACTGTCACACGAATTCTTGTCTCAGGCTCTGCTTCTGGGAGACTCAACCTAAGACAGTCACCTTTATGGCCTCCCCTCTTGTATACACTATTGTTTGTAATTTGATATGGAATTTATTACTTCTATATATCTATTGAACAGCCTCTCTGTACCAGGCACTGAGCTAGTGGTGGAAGTAGAGTAGTGATCAGGAGAGATATGGTCCCTGACTTCAGGGAGCTTATACCTTAGTAGAGAAATAGACTTTAAAGTCTGATGAAGGTTATGACTAGTTATATGATATTATTACCAATAAGCTAAGACAAATCTATTTTGCAGAAGCTCTGCCTTTCCTCCTATTAAGATCTGAGATAAATGGCTCCCCAGGGGCCTCAAAGAGGATACAAGATATACATACAATTTAAAAATCAGATCCATTCTTTTAGTCATTAATTCAACAAAAGTTTCTCGAGTACCTACCTTTAGGTACTGTGGAAATAAAATGAATAAGACATAATCCCTCGCATTAAGGAGCTAACTCACTAATAGAAGAAAGTCAAATCCATAAAGAAATCAGTATAAAACAATGTGTTGACTACACTTGTCAAAATCTGTTCAGTGTGTTCAAGGAATATAGAGAATTGTTTGACTTCTCTGAGGGCATCAGAGAGAGGTAGTAATGCCTGGGTGAATCTGAAAAAGTAGTAGTTTCCCAGGCAAAGGCACTGCAGACAGAAAGGACAAAGGAAAGGCCAAGTGGGTTAAACAGCCCTGAGATCCAAGCATGGAGTGGGAAGAAGTGAGAGTACAGATGTAGACAAAGGGAGAGAATATCACAGGACCTTGAGTGCCATGTTAAAATTCATGGACGTCATTTGGGGTGATCTGGGAAAGGGCTACTTTTAAGCCAGAACAGTAGAGACAGATTTTCCTTTCAGCCCAACCACACTGCCAACAGCGTAGATGACTGGATGTAAGAGATACCAGTCAGGAGACTGGTAATCTACGACATATCTGAGACCACCAGGAGGTAGGGATGAATTCAAAATCGTTAAGAGACTTAAATGTTCTCACCACAAAAAAGAAATGGTAATTATGCGACATGATAGAAGCATTAGCTGAAGCTACGGTGGTAATCATACTGCAATATATAAATGTATGAAACCAACACATTGTACACCTTAAACCTACACATGTGATGTTAATTATATCTCAATTCAAAAAGAAATATTTAGGGCTTCCCTGGTGGTGCAGTGGTTGAGAGTCCACCTGCTGATGCAGGGGACGCGGGTTCGTGCCCCGGTCTGGGGGGGTCCCACATGCTGCGGAGCGGCTGGGCCCGTGGGCCATGGCCGCTGAGCCTGCACGTCCGGAGCCTGTGCTCCGCAACGGGAGAGGCCACAGCAGTGAGAGGCCCACGTACCGCAAAAAAAAAAAAAAAAAAAAAAAAAAAATTTAGAAAGAAAATTATTTCATATGAAAAGTAGTACGGTTTACCTCAAAATGCGTGATATGCAGAAAGCATTAGCTTTCACAGTGGACCACAGACATTGGCCCTTTTTGTACCTGAGTTCCCATCCTGAATGATAAAAGTCCCCCATGGAATTTTCTCTACACTCGGGAGATTTGCAAGACATGTGTTGGCAGGTGAACCTAAAAGCACAGAACTTAGAAGGCAGGGCTTAGAGACTAAGAGACATTTGGGACTAGATTTGTGAGCAGTCTTCCACTCCCCTAGTGAAAGAAAAGAGGCCTGGTGTGAGCCACACCAAACAAGAAGTAAGGTCAAGGCAGCTGAAATAATATGAAGTGAACAAGTTTCGAGAAGACTGGAAAATGACCTGTTGAAATAAAAGATGACTTTCCCCCTAAGTTTCTGCTAATTCGTTTGTGCTGAATGACCTTATTTAAAATGAAGATTTTTAAAGCTGTCAGAGTGCCCTCTAACTAGAAGGCATCATCAAGAGACATCATTACCTATCCCTCTGTCCTTAGAAGGTGGTACCTAGCAATAATTCTGCAGGGGATTTGCAAATTGATTTTTCCCCCACCTTTAGTCATTGATGCTAATACTTTTCCATAGCATCTTAATGTCAAACTATATTCGACAGGACCGAAGGAGTTAGAACAGTGATTCTCAACCTTCACTGCATAGTAGAATCACCTGAGTGCTACAAAAAAATACTGATGCTGATAGCCCAATCCCAGAGATCCAGATTTAATTGATCTGGGGCTTTGGACATCAGGGTTTTTTTTTTTTTTTAACTCCTGGGTGATTCTGATGTGTGGGTAGGGTTGAGAATCACTGCATGAGACACTGGCCCCAAAATGACCCTTGGTGGACAAAAACACTTGTCCATTCCCCAGGAGTACTGGAGAGTCTGAGTGGAGGGTAGCACCCACCTTTTTGCATAGGCAAGCAGCAAGAAAACTGGAAATATTACTTCAGTTTATTTAAATGACCCCCTGCCCAGAACCTTGGGTGCCCTAGGTGTAAATTAAAGAGACAAATGCATAGCATGTGTAATTTTCTCTGATAAGGAAGGGGTCTGTCAGTGAAATGAACACACTTCCAAACACCAGAAGGTATCTCAGTGCTTTTCTCACTGCACAAAAAAAGTCTAATGGAGTGAGTTGCTTTATCTTGAATAACTTATCTCATTGACTTTTGGAAGGAAAAAAAAACACTGGAGATAAAACATAATAAAAACAACACAAAGAAATGTAAAATACTAGAATTAAATAAGGAAATATTAAACACATTCTGGCAGAGTGAGAAAGTTGCAGCTAACTATAGCCTATATCAGAGAGGATGGCAAAATTGAGGGATGATGTTTGTGATCATGTGATACTAATGAAAACACTTTTCAAATAATTGCATACTCAGGTGTCAATGAGAGCAATCTCTTTCAAGAGAAGGGGAATAAAAGAGCCTAGGAATTCTAAGTCTAGCGTGACTGCAAGCCGAAGTATAAAGGCTAAGTTTTATGGAAGGCTGTGTGTGCAAAGTACTGTGCGAAACATTTTTATCCCCACAGTGGACTAGGAGGTAGATATTGCTAATTCCATTTTGAAGATAAGGAAACTGAGATCCAGTGAGTTTAAGGGACCAAAACTTATTGCTTTTTGATAGTAAGAGTCAGTACAACATGGTGGTTATAAGCAGGGACCACCATTGGGAGCTCAAATGCCCAAGTTTGTGGTGTGTTTTCCAGTTACGTGCTTTCTCTTTCCCTGCCTCAGTTTACTTAGCTATAAAATAGGGATAATAATCGTTTCTCCCTCATAGAGTTTTGTGAGGATTAAATTGGTTAATATGTGTAAAGCACTTAGAAGGCGAAGCGTGCTGGGACTTAGAAGGGTGAGCAGCCTATTATGTGTTAGCTGCAATTATTGTAGCCCGTTATCCTGAAGATAATAGGAAAAGGAATGTTTCTCAAGGGGGAAGGCATAGCTATGCTATAAGCAAGCAAAGAAACAAGAACCAACCCAGAAACTTTGAGGAAATGTTAGAAAATTGAAATGAGCTAACCCAGACCAATGGCGAAAGCTGAGCAGGGGGAGCCATAACCCAAAGCATCAGCAGTAGGAGCAGCCATTTTCAGGGGCGAACTAGAGGAACCCGAACCCAGAGGGGGTGCCCACAGATGTCAGGCATGGAGTTGGAAGGATAAACGTAGCTGGTCAGTGCCAGTACCACAGGGAAGAGACCTCAGAGACTGAATGTTAAAGGAATCCTCCTCTCTGTCCTGGGCCCCCACTTATGGGGGCCTAAGAGAAAAGCAGAAGAGAATGTGAGGAAAATCCAGATTCCGCAGAACAGACATGCAGACAATAAAGCCAACCAAGGTGTTGGTTCCCAGAAGTAACTAAATCCTTCCACTGCCCCAGTAAATCCTGCCTCATTTGGCAGGTAGGAGGGCTCCCCACAGGCCAGGCTACCTGACCCATGCCCACAAGTACATGTGGAAACTGGATGTAAGGAACGGTTTTCTAAGATAATATAATTTACCCCAAAATGACGCCAGAAGTCATAGAGAAATCTAAGTAGAAGAAATTGAAAAATGTGTCAACTAAGCACTAGGCTTAGTTGATTTTACAGAGGAATAAAGATCTAAAGAACAGATAATTCAAGGGCTATTTAAACATCCCACTGCATAGAAAAACAAGGAAATTTCCCATTTTCTTTTTATAAACCAAGCCAAACATTGTTATCAAAGCCCAACAAAGATTACACAAAAAAGGAAACTAGAGACCAATCTCACATATGATTTAATAATGAAAAATCCTAAATAAAATATTAGTTTATGCAATCCAGCAGGGTAATTCTTCATCACTAATTGGGGTTTTATACCTGGGATATGGAAAATTTATTAAAATAATCCACCATATTACCTCATGTAGTACTAGGTATTATTCCAAATGCTCTACATACATTAATTTTTTTCATTCTCAATGAAACCCTAGGAGGTAGGCACTCTTGTTATCATGATTTAGAGAGAAAAAAACAGAGACACACAAACCTTAAGTGACTTCCCCAGGGTCCACAGCTAGAGAGCAGCAGAGCTGGGATCTGAACATAGGCAAGGTGGCTCAGAGCCTGTGCACTTCTCCATAATGCTATATTGCCTCTTGTTAAAGGAAAAAGGAAAAATATCATTTTATCATCTGCTTAGAGGCTGAAAATACATTTGGTGAAATTAAACCTCCATCAAGAATTATTTTTTCTGGACTAAGTTTTTTATTGTGGTAAAATATACATAATATACTGTTTTAACCATTTTTAAGTGCATGAGTCAATGGCATAAGTATATTCACATTGTTGTGCATCCGTCACCACTATCCACCTCCAGAAATTTCATTAAGAATTTTTAAAGGACTCTTTTTAAAAGGAGTAAATGGGAAATCTAACATGATTAAACTATGTATCTCATACATGGAGAATACTATAAGATTGGCATTGAAGTCAGAAACAAACCAAGGGTGTCCATTATTGCCACAATTATTTACCATTGCTTTGGAGGCACTGGCAACACAAAAATAGACAAGAGAGTTAAAGGTATAAAAATTGCAGAAGAGTTAATATTATTATTTAGAGATGGTTTCAGTATATACTTATGAGATATAAAAGAGTCAACTGAAAAGCATTTATAAATAACAATACAATGCAATAATTTGGCTGGGTATAAAAGTAATGTACACAAGTAACTACCCATTTACAAACAGCAGTTAGAAGAAACAGAGGGAAATATCTCAATTTACAGTAGTTATACACACATGCAGAATACCTAGGGAAAAACATAACGAGATGTAATTGAAAACTTTAAAGTGCCAGTGGAAAATGCAAAAGTGTGAAAAATAGAATGACAGACCGTATTCAATGATTAGTAGGTTTGTTGTAATAAAAATGTCAATTCTTCCTAAGTAATGTGGTTTCATTAAGAATAATAACAGAAATTTCATTTGCAACTTTAAACTTCATTTGAAAAAATAAAGGAAGATTATATATGAAAACTCAGAAAATAGAAGGAGCTAGCATTATGAGACGTTAAAATATAAAGATAAAACACTTTAAAAGATCAACGGAGCAAAACAGAAGTAAATGAACTACATATGGAAATTTCTTTCTGACACAAGTGATAGTTTATATCCATGGGGAAGAGATGGATTATTCTGAATTTTTATTATACAGTTGAGTAGCCATCTAAAAACTAAAATAAAATTTGATCCATACTTAATATCTTATACCAAGGTAAATTCAAGTTGAAAAGATATTTTCATTTTAAAATTAAGTAAAACTGAAAATAGCTGGGAGAATACTTTCATAATCTTGGGGGTGGGGGGGTGGCCTTTCTAAAGATTAAAAATCCTGAAGCCATAAAAGAAAAGACTGAGAAAAATCTATAACCTAAAGCCAAAAGACACACAACTTACAAAAATATTTGCATTTCATACCATAGAATACTAATTTCCCTAATATGTAAAAAGTTCTTACTAATCAAGAAGATAAGATCAACAAGAAAAAGGAAGAAAGACTTTGAACATATAGTTCACAGGAAAGGAAATACAAATCGTTCTTAAACATATTTTAAGGGCTCAGTTTCACTCATAATAAAAGAAAAGTAATGCAAAATTGTAGTGATATACAATAGCTCTCCTATCAGATTGGTGATGTTGAAAAGTTTGATAATATGCTCTGTTGTGATGAGAGGAAAGAAGCTCTCTCTTATATTGCTGCTGAGAGTATGAGTTCGTAAACCTTCATGGAGGTAACCTAGCAATATTTATCAAAATTACAAATTTTCCTATCTGCTAAACCAACAGCATGACTTTGGGGAATTTATCTACAGGCATTTGTACATGCTTATTTATTGTGGCATTGTTTATGATTACAAAAGATTGGAAACACTCAAAGTGTTCAAAGAGGCACTGGTTAAATACAGCACATCCAAACAAAATATATTATACAGTTGTTAAAAAAAATACAGAAGACTTTCAGGTAATGATCTAGAAAGACTGTCAAATATAATGTTAATGAGAAAATAGTACACTACCATTTGTAAAAAAAAAAAGAAGAGGGAAATAATATAGAAGGTATTATTTACTAGGATATGTGTATTTAGTAGTATATTCATAAAATAATTCTGAGAGAGGTAACAATTACCTGTGGAGAGGAATTGGGTGACAGGAACTTTGGTGTGAAAGGTGAATTATGATAATTTCAGAACTCCAAGGATAAAAAGAAATTAAAATAACTTTGAGAACAGTGGAATGATGCTTTTAAAACTGAGGAAAAATGATTAGGAACCTATAATTTATGGTTAGCTATACTACAAGTATAAGAATAAAATACATTTTCAGACATGCAAAAATGCAGATAATTTGCCACCTACACATCTGTATGAAAAATGCCTTACAAAAGTTATTCTAGCCAAAAAAAAAAGGCAATATTATACATGAACACAAGATAGAAGAAACAAATGCAGTTGACTAAGATCTAAAAGAAGCACTGGAATTTGATGCTTTTAAAATCCTCTCTCAAGTTTGGTGACATGGATTTTTCCAAAGGAAGAGTCTCCTGTAGTGAATAATATTTACATAAATCTAATACTGCACGTACTATTTTATTTGTTTTAATATTTTAGAATTAATCTAAAGGCAAAGACAATTACAGTTACAGAATAAAATTGTATAAACCTAGATTATGTGAAAATAATAATATAACAAAATCAGGTAATATCAGGTGGTATAAGTGAGCCAAATTTCTCTTTTTTCAGAGTGAGACATTAACATATTATAGATAAGGTTAATAAAACAAGGAATACTATTATACACCAGAAAAACATGTTAAAAAAAGGAATTGGTTCAAAGTATTTACCTATGGGAAGAGGTGCTGAGGGAAGGGAAGCTTTTAGTTTTCATCTTAAAACCTTTTATATAGGGCTTCCCTGGTGGCGCAGTGGTTGAGAATCTGCCTGCCGAGGCAGGGGACACGGGTTCATGCCCCGGTCCAGGAGGATCCCACATGCCGCGGAGCGGCTGGGCCCGTGAGCCATGGCCGCTGAGCCTGCGCGTCCGGAGCCTGTGCTCCGCAACGGGAGAGGCCACAACAGTGAGAGGCCCGCGTACCACCAAAAAAAAAAACCAAAAAACCTTTTATATAGTTTAATTTTTAACCATGCACAGTTAACTTTTAAAATAACATACAAAGGGTAAAAAGGGAGGGAGGAGAGGGAGTAACTTGCTCAGGATCACACGTGTATTAAGTGATGGAGCCTCACTCTAACCCGGATTCATCTAAGTGCAAAGAATCCCCTGGAGGGCTGGTTGAAACACAGCTTATTAGGTCCCATCCCCAGAGTTTCTGATTCAATTCATCCAGAGTGAGGCCTGAGAACTTGCATTTAGAATCAGTTCCCAGGTGATGGTAATGCTGCTGGTCCAGGAAACAGGAAAAATACTGTGTGAACCACACACTACATCATAACCCCCATTTTTGAGGTCAACAATTTGGGAAAAGAATTATTTTTAATGGGTCATGAGTTTTGACCACAGTGTGTTGGCTACTGTCTTTTGGCAGTGGGGGTGGGGTGGGGTGTGTGGAAGAGGAGTGTGGGTTTGGTTTTTCCACTTTTGCCTCCATAGACCCTAGAAAACAGAATGTCCTTTGAATCATAAACCTATTATTTAAGTGATTTCCCCACCAGGAAAGTGGGCTCTATCTCCAATTATCTTCAGTTTCTGGATTGCCACTCATGAAGCCCATGTAATAGCCAGGTTCAGAAGTGAGACCCGACCCTACAGACCAAGAGAAAAAAAAGAAAGGAATTATTTCAGGATTAACATGTGTTCACACAAATTCAGTGGCTGGCAAGTAGTGTTTACCGTGTCACTATGGAAATCTCTGGGCAATCTTAACAGCACACTGAAAGGTTCAGAGGAAGCCTCTAAGGTGTTGTGTTGACAATTTAAATGATGTAAAACAGTGTTATCATCTCAGCCCCTGCACAAAGCAGACGCTAGAAAACATCATGATCTTACAAATACGGTATCCATCTTAGCCTTATCCTTTCTGTTATGTCCACTCATTTCTCTTTAAATAATGAGCCATTTGGTCACTGACTTTTTGTTATGTATCTCATCATTTTCCTGTGGAAAATACTACCCTTCACAAAACAGCTCACATCAGAAAAGTGAATGTTTTCATCTGTTGTAAAACATGCTGTAAATTACTGAATTTAGAGGCCTTATATCTAAAAGAGGGGCATGTAAAATGTCATTGGCAGTTTAGTAAAGATTAGTTCAGCACATTTATTCTGATTAGCACCAAAGGCTTCGCAAACATCCAGACATGAAATGCCAATAAACCAATTACTTTATAGGAGCAAATAACTTTAGAAGGTGCATTAACTTCCTTGAACCACTAGGCTACCAATTAGTAATGGATTGCCTCTTTGTGCTTACTGGTGACAAACTGTAGATAATGCCACCCCGAGGCATTTAATACATTCCCAGGGCAGGATTCAATAAATCATCATCATCGTTATTCGTTAGATTTCTAAAATTGCCCTGTTCCTAGCCCTCCACATCAGGGAGCCAGTACAAAACTCAAAAGTGTTTGCAAATAAATAAATTGGAATTACAAAAAGTAATTGGTGGATTTTTTGGTAGTCTATTAGTTAAGGTAATGCTATATGTTGGCAACAAGAGCAAGTATAATGGCTCAAATGCTACAGAAGTTATTACTCCAAAAACTATGTTCTAAAAGAGCTGTCCCTAGTCAACAGGTAGTTGTCCTCTGTCAAGGTTAATTTTTTTAATTGAAGTATAGCTGATTTATGGGACTTCCCTGGTGGTCCAGTGGTTAAAACTCCACGCTTCCACTGCAGGAGTTGCAGGTTCTATCCCTGGTCGGGGAACTAAGATCCCGCATACTGCACAGCATGGCCAAAAAAAAAAAAAAAGTATAGTTGATTTATAATATTATATTAGTTTCCAGTGTACAACATAGTGATTCAATATTTTTATAGATTATACTCCGTTTAAAGTTATTATAAAATATTAGCTGTATTCCCTGTGCTGTACAGTATATCCTCATAACTTATTTATTTTATACATAGTAGGTTGTGCCTCTTAATTCCCTACCCCTTTCTTGTCCCTCTCCTCTTCCCTCTCCCCACTCGTAACCTGTAGTTTGTGCTTTATATCTGTGAGTCTGTTTCTGTTTTGTTGTATACATTCATTTGCTTTATTTTTTAGATTCCACATGTATGTGAAAACATACAGTATTTGTCTTTCTCTGTCTGACTTATTTCACTGAGCATAATACCCTCTAAGTCTATACATGTTTTTGCAAATGGCAGAATTTCATTCTTTTTTATGGCTGAGTTATATTCCATATATATATATATATCCCCCACATCTTCTTTATCCATCCATCTGTTGATGGACATTTAGGTTGCTTCCATATCTTGGCTATTGTAAATAATGCTGCTAGGAACATTGGGGTGCATATGTCTTTTCAAATTCGTGTTTTTGTTTTCTTCGGATATATACCCAGGAGTGGAATTGCTGGATCATATGAGTTCTATTTTTAGTTTTTTGAGGAACCTCCATACTGTTCTCCATAGTGGCTGCACCAACTTACATTCCCACCAACAGTGTATGAGGGTTCCCACATCCTCACCAACATTTGTTATTTGTGTTCTTTTTGATGATAGCCATTCTGATGAAGGTGATATCTCATTGTGGTTTTGATTTGCATTTCTCTGATGATTAGTGATGTAGAGCATCTTTTCATGTGCCCATTGACCATTTGAATATCTACTTTGGAAAAATGTCTATTCAGGTATTGTCCCCGTTTTTCAGTTGGGTTGGGGTTTTTTTTGATATTGAGTTGTATGAGCTCTTTATATATTTTGGATATTAACCCCTTATCAGTCATATCCTTTGCAAATATTTTCTCCCATTCAGTAGGTTGTCTTTTCATTTTATTGATGGTTTCTTTTGCTGTGAAAAAGCTTTTAAGTTTAATTAGGTCCCATTTGTTTATTTTTGCTTTTGTTTCCTTTGCCTTAGGAGACAGATCAAAAAAAATATTGCTACGATTTATGTCAAACAGCGTTCTGCCTACATTTTCTTCTAGGAGTTTTATGTTTTCCAGTCTTGCATTTAAGTCTTTAATCTATTTTGAGTTTATTTTTTATATGGTGTGAGAAAATGTTCTAATTTCATTTTTTTACATGTAGCTGTCCAATTTTTTCCAGCACCACTTATTAAAGAGACTGTCTTTTCTCCACTGCATATTCTTGCCTCCTTTGTCACAGAGGAATTGACCATAAGTGCATGGGTTTATTTCTGGGCTCTCTATTCTGTTCCATTGATCCATGTGTATGGTTTTGTGCCAGTACCATGTTGTTTTGATTATGGTAGCCTTGTAGTATTGTGTGAAGACAGGGAGCACGATACTTCCAGCTTTGTTCTTTTTTCTCAAGATTGCTTTGGCAATTCAGGGTCTTTTGTGGTCTTTTGTGGTTAAATTTTAGGATTATTTGTTCTAGTTCTGTGAAAAATGTCATGGGTATTTTGATAGGGATTGCATTAAATCTGTAGACTGCTTTGGGTAGTATGGATATTTTAACAATACTAATTCTTCCATTCCATGAACATGGAGTATCTTTCCATTTACTTGTATCCTCTTCAATTTCCTTCACCAATGTCTTATAGTTTTCAGGGTATAGGTCTTTCACCTCCTTTGTTAAATTTATTCCCAGGTATTTTTCTCTGAAGGTTAATTTTATGTCAACTGGCTGGGCCACAATACCCAGATATTTGGTCAAACACTAGTCTAGAAACTGCTGTTAAAGTATTCCTTAGATGTGTTTAACATTTAAATCAGTAGACTCTGAGTAAATCAGATTACTCTCCATAATGTGAGTGGGCCTCATCCAATCAGCTGAAGGCCTTGAGAGAAAAAGACTAATGTCCCCAAGGAAGAAGGAATTCTGCCATCAGACTGCCTTTGGATTTGAGCTGCAACATCCACTCTTTCCTGGGTCTCCAGCTTGCCTGCCCTACCCTGCAGATTTGGGCGCTTACCAGCCCCCACAATTATGTGAGATAATCCCTTAAAATCAATCATTCTCTCTCTCTCTCTCTCTCTGTCCCCCACTCCAAATAATAACACATCCTACAGGGCATTATTCAGGCACCAAGTCCTGGTCTATCCTGTGGCTCTGCCACTTCAGTACGTGTCTCTCAATGTTTTCTGCAGTTGTCTCTACCATGCCTGAAGAAGGAGAAAGATCAATGAGAAAGGTATATGGAAATTGTTCATAGGCTATTCTACTCGCATTCCGTTTAGAAGTTAGTCATATGACTACTTCTATCTATAAAAGTGGATGGAAGATGTAGTCCCGTTGTGTGCCTAGGATAAAAAAGAGAAGATGGATTTTGGAGAGTAGCTAGCACTGCCTTGCTTGCTACCATCCTTCAAATAAATTTTACCACCCTAATACCCTGAATCTCATTACCAAATCAATGTTATCTAAAGACAGTCAGGTCTAATGAGTCCCAAAAATCACTTCTTTGGACAACAAATCTTCTCTCTCAGAAGTAGATCAGCCCCCAGAAGTGTTCTGAGCACGGTCATTCACCTCGCTAGATGTTGCTGACATTTCTCATCCACCAGGTTCAATCTCTTCTCCAAAGGCCAAGACAGCTTCCTGTAAGAAAAAGTAAGAATGCCCTCACCCTAGTCTCCTGTAAGACAAAGACCTCTCTTTTTCCTCACCATTATATTCACCATTACACTGTGAAATCCACCACAAATCTGAGCACATAGAAATAATTCCATCAGTATTTTTGAATTAATGAATGAATGACAGACTTCTTATATTACAGAATCTTATATTTAGGATCCAGTAGAAAATTCTAGAAATTATCTACCAATTTTCTCCCTTGACACAGAAGTGAACTGTATTCTTAGAACATAAATATTTTATTCAAGGTCACATAACTAGCTGTGAATAGAGTTCATACCAATTCCCAGCCCAATGTGTATAGCATAATGGTTTTAGGCAGAAAATTATAGATAAATAAATCAATTTATTTCCTCATTAAATAATTATATAATTATATGTTATTATGTAACCATTTATTAGATAATAATACTATCTTCATATAAATAATTATATATGAGGATATATAAAAAATCCTCATTTATTTCTCTCTACTCCCCAAAATCTTTATCCTGCCTCTGCCCCACCCTAATGCCCACCTTCTCTGTCTCCTGACATTCTTTTCTGTAGATCTGCATATAACTCCCTATCTGTGTAACTGCACCTGGCAGAGCTAGGAAGTCAGGAGAGAGGGATGGTGAAATGGGGCCAGTGATGCCTACTCAAGTATAAGTCACCAAGTGCAGGTGAACGTGGCTGTGTTTTCACCTTCAGACAATCCATCTCAGTCATATTCTCTATGTACCCCAGTACCCAATGAATCATTTTTCTTACCCATTGGGAAAGAAACAAACAAAAAGAGCCTCTGTAAGTGATAAGAGCTTATATAATCAGGACTTTAGGGAGTTTTGTGCTTCTGTGCTTATATTGTCACAGAATGGTGATGATAATGACAGCTACCATCTTTTGAGAGCTTACCACTGGGCAGGCATTGATAAATTACACAAACACACCACACACTATCTTGGGATCACCCAACAGTGTATATTTGCTGATTGGGGATAAAGGGTCATTCTCTAAGGCAGAGGACAGAAGTGGACCACATCAGGACTGAAATCATGACCTTGGCCCAATTAATGTCATAAATATTTCCCTGTGGACCTCCCAGGGGTTCTTAACTGTGAGCCACGGTGCCCCAGGGCATAACAAAAAATTTACACCAGTGCCATGGGATATTTTAAGTTTTCAAGGGAATACCTGTGATATCTGTTGTACACCATATGAACTACTAGCTTGAGATAATTCAGTTTCATCATGAGTTAGATCACTACGTTCCTTTTGATGACATCATATTTTGCTAAGCTGGGATTTTTAGTGGTTGCTATAAAAAAAAGAAAGTATTGCATGAAAATAAATGTGAAATAAAAAATGAGGATTGCAGTGTTCAGTGTGACTCTAAAGGTTGAGAAGCTATTTAGTGCCCAATGGGTGCTAAGTTGTTACAATATAAATACTTATTAAGTTATCTGGACCTAACTCCTTAATAAATGGAACTGTTAGGTATTTGTTTTGGCCTACATGCCCTGTGAAAGAATTACTGAGATTCTAAGGGTGGTGTGGACTGAGAAAGTTAGGGAACCTTTGTGGACATCATTATTTCTGAGGAGAAGCAAGTGTGGGTGTCGTGGCATGAGCTCCCTCCTGCTGCTCCCTCTGATAATTGCTTTAGCCCAGAAGCAGCAACCCTGTGGACCAAACCTACGCATGCTCAGAAACTAAAGCAGTGGCCTGTTTTATGCACACTATGCTTTCCTAACATCCACTTATATCAGAAGGATTTCCAAAGACTATCTGAGCTGATATCTACTTGCTACAAATAAATGCAAATAGTAAAAGTAATGAACTTCCCAGAAGTCCCAAAGATGTTATTTCTGATCAAAACTGCCTCACTGCTTTCCTAGCACCTTTCCAATAGTGCTCAATCAGCAGTATGCTCAGTGACTTTGTTAACTGGCCTTCATTCCCTTTCTACAGAGTGTTTTTCTCCCAGGAGTTACACTCCATGCCTAAGAGCACTGGGGCTCACACTTTTCAGATTCTTCCAGCTTCCCTAGTTGAAATATATTGGACTGAATGGCCAACTATTTAAACCAATATTTGGGTGAAACTTAAAATCAGTCATCATAGAAAGAACTTCTGGAGCACAAGAATTAAATCTTAAATGTTTCAAATAAAATGTAATTATGATAGTAAAGATGAAGTCCTTCCAACAGGTAAACATCCACATTTGTTTTCTTGTAGCTTCTTTTGTTAGGAGAATTGTTGAAGTTTTGGGATAGGGCAGAATTGGGAGAAGACTAGATAAAATTTTAGCAAATAAAATTTTCCTATAACATTCACTCTCTGGGGCAGTTGTAGACCTTTCAGTAACTGACTCCAGTGGCTATGATGTGACCTGTAAAATCTTCCAAGTTTCCTCAAGCCAAATGGTTTTTAAACTGCTTGCAATTCCTCTGGCACTCTAAAACCCAGCTACTGGCGGAATGGGTCCTGATGCTAGTAACGTCAACCACTCATCAATGTTTACAAATTTATTTGCATGCTATTGACTGTATACACTTTGAAAATTTTAACTTTTATATATTCATTCGTTCAACAATAATGTTTTTCATACCTGCTCTTCTAACCATTTCTCATTTCTAATTTTCTTCATTCTTGTTTTCTTTCATTTTTTCCTCAATTATATTTACCAGGGATTTACCTGGTTTTTGTTGTGCTGTTGTTCAGTATTTTTGTTTTGTTTTATGATTTATTGTTGTATTTACTTTCTGTCTCTGAAAAGAGTATAATTAAGAATCTCATAAATTTTAACAAGTATTAAGTTTTAATTATTTTCTAATAGTCTGTAACTTTATTTTGAAGTCATCTTTGTTCCAAAACTATTTAGCTGAAGTTGTTCATCTCTCTTTGGTCTTGTCTTTCCTTTATACTTTTATTAATTTCTAAAAGAATTTTTATGGGATCATGCTCAGAGAATGTCACCCATGCAATTTCTAACTTGTGCAATTTTTATAAAAAATTTATTTTGTAGACATGCATTTAGTCACTTTTTGTAAATAACCCATGGATATTTAATAAGGGGGAGAACATCTCTACAGATAATGTCTGTTATCTTTGTAGAGTACAACATCAAAAACTCTTTAATAGGGCTTCCCTGGTGGCGCAGTGGTTGAGAGTCCGCCTGCCGATGCAGGGGACATGGGTTCGTGCCCCAGTCCGGGAAGATCCCACATGCCGCAGAGCGGCTGGGCCCGTGAGCCATGGCCGCTGAGCCTGTGGGTCTGGAGACTGTGCTCTGCAATGGGAGAGGCCACAACAGTGAGAGGCCCACGTACAGCAAAAATACACAAAAAAAAAACCTCTTTAATAATTCCTTTTTCTTAATTATATTATTGAAATTTTATATCCTTATTTATTTGACTACTTTGCCACATATTGATAATAGACTGTCAATTGATTGTGTTCCTATCAAGTTATCTTGATATTTACAGAAGTTTTTGATTTCTATACATTAATGCTATGTTATTCATTGCACAAAGGTTCATGACTATTATATCTTCATTGTGTATTATATCCTTTATCAGAATTGTCATCCTGTTTCTCTCACTTAAAGCATCAGGGTCTATTCTCTGTCTCTAAAAAGAATTATTCGCTCTCTCTCGCTCTCTCTCTCTCTCTCTCTTCCTCTCCCTCTCCCTCTCCCTCTCTCATCTGTCCTGCTATAGTACCCTGTTTACTCTTGATAAAATTTAGGTCAATTACGAAAAACACGAATATTGAGGAGAAGGCACAAGAAGGGATATGAAGCAAACCTGCTAATTTTGGTATAACCAGGACTTCAAGGGCTGTAGGAGCTGACCCTATGGGGAGCCATATAATCAAAGCAATGTCCAAAAAGGCCATTCAGGCAAGTTTAGGTTTAGAGTTCAGGAACAGGAAATCTTGAGAGCTGAATTAAGTGGGAAAAGTACTGCATGAAGGAAACCAGGCTGTGAGCAATGCAGCCACTAATGTAGACATCTGTGGAGCAGAGTGACTAGTTCATAGGAGGCATCAAACAAATATTTGTTGGATGGCTAAATGAATGAATGAATGATATATGAACCTGTTCATAGGTGGCAGGATCCCAGCAGTTGAGTCAGGGTGAGATTGAGGACTTCAATAAAGTAACTATATTCTCCAGAGTTTAGGACACAGATCAAGAAAGGGTGCTTGGCCCTAGAGCAGAGTATCTTAAACTTCTTGGTGAAAAATAATTAGAATACATTTTCTTGACTTAATTTCAAAGAGTCTAGGATAGGAGTCCAAGAATCAGCATTTTTAGTATACTGATTCAGGATGTTACAAATTTCACATCTGGTAAACACTAGCCTAAAAGCAGGATAGACCTCTAAACAGGATGATGGGTTAGGACCAGAGAGGCTACAACTGGTGTTCCATAAGACCAATCCAGCAGGTGGACACATGCAGCCATCTAATGGTGCTGCACACCAGATGGATAAGGATGTGAAGCAAGAGGCTTAGAGGGGAAAGAAAAACAAGCCACAGTGCAAATATTATTCTTTTACTCAAGCCTCCACTGCCTGCTCCAGACTATGTGATCTGTCACTCTATGGTGTCATCAGCCCTAGACTATAAGCCAAGAAACATGGTTTTTTATCCAAGCTCTGTCACCGCAATGCTCTGGGGTGCTGTATAGGCCACTAGTCCAGGTCTCAGCTGCTTCAGGTATTTTTAAAATGGAGCTAAGATTGTGGTTTCCATGTTCTTCTGGGACAATGAGAAGCCTGTGAATTTCAAAAATCAAAACACCTGAGTTCAAATTCCAGCTGAGCCCTTTACTGACACTGTAACATTGTGCAAGTTACTGAGAAAGAGGTACTTTTTCTGGGGAAGATAGAAACTACCTTACCACATGGTAGGTACTCAATTCTTGAACTACCTCCCCAAGATTCAATATTTTGAAAAACTGTAAAACTTATATAACAATGATTTGTACTAATTTTGACAGCATGCTGTTATCAATAATTGTTTAATTATTACTTTGATTCTAAACATTTCATTGCACATATCTCATCTCTCCTAGTAGATTAGATTTCTTGAGAGCAGGATTTTACCATGCATTTTTGCTTTATTTAGGGTGACCAACCATCTCAGTTTGCCTGGGACAGAGGAAGGTCCCAGATATGGGACTTGCAGTGCTAAAACCAGGAAAGTTTGCAGGTAAACTGATGAGTTGTTAACTCTGCTTTATATCCACCTTCATATTTCGTTAAATACCTAATAAATATAAAGTGAATAAGTGCATTTTCCCCACCTCAATTTTAATCACTGCTTTCGTTTTAGTTTATCATTACTTAATTAAGACAACAAATCATAGAGAAGTGTAGTTAATCACAATAAGAGTCAAGTTATAGTTATTTTCTATTAAAGAAAGATTCAGTTTTTGTTCATAATATATTTGCTTTATCTTACTAAAGGGGTAATCTTTGTGACAAAAGATGTTAATAAAAAGTGGTATTCTCAATCATATAGCCCAACTTGTGGTTTGCTCCTAAAGTTCAGGGATTTTGTTGTTTGCCAACTATATAAAACAGTCTCTAAAGATAAAGCCCGAAAGCAACATAAGAATGAATTTTTAAAAAGAAGTTAGAATTATGATTTTTTGCATTAAATAATGTAGACTTCTGAGTACCTTCTCTCTTAAGTACTTTTTTTCCCTCCAAGAATGCAATTCTTAAAATTTTAAAACTGGTTAGGCAGTTTGGGATTCCTCTGGGATTTTCATGCCAAAGCCTCCACTGATATTTTGAGGAGTTAATGGTTATAATTACTTTGCCTGTAGCAATATCACTGCCTTTAAAATAAAAGCCTTGGGACTTTTTTCTAATGTATTAGATTATATTCTATTCAAAAGGACACGATTTATTATACAGAAAAACATACTGAGTACACCGATCTTTCTTCCAAAAGTCTATTTTTCTAACATGAATCTTAAAACTATTATCACATATTTGTGGAAAAATTTATTCCTCTAATCCTCCATCTTTAAAAATCAAAGATTCTCTGGTATGTGAATCTTTAATTTTTATTTTCCTTTTTCAACAAGTCATTATTTGTGGTACAAAATCCTTGCTCCTTTGGCAGGGTGGGGGAAGGAATGCCCAGACCCTGTTGAGATAAGATTTGCGACACTGAGTCACAGCTGATGACTAACAGCAGAAAGACCAAGTGCTCCCTCACAGTGGCCAGCGGCCTTGTAGAGTGGCCACCATGGCTGCTGCTCAGGAGAGAGACCAAAGACTGTGGAAACTGTGGCACTTAGGGTCGAGCTGCCCACACAGAAGGAAGAAGAACATAGTGCCTGGAAAGGGGTAATCATGGATAAAAATGGCACATCCCAGGAGTATTTAGGTGCTTGAATAGAGTTGGCCTTGGCAATGGTTTGAATAAGTGGCTGACATACAGGATGATGTTAAATGCTCCAGAAGGAACAGAGGTAGGACACATGGCAGCCACAGGGGCTTCCTCCCAGGTCAGGTGGGCCACTAGAGGAGACTGAGGCAGTCTGTCAACAGACTTTTACGTCAGTCAGCACTGCAGCTTGAAAGCAGACTGGAGTGCGTCTCTAGGCTCATCCCTTCCTCTCTCCAACTATAGGCTCCATCCCTCTCCAATTCTTTCCCCCTTATGGTACCACAGTTTGCCAGCATTTTGTTTTTACACTACTGGATAGGTGTGTGTGTGTGTGTGTGTGTGTGTGTGTGCATATGATGAGAGGCAGGGGACAAGGAAGCTAGTGTGTAAGAAATGCCTAGTATGTCCCAGCCACTATGTGAGATGCATCATGTACACATAACTTCACTTCATTATCACAAGGTGCAGAGGCCAGTATGGTGGAAAGCATTGTTCAGATAGAGAAACTGAGGATCGGAGAAGTTAAGGAACTTTCTATAGGTCACAGAGCTAGGCTATGCACCCAAGACTGACTCCAAAATAGATTTTCTTCCTACCGCACCACACTGACACCATTAGGATCTTCATTTCTCTGAAAAATTAAAGGTCCTGTTTCCCCAAGACTCTGTTAAATGTATAGTGCATTGTTATACGCCAGTAGATAAGGATCTTCAAGCAACAATATTCATCTCAAATCAGAGAAGTGGCATTGTATAATGGAAAGAGGGTTAGCATGGGAGAAAGAAATTCGAAGTTCTTACCTCTAGCTGGTAAATATCTAAAGCCATTTAAGCTCCCTGTGGCTCTGATTCATTATCATCGGAAAAATTGGAATAGCCATATTTTCATAATAGGATGTAAGTGAAGGTAAAAGAGCTTTTGTAAGCTGTACACCATCATGCAAAGAGAAAATATTAAAGTAAAATGAGGGAAACAACCCAGATGTCCATCACTGGTAAGTGGATAAACAAATGGTGGTACATCCACACACTGAGATATTGTTAAGCAATAAAAAGGAACAAACTGCTGATACAAGCAGCAACACAGGTGAATCAAAACGCATTACTCTAAGTGAAAGAATCCAGACTCTAGAGGCTAGATCCTGTAGGATATCATTTATATGACATTCTGGAAAAAAGCAAAACTGTCAAGACAGCAAACAGATCAGTGGTTGCCAGGGACAGGAGAAAGAGGAAGGGGCTGACTACAAAGGGGCATGAGGGAACTTTCTGGAGTGATAGAAATATTCTTTATCTTGCTTGTTTTATGTTTGTCAAAATACAGAATTATATACATTAAAAAGAGTGAATTATGCCTCAGTAATCCTGAATTTTTAAAAAAATGTAAAATGAAGTTACCAAATACTTAATTCTAACTAGTTATAAAATTCTGATTTGATTACTTGGGGAGCCATTTGCATCCTGATAAACAAGATGCTTTAGTTCCTTCGGAACAAATGTTTGCTCTGAGTTAGAGAGCATCCTCATGATCATGAATGATTAATATGGCCTCCTGCTCCAAGATCTCTGCAGATCCTTTGCTCAGAGCCATATTCCCGGTCAGCTTCTTTTTAAAGCAATCTCCATTTGGCAAGGGTTGAACCTTTACTTGACGCTGCGAAAGTGTTCCAAGCTGAACTACTTTCAAACTGCAGGATGTAGCCAGCCAGCAAGCTCCTCCTGGCATCTTGTAATATGGGAAGACCCGACCTTGTTATCTCCCAAAGAGAATATCCAAGAGCTCAGCCATAATTACCCGACTCTGGAGTCTGGCTTGCCCTTTCTTAATGCTAAGCAGGCTGCTGCTGAATCAGAGAAAGCCTATAGAGGCTTTTCTATTTGAAACGGCAAAGATTTCCAGGGTAAGCCTTCAACTGACATTAGCAGGGTTTCCCATCTCAAAATCAATTTGCAACATTTCAGTTTTGAAAGGTAAAGGCCAAAGGGATAAGAGCTTGTTTTTTTGACAACAAAACTACATTACCTCTCTGATCTAAAGTAGACTTTTCAAAAATAACACACAGACATTCCAATGGAAGATTTTCATTTTTGTTTTAACTTGGGGAAAACTATGTCAATTTTTTTCTACAAGCTTTTCAAATATTCATTTTTGAAAGCCTTGATAATGGCTATATTTGAAGTTATATATTTGAAATCCCTAACCGTCAATCATTCTTAAATGAAACAGTTGGCATTTTTGTTAGATGTCTAATCTGCACCTTTTTTAAGTGCAGCAAATACATGAGACAGTTAGATCGTAAAATATTTATAAGAAAAGCTTCAATCTTAAACCTTTTGAGACATCTGATTAGCAACTGTGACAATCTTGAAACTGAAGACAATAAAATTCCTTTTATTTTCATAATCCTTTAAAAAATTTCTTAAAAATTCATAGGATCTGCATTTGACCAATATTCTGCACATTAATTTCATGTGTTGAGGGAGCACCATTCCCTTCAGTGCAGAGAATTCCCTTTCATTCCTGTGGATTTTGTTAATTCTCCAAGCCACATTCCACGCAATTGGCAGTATCAAAAATGTAAAGCTTCCCTCAGAGTTCTTTGCCAGGCATACAGGCAGTTTTAAGACTCAACCAAACAATGAGACAGTGTTCCCACTCTGGAGAAATGACTGATTGGATGGATTAAATGTGCTTCTGAAGTGATTTCCAAATGGCTATAAAAAAACGGAGGCTAATTAAATATAGTCATTGAAGAGCAGTACTTAACTCATCGAGCTCCTGTATTATACATTCTTCTCAAAGAAGCCATGTGCTCTGGAATTTTCTACAAAGGGGGAAAATGAAAAAGAGCATAAATGTCCATTGAAAAAACAAAGGTTTAGCAAACTATGAGACATGAACCAAAAGGACTACAGTGTGGTCATTTAAAATAATCATTAGGAAGACTTTATAACTATATGGGGACCTTCTTATAATACATTAAAGGAAAAAGCAGATTGTTAGGTGGTATGCGCATTACAATTGTAATCGTGAAAAACGTATGCTTGTGAATAATTGCAATCTAATAAAATATACAGAAATTTTAATTCCTCTATTTAAATGAGGGGTATATAAGTGAGTCCTGTTTTTTTTATTTTCTTTAATGCTGTGATTATACCCTTTTTAAAATTTAAAAAATGCTTTTTATCTGCACTCTTCTCACTGGAGATAGGAATATGAATCGTGAGTTTATGTGAGGCATTCTGATCACCGTGAATTCAACTCAAGCTGCAGTGTTGCCTAGCAACAGAATAACTTTTCTGCAGTGAAATTCCCCAGTAGCAGCAACCTATGAAATATCCTGCGAGGAATTCCCTACCTTAAGTGCATCCCATACTCTGTTCTCATATTCCACTGCTCTGGGGGAATTTCATAATCTGATCATGCCAAGATATTAAAACTTGGAGGGCTGCATTTTAAGATCCACATCCCTGGATGTTTTGCCTCTCTGCCTGGAAGAGGAGAATGGAGTAAAGGACTTTTCTATATTTCTGCCAGTCTCTAATACTCCCCAGATAAGAAGAACAAGGAAGGAAAATGGTGAGAGCTTTGATTTCTAATCTTTATGGATGGTGGCTTGACATGGCTCCAATCATACGTAATGTTTCTTTTTTTATTATTAAGAGTTTTTTGAGATATAATGATATAATTTACTATAAAACTCATCCTCTCACAGTGGTTTTTAGTATGTTCACAGAGATGTACAACAATCAATATTAGAACATTTTCATCACCTCAAAAAGAAACCCTATAACCATTGGCAGTCTTTCTCCATTTCTCTCCAACTCTTCCCCCAGTCCCAGGCAACCACCAATCTACTTTCTGTCTCTATAGATTTGCCTAGTCTGGACATTTTATATAAACGGAATCATACAATATGTTGTCTTTTGGGTCTGACTTCTTTCATTTAGCATAATGTTTTCAAGGCTCATCCATGGTGTAGCCTGTATCATGACTTCATTCCTTTTTATTGCCAAATAATATTCCATTGTGCAGATAAACCACTCTCTGTTTATCCATTCATCCACTGATGGACATTTGGATTGTTTCCACTTTTGACTATTATAAATAGTGCTATGAACATTTGTGCACAAGTTTTTATATGGACATGTTTTCTTTCTCTTGGAGATACATCAAGGAGTGGAATTTCTGGGTCATATGGTAATTCTAATGTTTAACATTTTGAGGAAATGTCAAACTGTCTTCCAAAGTGGCTGTGCATTTTACATTCCCACCAGTGTATGCGGATTCCAGTTTCTTCACATCCTCACCAACGCTTGTTATTGTCTGTCTTCTTGATTATAGCCATTCCAGTGGGTGTGAGGTGGTATCTCATTGTGGCTTTAAGTTGCATTTCCTTGATGACGAATGATGTTGGGCATCTTGTCTAATGCTCATTGGCCATTTGTTTATTTTCTTTGGAGAAACATCTATTCAAATTCTTTGCCCATTTATAAATTGAGTTAACTTTTTTATTGTTGAGTTGCTTTTTCTTTTCTTTCCCTTTTGCTACTTGGATTCTTTGTAGAAATGTATTGATGTCAAGACCTTTGCAAACCCCCAAACCCTTAGACCAAGACAGTTACCACCAGTTACGGAGGAGAACAGAGGACAGTCACCATACATCAGTGTCAGTGAATGGAGACACAGCAGGCCCCAGGGACTGATCCCAATGAACATGCTGATATCTGTCTGGTGTCCTTACATCACCCCCAAAATCAGAATCTTGCTGTTCAGCCTCCACAGAGCACAATGCCTGCTCTTGCTCTCAAACAGCTCTGGGGGATGGGGGACTTTCCACTGTAAAAAGAAAAGAATGGCTGTAGTCACCACCCACCATCCCCCACCCCTGTGGTCAGGTTCTATGCCTTTTATATTCCCCACTATTTACCCTAGATCCAGGCAAACAGTTGACAAATAAATGAATGTGAAAACCTCCAAGTAACAGTGAGTTAGTTGATCTTGCTTGCAAATTTCCTGTATGTGCCAATTTTGTGTTTAACATGTATTTAGCACTTAGTGCTCTAAGCATTTTATGAATAATTTTAGCTAATTATTTACAAATATTTTTAACACTTTACAAATAATTTTAAACCAATTTAATCCTCATAACAGTTCTGTGAAGTTAGTATGTTACTGTCTCCATTTTAAGGATGAGGAAACTGAGGCATAGACAGGCAAAGTAACCTTCCCAAGGTCAACAGCTGATGAGTTGTGGAGCCAGATTCAAAACCTCACCTGGTTCTATTCTGTGCTCTCAACTGCCACGCAATACTCCCTTGCCAATTATGTGGGGTTTTTTAAATTTTTATTGGAGTACAGTGGATTTACAATGTTGTGTTTGTTTCAGGTGTACAGCAAAGTGAATCAGTTATACATATACATATATCCACTCTTTTTTAGATTCTTTTCCCATATAGGCCATTACAGAGTATTGAGTAGAGTTCCCTGTGCTATATAGTAGGTCCTTATTAGTTATCTATTTTATGTATAGTAGTGTATATATGTCAATCCCACTCTCCCAACTTATCCCTCCCCCCATCCCCTGGTAACCATAAGTTTGTTTTCTACATCTGCAACTCTACTTCTGTTTTGCAAATAAGTTCATTTGTACCCTTTTTTTAGATTCCACATATAAGCAATATCATATGATATTCATCTTTCTGTGTCTGACTTACTTCACTCAGTATGACAATCTCTAGGTCCATCAGTGTTGCTGCAAATGACATTATTTTGTTCTTCTTTATGGTTGAGTAATATTCCATTGTATATATGTACCACAACTTCTTTATCCATTCATCTGTCAGTGGATGTTTAGGTTGCTTCCAGTACATTTCTTCTTATATGAGAATACGTTTCATTTCATATGAGACAATAAGCTTTCTTTTTCTTTATCCAGTTGAGAGAATTTTCTGTTACTTACATCCAATATATTCTAAAAAGGTAGTGAGGATGAAAAGAGGAAATGAAAAGTCAGGGTAGTAGACCAATGAGTGAGGACAGGCTAGAGCAAGGTTCAAAACTAAGGCATGTGGTGCAGGAATCCCCTGTTGAGTGATAGCTTAAAGGGACTGTAGGCTACTTACTTTGGGTGTTATGTACAACCACCTCAGCTTTGCCCTTATCAACTATTTAGACTAATCAGTTCACTTGACCTTCTATTGCATCTACTCTATGCAACCTCAGCTTTAGATAAATCCCCCAATTATTTCTCCACCTCAGCTCCTAGGCTGCCAAGCACAGCTAGAGGAAAAAATGTGTCATTGTACCAATAGGTTCTACTACAAATCCAGACTTCCCAAACTCTAAAAGGATATGTTCCTTTTAGATCAAAACCATAAGTTTTGTATACCTCTATGGGGACCTCATTGTCTAAAAATGTTTTATGTTGTAATTATTATTTTCAATTGAAAAATTAATATTTGCTTCTTGTAAAGTAAAAAAGTCAACAAAAATGAAAGGATTAAAAAAATGTGAAGATTAATGAGTATCCTTCTAGCTTTTTAAAAAAAATTTATTGGAGTGTAGTTGATATTCAATGTTGTGTTAGTTTCAGGTGTACAGCATAGTGATTCAGTTATACATATACATATATTCATTCTTTTTCAGATTCTTTTCCCATATAGGTTATTACAGAATACTGAGTAGAGTTCCCTGTGCTATACAGTAGGTCCTTGTTGGTTATCTATCTTATATATAGTAGTGTGTGTATGTTAATCCCAAGCTCCTAATTTATCCCCCCCCACATTTTCCCTTTGGTAACTGTAAGTTTTTAAAATCTGTTTCTGTTTCATAAATAAGTTCATTTACATCATTTTTAAAAATTAGATTCCACATATGAGTGATATCATATGATATTTGTCTTTCTCTCTCTGACTTACTTCACTTAATATGATAATATCTAGGTCCATCCATGTTGCTGCAAATGGCATTATTTTGTTCTTTTTTATGGCTGAGTAATATTCCCTTGTATATATGTACCACATCTTCTTTATCCATTCCTCTGTTGATGGACATTTAGGTTGCTTCCATGTCTTGGCTATTGTAAATAATGCTGCAATGAATATTGGGGTGCATGTATCTTTTCAAGTTATGGTTTTCTCCAGGTATATGCCCAGAAGTGGGATTGTTGGATCATATGGTAGTTCTATTTTTAGTTTTTTAAGGAACCTCCATACTGTTCTCCATAGTGACTGTATCAGTTTACATTCCCACCAACAGTGTAGGAGGGTTTCCTTTTCTCCACACCCTCTCCAGCATTTATTGTTTGTAGACTTTTTGATGATGGCCATTCTGACCAGTGTGAGGTGATACCTCACTGTAGTTTTGATTTGCATTTCTGTGATAATTAGTGATGTTGAGCATCTTTTCATGTGCTTTTTGGCCACCTCCTTCTAGACTTTTTTTGTGATGCATATATGCATGCATGTGCAAATACACACACAAACACATAGACATATATTCACACACAGAGGTTTTGGTTTGGTTTGGTTTTGATGGAAGACACAAAGATACTCTCTCCTGGAAGAAAATCATTAGTATCTTTTCAGATATATCCTACACATATACAAATCCTTAAAATTATAAATATGCATATATAAGTGTACTTGGTTTTGTTACATTGTATTTTTTCCAAAAAAAGGGCATGTCATACACATTATACTATAATTTAATTTTTTCACTTTACAACGTATTGTTTCTATCTTTCTACATCAATGCTTATCTGCACCCCATCTAAGACAGACCTCATCTGAATAAGATCCCATTGTGGGGATGTACTGAAAGTTTTTCAACCAGTTGCCTATTGAATAGGCATTTGTGTTATTTCTGATTTGGTGTCTTTTTAAACAATTCTTCAATGAACAATTTCACACATTAACTTCTGTGGAATTATTTCTACATGACAAATTCCAAACTTTTAATAGTTTCCTCAGGTCTCCAACCAGTCCGCTTACTCTCAACAACCTTTTACTTCTCTGAGGAAATGGGGCTCACCCAACAAGTTCTGCCTTATAAATTCATCTCTCTTCATCTTCATCCATCTTCTGCTTCTTCTACCGAATTATAGATGGAACTACGTCTTTTCCCTTGCCAAGGCTAATGCTTTCACCAGTGCTGCCAAACCTGTCCTCTCACTCTTCTCTTCTGGTTCATCACAAGTGCCTCTGAACTGGGTTCTCTTACCCATTCTATCCCATCTAATCCAGCTTCAATATGGTTGGAACACTGATCAAATAATGTCTATCTCCTGCTCAAAATCCTCTCTTGGCTTCCTAATGCCTATAGAAAAGCATACAAACAATTGGTCTTTTTCTCTTTGTGTCTTTGCTCATTTTGTTCCCTTTTTCTGTAAAGTACTTCTTCCTGCTTCACCAGTTGAAGCTTTCCTCAGGTTTCAAGGCCCATTTCAAAAGCTTCTCCTCCCTGAAGATTCTCGAAAACACCCAGGTGAAATTGGCCCATTCTTAAGTTCTCAGAGCCACACATTTCTGCTTTATTTTGGCCCTTGCCCCATCACACTGCTAATAATAGTTATCTATGTACATACATATTTATCTCCATGGCTCTATATATGTTCCTTTTAGATCAGAGTCATAAGTTCTGTATACCATAGCACCCAGCACAGTGAGACTACATAAAAAGCCCTCAAAAATTGTTTAATATGTTTATTAGTACCACAAAAATAAAAAGAACACTGACATTTGTTCAATATCAGATAACCAGATGGTGTATTATATAAATAAAACCTATTTGATAAAATCACAAAGAAACATTTAAATATGGAATTATGTATGTGAAAAATACAAAACAAATGACCTCATATGTTTTTAATACTACAACTTACAAAACGTGACCCATCTCCTCTCAACTCGATCATGACACCTTGTTTTGCCTCCCAATCACAAGAATGGGATACTCATATACACACTACTATATATAAAATAGATAACTAATAAGAACCTACTGTATAGCACAGGGAACTCTACTCAATACACTGTAATGACCTATATGGGAAAAGAGTATACAAAGGAGTGGATATATGTGTATATAACTGATTCACTTTGCTGTACACCTGAAACTAACACAACATTGTAAATCAACTATACTCCAGTAAAAACTAATTTTTAAAAAACCCGCATGCATTCACACATGATGGCTTAGTCTTATGAACAAGAACTAGAATCTTGATAACACAGTACACCCTCCTTCTTTTTCTGTGCCCTCACCATCATTGCACCTCCAATTAGGCTTAAAGAAAAGATAATAGAGACGATTTTGAGTTTTTTGGTCAGAAACCAAAAATATTCTCCTGGTCAGGTCCTCTATGAGTAGGAAAAAAATTATGAGCCCTCATCTCATTTCTTTGAAAGTATAGATAATTACCACATCTAAACCTATTAATTGTTGAATCCACTAAATAATCCAAATCTAAAATGTTTAACATTGGATAAAATTATAAAGGATATAGTCATAATGAAAAAGTGTAGTGAAAAGTGGTAAACAACAATATTTACCATTTTTCAAACACTTACCATAGGCCAGACACATTGTGCCAATACTTTACACATAGTCTTTCACTCAGTCCTCATCAAGTGCAGTAGATATAATCATACCCTTATAGCAAATTAGGAAAGTGAGGGTTAGTAAGAGTAAGTAATTTGCTCAAGAACAGGTAGCCACTAAGTGTCAGGAGACAAACAAAGATATGCCTCAGACCCCAGGCCATGCTCTTCGCCACCACTCTATACTACCAGCCACCATGAAGGAAACACATCTTTCTATAAAACACTCTGCAAAGAAGTTTCCAAAAGTTCATATATGTCTCCTTTTTTTGACCGAGGAATTCTAACAGATCAGGAATTCATTCTAAGAAAATAATCTTTCTTCCCTCTCCAACACCCCTGCTGTTGAAGATTCTGTAATGTTCTCTAATACTCTATTTTCTCCATTCTATTTCTCACCTACCCTTACAGACTAGTTCTGGTCAAAATGTTGTGAGCAGAGGAACATGTGTCACTCCCAGGTAGAAGCAGTGAAAGGTTTGTTCATAATTTTCCATTATCTCTTCCTTTACCATGATAATTGAGCTAGACATCTGTTCCAGCTGGCAGCTACAATAGTGTGAAATCTCCATCAAACTGGGTCCCTGAGGACTGTGTGCCCCTCCCCCCACTGACACATGATGGACATGTAACATGAGTGAGAAACAAGTCATTACTGTATTAAACTACTGGTATTTCGGGGTCAATTTGTTACTGAAACATAACCCAGCCTATCCTGACTAATACATCTGCCAAATAACAAATAATATGGAATAGGGAAAAAAAGTTATGTAGGAGAATTTTTATTGCAGCATTAAAAATATTTAAGATCAATGTCTAACAAAGAGTCAAATAAACCATCATGCAAGTTACCAGACAGACTGCCACTTGTAATTGTGACACTTAAGATATAGTATTAACTGGAGAAAGCAGATTACAAACTTTATCTTCTTTGGTATGAATTCTAAAACAAAGTGTCTATATGTATATATGGGAGTATAAAGAGACCTGGAAAAAAATAAAACCAGTGTGTTGATAAATAATGGAATAAGAAGGTAGGAGAGAATGTTATTTTATGATGTTGCTATTAAAATTGATAATTTTCCCCTACATAGCACATCCAATTAATACTTTCCTTTAACCAATACATTTCTTAAGGCAAAACATTAGAAAACCCAAATAGAATAGTTGAATTCAAGGAGAGTTTTAAGTTAATAATATTTGCTTTTCATATTTATGCTTAATACAAAGAAAATCAGACCCTGACAAATTAAACGTTCATTTCTCTTCATATTGTCCAGTTGACCTATTTCTCCAGGTCAGCTCCCTCCTTAGTGTCATGGCCCTGCCGAGATAATTCTAAATCCTTTACTATTCTATTCTTTACATTTCTCCTCAGTGTGATAGTCACCTGGTCTTGTCAGGAAGGATCATCCAGAAATGACACAATAAACATCCTGAGGAGGAATTTAAATAAATGCAAAAAATTTTCTAGCTCTTATCATCACTGAAAAAAACCCCACCTAGCTTGTGATTATAGAAACATGATTTTAGGATAGAAGCATTATCTGTGTTCCCCTCCCTAAAATGCTGTCTAACTAGATTTTGGCTTTTGAAGCAAGATTTTAATTCTCACTTGTTAGAATCTTCTTTGTTAATCCACCAAAAGAGAATGACAAATCCAAGAGGTGCCATAAAGGGAAGGCTAAGCACAAGACATGTGTCTCATGTGCTTCCATAGAACCCATGCGGCATGACTCACTTGCAAATGAAATTACTAGAGAGAGTGTCACCTGTTTAATTATAAACAGCTGTTATTTCCAAGCTTCACCATAAGAAAAATTCCTTAACAGTGAATCTTATCCCAAGTAGAATGTATGACAGCATAGCACTGGCTTCTTATACCTAATATCCCAGTTCTGCTTGAGCCATTTGAAATCAGAGGCAAGCTTTGCTTTGATCAAAATGTTCCCTGTGGGAGGAGCTTCAAGATGGCGGAAGAGTAAGACGTGGAGATCACCTTCCTCAACAAATACATCAGAAATACATCTACACGTGGAACAACTCCTACAGAACACCCACTGAACGCTGGCAGAAGACCTCTGACTTCCCAAAAGGCAGGAAACTCCCCACGTACCTGGGTAGGGCAAAAGAAAAAAGAAAAAACAGAGACAAAAGAATAGGGACGGGACCTGCACCACTGGGAGGGAACTGTGAAGGAGGAAAGGTTTCCACACACTAGGAGCCCCTTCGCTGGCAGAGACTGCGGATGGCGGAGGGGGGAAGCTTCGGAGCTGCGGAGGAGAACGCAGCCACAGGGGTGCGGAGGGCAAAGCGGAGAAAATTGAGTTATTTGTAGTGAGGTGGATGGACCTAGAGTCTGTCATACTGAATGAAGTAAGTCAGAAAGAGAAAAACAAATACCGTATGCTAACACATATATATGGAATCTAAAAAAAAAATGGTCATGAAGAACCTAGGGGTAAGACGGGAATAAAGACACAGACCTACTAGAGAATGGACTTGAGGACACGGGGAGGGGGAAGGGTAAGCTGAGTCAAAGTGAGAGAGTGGCATGGACATATATACACTACCAAATGTAAAACCAATAGCTAGTGAGAAGCAGCCGCATAGCACAGGGAGATCAGCTCGGTGCTTTGTGACCACCTAGAGGGGTGGGATATGGAGGGTAGGAGGGAGGGAGATGCAAGAGGGAAGAGATATGGGGATATATGTTTATGTATAGCTGATTCACTTTGTTATAAAGCAGAAACTAACACCATTGTAAAGCAGTTATACACCAATAAAGATGTTAAAAAAATGTTCACTGTGGAAATCGCATGTAGTTTTGGAATACAGGTCTAGATCTAGCTTTACTGAGTCAACAGGAAAAATAATAACTGAAGTAAAACAAATAAGCCTACGCAATCTAGGCCACTGGGAAACTTAAGTGTCACTGGGATTTAGTTACCCATAGAGGAACTTGTGAAAAGAAAGAAATCTCTTCTTAGAGGTAAAATTCAAGGGTCATCTTCAAAGAAACAAATCACAACTGGGAAACACCCTCTAGAGAAAATCAAGAAAATGCATCCTGTTGTCATAATCATTTCATCAGTGACACTGTTCTGCTTTCAAGAAAGCTGAGTAAAGAAATCCACGTGTCCATCCAAAGTTAGAACCTGGATTGAAATGTCAATCAAAATTACTCTTGGAGACACTGAAGTACCACTTAAAATACAATACAGACGTTCCCTGACTTACGAGGGCTCAACTTAGAATTTTTCAACTTTACGGTGCAAAAGTGATGCGCAGTCAGTAGAAACTGTACTTCAGATTTTGAATTCTGATCTTCTCCCAGGCTACCAAAATGTGGTACAATACTCTCTCATGATGCTGGGCAGTGGCAGCAGCCTCAGCTCCCCATGAGCCATGCAGTCATGAGGATAAACCACTGATACACTGACAACTATTCTGTACCCATGCAGCCATTCTGTTTTTCACTCTCAGTACAATAGTCAATAAATCACAAGATATTCAACACTTTATTATAAATTAGGCCTTATGTTAGATGATTTTGCCCAACTGTAGGCTAATGTAAGTGTTCTGAACCTGTTTAAGGTAGGCTAGGCTAAGCTATGATGTTCGGTGGGTTAGATGTATTAAACGTATTTTCAACTTGGGATATTTTCAACTCACAATGGGTTTATTGGGACAAAACCCCATTGTAAGTGGAGGAAGATCTGTATTTTGATAATACTAAAAATAGAAGATATAATGCTAAGAGTTTGAGGGGGCTTGACATTGTTGTCCATGTTTAAGACCAAATCCTAGAAAAAAATGTTTAAACTACCTGATGATATTTAGTCATTTGAAATAAGAGGTTTGTGGCAGACACTATCAATTGCCTACCCAACAAACATTTCCTCTTTCACCTTTGCCAAGAAAACCTCAGTTGGATTCCTTTAGCTACGTGCTGTTAAGAAATAGTATCCCAAACTTGGAAATAAGGTAAAATAATGACTGTCCAACTTTCAATGTCTTAGACTCAACCAAAGAGTATCTAATTCTCTAGGGAGATGTACATTTACTTGACATATAACTTACTCTTTATTCAGTAAAGATATATGTTAATTTGTAGAACATTAATAAGGTGTGAGGAATTTTTGTCTGGTAAAAAAGATAACCTGTAAGCTTACAGTTTTATAGTCCTGTAAGATATTAAACCTATCTATCACTTTCTCCTAGTCAACTTTGAACCAGCTTTACTATTTTGATGGCTCCCTCATTAAGGAGTTACCTTTGATATGTGTTCACTCTACGCTTATATAAGAGTCATGTTTTTAACCATTTGAAATTTAGAATTTGACAGTATCTGGCCCAGAGGAATGAATTGTGATTAATCTCAGACAATTGTGGCATTTCCATACCCCTTTGCCAGTAATTGTTCTAGGACTGCACATATGGACCCATTCTGATCAATGACACATAAAGAGAACTCTTCTGGGGCCTTCTAGGAAACAAAGTTGTTTTCTCTGAAAGAGAGATGATGAAGAGAAAGTCTCTTTTTCTACCATTTTCATGTTTCTTGCTTAGGATGGTGTCATACAAAGGTGAGGCAGCCATCTTGCAAGTATGAGAGGAGACATCCCTGAATACTGAAGATAAAGAGTAGATGAATCCAAGGATGACCCCAGTCCTCAACAATATCACAAGTTGCATAACGGACCCCGACCCACCTAGTTCTGGGCTTCTGGTTGAATAAACAACATAAGTCTTTGTGATATTAGATATTATTAGATGACTATTCTGTCACTTGCTGCTAAAAGCTTTCCTAACTGATACAGAAAGAAACAGGAAAAAATGCAATACAAGGATATATTATTTGAGTTCTTAGTTGCTACAATAAAAATAATTTCTAGAATTACTTGTTTTTAACTTCATACTACACCAGAGTACAATCAGAAAACCCAGAGGCATACCTGAATCTACTGCACTATGGCAGTGGGCTGGGAGCTGGGGAATTTTCTTGGCCCATTTCAGGAAGGATATTTCTGAACCATTTCTTGCAATATGAATATTTACTTGATTGGCTAGTTTTCCATCCTCAGTTGCCTAGCTCGCACTGGCCTTAGCAGCTCTACAACTCTCTGCTCTGACACACAGACCTTACAGGCCCTCATTTGTATCACTGCTGTTTCAACAAAAGTGCCTCTGCTGGTATTTTATGAACATTGACATCCCATTACTTTAGTTAGTTCAGAGTTTGCAGATGTAAATTATATTGTACTCTCTGTAATAAACTTAATCACAGAAGCTTCTGATGACTGTGATTTACTTCTCAAGGGTGACAGAATTCTTTGAATTTCCCAGCAACGGACACACATTCTGATTAAACAATGAATATACTCTATATTTTTGAACATTGTGAACCTGCAAGTATCTTTACAAAAGTATCAAATAATTTTGATTCATGCTTAAGTGAAAAATGTATACAGAGATAGAGAGTGTCTTTGAGAGATCATCCACCCTACTCTTGGTTTACAGATAAGGAAACTGAGGCCCAGGGGAATTTTACCACTGATCATTAAAAAATGCAAATGCTTCTATTTTTTCTAAACCAATAGAAAAAAGAGTAACTTTAAGAGACATTATTCCTTATCCCAAGCCTCTAACACCCTCTCCCAAATACTCCAGGAGGGGAGAGGTGTGTTGCAGAAGGAGATGGATAATAATAAGAGCTTTAGTATATGCTGTTGGTATCCCATTTGTGTCTTCTGCAACATGGGCCCTTGATACATAAAGTGTAGTCCCTGGACCAGCAGCACTGTCATCACCTGGGAGCTTTTTATTAAAATGCATAATCTCAGGTTCCCCCAAACCTGCTAAATCAGCCTTTATTTTAACAAGATCCCCCGGGTGATGTACATTAAATTTGAGGAGGACTTGTGTAATCGACTTCCTTTATTTTACACAAGAGGTCATTGAGATCCAGAAAGAGGAAATGATTTGTTCACCTCTTAGACTCCATACATTTTCCAAAGAACTCCAGAAAGAAAAGTGACCCCATTAAGGTAAAGAAGAAGTGATACATAACAGGAAGTTTCCATGAAATGAAATATTAATGGAAGCAGCAGAAAAATGAAAGGACTCTAATTTTGTTTTTTTAAAAATACCAACTATGTAATTCTTTGTTCATTGGATTGCTCTTTATTTTCAGTTGTTATGTGAATCATGGTCAATTGTAATGAGGGTATGTCTTAAAATATAGCCTTTTCTCCTTACTTCTATAGTGCACACATTATACAAATGTAGCAGGTTTAAGAATATCCAACCACAAACTCAGGCATGCAAGAAATGGAACTTTATTCTTCCTTATAACTCAATTTCTATCTTGATCCCCACCTCCCATCAAAAACTTAACCATAGATCATTTGATGTACCTTTTCTCCTAGGTTATGTCAAAGTTATGACAGCTTTTCCAGCCTGCCAATGGATCCAGAGGCAGAGGGACTGGCAATCTGGTTCTCAAAGTCATCTGTCCACATGAGATCCTCAGAGACATCCATCATGCCACCTGGTCCTTAGTTACAATCCATACGGGTCATAGCTAAGTGTAAGGTAAGACCTTATTACAACCTGTCTGCCCTCTTTCTCCACCAACTTGGGCACTGCTTGCAGGCACGAGATTAATTGTGCTGCTTGTGTATCCTTTCAGACTAAGATCTTGTCTTACAAGAGTAGTGGTCACACACTCAAATGTCCCCAAACTCCAGGCAGGCACATGGTGGCTGAAGTAGGCTACAGCAAACTGAAGAATTCACACCCCATATAAAGAGAGAGGCTGCTCCTTATTGCTCCAACCGCCTGCTGGTTTCAGTCCCAGTATGTCAACATTTAGGATCATTACTAGCCAATAGGTCTCCCTTTCTGGTCTGTGTATTCCCTTAGTGCAGGAAAGCCTGCTTCACTCATCTTTACACCCCAGTGTACTGCCCAATATTCATTCATTTGTATTCAATTATTCAATAAATATGGATTGAGCACCCACCATGAACTAGGCATGTGTTAGGCATTACAAATATACAAAGCCTCTGCCATCGTAGAGTTTGCATTACTAAGTGGAAAAAACTGACATTAAAAAAGTGACAAATTGGGCTTCCCTGGTGGCGCAGTGGTTGAGAGTCCGCCTGCTGATGCAGGGGACACGGGTTCGTGCCCCGATCCCGGAGGATCCCACATGCCGCGGAGCGGCTGGGCCCGCGAGCCATGGCCGCGGAGCCTGTGTGTCCGGAGCCTGTGCTCCGCAACGGGAGAGGCCACAACAGTGAGAGGCCCGCGTACAGCAAAAAAAAAAAAAAAAAAAGTGACAAATTGATGAATAAAGTACTTACATCCACTGGTAAAATGAAGAGCCATATTATTGCAGGTTTACTGAAAAGTTTAGGATAAACCTATGTAGCCAGCCTGCCAGGAGTTCAGCTGTGTGATCTAAATCTGGCCTGATTCAGGCCATGTTTCGTCATCTCCTAATTTCATTGTCTACTAAATAGCTCCTGGGAGTGATTCTAGTCCTTATGAGTACATAGAATAGCAGCATTTCCAAGCATTTTGTTAGACCAATATGGAGAAACAGGCCAGGAGAATACAGGAAACTCAGGCACCTACGTTCCACGTCAGGATAGTCTGCCAATTCTCACCAGTCCTTGCCCTTGCCTCCATAACAACATCCACCTACCCCCCACTCTAAAGAGAATAAGAAATGTAGGCCATCACTAGGTGAGAAACAAGGCTGGGAGGAGGATGAGTGCCAGTCATTAATTCAAATTCAAGTAATTATAGGTCTAGGTGTCATGAAGTTTACTGTATTTTGTTCCCGGTAATTTTCAGTAGTTCTTAGTAGTCCTATGGCTTGCCTGTTACCCATTTAATCATTGTCAGTCATGCCCCAAAAGTATGGTAGAACCAACTGAGAACAAACAGTCACTATTCACCTTTAATTATAAAATAGAAGCTTTAAAGTTTTTAGCAGGGAATATGGCCTAAAATCCAAAGTGCTTTTGATTTGCAAGAGCTAGACCTCTGAAGGAAAGGAGCTTGGCTTTCAATGTCAGGATCCAAAGCCTGACAGGGAAGACCAGAGTTTTTATGTGAATCATAAGTTGAAGACTGTGTAATAATAGGAGCATTTTCCAGCCACATAAAGAAGACATAAGGTCTTAGAGAATGAAGTTGGGTAAGTGTAAGGGGGAAAGGGCAAGAAAGTTTGGAGCCAGAGTGGGATTTTGTTTTCCAGTTTCTTCCTACCCTCAACTGCTTCCCTCCCCCAACCATGAAAAAAATCTATAAGGAAAGGATGATAAAAATCCCCAGATTGATTTAGAGAAATGAATGAAGAAAAAGGTTTATGTCTCACTTCACCTCTTTTTGAGATATGCTTTTTGCAAAGCTCCCTGGACCAACATATGACAGACCCAGAAGGGTTGAAATGATGGTAGGTTGTGTTTAAGCATGGCTGCACTCACCTCGTTCCCTTTCCCTTCTTCCCACTCCCAGCAAACTTCAGCCTCCTTGCTTTCCAGTCACAGTGTATGAAAGGAGATCCATAAATGTTACATTGTTTAAGAATAAGTCACAAGAGCCATCTGAGAAGAGCCATCCAGGCCTTTCAGGGTGTCACTGTGTTGTGAATTGAGAAGAACGCAAGAAAAGGGGGGTTGGTGGTTGTGGAGGGGATGGCCTAAGCTAGAGTTAGGATGGAGGTAGCAAATGACCCTATGAGAACCATAGGGCCAACTCTAGCCAATAAAATAGGAACAGAAGTTGGGAGCATCACTTCTGTACTGAGACACTGAAAATGCCCATGCTCAATTCCCTCATCTTTGCTTTTGTGGCATCCACCAAAAAGTCCATGCATTCCAGACGGTACAACTATAAGAAGGTGATACTTCTATGAGCCTGGATCCCTGAGTGACTGAGTGAAGCAAAGCCCCCTGTCGACCTGTATTGGAACATGTAGCATGAGCAAGAAATATATTTTTATTGTGTTAAGCCACTGAGATTTGGGGGGGCGTGTTTGTTGCTGCAGCATAACCTAGTCTATCCTTATAATACGAGCTAAGTTTCCTAGTTAGAAATAAGGAGAATTACAGCTTTATCTCTCTGAGTTTTATAATCTCTAAATTTTAATTACTGCCACACATATTAGAGTGAACCATACGAAACTGCCATTTTACTAGGTCAGAATGAGTTGAACATTAGCAATAGTTAAACCATGGTATTCCTGGGAATGAACTTGCAGAATCCAGATGTACACTTTCACTATGACTTGGTTTTTAAGTTTATTTTGTTTGATGATAAACTAGGGCATGATTTTCAATGCTAAAGCAAAAACAAAAACTGAATTCTTCCATTTTGTTCTCAGACAACTTGAAAAATGTTGGAACTGGCTTCTCTTCAGCAATTGACATTACATTTATGTTGTTCAGGCAGAAGATAAGTAAATTTAGGAAAGGGAGGCAGAGAAAAGGAGTTTTCTCTCATATAAAATTCTGGTTTGAGCAAGTATCCAGGGATGGTTCTAGACAAAATAATAAATTGAGTGAAGATTTTCCTTTGAGATATTCCCATATCTCCTATCAGTTTCTCTTTCCCTACTTTACTCTTTTTTCACTTCTCTCTTTCCCCCGAAGACTTGGAGTCAAGCCATGCATCCCAATTCTGGGAATCTCAGCTAAGATTTACACCAACTACCAAGAAGGGGATGAGTTGGCCATGATTAGAGGCATTAGCATTCCAACGAGAGCCTCACAAAAGATCCAAAGTCCCACAAGACTCAAAATCCTGGATAATAATAACAATAATACTCATTGTGTCAAGAAATATTTATTGTGCACCTAATTTATCCCAAGTACTGAACCATGGCGAACAAAGTCCCTGCCTTCACAAAACTTACATTTGAATGGACCAAAAGATTGTAAACAAATAAATACATAACATAACGTTAGGTGCCAATAAGTCCTGCGAGTAAAATAAGGTAAGGTAAGTTAAGGGGCTAGAGACTAATGGATGGGAGGTAGGGGCCATTTTACATATAGTGGGCAAGGAAGGCCTTTTTGAGGAGAAGACATTTGAGGGGAGACCTGAATAAAGTGTAGGAATAAGTCATGGGCAATGTGAATATGTGGGATCAGGAGCATTCCAATGAAGGAATCAGCATGTGAAAAGTCCCTGAGCCAAAACACGCCTGCATAGCTTAGGAACCACAGGAAAATCATGACTAGACAGAAAGGAAGGATAGAGGAAATCATTAAGAGAGATCAGAGAAATAGGCCAAGGCCAAATCACACAGGGCCCTGTAGGCCATAGTAAGGACTTTGGACTTTGTTCAAACAAAGTGTGATGGAAAGCCAATGTAGGGCTTTGAGTGAGGGAGTGAGTGACAAGACCTGATTTATGTTTAGAAAAGATTCTTCAGGCTGCTGTGTGGTGAATAGATTCTAAGCAAGCATGCAAGCAGGAACACCGGTTAGGAAGCCACTGCAGTCATTCCGGAAAGAGGTGATGGTGGCTTGGACTAGAAAGGTTGACATTGTTTGGTCTGTGATATAATCATAGTTGACATTTCTTGACCATTCACTGGCTAAGGGCTTTATAAACATTATTCTCATAACACTCTGTGGCGTAAGTATCATCGTTTGCTCCTATTTACTGAGGAGAAAACTGTCCTCTAAAGAGGATAACTTGCCCCATTTCCATCAACTAGCCCTGATTTACCAAGGAGGGCTCTGAAATTTAGAGAGGTGAAGTAACATATCCAAGGTCACGGAAGTAACATGTGCTCTGAGCTCATACAAATTTGTGTAACTCAAGACCAAGCCGTTTTGCCTGCAAAGAAACTATACAGGCCACAATTACTGGTGTTGGGCTAATTATATTTGAGGTAACTCATTATATTCAGGGTAAGGAATGAGTCCTAGCATATGTTAATCACGGACAAGGGAATACTGGAAAGGACTGGGGCTGGTGTTAAAATTGGGGCTAGGCAATCTTATTTTTGGAATGGGCTACTTAATAGAGGCCCTGGAGTAAGAGCTTCTTGGATTCACACAAAATAAGATTTTTGAAGGCCTTTAGAAGCCAAGAAATGCATTAAAATGAATATAACTGTTAGACTGTACTCTGTTCCTTTTGGACACAAGGAAGGTTTGTGCAGTTTGAGTCATCTGATTTTGAAAAGATTGGCCTGTGAACCATCTGAGTCTTTATGAGAAGAGAAGAAGGTGGGACACATTGGAACATACTTCCTTGATGGGTTGGCTTGGAGGCCTGAGTAAGAATTGACTCTGGGAAAACCAGCAGCTGACAGGGCTGTTCCCCACCAAGTGAGAGTTTAATAAACAAAATCACAATTCACCCCAGCTTGGCTTCAGCATTTTTGAAAATGACATGCAAGATGGCATCATCACTGAGGAGAAAATCACAGCCTGGTTTGCAGTTGGAAATTGCTAGCTTGGTGGCAGCTGCTGTTCACTCATAGTTGAAATGCTCTGTCATTAGATCTCAGGATAGGGTAACACAAAAGGAGAGGATGATGCCATTGTCTTCCTAGGCTAGTGAGCAAATAAGAGGTCAGGAAAATCTTATTTACAGTCAACGAAGTACTTAATACATGTGGTCAGAACTGTGTTAAATGCCATATAAACCGTTGCGGGGGGCGAGAAATGTGACATTGCCCTTGCCCTCAAGGGGCTTACGGTATTGCTAACATTCAAGAGAAATTACAAATACAAAGGTGTACCAATTATTAATGTATTGCCCCTCAGCTCCAAATCCGCCCTTCTTTGCTCTGCTTTGTGATACTGGAGCTGGACCTTGTAAACATTTCTCCTTTGCCAGATGGTGCACTGTTAAGATTTGTCAATAGAAGGTGCTAAAAATACATGGCAGGGCAACGGGGTACCTCTTCCTAATGTGCTTTGTTTCTTCCTTGTTTCTGCACCACACAGTGGTCAGTGGCAGGCAAACACCCAGAGGTGCTCACGCCTCAGTAAGTTTCAGAGCACCCCCAAGGTGGCTTCCTAGCCAATTTCAGTGGCATTCTCACAGGCAGCCTCCCAGCCTATTCCACTAGTAACTCAGAAGGCCACTTCTCAGAATGTTTCTATAGCACCCCCTGGGCAACTTCCTATGAGTCTCATCAGCACCCCACCAAGAAGCTTCCTAGTGAGTTTAGCTGGCACCCCAGCCAGCAGTTTCCTGTTTGCCATCCTGTCTGCAGAAGCTCAGTGAAGCTCTTCACTATCCAGTGGGCCGTTCCAACACCCTCTCCACTGAGGTCTGAATCTCTCAGCCTTAGTGGGGGTCTACAGAGCTCTCCCAGTTTGTTCCTGCCTTAGGTACTCTGCTTCAGTCCTAGAGATAGTGGCTGCCTCCTATATCTGCTGTCCCTGTATTCTTTAGAATTATCCATTATCCCTTGGTAGTTGATCTCCTTTCATTAGTTAATAATTCTTTATGTTAAACTCCCCCTGTTCTAATTACTGTGTGGTTTCTGCCTCCTGACTGAAGACTGGCTGATACAAACAATAAGAAAATATAAGTACAAAACTGGGGGATAACAATGAGATGTTACAGTAGTTCAGAAAATGTAGAGTTCAATGTGGATTTTTGAGTCAAGGGAAGGCTTCATGGAATGCTATAACCAGAAACTGGACCCACTCTGACAGGGGGAGAGAATTCTAAATTCAGAGGGCATGTGTGTCAGGTGTGTGTGTGTGTGTGTGTGTGTGTGTGTGTGTTTGAGAGGGAGGGAGGGAGGGTGGAGAGAGAGAGAGAGAGAGGGAGGGAGAGGAAAGATAAGATGAGGGGCTAGATTGGATGATTCATTTTAAATGGTGGGAAGTAATTTCAGAGTGTAAAAATAGATTGATTAACCAACCAGTTAATTAACTCAACAAATGTTCATTGAGCACCGACTATGTATCAGATTCTAAGTGTAAGTTTATAGCAGTGGCCAAAATAGATGAAGATATTTGCCCTTGTGGGGTTTACAATATAGAGGGGGGCAGAGGGTAAGGCAGGAGAGACATAACAAACAATAGACATGATAAGCACATTGGTACAATAGAGGTTGGTTGATAAGTGATATGAAAAAAGAAAAAAAGTAGACTGAGGGGTGTATTAGTTTCCTCTTACTGCTGTAATGAATTACACTGATAATGGTTTAAAACAACATAAATTTGTTATCTTATGGTTTGGAGGTCAGTAGCTCTAAAATGGAGGTATTAGCAGGACTGCGTTCCTTCTGGAGGCTTTAAGGGAGATGCCTTTCCTTGCCTTTTCCAGCTTCTAGAGGACACTTTCAATTCCTTGACTCATGATCTTTCTCCATCTTTGCACCTAGCAGGGTAGTATCTTCAAATCTCCCTCCTTTCTTACCTCCGTTTCCGTGTCACATCTTCTCTGACTCTGACTCTCCTGCCTCCCTCTTATAAGGACCTTTGTGATTACATCAGGCCCACCCAACTAATCCAGTATAATGTCCTCATCTCAAGATCTTTAACTTAATCACACCCACAAAGTCCTCTTTGCCAAGTCAGGTAACATATTCACAGGTTCTGTGGATTAGGATGTGAACATCTTTGGGGGGGCCATTATTTGCCTACCACAAGGGGGTTGCAGTTTTAAATTGGTGGTTATGATAGGCCTCATTAAAAATGTAAGATTTGAGCAAAAACTTAAAAGAGGGAGTTACCTATGAAGTTACACATGTGGAGAATGTTATGGAAAGAGGTAACAGCCAGTGCAAAGGCCCTGAGGCTGGAGGGTTCCTAGTGTGTTGAAGGAGCAAGGAGGCCAGCACAGCTGGCAGAGAATGAGACAGGGAGAGTACCAAGAGATGAAGTCAGAGAGAGAGAGGCAGATCATTTCGGGTGAATGATTTGGATGAGGACATTGAGCAGAGGAGGACAGTGAATGCTGGAGAAGAATGCTGAGACCAACTACACTGCAGGCATGGGAGGAACGAAAATATAACTGGCATCTTGGGTCCAATGTTTTCCACCCCTGTAGTAGACATGGAGTTCTTGGAATGTTACACTAAGGGAGCATGTTTCATGTATTTTGTAGAGAATTATAAGAAAAAGCTTTTAAGCAGAGCAATGTTAATATGTGTCTAAAAATTTTCATTGAGGCAGCAAGAAGAAAAGCTGTCTCACTGAACTAAAATGCAAATGTGCACATTTCTCATATTATTGATACCTCTTGCAATGTACTTGGTAGAACCTGAGATGTCTAACATGTGCAGGACTTGTGATAATGGCTTCTTGGCTGTGCAATTTTATTTCTAATTGCAAACACCTGACAGTTCAAATGGTCCCTTTCCTCAATCGACCTGATGCTATTTAAATCTACGGATATGATGCTTGTGGTAAAGTGAGAGGCTTTCATCTGGTCTCAAGCTGATCCTCATAAGGGACCTGCTGCTTATTGGGGAGGGGAGAGGTCCCTAAGGGCTCGATTTCTTCTCTGCACCTCTGCAAACCTGAGAAACTTCCTTTACCAAACACTCAAGATGATCAGTCTTGCGGAAGCAAGACGGGGATGGTACACCCGAGTGCTAATTAATTGACTTGAAGTGTGAGGTTTAAGATGGTCAGTTTTCTACAGAGGAAACTTCCTCCTGTTACTAACCACTTGAAAGGCTAAATTACAGATCATAGAAAATCATATTAATAAAAGTTTAAATTTGTGTATTTCTTCATGCCAGGCACTGTTCTAAGCACATTTTTTTGCTCAACAAATAATTTTTGAGCACCTACTTTATGCCAAACATTGTCTTAGGCACTTGGAAGACATCAGTTTTTTTAAAAGGTTTGTGCTTGATATATTTTGAAAGTAAAGCCGACAGGATTTCCTGATGGATTGGTTATAAAGACTCATATAATGAGAAGTCAAGGATGAGGCCAAGTCTTAGGGAAGGAAAGATGGTCAGTGAGGAATTCTTCATGAAGAGGGTAATACCCTGAGCTCTCTTGGTTGTCTCTAAATCTTCAATCACAGTCTACTGTACCTAAGAGCTTTATCTTAGTGACACATGAAGAAAACAATGGTGAAACGGAGGTGCCTGTGCAAGGGACAGGTTGCAGGAAGCAAAATCATGGCCTAGGGAGTGTGAATCAAGAATTTGCATAGAGTAGGAATTCAGAAAGAAAAATGCCCAGGAAACTGTAAGTCTCCCCGCCTCCACAGTCCTTATAAATGCTGCAACAGACCTTGGGCATCTCACAACATAGAGGTGAGAGCTTGAGAAACTTGAGAAAGTTTACATGGGACTCATATAAAGAGGGGCTCAAGAAAGCTAGAAGACTTGAAAGTATTGGGGCATTCAGAATGCATTACCATTTATTAAATAATTATTGATATAATTATCATGAGTTAGTAACTAAGATAAACATATTAACCCTCATTACAACTTTAGAATATAGGTACTTAAATTATTCTCATTCCATAAATGAGAAAACTGGGACCTCAAGAGAGAGGGCAAGCAAATTGCTTGCCCATCCACACCCAGCAAGAGAGAGGGACAGGTCTTAAACCTTAAGCCTTAAAGATGGGTTTTTTTCCGCCTGGAGGGGTGGGATAGGGAGGGTGGGAGGGAGACACAAAAGGGAGGGGATATGGGAACATATGTATATGTATAACTGATCAAATTTGTTATAAAGCAGAAACTAACACACCATTGTTAAGAAATTATACTCCAATAAAGATGTAAAAAAAAAAAAAAAGATGGGTCTTTTTGACCCCATGAAATGTACTCTCCTTGGCCTGACAGTTAACAAAGAATATGCCTCTATATGGTGTCCTTTTTATGTGTATACATGCCTAGGTTAACCATTGGACACACTTGTGTATATTTTAGCTATTGTGATATTTTGATGATTCTCAACAGATTTTTTTCTTTGCTTATAAAACTCTAAATTAAATAAGCCCTTCAGCTATGGTATATTAGTCATCATCAACATGGTGTAAGCTTCAAGGGGCAGGGATTTTCTCTGCTTTGTTCATTGTCTCCTCAGCGCCTAGAACAGTCCTGCACATCGTAGGTGCTCAATGAGTGTTTGTTGAGTGAAAAATTGGCAGGCTGATCCCACCATCTGGTTTGGTATGGATGACCACAAAATCTGATCCTTGACTGGGTTGGTGAATCAAATGGTAACCAAAAGGGACTCTTTCTCATTTGGAAGTGCTTGAGGGGATGCCAAGATAAACAAGAAGGAGTCTCAGAGGACATACTATCTGGGGGACTAATGTTTTCTGTGTAGCTGAAAATTCCACCTTCTAAATGAGTATTGGGTCATCCAAGAGCCTGGGTAGGATCTCTGACACTCTGTGAATTGGGAAGAAGAAATCCACCCATACTTCCTCTGCTGCCCAGATGAATGTTAATTCCTGTGGAACTCCTTTAAGCAATATTCGGTGATCCTGTTTCAACTCCCTTCGAGTTCTAGAATCCTGATTCACTATCCCCTTCTCCACCATTAGCTACCATCCCCATCTCCCCTCCAGCCTCTCAAACTTTCCTCTAGAAGCTCTGGCTCTTGGCCTGGTCAGGCCCTTTTAATGTCTCCTCTCTGAACTTCCAGTGGCATTATCCTACCCTGGCCCTTACCATGGCTTTGCCTTCATGACACCAGGTAGCTGGACCACCTTCATGTTTGGTTTTGTTGTTTGTTTGTTACTTTTTATTGAAACATACGTCAAGAAAAATGTACTGATAACAACTGCAAACCAAACACACCGGTAATACCTGCACCCAGATCAAGAAAGGGAATATAGTCAGCATCTCAAAAGCTGCTGTCATGCTCTTTTCCATCACTACCCCCACCTCACTGCCTATTTCCCTCCTCTTCCCTTTAATCTCTGATTGATTAATGTGTTCAAACAAGAGAATTTGTTTCAGGAGATTTTTAACTCTTCTCGGAAGCTTCTACTTGAGAGATCCTGATCGAAAATAGGGTATTCTCATCTCTTGCATCTTGTGAAGTAAGGTTCAAAGGATAGAAATGATCACTGTTGCTTCTTATTATTATCATTGCTTATTTTTTAAAAAAAACCCACATTCAAATGACAGTCTAGTCTGTGACAATGTCAAATGGACAAACCAGGAAAAGAACCCATAGCAAAGAGGTGATTAAAATCCTATGAATAGTTGACATGCCAAAACTTGGGCATATTCATCCCAGATTTCTGTTATTTCAGAAAGGTTTCAATAAGCTTTAGCCATGCCCCATCCTATCTAAAGATGAGCATGTATCTTGCTCGAAACCACTTGATAGCAATAAAGATAATTTCTCTTTTAAGCAGATTTCGTACTGGCTTTATGACAGATGTCTACAGACATCTCTATCTCTGCACCCACACCTCCCCCAGGGTCTGAGTTTGCATATTGAAAGATAAATGACATTGAAAAGATATATGTATCTCAAGGGGTTTCTGAGATTACCTTAGAGGGAATTTTATTTGTCTACCAGAGCTTAGAGCTTCTGAGAACTTTTATGCCAGGAAGAGTTAATTAAATACAATGCATCCTGGGGCTTGAGAGCTGAAAGCCTAATGAGATCCAATGTTTCAAGAGAGACTACTTAAATTGAAACAGTGGCAGGATTATCTAGAAGCTTCAGATGAACTTTCAAGCTTGATATGTTCCTCATTTCATTTTTTGGTCTGATACAACACTCAGCCAATTGCAGTGTACATTTCTGCATTTATGGCTGCCAGAATCTCCTCAGTTCACTTCAGGAAGGCAATTTGAGATGAGAGTTATTCGATGGCATTTTAGATGTTGTGTCTAATAATGATAATGACGGTATATGGAAGCTGGCACAATAGAAGTGCATAAGCTGCTGGGGAGAGAGAGGCCCAAAATTTCATAAGAAAATGCTCATTATCTTTCACCAGCGGCAGATAAAGTTGAAATTTATTTCTATTGGTGGCTTGCAGCCCAAAACACTCGACTATTTCCAAGGCACACAGATTACAGTACTTTGGAAATCGCCCAATATGGAAGGCCACGGGAATGTCTTTGTTTTCTGGCTAGAAAGCCAGAGTTCTCTATCTGCCTCAGGTTTTACAGTTGCAGCAAGCTCTCTGGGAGCTACTGTAGTTTCGGTAGGCAGCATGAGTGAAAGGCTAGGGAGACTTAGCAGGAACTGTAGGGAAGAAAGTGACAGCAATGGTAGATTTGGCGAGCGATTATGAATATGCAGCTCATAGAGCTTTGCATCATTTGCACACCCCACCCTTTAGCCCCCTTGCCAGAGAATGAGATACCCACTCTTTTCTCCTTTCCTGCAGTGGGGACAGGATAAAAAAATGAAGGCAGTGAAAATCAGAAGCAGGCATCTGGTGATGGCTCAAATGCCCCCCAGACATGTAGGGGCAGCCCCCACTTCTGTTGCTCACACTGGGGTTTTTGATGGAGACACAATTTTCAGTCTCCTGGTCTACAAGTCCTATTTATTTGGTAAGGGAGTGAGCCTAATTGAAGTGATGTGTACTTTTCTTCTAACACTATTCAGTTTTATTGTAACTTCCCTTTCATTTTCAGCCTGTGACAGTCAGCTAAATGTGTAGGAGATTAGAGTTATCATATCTAGAGTTATGCAAATAAATACACACCATAGAGATCAGAAATAGAGAATGCCATAGCTGGATTGCAAGTGTGGTTCTCCGGTCTGCAAATTACAAAGATGGCAGAACACACTTTGTTACCTTCTCAAAGGGTTGATACTCTTCATTAGTAACTTTTAAATTGCAAATATGATACATATCATTAACCATAACATCAGTTTAATGAAAAGATCATATCTTATAAAATCAGATCATTTGAGAATCTATAAATAAGTTCAATGGTATGTAAATTACTTAATGGAAGGGGAAATCCCTTTCTCATTGATTAAAAATGCTTCCCCCTGTCACCTTTAGCCTATTAATAGGCCCAATCCTGAATTAAAGGCTGAGCTGCACACCATATGTGCCAGGGACAGAGAGAACATTCCAGCACTTCTCAAATCTTCATGTCCATATATATCACCCAAAGGTTTTGTTAAAATGCAGATTCAGATTCAACAGGTCCAGGGTGGGGCTCTGGGCGGTGGCTGCTGGCCTGTGGGCCACACTTTGAATATGGAGGACATAGGGAACCTTCTGCCCTGTAAGAAGGCTCCGTTCAGTTTCAAAGTATTTCAGAAATGTGCCCAACCTTTTGAAACACATAAAAATTTTTGGTTGTTGTTATGATTCACTCTCATGATTCTTTTTGCAATTGCGTGGAACAGAGTAAACATATTTGAAATATCAACTGATGGAGTTTTTGTCCATGAGTTCATGTTTTCCTTCCACCGCCTTGTCCCCATTCCAACAATAGCTGACCCTTTGCCCTCTGGCACATAAGAGGGAGGGGACAGGAAAGAAAGTAAGTGGTTTCTTTCTAGATTTGAGTGCTTCAAGGGCCCAAGGCCAGTTCTCTGCCACCCTGTCACCTTATCACTCTCTATTTTCTCTCAGTCACTGAAGCCAGTTGTTGGTTTGCAATTGTTATTGTACTTGCTCTGTTGCACTTGTAACAGAGTAAGGAGGATCAGCTAATAATTCTTGTACCCACTATCTCTACGACAGGTTAAGAGGGTAGCCTATTTCAAGATAAATGAGAGAGAGCATATTTCACGATTATTTTGCAAAGCAAGTATACCTATGTCAAAAGTATACAACTGAAGACACCGTTATGAAACAGACCACAGTAAGAACTGTCAGTAGTATACAACAGGGTTTCTCAACCTTGGCACTGATGGCACTTGGGGCCAAATAATTCTTTGCTGTGGGACTGTCCTGTGCATTGTAGAATGTTTAGCATCATCCCTGGCCTCTACCCATTAGATGCCAGTGGCACTTCCTGCACGCTTCTACACACATACACACAACCAAAACTATCTCCAAACATTGCAAAATGTCCCTGAAGGGCAAACTCACTTCTATTGGGAATCCCTGGCATATGACAATAATAGCACACACAGAGTGCATATTGTGCAACTGGCAGGGTTCTCGGTATTTACATGTATTCACACATTTAATAATCAATACAACTTTATGAGATAGGTACTATTACTTTTCCTAGTATAGATGAGGAAGCTGGAACACAGGTTAACAAACTTACCCAAAGTCACAGAGCCAGTAGGTAGAAGAGCTAGGGTTTCCATCTAACCAACCCTTCTAGTTTAAGAATCTGTGCTCTTAACCAACATACTGTGTGATGAAACATAGAGTAAGCTAGAAAAGGAGTGCAATACCAATAGGATTTATTTTGAATGTGAATAAAGTCAGCAATGCTGCTATGAAATACAGTTACATATTAATTTAATTGCCTGACACCAAACCATTTACATTTGGGGATTTTATAAAAGACTATGTATTAAATATAAGAGGCCCTGGGCCTTAGGGCTGCCTTCCTGGAGACTTTCTAAGTCCCCCTCTGACACTGGTACTGGCCCAACCAGCAGTGCTTCCCAGGCACTTTTTGAATCACTACCCTACCCCTTGCACGAGATCGACCAGATGCCCCAAAGAGCTCTGGAAGTCAAATGTGTGGGCTGGTCTTGAGGTCCCGGTTCCAGGAGAGCAGTCTGGTGAGGACAGTGCTGCCACCAGCCAGAGTGGTATTTCTTTCATGAAAGTGCACAAGATTGGTGCTTACTCACTGATTTGGAGTGGCTCTCGCTCATATCACACAAGTATCTCTAAGCTACCAATGGTCCACCGCCAACCCTTGGGCAATGCTGCTTCCAGTCTACAGCACCTGAGAGTGAAAGGATTGATGGCAGGCACCCATTACCATGTGCAACCCCCTGCTGGCACCCAAGATGATCCCCTTCCCGTGTAGCCTCTAAAGGTGTTGGTGACCCTCGAAGGGAGGCCGTGCCTGTGTCCTCAAGGGCTTCTGAGGCCATCACTCTACAATGCCAACTCTATATCCATGTCCTCTCTTGCCTCTGATCAATGTGGTGACTCTGTGCTCTCCTAGTTCAGACTCAGGCCACATGGGTCTAGGGACAGACATTCCCTGTGTAAATGGGACTGTTCTTGTCACTCAGCCCTGGGCTATCCTCCACTCTCCTCCCCTCTGGTGACTGTGAGTATACTGCAGGGGTATAGTCAAAATTGAGAGAGGTTGAATTCTAGGAATGCAGTGATGATGGCCTGAAGGGTTCAAGAGAAGACATGGTTAATTCATGTGCTGTTCCACTTTTGTACTATAAAATTCTGGGTGGTAAATTTAACATGACCAGAAAATGGCTCGTTCACATTTTCCTGCATACTCTAAGACTTGCATTTGTGATCGTCATCAACAAAGCACAGTTACAACATCTGAAAGAGTCATGGGCAGCAGGATGGATGATGCATTGTTAATATGTAATCATGTCACCGACATCACATAAATGTTATCAGGGAACTGTGGGGGCAAGAAGTGCTGTATTGCTTCAATAGTTTCCTAGTTTCCTGAGATTTTTTTTAAAGTCATGAATGGGTGTTGAATTATTTCTTTCAATGATGATATCACATTAACCAAGGAAACATGCCTATCTCAATTTAGCAGCAAAAATTCGATCAAGGACTTGACACTATGACCCTTCTAAATATTTTGAATATTTCTCACCAAGGGCATTATCAAATGGAGCAATTTGTTTTGTTCATTAATCATAGAAAAATGAATCTTTAGGAGTTTCATCAGAGAATAATCTCAGCTACTTTCCTTTATTAACAGAAGTCAAAGCCATAGCCAGATTTACATTCCCAAAGTGTGAAATAAAATCCCAAATTCCAAATGTATTTTCTTGATCTGAAACTTTATGAAAATAAACTAGCTTTGTTCAGTTCATCTTCCCCAACTAGTACGGATAGTATGACTTGGGAGCGCCAAAGAGAAGTTATTGAACTGTATACAGCATAATATAATACTAAAAGTGAAACAATGACATTTATTTATCCTAAATATAAAAACACTGTGCAAGGATCCTATCCATGTTCAAATGAGCTATCATTTTATGAAGAACTTCTTTCTGTTATGAATCTGAATTTAATTAAATATCAAAATCAGTTAGAGGATTCAAGGCTGAATTCTACCCTGCACCTCACAATGTGAAATATAAGACCTGACACTTCATGTTTTCACAGAAGTTAAGGTACCTGCTTTCCAGTTCCAAATCAAAAGAGTAATGAAACGTGAAAGAAAACAATTAATAGTTAGCTCTCTCTATTTTCAATTTGCATTCCCCATGTATATAGTAACATATGATCACCATTAGTCTATCTGTGTTTATTATGTTATCTCTTTACCCTGTATTTCAGTAAAAACAAAGAAAGCTTGATTACATTTCTGGTAATTGATTTTCCATATGCCTGACCTGCTTCACTAATTTATCTGCTTGGTCTGTAGACACACTTGAGTTCATGACTCATTCAGCAAGTATCTGACAAATGATGGTTGAACTGAATGCATTGCAAACACTCCTGACATTATGGTTTCTTCATTGAATTTTCTTTTGATTTCTATGTTACCTTGATCCATAAATAGAGCAATAGCAAAAAATTAGGCCCAAAGAAAGCTCTCAGTAAAGACATAAAACAGAATTTCAAATGTTAGTACAGAACAATAAAATAATAACGGATCCAGAGGTGACATTCAAAATATTTAGAATGCTAATTCTCAGAAGGCTAATAAAAATACTATCAATTGATCCACATAAAATAAGTAAAAATACCTAAAAATCCATTGAAAGTCTCAATATTTCTCAAGCAATTAAAAAAAATTAGTCTAATCATGGCTTAATCTATAAAAGCACAAATAGATTCATTTCTATCATTGTCCTTTTCCTGTAATTGAAACACTCATATGGCACTTTTTCAATTCCAAAAAAAAAATTCCTATTGCAGACTTCTCTTTATTCAGATTTTAATGTAATGACTGGGGGCAAATATTTACTTCACTTTTTGAAACCTTATTTTTGCCTTACCCCAATTTACTAATTTTCTCTGATTGTGAGTATACTCTGCCTCAAATCCTTCTCTAGAATGAAGTAGGATGTAAATATACAGTTCTTTCCTAGGATTCTTCAGGTAAGAAAAAGCATGTGCTGTAACAGGGCCTAAGGCAACTTAATTAAGACTAGTACAGTCTTATGTAAGCAATTTCTGTAAGGTTTTATTTTTGTAAATATATTGCTAGTGGAAAATTTAAAAATCATTTTACTTTGGCACATAGAAAACATGAAGCTATTATCTAGCCTGGGATTAATAAAGAAGTACAAACAAAACCAAGTAAAAGCACAAACTAAAGAAATCAAAGACCAGATAGACTCTGCAGCTCAAATCTAGTATTTGTCCAAAAGTTTAATGGACACATCAAAAGTCTTTCAAAATCAAATGCCTGCTAGGACTTCCCTGGTGGTCCAGTGGGTAAGACTCCATGTTCCCAATGCAGGGGGCCTGGGTTGGATCCCTGGTCTGGGGACTAGGTCCCACATGCCACAAATAAGAAGCCCACATGCCGCAACTAAAAAAGATCCCACATGCCTCAATGAAGATCCCACGTGCTGCAACTAAGACCCAGTGCATCCTAAATAAATAAATATTTTTTTAAAAAAACCAAATGCCTGCCAGTCGATAAAGAGCCACCAGTGGTAGAAAACTTCTTCCCCCCAAAGACGAGAGACTGGAAATGCATTTTCTCCTCAGAGTGAAATGAAAAAGAAGGATTATAAGTGAGAATGGAAAACATGCAGGTGAACTCAATCACTCGTTTAACATGTATGATGGTGCAACTTTGTGGGTCCGTCTTTGATCAAGGTGCTAGAGACACGAGTAAACACATCAGTCCAAGTCCTTGTCCTCATAGAGCCTTTATGCTGGTGAATGAGACAACTATAAATCAATCAATCAATCAATCAATAAAATACAGGGTTGTGTGTGTCTGTAAAGAAAATAAGAGAGTAAGGAGACAGAATCATTGAGAGAAAGGTACTCTTTCAGACAGGGTAGTCAGGGAAGGCTGTATAAGAAGAGAACATTTGAGCAGAGACCTGAATGAAGTGAAGAAGTAAGGTATGCAAATGTCCAACAGATGAATGGATAAATAAGATGTGACAGATATATATATAAGTATGTGCAAATATTATATAATGTATATAAAATATTGTTTGAACATAAAAAGGAATGAAATTCTGTTACATGCTACAACATGGGTGAACCTTTTGGAAAGTTTTGCTGTAAAGAGTAATAGAGAAGTGGGGTGAAAGAGGGATGGTAGGATTAGGGAGGGCTTTTTGGTAATGAGCCTGTTTGCCACTGGAAAGTAAATGTCAGTTGAACCAGATGTGACTTTATGTCAGATAAAGACCTAATTTCCATAACAAATAAAAGGCTGAGCAGTGCACACTAAAAGCAAGCAAAACACTGAAATTATGACTAGTAAGAACTGTAAACTAATCCTTCCAAGTAGTCACAAGATTTAACCCCTTTCCAAAAGAGGGGATCCATTCCACACTTCATAGTTAAACAAACACGTGGAAAATTTGGAAATGACACAGGGAAAATCACAAACATGAGAAGTTTTGATAAACAGGAAATAGAGAAATGAAAGGAAAAGGAAAGAAGAGAAAAATAAGGAAATAATTACTAATTCTTTTCATGTTACTGTAGAGCTTTCTCACAAAGAATTTGTGAATATGCTGCACCATATACTCAGAGGAATAATAAAAAAGAAGCATTAGTAAAATGACATAGACAACCTTGGGATTGGCAAAACAGAGCATGTTACACATTACATGCATATTACTTATTGCAGCATAAGATTTGAAACATTGGAATGACCTTCTGGTTACAAAACCTCTTTGCTATATATATATTTTTTTTAATTTATTTAATTTATTTATTTTTGGCCTCATTGGGTCTTCATTGCTGCACACAGGCTTTCTCTAGTTGTGGCGAGCAGGGGCTACTCTTTTTTTTTTTTTTTTTTGGCTGCATTGGGTCTATGTTGCTCTGTGTGGGCTTTCTCTAGTTGCGGTGAGCAGGGGCTACTCTTCATTGCGGTGCGCAGGCTTCACGTTGCAGTGGCTTCTCTTGTTGCGGAGCACAGGCTCTAGGCATGTGGGCTTCAGCAGTTGTAGCTCGCAGGCTCAGTAGTTGTGGCTCGCAGGCTCTAGAGTGCAGGCTCAGTAGTTGTGGCTCATGGGCTTAGTTGCTCCGTGGCATGTGGGATCTTCCAGGAGCAGGACTCGAACCCATGTCCCCTGCATTGTCAGGCAGATTCTTAACCGCTGCGCCACCAGGGAAGCCCCAGCAGGGGCTACTCTTCGTTGCGGTGCGCGGGCTTCTCATTGTGGTGGCTTGTTGCGGAGCGTGGGCTCTAGGCGCGGGCTTCAGTAGTTGTGGCACGTGGGCTCAGTAGTTGTGGCTCTCAGGCTCTAGAGCGCAGGCTCAGTAGTTGTGGCGCACGGGCTTAGCTGCTTCGTGGCATGTGGGATCTTCCCAGACCAGGGCTCGAACCCGTGTCCCCTGCATTGGCAGGCAAACCCAAGTACTGCACCACCAGGGAAGCCCCCTCTTTGCTATATTGCTTACAAAACCAGACCAATTCTATCTAATATTGTTTTGGTATTTCTGGCCAGTACAATAATATGTTAAAACCAAAAAAAATGAGGTATAACTCTTGGCAGGCAGAAGAAAGAATTTTTGTTATTTGCAGACGTTAAGCTTGTACACTGAGTTAAGGCAAGAGAATCAATAGGAAAGCTATTAGAATTAATAAGCACATTCAAAAATGGCTGGATACAGGATAAATATCAAGAAATCAATACTTTAGGTTATAAGCAGCTAGAAATATAATGAAAATGCAATAACACAGCCTAAAATAATATCCTAGAAGTAATAAGAAATGTTTGGAATATATACCCTAGAAGTAGTAAGAAATGTTTGGCATATATATATAAAGATTCTTTTATTAAGAGAAAGAAGACTTGGATACCATGTCCCTAATTGGGCAGACAATCTTGTAAAAATGGCCAATCTTCCCAAAGGAAGGGTAATGCAGTCCTGATCGTAATCTCATGGTGATTGATTTTAATTTGACAATATATTTCTGAAGTTCATCTGGAAGAATAAACAGGTGAAAAATAGCCAAGAAAACTTTTGAAGAGAAATGATAGTGAGCTTGTTCTTCTAGATATTAAAGCTATTTATAAATCTCAAATAATTGAAATAATGAATTATTTGGAAAAGATTTATAGAGAGAGCAATAAAACAAAAATCTAATACAAGATCAAAACCCTGGAATGCATGAGTATTTACCATATGGCTGAGTAGGTATTACAAATCAGTTGGGAAAGTATGAATTTTTCCATAAGAAGTGTAGAGTAGCTACACTATATTGACAGCTATATAAGAAAATCATATTAAACTATTACCATATCATGCACCAAAATAAACTTCAATAGATTAAACAAACATAATCAAACCACATAAAAACTAGGAAAAATAGGTATCTGATATTCTAGTGAATAAAAGTTTCTTAAATTTAAAAGTAATTTTTTAAACAACAAAGAAAAATATATACACAACATGAAAAGTATATCAACAAATTGAGAAAAATATCTACAACAAATATGATAAACTAAAATTAATATCCATAATATATGAGTTCTTGAAAATGGGTAAGATAACCCTAAAACATGATATAAAAATGGCCAAAGGACGATCTAGAAAAGAAGAAATGCAAATGGCTAGAAAATAACCTCATTCACAATTGAAAATAATCAAATTAAATAACAGGTGATAAAGAGTGATGATAATGGCCCCCCCAATGAATCACACCTCTCTGAACCTATGCTCCTTTGCAGTATGACTTTGATACTTCTTTCATGAAGAAATGCAATCTATTTCCCTACCCCTTGAAGCTGGGATAGCCTTATGACTTACTTTGACCAAAAGAATGTGGTAGAGGCCTTCCCTGGTGGCGCAGTGGTCGAGAGTCTGCCTGCCGATGCAGGGGACACGGGTTTGTGCCCCGGTCCAGGAAGATCCCATATGCCGCGGAGCAGCTGGGCCCGTGAGCCATGGCCACTGAGCCTGCGCGTCCGGAGCCTGTGCTCTGCAACAGGAGAGGCCACAACAGTGAGAGGCCCACGTTCCGCGCAAAAAAAAAATAAAAAAGAAAGTGGTAGAAATTACTTTGTGCTAGCTCTGGAGCTTAGGCCTTGTGGGGCCTCTCTTTTCAATCTTGCCACTGCATTGGAACCCTGAGACTGTGAAGAAGCTCAGTCTAACATATATTTCAAGATAAGGGACCATGATGGGAAGAAAAAAGGCGACTCAGCCAACAGCTAGAAATCACTTCCAGACATTTGAGTGAGGCCATCTTACCTTCTTCAGCTCCAGCAAGCTGTCACAGGACTACAGATGCATAAATGACCTAAGTAAGACCAGGAGAAGAACCACATAACCCCGGCTTGCCAGCCCATAGAATCATAAGAAATAACAAATCATTGTTTAAACTTACTAAACATTGGGGTTGTTTGTTACACAACAATAGGTAACTGATACAGTAAGTTTCCACTTTTATCTACCAAATTAGCAAAGAATTAAAAGAAAAAAGATGCTAATTACTAATGAAGGAACAGTTAGCAAAATACCATAATTCTAGGAGTGTTAATAGATACAAACTGGGAAATGATGTTGCAATATTCATCAAGTTCTTAAGTATATTTAAATCCTTTGACCAGGTAATTCTCCTTCTAGAGTTTTATCTTACAGAAATGATTAAAAGGTGGACAAGATTTATGCCCAAAGATGTTTGTTACCCATATTTTTTTTAAATCAGGGCAACTTTCCATTTAACAATAGAATAATACATTTTAAAAAATTAAAGTATATCTATGTGATGGACTATTATTTCATGGAAACTGGTCCCTATTGTCAGAAATCATGGATATAGACCTAAATACATAGTATGATCGGTCTGAGTTTGTGTTTGGGGGAAGCAGGTAGCAAAGACTAAAATGAAGTATATCCCAAAAACTTAACAGTAATTATTTCTGAGTGTGTTATGTGAGTTGTTACTTTCTCCTTTAGTTTTCCTTTTATTTCCCAAATTTTCAACAGTAACACTGCATTATTTTTATAATAAGAAAAAAATGTATCTTATTTTGAAGCTAAGGCAAGTTCTTGGTTGTCTGAGAAGATTTAAGTATGGTCCTGTCTTAACGAGATAATTAACTAACAAACAATTACTGATCACCTACTATGTACAAACTACTGTGTCAAATGTTGAGGTGGGCTTATTGAAAGGGTCTTGAAAACACAAGCCTGTAACAGATAAGCCTCCAAAAAGTGACCAACTATTCCTACTATTAGTTTACAGATTGTATTACATCAATCAAAACAATCAGGGAAAACTGTGACAGCAATTATAATCAGGAGGTAACTTAGAGACAAGTTTTACCCGTCTGAGTAGATTCAACACCCCAGTTGAAAAGTTCTTATAAACTGCATATGGTCCAGTGGGATTGGCATGTCTTAATGACCCTGAGGTAGCCTTTGGCCCACAAGTTCCTTTTTCCTGCCCATTCCTATACTGGAGTTTCCCAGTACTGGATTAGGAGGACGTTTTCTCTTAAATATCTTCATCCATCAACCAGAGCTCAAGCTAGATCAAATGGACCAATCCAACTAGAGTGTTGAAGGGGCTCTAGATCTAGGGATTGACCAGAGGCTGGGAATTGGAAGAGGATCCCATATACTGTAACATGATGACTCAGTCTCCGTTCACCAAAAATGGAAGATTCTAGATTATACAGATCGGGAACAATTTTAGTGAGCTGTAATTTGTTTCAGTCTTAGAGACACCATAATCAATTAGCCACCACCAAAGATCCATGTGGTCAAGCCATTCTGACAAACATTTGGGTTTGTCACCCACTGTGGTAACCACACCCATTGCTGTCTAGTGACTAAGGGCTATTATTACTCAGCCTCTGCCTCAACCACCCTATTTCAGTGGTTGCATTTCCTGTCTTTGTCCCCTGCCACCAATACAGTGCTTTTCAAGGATGCTGATTTATCTTCACCAATTTATTCTTTATTGCCATAATGAAGGGAATATTTTCTAGGCCCTCTCAGAGGACATGGTTGTGGGTTGGACAAGCCCGCTGCACGTGATAAATCCGCTTCAACATTCTCATCTCTCTAAGCCTTTGAATTCCTTCTTTCACATCATACTAAGGTATTTCTGGCATCCCAACTTTATTTCCTATAACACTGTTGAGTACAAATTTTAGTTAAACAACTGAGCAAACAGAACCAGCTGCTTGAATCCAGAATATATGGCAAAGGCATTCTTGTTAATTAACTCAGCTCAATCTAAAATTGCTTTGATCTCTGTTTTGTTGTTGCTTTTGTTTCTGATTTTGGTTATTGTTGTTATTTCTATTCACAAAACAAGTCACACTCAAGATTTTGTGAGTTCAGTCACTTTATTAAAGCCTTCAGGAATTACAAGAGGACTTTCAGGGCTGCTATACAATCTTCCACTATTCTCCTGTCTTCCCCTTCATACTCCAAATATTTTTCAAAAGCCCATGTTCCCAACAAATTGGATAACTTAGATGAAATAGGCAAACTCCTAAAAAGGTACAAACTACCAAAAAAATGACTCAAAAAGAAATAGAAAATCTGAACAGACATATAACAAAAGATTGAATTGGTAATCAAAATACTACCTACATTCCACACAAAAACTTGTACACAAATTTTCATAGCAGTATTACTGATAGTAGCCAAAAAGTGCTAACAATACAAATCTATGGGCCAATGAATGGACAAATAAAATGTGGTATAATCATTCAATGGAATATTATTCAGCAGTAAAAAAGAAACTTATACATGCTACAACGTGGATGAACCTTGAAACTATTAGGCTAAACTGAAGAAGCCAGTCACAAAGGACCACATATTGTATGGTTCCATTTATATGAAATGTCCAGAATAGTCAATCTATAGAGTGGTTGCCTAGAGCTGAAAGAATTGGAGGAAATGGAGGTTGACTGCTAAGATTTTTATTTGGAGTGATGAAAATATTCTAAAATTGATTGTGGTGGTGGTTGCACAATTCTCTGGCTATACTAAAAAAACATTTAATTGTTCACTTTAAATGGGTGAATTATATGGTATGTGAACCACATCTCAATAAAGTTATTACCAAAAAAAAAAAGCCCACATTCCCACAGGTGACTTTTTCTGCCTCAGTCAGCCTCTGGAGAAGTACAATCCTGGCCTCTGTTCTAATTCCTTCTCTTTCTCCTTCCAGTATTATTAAAATATCAGATGTCAGAGAGAAAAATATATTGGTCATAATAATGAGGTAGAGGCAAAATTGACAGCCATAGGAAATACTGTTTATGTAAAACACAAGACTTCCTTGACATAAATATTGTTTTAGGGCTTCTGTGGTGGCACAGTGGTTGGGAGTCCACCTGCCAATGCAAGGGACACGGGTTCAAGCCCTGGCCTGAGAGCATCCCACATGCCACAGAGCAACTAAGCCTGTGCTCCGCAACTACTGAGCCTGTGCTGTAGAGCCCGTGCGCCACAACTACTGATCCCATGTGCCACAACTACTGAAGCCTGTGCACCTAGAGCCCGTGCTCTGCAACAAGAGAATCCATAGCAATGAGAAAAGCCCACACACCACAACAAAGGGTAGCCCCCGTTTGCTGCAACTAGAGAAAGCCTGCGTGCAGCAATGAAGACCCAACGCAGCCAAAAAAAAAATATTGTTTTAAAAATTAGATCAAAAAAAAAATTCGATCAGTTACACTTGAAAAAAACCTTAACTTGAGAAATATCAGAAAAAATTCAATATTAGATATATAAGAATTTAGTAATTTAAGCATATAACTTAAAATTTAATTTTTAAAATATTTCTTTATTATTCAAGTTCAAGTTCATTATAAATTATATAGGTAATACAGATAAGCAAAAAGAAAACATTTTTTAAAAATCAGAGTAACAGAATACTGTAACAGAATATCAGAGAGAATACTGTTATTATTTTATCACTTTTTCTACACCGGTATATACATGCAAGCCCATGGGGTTGTACTCCAGAGTACCTGGAGATTTGTGAGTTGTATCCTTTTTTTTCAGTTATACAAGTATATGTATATATTCTTCTTCATATTCTTTTCTATTATGGTTTATCACAGGATGTTGAATATAGTTCCTGTGCTATACATTAGGACCTTATTGTTTATCCAGCCTCTGCTAATCCCAAACTCCCAATCCTTCCCTCCCCTACCCCAACCTTGACAACCACAAGTCTGTTCTCTATATCTATGAGTCTGTTTTTGTTTCATAGATATGTTGATTTGTGTCATATTTTAGATTCCACATATTAGTGGTATCATATGGTATTTGTCTTTCTTTTCTGACTTACTTTGCTTAGTATGATAATCTCTGGGTCCGTCCACATTGTTGCAAATGGCATTATTTCATTCTTTTGATGGCTGAGTAATATTCCATTGTATATATGTACCACATCTTCTTTATCCATTCATCTGTCGGACATTTAGGTTGATTCTGTGTCTTGGCTATTGTAAATAGTGCTGCTATGAACATAGGAGTGCATGTATCTTTTCAAATTATGGTTTTGTCTGGGTATTTGCCCAGGAGTGGGATTGCTGAATCATATGGCAACTCTATTTTTAGTTCTTTGAGGAACCTCCATACTGTTTTCCATAGTGCCTGCACCAATTTACATTCCCACCAACAGTGTAGGAGGGTTCCCTTTTCTCCACACCCTCTCCAGCATTTGTTATTTGTAGACTTTTTAATGATGGCCATTCTGACCAGTGTGAGGTGGTGCCTCATTGTAGTTTAGATTTGCATTTCTCTAATGATTAGCAATGTTGAGCATCTTTTCATGTGCCTATTGGCCACCTGTATGTCTTCCTTGGAGAAATGTCTATTTAGGTCTTCTGTCCATTTTTCGACTGGGTTGTTTGTTTTTTTGTTGTTGAGTTGTATGAGTTGTTTTTATATTTTGGAAATTAAGCCTTTGTCGGTCACATCATTTGCAAATATTTTCTCCCAGTCTGTAGGTTGTCTTTTCTTTTTGTGAGTTGTATCTTCTACTCACAATTTATAAAGAAAACTTTTCATATTGATATGCAGCTTTATCATTATTCTTAATTGCTGCATACTATTCCATCTTAGACACACCTTAATTTAAGCCATCTCTTATTGTTAGACATTAGATTATTCTCTATTTTATTTTGCATAAACAGCATAAAAATAAACATTCTTGTTTACCCATATTTACATGTATGTGGAGTCATTGTCTTGGGATAAATGATGAGATGTGGAATTTTTGAGCTAAGTAATATATACATGGATATTATATTCCCAAATTTCTCAGCAAAATAATTCTATCAGTAATAACAATTCTATCAGTAATTTCATAGCAGTATATGAAAAAGTGACTGCTTTCCCACATCTCAGCCAAGACTGTGTGTCTACAATCTTTTTATCCTTGCTAGTCTGACAAAGGATATCTCGTTATTATTTTAATTTGCATTTTTTTACATTTTTAATGTTTCATATGTCTCATCATTAGTAAGTCTACTATTCACAAACTTAATCTAGTTTTTATTAGTTTCTATTTTTAAATTGATTTATAATAACTTTTTAAATGCTAAGGATATTAATCTTTGCTCTGTCATGAATGTTACAAATATATTTTTCCAGTTTTACATCTATCTTTATGGTGCTTTTTCCATATAGAACCTCTAAGCCTCTTTATGGTCGAATATTTCAGTCTTTTTCCTTCTGATTTCTCCTACTGAAGTAATGCTTAGAAAGTCCTTCCCAACCTAAGACATGTACCTACGGTTTCTCCAACAATATATTTATTTCACATGTTCAAATATTTAATCCATCTAGATTTAAATAGAGCTCCAAATTAATTTTTTTCCACATCATTAACCAAGTGTCTTAGCATCATTTGTTAAATTATTTCTTCTTTCACCACAAATTTGAGAGGCTGCTTTTTTCATATAGTATTCCAATTCCTGTGTACACGGCAGTCTGTTTCTCGACTCTTCTTTCTCCCCTGGGCTGTCTGATTCTTTCTTGCAACAAGACCCTTGTGTTTTTCTGGGCTGGTCATCCGCCAACACTGGGCCTTCCCCTGCTGAGCGATCTCAGCATTGGCTGCAGTCCCCACTGACACTTCCAGTCTTCCCTGAGGTGAGGCAAGGGATGGCTTCTCTCCCTGTGATTTTTGCTCTGTTACATGGCAGCCACAAACAGGTTACTTGAGCCCCAACAAATTATATAGTTTAGCGCCTGTTTTTATTTTGGCTAACAATCATAGTCCCTTGTTCTTCCTAGCATAGACTTCATTCATTCATTCAACGGAAGACCACTAGGGTACCTGGATCAAGACATTGTCAAGCAAGGGACACCATGCCATCTACACATGAAGCCGCTGCTCTTCATCCAAACATTAGCCCTTGTTGCTGAGTCTGGCTTTCCATGTCTCCCACTGTGGAAGGCAACATTCTTACCATGCCCTAGAAGGCCCTAGAAGGTCCTTTGTGATCTGGCCCACTCTTCTTTCCCCTCTTCAATCTCATATCGTACAACTCCCTTGACAGCCTCCACTTCAGCCACACTGACGTCTTCACTCTTTCTTGAACGTTCCTGTCAGGGCAGGCAGGTTCTCCTCAGGACGTTTGTACTCACCATTCCTTCTTCCTGGAATTCTCTTCCCTCAGCTAGCTACATGGATAACTTGCTCACTTCCTTCACAGTTTTGCTGACAGTCACCTTGTAAAAGATGCCTACCCAAAACACCTGTTATGGACAGAATTGTGCCCCCTAAATTCATATGTTGAAGCCCTAACCCCCAGTGTGACTGTATTTGGAAGTAGGACCTATATAAGGAGGTAATAAAGGTTAAATGAGGCCATAAGGATGGGGCCTTAATGCAGTAGGGCTGGTATCCTTATAAGAAGAGGAAGAGACATCAGAGCTCTCTGTCTCACCACGTGTGTGGACAGAGGAAAGGTCATGTGAGGTCATAGCAAGAAACAGCCATCTACAAGATGGGAAGAGAGTTCTCAGAAACCAAATTTTCCAGCACCTTGATCATGGATTTTTGGCTTCCAGAACCGTGAGAAAATTAATGTCTGTTCTTTAAGCCACCCAGTCTGTGTTATTGTGTTATGGCAGCCTGGGCTGACTAGGACATGATCCCACTCACGTTAAGTCCAAGGCCCTTTTGCCTGTACTACCAATCTCCCTTACTTATTCTGCCCCAGCCCTTAACTTAGAAAATAATCTAAAATTTACTTCTTAGTATTTTAATTGTTTCTTCTCTGTCTTCTTCCACTGGAATATAAACTCATGAGTGCAAGGATTTCTCATGTTTTCATTCATTGATGTATCCCTAGTGTATAGAACTGTACCTGGAACATAGCAGACTCTCAATAACTGTCTGAATGAATTGCAGCAGACTCCTTCTTCCTTTAAGGTGAATTGTCTCTCAGAAGCGCTAATCCTTGCCTCAGTCCATTAGGAAGCATCTTTGTTAAGTCTATCCCACCTTGAGGACACAATTTGAGCCCTTTGTTCAGGTGGGTCCTCCGCCCCCATGACAATTAGTGCAAGGCAATAGATACTAGAGTTGGAATTGGGGGACCCCTTGCCCGGGGCATATCTGAATTTCAGGTCCAGCTCTTGGTGTTTTAATTTGGGCTCCCCTCAAAGCAGAGCCTGAAGCAAAGATGTGGATGCAGGTGGCTCACTTGGGAGGTGATCCCAGGGATCAGGAAAGAAAGAGCAGGAGAAGTAAGGCAGAGAAGGAAGGAAGCCAGTGAAGGGTATGTTATTGAACCAATTACTGCTGTGGGCAACTGGAGCTCACTCCTGCCCACGCCCCACTGGCAAATGGTGTAGAATGTGCCTTGGAATTATTCCTCCATCAGACAGGAAGCATTTCTGGGCCCACTCCTGTCCCCCTTTGTTTCAGAGTATCACGCAGAAGTGTTACTTCCTGTGCCCCTCTCTGCGCCGTACTCTCAGGCTGCCTTATGTACCAGCTGAGCGAGATGCAGCAGCAAACGTGAGAGAACCCTTCAGCAAGCATAAGAAATGGTACCACAGCTACCACTGAAATCATAGGGAAGCAGAGGGAATGGGGTTTGGGGCACAAGAGCACCAACTACATTTGGTTACAATAAATTACATGTTAAGAACTGCTTTCGTATCTCACTATAGAATATATAGAAATATTTCTATTTCTATATATTCTATTACTAAGTTTTCATTTTTCATGTAGGTAAATGAACTTTGCTAGAAGGATGTGATCTATTAATACAATATGGCACACTGAGCCCATAAACTGAAAAGAACACAATGACCTATGGACAGAAAGCTGGCTTACAGTTCTCAGTCCACCTTTATTGGTTGTAGCAATGTTGCTTGTTGATTTGTGAGAATTTTCATCCACAGTAGCTCTTCCTCCCAGTAATCTTTAGTATATAAGTAAAGATATTACCCGTGATCAGTGCTCCTCCAGGAGCAAGGTATATGTGGTATTTCAGCACAAACTGCTATCTGCCATATCAGACTCTCCAGACAGCCTCCTCAGAAGACTCATCCTTTTCACAGATTAATTGAAACTGTTACACCAAGTCACCGAAATGGTACAGTATCCAGGAGCCACTGTTCTTTGCTCTGAGATAAACATCTCCAAATGAGGACTTCATCTAAGCACAGGGTGTTCCTCATTTTTCCAGAAAATTACAACTAAATCAACCCTATGTCTTAAGGATGCAAGAAGCTTAATAGACGTAAGAATGGAAAAATAAAATACCTGCAAAAGCTGCAGAGAGAAGAAGAGTTCAAGTATGCACAAAAAAATTTCAAAAGTTCACTTCTGGACACTATTTATGGTTGGAGGAAGGAGAAGATGCTTAGAAAATATTTGTGCCCATAACTGCCTGAAATATCATGTCTGGTATTTGGGGATGCAAGTCTAACCCTTGAATGAGGAATGTCCCTGGCCAGGAGGACATGTCTAGCATGTAGTAGGTATTTAATAGGTTACGTGTGTATTTGTTAAAAGCACAATACATCTTCCAGCTTAATCCCTGATTCCACACCTGAGAAAAATAACCCCTACTTCAGGCATGGTATTCCCCAAGCATTCTTCAGATTTAGGCTCAAGCAATAGTGAACACATTTTGTTCTAGGTAAAATCTTCAGTATAAGTTTATCTCATTTAGTCCTCACCCAAACCCAATAAGATGAGCACCTATTATTTGGGAGATGAAAAAAGCAAAGGTCAGAGAAGTTGAGACTTTTGCCCAAGGTCACATAGCTAGAAAACGTACAGCCAAGATTCCAACTGCAAGTTCAGGGAGTGGGCACTTTGTTTGTTTAAAGGCCTCAAGTTCTTTGCCACTCCTTCCATCAAGAGGGAGCTGCTCTAAAACTCCTTGCCTTGAATCTAGGCAGCCTTATAAACTACTTTGACCACAAGACAGAGGTGAAAATGATGCTATGTGATTTCCAAGGTTAGGTCATAAAAGACCACGCGGCTTGCCCTGGCTCTCTTGGAACACTCGCATCATCCAGGGGCTCCCTCTTGGGACTTCCCCTCTCAGAACCCAGCCGTCATACTGTGAGAAGCCCAAGCCACATGGAGAGGCCATGTGTAGGTCCTCTGGTCAACAGTCCTGCTGCACCCAGTCATGGAGTCATCCCAGCCCAAACCCCAGACATGGGAAGGAAGAAGCCTCCAGATGATTCCAGCCCCCAGCCACTCAAGTCCCCCCAGACCAGCTGAGGATCCACACATCATGGATGAGAGACAAGCCATCATCACTGTGCCTTGTCTGAATTCCTGACCCCAGAAGCTGTGAGCATAATAAAATAGCAGTTGTTATTTACACCACCAATTTGGGATGATTTATTAGGCAGTGATACTAACTGTAACAGGGACCTTTCCCCAAACTTCAAATATCCCATGCACTTATGATGACATATAATCCCATGAAGTCCCACAGGCTCATGGAGACCCATGAGTGCCACCTAGATCCCTCAAAGTTACAGGGGAGCAGGAAGTAGGGACTCTGGCCCAAACTCTGATCTGGGCTTTGTTTCTAAAACTCCAGCCTCAACAATTTCTCACTCCTTCCTATTAGACCTTCCTAGTAACTTTTTCTGCCTGCTACCTTATTTTGGTCACACAAAGCATCCTTTGCCTCTCTGACCCCACCTAGCCCCTCTGACCCTTCCTAGCACTAAGATTTGTATCTTCATTCTTCACAGCTCTCCCTCTGGTCCCTAGAAGCAGAGGGAAAAATCTACCTTCTCTTACTGTCAGTCTCAAGACCTGATCACCAACCCTATTTTGGTGGAAGTCACTATTTTCCACAGATATCCAAGCCCACTCACACTAAGTGTGAGGACCAGAAGGCACCCATTCCTCTTTCCTCTAGGCTCCTGTCTGCTGGAGAGAGCATAAGTGTCAGATCGAGGGCCTGTCCAGACAGGAAAAGCAGAGCATCCTCAACAATCATCAAGGTTTAGTAAGAATTTGATTTTATCAAGCCCTTACCTTAAACACATGCCATCATTTTAAAAATGAAGCAAGTATGGATTGCATTAGAATCTCAGTCAGACCAAAACAATTAACTGACCGTATAAAACACAATTCAAGATATCAAAAATATCTTGTCTGAGAGGCAATAGGAATTTCTCATCCCTAGACCCAAAGTCTAAGTACCCAGTAGCTAAGGCCTGAAATTCTACTCTTCAAGGTTTATTCCATTGGCTTAAGGCTTTGTTCCCCTTTAAAATTCAAATATTTTATGAGTGTCTTACCACTTAGTGACAGTGGCCGGTCTTGCTAACTGACTACCTAATATCCATTCTCCTCCCCTTTTTTTCTGGTTACAGAACTCCAATTTGGTGATCGGGGTAACAGTGTATCCAGATTCCATTTCAGCTAGGGGTGGTCGTGCCACCCAGCTCTGGCTTCTGAGATCTAAGTGGAAACCGTTGAAAGGGGCTACCTGAAAAGCTTGTTTAAAAAGGCAGACTTCTAAACACTCTTCCATTCTTGCTTCATGAAAGATGGAGACAATTCGTGGAGGCACAGCAGCCATATTGCAAACCTAAGGACATGAGTTACATGTCACAAATATCAGAGCCTAATTTGTTGATGGCATCACAGAGTCACTGCACTAGTGCTATAGTCAACCTATCCCATTCCAGATGGGCGTCACCCTACTGAGTTAAGGCTGGGGAGAGAGGTTTCTGTCTCTAATGGATGCAGTGTTACAGAGGTTTGGGAAATCATCCAGGAAGTGAGTTTTGAAACAAGCAGGAAGGCAGAGACATTAGAGGCTGTAAGTTCTGTACAGAAAAAAAGGTTCACTGGAGGAGAAAACAGTGGAAGTGGGGCCCTGAAAGTCAGCCTATCATGAACAACTTGACTTAGGTTTTACCCTTCATTCTTCTTTTTTTTAACCCTGCATTCTAAACTAACTAAATGGAGAAATAATTCCATGACCTTCCATAAGTGGGAGAAAAGAAAGCATTTCTTTGCAGCGTCTTTATGAAACAATAACATGAATGCTCAGCGTGCAAATGCTTAAGGATGATTTTTCTGGGACAAATCTAGGTGAATCACAATTCTAGTCAAGAGGTTTTCATAAACAACATAGAAGGCCAAAGGTTTCCCTAAGTGATGGCTCCACAGGAACTGGTCGTGGGGTATGAGCTCACTGACTAAAATGAACGTTGAATTGGTGTTTTTGTTCTCCTGAAATGCAGTTGTCATTGGCTGGACTTGGCAATGCATAAGTTAGTACAAACATTACATAGGACCATTTGAATATTTTACCAAGAACTTTATTATTTAAGAGCTGAGATGTCAGAGCACTCTAAAGAGAAAAATATGGTCCAGTTTTAACCTTTAATCTAAAATATTCATGCAAACCTCGATTTCTTTCATGAGGATTTCATGCATAAAATCAAAGACAAGCTAAGGTTGAAACTGGTGGAGAGTTTCCTTTAACTTGGAATTATCTGTACTGTTTACCACTTCTCTTTTAGGAAAACGTCGCCATAAGTTGTAGGTACATTTTGTGAAATCCCAGCAACAGTTCAGTAGGTGGGAATCAAGTGAGTTACAATGTTTTTAGCTTAACCCCACAAAGAATTTTCCCATTCTATAGCACTGGGGTGGAGCAGTGCCTCTCGAACTGTAACGTGCAGTACGACTCATCCAGGGATCTTGTTAAAATACAGGCTCTGATTCAGTAGGTCTAGAAGTGAGGCCTGAGACTCTGCATTTCTCACAAGCTCTCAGGCGATGCTGATGCTGGTCCATGAACCACACTTCAAGTAGCCAGGGAGTAGAGCATGGGCTAAACTGGCTGTTGCTCAGCATCCTTTAGGGATCTTGTTTTTTAAAAACAACAACAACAGCAAAAAACCCAAAAAGCAAAAAAACCACCAAGTCTTGGGCCGTATCCCAGCTCTACAGAATCAGAATCTCCGGGAATGAGGTGCAGGAGTTTGTATTATTAACCATCTCCCCAGGTGATTCCTATTCAGCCGTGAGCTGCACCTGGTCTGCAATGAGGCGAGCAGCAGGTCTCAAAGAGTAGCTGTGCGCCCCTAGATCAGAATCGCCTGAGGAGCTTGACGATTGTGCGGATCCCTCTCTGCAGATACCTCCCTTCTGCTGCCTAGGAAGGAGGCAAAGGGTGGAGGGAGTAGAAAAAAATCAGGAGACAGTATAAAAAGAGAGATTGACGTCACTTCAACTCCCAGCTGGCAGGAGTGGAGAGGGCCAATTCTCCTGGAAGTGACAGCATGCGATGCGCCTCCCGCTGCCTGACCACCTGCACCTCCTTCCTTCCCTTCCTCTCCCTGGCAAGTGCCGCAGCCAAGGCTGCCCCTCGGGGGCTGCTGGGGGGCCTAGTTAGAGAGGAGAGAAGGGCCTAGTTAGAGAGGAGAGAAGAGGAAAGAAAGGGGAGGGCTAGAAAAATAGGCGAAGGTATGGTAACTATGAACAGCCTTAGGCTTCTGTTCAAGCCAATGCAAATAAATAAATACCTATTTCAATATCTGTACTTGCTGAAATGGTAACAATATATTATTTGGCCAAAAGAGTGCATTCCAGTTGCATAAAATTGTGTCTGTGTAGAAAAGGGTCTGGAAGATCATGAACTGTATTAATTTCCAAGCGGTGAAATTTCAGGTACTGCTTTCCTTGCTTCTGTGTACTAATCTGTATTGTTTGAATGTTTTACACTAAGCATGGATTATTTTTATAATGAGAAATAAAAAGCCATTTTTATTGGGGGAAACAAAAACAAGGGGTCTCAGTGCTAACATACTCTAGGGCACAGATTGAGGAGGAGGATACAGGCCTTTCAAGAAGCTCACAGACCCAGCAGTCAGAATCACGGATGCTTTCTGAGTTGCAGAGATATACAGCTAGGTGGCCCGCAACAGATGTCAGATGTCAGGGCTGGACTCTCCTGCAGGGAGTGGCATGTGACCCAAAAGTCCAAGATGGAATCCAAGTGTATGTTATTGAGTGCAGATCTGAATAGGAGTTTAGCGTATTAAAGGAGAGAAATTTATCAAGTTTGATTAGTATGAATAAAGTAGCTCTGGAGGAAAACGTATGAGTCAAGGGATCTCGAAAAAGCCACTATAATGCTTCAGAAACATGGCATTCTTGTGGCTATAACAATGAGCTGAGCCAAGAGCTCAGCTAGAGATTAAGCAAGCAAACCTGAGACCTCATCAAAGGTGGAACCACTCCTGCTTGCCCTGGGACTCACTACCCATGGTACTGATATAATAGAATTGCCACATGCAAATGAACTGTATAGCAACTAAGTGTGGAACAATGATCTCAGTAGAAGTTTGGGAAGGCTTTGTACATCGGATAAAAGATGAGTTCATGAGGGGAAGAAGCTAAACAGGGTCTGCTTATTTGGAAATTTCTTGGGTACTGCAGACCTGTGGTATCTCCCACTGATTTGAACTCTGGTCATGGAAAATCATAATCTAAATGTTTGTAGGTCCATGTTGCCTCAGTCTCCTGCTTAAATCATGGGGAGAAAAAGAAAAACAGATAAAGCAGCCTGGAGGGAGGGGAGAAGGTCAACCAATTAAATCACCCCTAGGATTCTGAAAGCTGGGTCAGCAAAACTCCCTGAAACTCCTAATTTCTGAACTTGTACTGCCATCCACAACTTAAAGAGATTTTTCTCTTTTAATTTCCTATATCTATTGCTTTCTATCAGCTCAAGCTTCAGGAGGGAGGACTAGGTCATGAAAAGAGAAATGTGAACCTAGATACGGAAACACAAATGTTTAAGCAAGTATGAGGCACCTTCTAACAGTGATAGATAAGCTGAGAAAAGGGGCTGCATGAATCATTTTGCCTCACACAATCTCAGGCACCTTCATCATCACAATCTGAGCCTGGCTTCATCAGCACACTTTCATCGAGTTAGTTTCCAGCCACTGTGCTATCTACAGGGGTTAAGAAGATGAAAGAGAAAGGTTTCTGGGAGATGGGAATGGGATGAGGAAAGGGGGAGGAGGGACATGGACATGGAGACAGCTGATGATAACACACTATCATGACAAGCGGACCCTGTGGCCAGCTCGGGCTCATAGCCTGCCTTCGCCTGATACTTCCATTGCTTCCACCTGGATATTGTAGCCAATAGAGAGTTGCCAGGGCAGTTATCATGCCACAGCCTAATTTTACTGCTAGGAAAAGGTAGGATTTAGGTTCTCTGCAGTGACTTAGAAAATATCTGTGATACAGCATCAACAGCTGAAATCAAAGGAGGTATCTCAAGTGGGGGGGAAATGAGTGATCAAAAATAGGAGATGAGAAATTGTCACTGACTTGTTTGTCACCAATGTTAACTACACAGGAGTGTGTTTACAGTTTGAAAGCATGCTGCATTCAGGAAGGTTTGACTGGCGCTGACCATTTCTGGGCTTCTCAGGGTCTCAGATCCAAAACACCTGAACACACCCCCTGAGGAAGCTGCTAGTTCAGCTCTAACTCTCCTGGCCACATCAACCTAAAATATCCCTACAGACAGAAAATGGTTCTGGAGCAAGATTCTGATCTTTTTTTTTTTTAACAAATGTATTTATTTATTTATTTATGGCTGTGTTCGTTGCGGTGCGCGGGCTTCTCATTGCGGTGGCTTCTCTTACTGCGGAGCATGGGCTCTAGGCGCACGGGCTTCAGCAGTTGTAGCACGCGAGCTCAGTGAGGGGCCCAGAGCGCAGGCTCAGTAGTTGTGGCGCATGGGCTTAGTTGCTCCGCGGCATGTGGGATCTTCCCAGACCAGGGCTCGGACCTGTGTCCCCTGCATTGGCAGGCGGATTCTTAACCACTGTGCCACCGGGAAAGTCCAATATTCTGATCTTCTTTTCTCTTTTTCAGACCCATCAGAGGAGATCTCCGAGAAGATGCATGAGGAAATTTGCCAGTCTGCCTGCAGCGGATCCAGAGTTCTACCAGATTCCTTCCAAGGTGAGGTACATTTAACATACATGCTTGTGGAAAATGCTGTATCTCAAATGCAACCTCCATTAACCCAATTATTCGCATTAATCATGGCTGAAAAGTCTGGCATCAAGAGACACGTAGAGCTTTTGTGCCGTGGCAGTATCGTAGCCAATGAGCTTTATCTGATGGGTGATTATTGCAAGTTGAAAGAGACACTTAGATCCTGGCTCCTCAAAATGGGGTTCCTGGAGCAACAGCAGCAGCGGCATCTGGGGGCAAATTGGAGAAGCAGACTCTCAGGCCCCAGACCTACGGAATCAGAATCTGCATTTTAACAAGACCCCCCAGGTGACTTGTGTGGGTTTTCAAGTTTGAGAAGCGCTGCTTGAGATTCTCATGAGGAGGTCATTTTCATTCATCAGGTTCTAAATAGGAAACCAGTTGAGAAGTAAAATGTTCAGTAGGGCTGCAAATACTTACACTGAAGTTGTTAGTGAATATTTAAAACAAGCCAGCAAAAGACAGTTTTAAAAAGCTAGTATACCCTGTTCTGAGGTCAGAAGGTAGGTGTTACAAGGAGAGTGGCCCTAATTATGAAGATAGGTATTTCAACACAGCCAACCCCTGAATCCCACACCCTTCCTCTTAATCCTTTCAGTCTTTCACAAAAAATGCCACATGACTCTTTTGGCAGAATTAGCTCCCAGATTCGCAGTGGGAATTAGACAAGAACATCTTCTCCTTCCTTTCCTCTGAAATGTGGGGATGGGGGCTAGAGCAGGCACTCCTGAGGCCAAGAGTAAGCAAAACAGACTGGAAAAGTGGTGCTAAGATTCAAGTGCCAGAGGACACACAAGGCACACAACTTCAAGAGGGGACACGAGAGTGATGCCTTGTCAGGCACCTGGGACCAGAGAGGCAAGAGAAGGTGGAGACTTGATAAGGAACTAAGGATGGGAGCAGGGAATTGTCTTGGGGTGGGTGGCTGCTCTAGATTAAAGCCACTGTTTTTATTTTCATTAGCCAGTGCCTGATGGGTGGACCCAGCTAAAGAACCGGGGGAAGATCAGATAGATTCCACATGGGAGGGAGATGATGAAAGAGGTTGAAAAAAGTATGGAGATAAATTAGTTTGACATTTCTGGGCAGGTCAGTGAATTTGAAAGGATAGAGCGATGTGATCTTGAAAAGCATAAGCCAGGGTGGGATGTTAACACATAGAACCAGACCTCATCAAAAGCGTGAAATCGATATTTTGCTGCCAGCATCCTCTCTCTGCTCCTGCCTTTCTTTCCTTCTTGCTACTCCCTCCTCCAACCCACATTGAAACCCTTGGTTTAATGTGTCCACCAATTCCTTTAAGCCTGTGGGTGTCAACCAAAAGATTTGTCCCCCTTTTAAAAGGAAGTTGAATTTGTATACTCTTTTAAGACCAAACCATTTTTCAGACCTGTAACAATGATGTCCCCTGAAACCCCTCAAATCCATGTCAACAGACACCTGCTCATCTATCCCAAGGCCAGTCTTATGTACATGACATTCTGAAAGGATAAGAAAGATGAACTCCATAACTAGTTAGGGGGGCTAAAAAAGATGGATGACTCAAAATTTCAACCCTGAGTTCTTGAGCAATTCATAAGGCCACTAAGTAGACTGGGGGCAAGAGAGAGAATGGATTTTTACTAAATGTACGGTTGTTATTTTAACAAAATTCTTTATCAATATTGTAATTTATTTTAGGTCTAATCTCAGATTTCTCTTTCGTACTTTCTAGCCCTTTCTTGTTAGGATATTTATAATTTTTTCCCAGACAATTGTCATAACTCCTTTTGTTCTAGAATTTCATACCACTCAAATGCCAACCAATTATCCCAGTTGGTTCTAAGAGAAGAGAACTGGCAAGAAACAAACATCCCAATGTTTGAGAGCAGAGAGTGAACGATTTTTTTTAACAATGGTAATGAGAATTCAGTTTTCTTCAAGGATCATGCAGTTTAACCAATTACATCGAACTGTTAATTTGAGGGGGAGGGGAGGGGAAGAAATACTACTCTCTCATTACTTTCCTAATATCTGTCATCTTCATAAGGTTTTCTTTGGCACACACAGATGATCCTCGTGGCAGTGCAGAACTGAACTCTGCAGCATGTATTGGCCAAATGGTACAGTTCCCATTTTGTGTGTGCCTTGTACATTATTTGTCAAATTAGACATGCTAGTGATATCCGTAATTACATGTTGCAAGCAGCCTAGCTGCAGTTTGAAGTGTACCTAGATGCTAGTCAGACTTCAGGGAAATCCCTGTGAACAATGCATTCAAACCTCCTCTAACCTCGGGCTTGGAGGCTAGGCATAGGTTCTTTTATAATGCCAACATAATTTCTAACTGTCTCTGATAATTTAGAATGCTTTTTAAAAGGAAAAATAATAGAAAGCTAATCCCCAGGGGGCCTGGAGAACCAATTTCCAGTTTTATTACCAAGTTTATTTTGTGTTAGTGGTGTCTTCGCAGGCCACACCCATCGTTGGGGTGGGATGGGGGTGTGGACACAGCTTTAGATCTAGGCTATCATCAAAGATTCTTGTGCTTCAACTTCCCATCCAGCCTTTCTGAGACTCTCCTCCACCCATGCTCCTTCCCCAGCCCCAAATACTTCCATTTGTGTTGGCGTCATAGTCTCCTCCCTTGTGCTCTAAATCTATATGCATTTATCGAACACCTATTGTGTGCCTGGACTGTACTGCAAAGACAAATGATTCCTCAAGGTGGTCACAGTAAAATGAGGAACACAGATACACAAAGACATGATTCTAAAACATGGGGTGACTGTACTGATGGTAACAGAGCCAGTGTATTATAGAAGTACTGACGAGGGGAACCCAAACCAGCCTGAGGGGTGTGTGTGTGTGTGTGTGTCCCCACATACATACATCTGTGTTTTGAAGACCAGGGGATATCACAGGCACTGTCAGTGCCCCACCCTTATTGCCTGGAACCCCTTTGCCATTTTCCTGCACATCGGCTCAGGCCGCTTTCACTCCCAGCAGCCAGCACTGTGTCTCTTTGTCGAGCACAGCTCTCAGGCTGCGGGAGCCCACTTTGTGCACATGCACAGAAAACTGAAGAGTCTGGGAATTTAATTCCCCAGAGGCGGCCCTATGACTGACAGCTGTGGGTTTACAAGTGCCCCAGCCCCCTTTCCCCTGATCAAGGTAACTCTGATGTGTACCCTCCCCTGCTTCCACAAGTCCCTAGTGGGATGGAGCCCAAGGTACTCTCCATAGCTCTCCATGGCAGTAAGTCATCCTTGCTTGTTCTCCTTCCCTTTCCTGTCCCTCTGCCCTACTTCCCTATTACTTTTTCCTGGGAACACCTACTAATAAATGCACATGAATCCTCATCTCGGGGCCTGCTCCTGGGCTACCCAAATTAATACAGGGAGAGTAAAGGAGAGAAGTCTTCCTTGAGGGTCCATCTAAGCCAGGTCCTGAAGGAATGGAAGAATTTCTCAAGATGGAGATAAGAGTTTCACCGCAAGAGAGGGTGAAAAGGGAGCGCTGTGGAAAGCATTTCAGATGGCATGAAAGAAAAACAGCCTGGAATACGCAGAGAGCTAAAACCACATCCTAGAGCAGAAAGTCTGAGGACAGGATTGGCCAGGGATAAGCCGGCAGACACCACATCTTCAAGGGCTTGATGCATTTGGTGTGCTCGAGCCAGCTAGCAACCACGTGTTAAGTATTCAGAAATGTTGTGATCTGGCTGTTAAATGCGGTAGCTTGAAATGGGCCATGGTGGGAGTATTTACACTATGGAAATTTGCAAACACTACAAGTTAAGGCCTTATTTGAATAGAACTGGTTTACCAGCACACTGCTTTGCCATGCAAAGGAGCTTGCTTTTTACTTTATAGGCAGCAATGGGGAGGACACTGACTTTTTAGCAGTGGAGTGGTAGAATTAGATTTGTATTTTTTATCTAAGAGTTTGATAGCCATGTAGAGTTTAGAGAAAGCAAAAGGCCTAAACCAAAGCAGCAATAGCAGACGTGGAGTATGGGGGAGAGATAGAGTGAGGAGTTTGTCTTATTGTATGTGAGGATTGACGGACAGGCTGACTGGGCAGATGGCTGAGCCAGCCACCAACAGAGCTGGAGAATACAGGAAGAAAAGTAATTTGGGTGACATGTTTATTTCTGGAAATGTTGAATTTCAGAATTCTGAGAGATTGCATGGTGGAGCATAAGCATGAGGTCCAGACAGACCTGGGAGTCTCCACAGCTCCAGTCACTTAAGTGAGTCCTGGCCAGACACTGCCAGCCAAATCCGTTCTCTCCTTCTTGGGGTGGCTGTCTCCATTACTGACTGCCCGTTCTGTCCGTTTCTACCTGCACTCATAACTCTTTATGCCTCAAGTAGAATGACAGCTCCTCTGAAGACAGGGCTGCTCTGGCCAGCAGGCCCTGGGTAATTTCATCTCTTCTGAATTTATAGTTCTCTCTCTCAGGCATTTAAGCCAAGGCTCCCAAGATGTCATGTAGAATGTTCTTTATGTGGCCCCACCTTGTATCACTAGTTAGGGGCCCTCCTTCCCCAAATGTGACTTTGGATCACAAAGTCAGATGTTTATCCCTTAACTCTTCCCTCCCTCGGGTGACTTCCCAGCTTTCCAGAAAGCTGGCCCCGACAGATAAAAGACAACCTTAGCTTCCCTTCCTTGGGTGAGGGAGTTGACAATGCCAGTGTCTGGAGAATTAACCTCAGACTCCCAAATACTCATCCTATTTCCTTTCCAGCACCTAGGAAATCTAAGGAAAATGGTATTCTTGGAGGCTGACCATGGCCTCTTAGTTTCCTCAGGAAGCTTTGACCTTCACTCCACTCCTTCATTGCACAACATACATTATGAGCCTTTGCTTGCAGATGTAGATTTCACTCAAATTCCATAGGCATTTCTAAGTAATTTTTAAATGAAGTGACATAATAGACATGCTTAATTCCTGTCAGCTCTATCACCTCCACGCCCCTACCTCAACAGACCTGGAAATGACACACCAAACAGACATTTTGAGAATGAACTTTTAAGGCAAACTTCAGTGCCTGCTTCCTATAAATATATTCATCAAAGGAACTCTGGAAACTGCCATAAATTTATGCCATTATACTTACGTATGAAATAGATCAGTTTTCCTAAACTAATACAGTCTAAGCATATTATCATTTTTTAGACGCAATAAAAAATGTGAGCTTGCAAAGTATGTAGCTGACCAAACAGATAACTTCAGTAATGGCTTCACTGTAAAGTTTGAATTTTATCCTTAATGCTCCTTTTCAGTGTAGCACTCACATTTAGTCACCCTAAGAAAAGCATAGAGGGAAAAACACTCTAAGAAATGCTTTGTAATCTAGAAGGCTTTCATTTAAAAATCCAAAATCCCTGTACTAAGCAAATTTATATAGAGAATTTTTTCATTTGAATTTCTACATTGTTTTTAAACATCTTGGGGAAATGTGCAGGAAAAAATTCAACACCTAGCTAGCTTTCAAAATGTAAATACTAGTTACTTTCATCTCCATACTTAGCTCAGAAATAACTGGATTATTTTTTGCCAACATTTCTCGATACTCTCATATGGGAGCTAAGGTAAATCATGGCACATTTAATATCAAAGAGTTCTTTTGGTGTTTAGGAGTGGAGAGGAGATTTATTTATGAGCCATTAGCAACATAAATGGAGACTGCTCTTGGGACATAATTATCTACTTTATATAAATAGGATATGGCTACATGGCAATAAAAATACAGGATTCATTTAGATAAGCATGAAAATGTTGACATATTTGAGTTTTTCTATTTAAATATGTATTCTATTAATTTTCAGACTTTTTAACACAAGAGGGTAACTTGGATTGAAGTGATTCTCAAAAATATAAGCATTGAATATTTGAATTTGAATTAAGGGAATTTATTGATCAACTACAAACTGCTTTTGGCTTTGGCTTAATGTTTATATTAAATAAAGAACAAATTTTTATTTCATAGTCATATTATATATACCAGCTTAACGAAGACATATGCTTTCTCTTATTCAAAAGTAAAATGAAAAGGCGCAAACCAATCTAATACCTAAGATGAATCATTTCACACTGAGCAAATTGCATCCCATTTCTTCATATGTAGAGAATTTCAAGAAAAGAGGTAGCCATGGCATAGTGAAAAGACTGACTTCAGAGCCAACGCAGCTGGGCTTGAGGGCTGGCACAATTCCCTTTTTGAATAAATGGACAAATTAGTATTAAATATTAAAATCATGAAAATAATGCTGTGAAGATTAATATTTATGTTAATATAGTTCAAGTCCCGGGCATTATGCCTAATACATAGTAAATGCTCAGTGAATAGTAGCTACCCTGCTTTAAAAAAACCAGTGGCTCCCCATTGCACTCACGTTAATTAACACGGCTCCAAAGATCCTTCACGACCTGGTGCCCCTGACTTCTGATGGCTTCACTTTATAACATGTCCCTCTTGTACTCTTCACTGGTGGTCTCCAAAGTGATGTATGTGAACACCAGAAGAGGTATAGCAGACCCTTTGTGTGCCCTAGCTATATCCTACAGGCCTTACCACTTCAGCGTGCATCAGCCAATTCTAAATGGCAGTGTTTACACCTCTTTGTCTCAGAGCTTTCTCCAAAGTTGCAGAAGGTCACTCAGCCTGTTCATGCAGAAAGCTGGAAATGTTGGAGGTCTGACTCCTCCTGGGAACAGCCTTCAACTGAGGACTGAGGGTTGTTAAATACCCCAGCTTCACCATCCCTCAGGAGGGATAAGTCTGAGAGATCTTTCAAGGATTGTGAAGAGTCTGAGATTTTCCCCTGCCTGCAAGCCAGCAGGTCAGCCTGCCACCGTTTCATGGATGCTGGCAGAAGACATGAGTCCCCTGGGTCAGAGACAAAGAGCTTTATTACTCACAGCCAGCAGGCAGCATGAGCTTCATGTGCCCATTGGTTTCCCTTGACACCCAAATCCCGCGAGGGTGATGCGGAGTAGTCCAAGTGGATGCTATGCACACAGTGGGTCTGTGTCATAGCAGAAGGACCCTAAGCTTAGAAAGCCCCGATCTTACAAGGGTCTATTAGCAAACTTGCCCAACTTTTGTCCCAGAGAAAGACATCTTTAATTATCCTGGTCTGGAAACAAATCTGCCCTCTGCCCCTGGAGGGAGACACTATATATTCCAAAGATGTTTACATAACAAACACAGAGCAGTACAAAAGCTGTCACAAGATGGATAGAAACCCCGCTGAGAATTGTCTGCCAGCAGTGTGCCCCTGTACCATCATCACACGGCCCCAGCTGCACTGAGCACCACAGCGGGAACTCACTTGATAATGTTCCCTTCATTGCTTCCTTCCCTTCTCTGTCTTTTTCTCCACTCTCTAACGGTGTTTCCTGAGATCACCTCCCAAATAAATGACTTGCAGATACCTGAACAAAATTGGGATGCTATTAGGAAGGAATAAAAGAGAAAATGGATGGCGGATCAGTCAGCGAGAAAGTCCACTATACTTTAAATTTCTCCTGCAGGATTTAGAAGCATTTGCTTTAGGCATTGTGGTTGAGCTAACCTAAGAAAGTAAACAGAACTATCTTGAATTAATTCAAAATACATAGTTTTAATTGAAACGCTTCTTGCAGTGTTACCTGAGCAACTGATTGAATTACCTCATGGGCATAGTTCAACTACTAAGAAATTCACTGGTCCCAATCGTTATCCAACAAGATGACTCAGTCAAGGAAGAAAATGCACTTTATGACATAGTCTGATATATATGTTCAGAATATAATTTGGTGACCCATGATCACTCAGGAGAAAACAAGATTTATTTCCTCATTCCAAAAAGTAGGATGTTCTTTATTTTTAAGCCACAGTGGCAGAATTCATTTTAATTGTTCACATATGAAATCCAGAAACACCATATTTTTAGTGGAGGGCTATAGTTCTAGCCACAAACAAAAATAAGGATGTTTTCCATTTGTTTCCCCAGATGGCATGTAGCTTTCTTGACTTCCAATTTTCATCCCTTTTACATTCTTCAGTTTTAGTCATGAGGTGCTAAATGGCAAGGTCTGTTCTAGGAAGAGCTGTGTTACTGTGTCTATAAGACTGCTCAAGGAGAATGTTATTCTAGTCCATTCTTTCTCAAAGTGTGGTCTCAGGACCAGCAGCATCAGCGTCACCTGGAGTGGGAATTCTTAGGCCCCACCCCAGACCTACTGAATCAGAAGCTCGGGGGTGGGGTTCAGCCTCTCTTTAACAGGTCTTCCAGATGATTCTGACACACACTCAAATGTGAGAACCACAGCTCTAGCGTTTACCCCAAAGTCCCAGTTCCAGTAAGGAATCCCTTGTGGCTTCTGTGTCAGGGAAACCAGTTACCAGCAGCCTGATCATATAAATTGAAGTAGCTTCCAAACCAGGCTTTGATTGTGCTGAGGGTGGATTACCTCAGAGACTATATCCTAAAGTCTTTGAACTAGACCACAGACATTGAAGCATCCAGTTTTGACCTCCTCCCTTTAATGAGCACTTTGAGTTGTTTTGGTTTTAGTTTTGGTGTTTGGGGCTTTTTTGTATGTTTTAGAAACGTGACATTATCCTCATTTCAGAAAGTGACATTCACATCTTCAAAAAGGTCCTTCCTGATTAACCCCATATTCCTTTGATGTGGCATTTCACTCTGTGACTCAGTGTCTTGTTAACATTTGCATATTCGCTTTGCATGGCATTAATCTACATTCAAGCCATGTGCTTTGCAAATGCTCCTGAGTATGTTACATCCATCTGTCAGACTGGAGCTCATGGGCACAGACCAGGATTTTTTTTTCTCATCTCCTCAGAATCTGTTTGACCTCCATGCCTATGTTGGTCAAATGCTATGCCAACCAAACAGTGATGTGTGTGTTTGTGTGTGTTTGTGTGTGTGTGTCTTGGCACAACAAGTCTTTTAAAAAAAAAGAAAGAAAAAGAGAAAGAATGAAGATAAGCTATTAAAATATCCTTATGCCATGCATTGAGGATCAGGTTTTTCCAAATTCCCCACCATCTTGACAATGCCTGGCCCTCACCGTCAACATGAATGAAATACTCCTAAGAACTCAACAAGGCTGATTTTCTTCGAACTGACTGACCAGAAGGAAAAGCCCACTCCTCTGTGGTGGCCACACATCGAGTTCTGGGTCCCTGCTGCAGAGGTGAGGCTGGGGTGACCAAAGAGTCCCAGTTTGCCTAGGACTAGGAAGTTTCCCGGGATGCATGACTTTCAGTGCTAAAACCAGGACAGTTCTGGATGAACTGGAACAGTTGGTCACCCTCACTGAGGCATCTAATTCGGAGAAAAATTAAAAAGAGTTAGTAGGCTCAGCTTTCACATCATGCCCTGCCCACTACTCAGGCCAACTAGCCAACAAGATAGTACAGTGATCAGACCTTCCCAAATCCTCCAATGCCCTCGGCAAAACTGTGCAGTGTGCAAAATGTTCAGCTCCCCGACCTTCCCCACTTTACAGCTCTCTTCACGTCCCTGCCCTTGGTGTGGACCCCAGTTCTCTGGGTCTTTCACCTCTTGCCTCTCCTCCCTGCCCCAACCCAATCTTGCCCATAGGAGATTTCATCCACATGAAGTTACAAAGGCTAATTAACAGAGCAGTGATTCTCAAACCTCAACACAATGTTAAAAAACACTGCTTTTGAAAAGCACTAAGGCCTAAACCTCACCAGAGGAGATAAATTTAATTGATCTTGGGTGGATCCAGGCATTGGTATTTTTTAAAAGCTCCCTTCATGGTTCTAATCAGCAGCTAGGGTTGAGAACCACTGGTTTGAAGCATTTGTTCTCAAAGGTGGCTGCACATTGTAATCACCTGCAAAGCTTTAACAACTACTTATGTCTGGGTCCCACCCCCAGAGTCTCACTTAATTGGTCATGGGCACAGTCTGGACTTCTGGAGGTAAATGCTCCTCAGGAACGTCTAATGTGCAGCCACATTTGAGAACCACTGATCGGGTCTTGCCACTCAAAATGGCACCCACCAGCAACTTCGCCTCACCAGGAAGCTTGTTAGAATGTAGACTCATGGACCCCACCCTAGACCCACTGAAATCAAATCTGCAGTCTAACAAGATTCCCCCAGGTGATTCATATGCATGTTAAATTTGAGAAGCTCTGGTTTAGAGTGTTATCCACCTCCCAGAGCATTTAACAAGAGCTAGAACCTTAACCAAAAAAAAAACACAAAAAAACAGAATTCTCTTGCAAGAATTTTAGGCATCAGACAGAAGGGAGGAAAGCATTTTGGTAAGAGGAGGGTTTCCCCAGTCCTCTGAGTCATGTCCCCAGAAGCAGTCACCTACTCCTCCTACTCATAAGAACATTCTGGTGTTATTAAATGTCAGCTGCAGATATACATCTGGCTGTGAATCAGACAAGGGGAAAATAGACACTGTGGAGGGTTTTAGCTGGTGTACAGTCTTCCTGGAAATGGCTGGCGGAGTTCAGGAACTGGAACTGGTATCACAGTTATCCAGAGCACTGTTATTTAAAAAGAAAAAAGAAAGAAGGAAGGAAGGGAGAAGGGAGAGAAGAAAGAAAGAAAAGAAAAGAAAGAAAGAAAGGAAGGAAGGGAGAAGGGAGAGAAGAAAGAAAGAAAAGAAAGAAAGGAAGGAAGGAAGGAAGAAAGAAAGAAAGAAAGAAAGAAAGAAAGAAAGAAAGAAAAAGAAAAAGTTTTAAGCAAAATGGTCCCTGTCCCACATTGAAAGTGAAGAGTATAAGTTGGGGGGTGGGGGGAATGACACAAACGAATAGCATTATAGAGATTGAGATTAACCCAAGTTAGAAATCGTATGTATATTAGTGGGCAAATTAGCAAATGTGTCTATGTCTACTATATTGAATTCTACAAAAGATGCTAAAATGAGAGCCTTGGCAGAAAATGGTAATGACCTTTACTTACTTTAATAACAGTTAAACACTATTTAATTCCTTTGTTTTATTCTGAGCAGTCAGAGTTGAAGGGTTCCTGAATGTCTGAGCTGCACCTCCATTATAATGCAGTCCCATTCCCTCCTTCTCCATTTAGACTTATTCAGAATTACACTCCATTTCCAAATAGACTGGTGAGGGGTGAAAATGAAAAACACTGTTGTGAATCACCCCCCAGTGGCTTTATTCTAAAAGACCCCACAAAGGAGCAAGTGTAGCCCAAGTTCTCTGTGGAACCAGGAACAGGGCAAGAGATGTCTACAGAAGTGAAATGCCACCCAATTTGGTCTTTGGGAGCAGCCTCCCGCTGGGTCAAATATGATAACCCTTGTACTGTAGTTTCCAATCCCAGGTTAGTTACCACAACGCATTCCAGGATCTTCAACAGTTCAGTGGTATGCAAGAGGAAAAGGCTGACTTATTTGACAATTAGTCAGATGGGAGGCAGGCATGCTGAACCCCAGGAATGTGTGCAATCCCACATGAATTTCACAAGGAGCAAAAGCACAATCAGCTCCATGTACACAAGAACCCAAGGAACAAAGGACACCACATTGGAGCTACCAGTGATAAGTTGAAGGCAGAATGCTTTAAAAATCTGGTTTAGCCACAAAGGAGAGAGTTTGGATTCATCAGTTTAAATATATCTAAGAAAGCAATACTTCTGACCAGACCCATCACCTAGGCACTCAGCAATTACTATGAATTCTGACAATTTTTATAGCAACAAAATAATGCAATCATTTTCTATTAGCATGAGCATCTCTAGGGAGCTTGTTAGCAATGCAGACTTGAGGTCCAACCCTAGACCTGCTGAACTAGAATCTGCATTTTACCAGAATCCCCAGGTGATCCATATGCTCATGGATGTTTAAGAAACACTGATCTATAGAACAGTGATTACCAATCCTGGATGTGCATTTGAATGACCTGGGGAGGTTCTCAAACTTGTGGCTATCCAGGCCCCAGCCTAAATTAATTAAGGCAGCTTTGGGAGGGAGACATAGTCACCCCTGTGTTTTAAAAGCTCCCCACGGATCTCTGATGAGCAGCTAGTTTTGAAAGCTGCTGCCAGGATATGTAAAATAAGGAGCAGGGCTGTTTTCCAGGGTATCATTCTCTCTCTCTCTCTCTCTCTCTCAATCTTTCTCTCTCCATGAAATATTGGCATCATAATTATGTTAATTAAACTCACAATTAAAGTTTAAAGTCCTTTTTCATAGACACCCACATGGACATGACATGGACCTGTGTCCCTGCCCATCACCTCTTCAGGCCTCTTCAATAGATAGAGCCAAAAAAACTATGTCCTATTGGCTCTACCCAGAATGCCCTGTGTGACCTTGAATGAGTCACCCTCTCTGAGCCTTGGTTTGGTTTTTTCTCAAGTGAATATAATCTTATAGACCCTTTTTGCCTCCCAAGGTGACCATATGATAAAAGGGAGTAGGATGACCAACTGTCCTGGTTTCAGCACCCAAAGTCTCATATCCCAGAACACGTCTCAGTCACGGACAAAACAGGGTGGTTGGTCACCGTAGGAGAAACTCACATGAATCACTAAGACAAACCCAGAGAGCTTTGCTAATGTAAGATTGTATCTGGCTCCCAAGACAGGCCTTGCTAAGGAAAGAATAAAATTGCCAAGCTGATCTGAGATGCAAAGAGTGCAAATGGGGAACCTGGCAATTGCTCCTGAACCAGGAAAGCCCCTAAGAAACAGGAAACTGTGTTTGGGAGTCTTGTTGAAATCTGATAAGCCATATCAGTTGTTATAGACTCAAATCCAGCCTACAAGGCCAAGACCAGGTTTTAAAGGATGTAGGATCCTGGCAGGTAGGAATGTTAATGATATAAAGCATCCCCTGAAGCCTGAAGCACCATTAGTAGGAAATTGTAAAGCATTAAGAAAAACCGGGCTTCCCTGGTGGTCCAGTGGTTAAGACTCTGCACTCCCAATGCAGGGAGCATGGGTTTGATCCCTGGTCAGGGAACTAAGATCCCACATACCACATGGCACAGCCAAAAAAAAAAAAAAAGAAAAGAAAGAAAAGGAAAAGCATTAAGAAAACCCTATAGAAATTTTCCAGTCTTGCAGAAAAAGAAGTCATAAGCTTCACATTTGTTTCAAGCATGCCTCCAAGGATCATGATCTGAAAAGTATAGCTTACTCCCTGAGCTCTCAAGGGTGGTGGTGGTGATGGAGTGTGTACCTACAGGAGGCAGTAGATCTCTGCAACTCCAAAGAAAATGTGTCTTTAGGTGAATCATTATTACAATGAACCACCTTATGGATTCCACTAAGACCTATTGAAGAAATCTCTCCAAGCCAGCTCTACAAAGAATTCTCATGACCCAATGTCATTGCTAGGAGCATAGTTTTTCATTGTATTCCCTGAGACCAAACCAGGCCTTGATTTGTAAAACAAAAATCCTGTCCTTGCTTGGACTATTGCAGTAGCCTCCCAGCTCATCTCCTGAGCTCTCTCTTGCCTCCCTTTTCAGTGGCCACCCATTGCCTTCAAGACAAAGAGCAAAACTCTGAACAAGGCCCACAGGGCCCTGTATGAACTATCCTCTATCTTCCTTCCCAGCCTCGTCTCTTACCTTCCTCTCCCACGTACTTACCGTGGTCAGTCAGACACAGTAATCAGTCAGCTCCATATTCAGATGTTCAGGGAAGCTCTCCCTGCCCTCCCAACCCCACCAAGGCTGGATCTCTAACACATATTATTATAACACTGTTCCTTACCTTCTGGGAACGTCACAGTTCATAATTACACATCTGTATGTGAATATTCGATTAATGTTTCTCTTCCCACGGACTACGGGCTACAGTAGCACAGAACTAGTTTCTCTCTCCTTTGTATTCCAGATCTGTATCAGCATATTGGCACATAGTAGGCACTCCAGAAACATTTGTTAAAGTAAGGAAGGAAAACAAGAAAGGGGAGAAGGAGGGACAGAGGGAGAAAGTTAGAGGTATTAATATTTTATATCTTTTGTAGGGAAAAATGTGCTTTAATGGAAAACTATGAATTGTCTAGAGCAGCGATGGGCAAACTATTCCCATAAGGGCCAAATAGTAAATATCTTCAGCTTTGCGGGCTGTAGAGTCTCTGTGGCAACTACTCAACTCTGCCATCATAGTGTGAAGGCAGCCACGGGCAATCCATAAATGAATGCGCTATGTCCTAACAAAACTTTGTGGACGCTGAAGTATGAATTTCATATAATTTTCAGGTATCACAAAATATTATTATTCTTTTGATTTTGTCCGCCATTTATACTAACCATTTTTAGCTCAAAGCCATATAAAAACAGGCTGCAGCTGGATTTGATTCTGGAACCAAACTGCCAGCCCCTGTTCTGCAGCACAGTCTTCCAGGTTATCTGGTTCTGATTCTCTGGAGCTATTCTACAACTCCCCAAGTCATTCTATAACTGACAGAAATGCAAGCTAATTCTTGTCTCTAGGCATCTATAGGCCTGCCAGTGAATTTTTTCAGGTGAAGGAACAAGCCCTGCCACTGGAAAAAAAAAATCAGCTAGCTTTGCAACCTTTTGCAATTCACTTCAACATTCCTTTACTTCATATAAATGTGTACTTCTATGACTTCTCCCTTGATTCTTTATTATATCTGCCTGCATCTCTCATTCAATTTATGAGCTAAAGTCATTAACACATGTTCATTTTATGTATGTATAAGAATGATGTTTTCACCTTAAAAAAATTTCTTTTATCCACGGTCCTCCCCTGACACAGTAAGACCTGTGATGAAGCCTGTAGTAAATTCTGTGGACTCCTTCCAAATATACCCCCATGCTGAGGCAAAAGCTCATGGCCTCTCTTTATTGATTCCTTAGTGTGACTCATTTAGTTATACTCCCCTCATATCAGAAAGTAAGGAATTTGAAGGAAATACATGCACAGAGAAAATGAAGATAAGAAAGATAATTTGAATCCAAGAATGAGGTTAGTATACAAAATACTATGGCAAGAGGTGGGCCATAAATTAGACTCAATTATCTAGAAATAGATCCAGAGAAGAAACACAATCAGTTCACATTTTTTGTCCATTTTTGTTGGGTTGTCTTATTTTTGAGTTTTAGGCTTCTTTATATGTTCTGGATATAAGTCCCTTATCAAATGTATGACTTGCAAATATTTTTCCCACTCTGTGGCTTATCTTTTCATTCTCTAATAGTGTCTTTCAAAGAGCAGAAGTTTTTAATTCTGATTAAGTCCATTACTTATTATAAAGACACAGTAATCATGGAACTGTGGTACTGGTATCAACATAAATAGATTAATAGAACAAAACAGAGTCCATAAATAGACCCACATGTATATGGACAACTGATTTTGACAAAGGTGCAAAGGGTATTCTTCTCCTGGAATAACTGTATATCCACATGAAAGTGCAATGAACTCCAACCCATAATATGCTCCGTATACAAAAATTAACTGAAAATAGATCATAGACCTGAATATAAAAACTAAAATTCTAAAACTTCTAAAAGAAAACACAGAAGAAAATCTTTGTGACCTTAGGTTAGGCAGTTTTTCTATATACAACACCAAATATACAAGCCACAAAAGAAAAAAAAAGGATAAATTAGTTTCCAATCTTTTATATTACAAAAAAAATACTACAATGCACAACCTTGAACATATGCCACTCCACATGTGTGCAATAATATCTAAGGGATAAGTTTCCAGAATTCTAACCAGGCTGTAGCTAAGTATTGAATGACAGCAAGCTAGAGATTGTTCTTCCAGATGAGCTCTTAGTGTTGGGGTATCCTATGTTGCCAGTTGAATGTAGAACAATATGCTTTAACAATCAGCCAAGTTGATCATAGGGATTCATAATCTTTTATGAAAGTTAAACAATGTGACTAGAAGGCCAAGAGACCACCCAAAGGCAGGACCAACATTCTTCTTGACAAATAATATTGGGTCACCACAAGCTCACGGAGAGTAGACAGAAAGGTTCCAAATTCTAGACCGCAATAAATTAATCCTGAAAAAGTTCAAAACATGTAACAAAACACTACCTTGGCTTTAACAAAAATTCTAAACCATTTAATATGAAGAACCTTAGAATGTTTAAGACTGAGCAACATCATTTCCTACAATAACTTTCAAGATAAATTGGTTTTGAAATGTATGCCCAGATATCTGAATAAGCTGATATGAAACACAGGCTTGTTACCTATAAATTATTTAAATATTGGTAAAATGCTATCATAAATGATCATTTTGTTTTAAAAGAGTCACCTGTAGTTCTTTGACTTATCAGTTATTAGATAGTATGGCTAAGAATTTATCAAAGCCCCTTTATGACACTAAATCCAGAGGGAATACTTTTCTCTTTTTTTCTATGTAGTGGTCCATAATAGTTAAGAATAAGAAAAAGATGTGTCTTTTATTTTTTAAAAAAAGTTTATTGGTTAGTGGATTTTTGTGTAGAATTTTCACGTGAACTGTAGAAAATTTTCTAAATAGACACAACAAAAAGTTGAAAAGGAAAAAAACCACCTGTAATCCCACCGTTCCCCCAAATTTTGTCCTGATTCTAAAATTAATCTCACTACTGCTAGCAACAGGAGAAAAAAAATTTTTTTTTTTTGTGGTACGCGGGCCTCTCACTGTTGTGGCCTCTCCCATTGCAGAGCACAGGCTCTGGACATGCAGGCTCAGCGGCTATGGCTCACGGGCCTAGCCACTCCGTGGCATGTGGGATCTTCCCAGACTGGGGCACAAACCCGTGTCCCCTGCATCGGCAGGCAGACTCTCAACCACTGCGCCACCAGGGAAGCCCAACAGGAGAAAATTTTGAATACATTACTAGAATTTTATTTTCTCAACGTTTTGTCTGTAGAATTGGGTGAATTTCTGTTCTTAGTGAGGGACACACAAAAAGAGTGGTTTCTTACCCTGGCTACACATTGGAATCACCTGGAGAGCTTTAAAAAGTACTGATGCCTGGGTCCCACACATATTCTGATATACTTGGTCTGGGGTGCAATCTGGACACCAGGATTTTTAAAGCTTCCTAGTAGGTTCTAATGTACAACCAACACTGAGAAGCACTGGTCCAAATATAAAGGAAAGGAGTCTGTTATGAGCTGAATTGTGCCCCCTCCAAAATTCATATGTTGATGTCCTAACCCCAAGTACTACAAAATGTGACCTTACTTGAAAATAAGGTTGTTCCAGATGTTATATGTTAAGATGAGGTTATACTGGAGTAAGGGTAGGGCCCCTAATCCAATATGACTAGCGTCATTATAAAAAGAACTTTGAATACGGTCATATAGACAGGGAGAACACAATGTAAAGACTGGAGTTTTGCTACACTGAAAGTTGCTGCCCGTGGGTCTGGCTTCCAATCAGCCTGAAACTAGGTGCTGACTGAGATCCCTGTCTTTGGAACACTGACATGTATTGGTACACATTCAACAACCGGGACATGTCTAGAATAAATCAGGTTGCTTAGACAATCACAATGGTTTTAGAGACAGCCAAGAGCTGGGCAAGATTGAATGATAAGGTTCATCTCATACACAAGTCCACTCCTTCAAGACTCAAAAAGGTGGCTATTTCACCTAATACATAGAAGCAAATGCAGAGAGTCAAGCAAAATGAAGAAACAGAAGAATACGTTCCAAATGAAAGAATAAGATAAAACCTCAGGATAAAAAATGTTAATGAAATGGAGCTAAGTAATTTACTTGATAAAGAGTTCAAAGTAATGGTCATAAAAATCTCACCAAACTTGGGAGAAGAATGGATGAATGCAGTGAGAACTTTCACAAGGAGACAGTACCAAACAGAAGTCACAGAGCTGAAGAATAGAACAACTGAACTGAAAAATACACCAGAGGGTTTCAACAGTAGACTAGATGAAGCAGAAGAAAGGACTGGTGATCTGGAAGATAGGGCAATAGAGCTCACCCAAACAGAGCAGCAAAAAGAAAAAAGAATTTTTAAAAGTGAAGGTAAATTAAGGGACCTATGAGAAAATATCAAGCAGAATAACATTCACATTATAGGGGTCCCAGGAAAAGAGAGAGAGAAAGGGGCAGAATACTTATTTGAAGAAATAGCAGATGAAAACTTCCCCAACCTGGGGAAGGAAACAGACATCCAGATCCAGAAAGCCAAGAGAGTTCCAAATAACATGAACCCAAAGAGATCCACACCGAGGCACATTACAATTAAAATGTCAACATTTAAAGAGAGAATCTTAAGAGCAGCAGGAGAAAAACAATTTGTTACATATAGGGGAACCCCCATAAGAATATCAGCAGATTTTTCAGCAGAAACTTTGCAGGCCAGAAGGGGTAACACAATATGATGAAAGGGAAAAACTTCCAACCAAAAATACTCTACCTGGCAAGTTTATCATTCAGAATTGAAAGAGAGATAAGTAATTTTCCAGACAAGAAAAAGAAAAGGGAGTTCACCACCAGTAAACTGACCCTACAAGAAATGTTATAGGGTCTTCTTTAAGCAGAAAAGAAAAGGCCATAAGTAGAAACAAGAAAATATATGAAAGAAAAACGTCTCACTGGTAAAGACAAATATATATATATATATATATATATATATATATATATATAAAAGGCAGTGGATCAGCCACTTAAAAAGCTAGTATGAAGGTTAAAACACAGAAATAGTAAAATCAACTAACTATAATAAGATGTTAAGGGATACACAAAAAGATGTAAAACATGACGTCAAAAACAAAACATGGGGTGGGAATTAAAATGTAGTGCTTTTAGAATGCATTCAAACTTAAGCAACTATCAGTTTAAAGTAAACTGCTATATATATATAGGTGTATATACATGACCCTCATGGTAACTACAAATCAAAACCTGACAATAGATACACAAAAAATTAAGGAAAGGAACCCAAACATAACACTAAAAAAAAAAATCATCAAACACAAGAGAAGAAACCAAGAGACGAAGAAAGGAACAGAGAAGAACAATAACAACCAGAAAACAATTAACAAAATGACAGTAAGTACATACTTATCAATAATCACTTTAAATGTAAATGGACTAAATGTTCCAATCAAAGGACATAAGGTGGCTGGATGGATAAAATAAAAAATAAGGCCCATCTATGTGCTTCCTACAAGAGACTCACTGCAGATCTAAAGACACAAACAGAATGAAAGTGAAGGCATGGAAAAAAGTACTCCATGAAAATGGAAATGAAAAGAAAGCTGGGGTAGTGATATTCATATCGGACAAAATAGACTTTCAAACAAAGACTGTAACAAAAGACAAAGAAGGGCATTTCATAATAATAAAGGGGTCAATCCAAGAAGAGGATATAACATTTGTAAATATTTATGCACCCAACATAGGAGCACTTAAATATATAAAGCAGGGACTTCCCTCATGGCACAGCGGTTAAGAATCCGCCTGCCAATGCAGGGGACACAGCTTCGAGCCCTGGTCTGGGAAGATCCCACATGCCACGGAGACACTAAGCCAGTGTGCCACAACTACTGAGCCTGCGCTCTAGAGCCTGCAAGCCACAAATACTGAGCCCACATGCCTAGAGACCATGCTCCACAACAAGAGAAGCCACCGCAATGAGAAGCCCACACACCGCAACCAAGAGTAGCCCCTGCTTGCCGCAACTAGAGAAAGCCCGTGTGCAGCAACAAAGACCCAACGCAGCCAAAAATAAATAAATAAATAAATAAATAAAGCAAATAGGAACTGACATAAAGGGAGAAATTGACAGTAATACAATAATAATATGGGACTTTAATACCCTACCTACATCAATGGACAGATCATCCAGGCAGAAAATCAATAAGGAAAAATTGGCCCTTAACAACACAATAGACCTAATGGACTTAATAATATGAAGAACAATTTACAATAAGCATATACTACTTTAATAATCAGAAATATAAAAATATACTTTCATTTCAAAGGTTAAGCTTATCTTTTCACAAAGGATAGAGAGGCAAAGATGGAAGGCAAGAAGAGAGACAGATACAAAACTACCCCAGAAATGATAATAGCAACTATTGGCTAGACCTGAACTGTCATCTTTCTCTTGTTAAAGATAAAATATTCGTAAATATCCAAAGGACTTGTACTAACAACTCATGTTTAATTTTTTAGTTGAATTAACATTGAATAACAGTTCATTCCTACCCCCCAAAATAGATTTATGAAATATTAAATTATTGATTGTTTTCACAATTCCAAAACATAAAAACTATATAGAGAGTTGTTTAAAAAAATAACAGAAGCACAATCGGGCATGTTTCAGAAGCTGCTCTTTAGGTCTGCCTGTGTGGCTTTTCTGTCCTGCACTGAAATCACCAGGAAGACTCTTGTGTCACCTCAGGACCCAGGACCTATTAAGTTTTTAATTTTAAAACACCCGTATGGAAAAAAAATTAAAAATAAAATAAAATTCAAGCACCTTAATTAGGATTACATTTGCAAAACTCCCTTGTTGGTTTTCCATTTAAGGACTTTATGAAAATATTTTTAGTCATGTACAAAATGAAGAGAACTAGGAGGCTAATTAGCATGAAATTCCACTTTCTCTCTAGGTTGAATACAAGGTGACTTGTTTTAAAGTAACTCAAAAGAAGGTCATCCAGTGTTAAACAGCCTGTCTTTATGGGAACATTCTACTTCAGAAAGATGTTTTATAAAATAATCATAAAAGGGCAGTACCTAGGGAAACAATATTGCATCTGTTTTTTTTTAATGTGAAAATGAGCAAACTAATTTCAATAACTTTGGAGTAGAAATGCATTGAAATTATATTCATGTAAGTTTGACTTTAAAACCATGTAAATATTCTGTAAACCAAAAGTAAATTTAAAAGCAATTCCTGGGCTTCCCTGGTGGCACAGTGGTTGAGAGTTCCCCTGCCAATGCAGGGGACATGGGTTTGGGCCCTGGTCCGTGAAGGTCCCACATGCCGCAGAGCAACTGGGCCCGTGCGCCACAGCTGCTGAGCCTGCGCTCTGGAACCCACGAGCCACAACTACTGGGGCCCATGCGCCTGGAGCCCGTGCTCCGCGGCAGGAGAAGCCACCGCAGTGAGAAGCCTGCGCACCGCAGCAAAGAGTAGCCCCCGCTCGCCAAACTGGAGAGAGCCTGCGCACAGCAACAAAGACCCAACGCAGCCAAAAATAAATAAATGAAATAAATAAATTTATTTTAAAAAATAAAAGCAATTCCTAAAATATTCAAAAGTAAAATTACACAAGTGAACATAACCATATATCTAGTTGTTGTCATAACTAGGCAAAGAGAAACTATTCAAAGTGATTTTAAAACAATAATTTGGCTCTATATCCTTGGTGAGATATAGCCTAATGACAAAAAAAAAGTTAAATTTGAATTTCAGATAAGAAAGCATTTTTTAGTATAAGTATATCCCAAATATTGGATGGTACGTACTCATACTACAAATACCTATTTTTGAAAAGTATTCATTGTTTCCCTAAATTTCCAATTTAACTGGGTGTTCTGTTTTTTTTTTAATCTGGCAACACTACATTGGGGAAAACTAGGTAAAGAATAAAAGGAACTTCTCTTTCATTTTTGCAACTTTCTACGAATCTATAATAATTTCACAATAATTTTTTAAATTGAGAGGATAGAGTTTGAAAAGTAGTTGGTTCATGAAATGGGAGTCTAAATCATCTCAAACTACCTATAGCTAAAGAAGAAAAATGATACCTAGAATATTTTTTTAATAGTAAATGCAAAGAGGCAGTAGTCCTGGGGTAAGACCTGACATAAAATTATTTAATATAAGGGCAAGGTGAACGGTTCTTTATAAATGAATGTGTTAGTGCTAGCTAACCAAGAAGGTGGGAAGAGAAATGGACTGGAAGACATTTCTCTGTCCATGGTACTGGACTGACAACGAAGAGATTCTATTTCAATCCAATACAAATATATCTTAATTTAAATCACACCTTGGATCATTGCAGTAAAAAGCATGACTTGATCATTTTTTCCTTTATAAAATCCTTCTGCAGACCTGAAGTTGACAGGCAGTAACAGCAGAAAGAATTTAAAAGTGAGTGTTGGGAATATAAGAAAATCTCTTCCAGAAAAACAAAGATTGTTTCTTATCATTGATATAATTTTTTTCTTTAGTTGAGGAATTGTTTTTACAGAATATCAAGCTGTTTACTCTGAGTCATTTCAACACCAACCTTAAGTGGGGAAATAAAAATAGCAATGCCCTCCTTCCTAATCTCGGTCACATTTTCAATTGGGGGGAAAAATTGAAGAATCAACTTTCTTTTTCCCGGCTTTGGGGGAGGGAAATAAGGTAAGAAGGAGAGAGTACTATGAGAGTGGACAAAAATATCACAGCACCAGAACACATGGTGAGTGGGTAGAGTGGGAGAACACTACAGAAATGGATATGCATGACCTCACCATGAGCATCCCTAAAATATCCTGTAAAGATGCAAGGATTAACAGCTTATTCAACACTGTGTGTACAGATGCACAGAGCAGACCAAGAGCTCAATAATCATTCCTTGCCTGACAGATTTTTCATTGAAAATTGGTGCTTAAAACTCAAAATAGTTTTGCTCAGATAATTAAATGTTTTAAAAGTATATTTTCCACTTAGCAACATGCCTTAAGCAGGTTTCTCCTCTTAAAACCAGTGTAGCCAAATCCGCTACCCAATATATGGGTACTACTTTTCAGAGAACCACCAGAAAGGGAAAGTCAAAGGTTTTCATGGTTAACATTGTACAAAAATTTAAACCATAAAAGTTTATCTAGTGGCTGCTGTTTGCTTAGCACTGAGATAGATACTAGGGATTTATGAAGATGAAATCATGCACACCCTCACCTACAGCAAGCTTATATTCAGTTTGGAGAGAAGACAAAATTGTGCAGAGGTGAAAACTTCATTTAAGAACTTTAAACATTTGAAAATTGACATCTTCATAAATATTTGCTTCACACTTTCAACTTTACAGAGTACTTCCACATATTCTACCATCTGATATGCACAATAGCCCTATGAGGTAAGGGGTTTTGTTAAGCCCCTGAAACCTACAGGAATTCAGCTTTGGAGGAGAAACCAAAATATTCCTAAATAATTCTTCAAATGGTATTAATTGATTTGATCTGGGGACTTATAAGGACATGAAAAATAATTGACCTCCTTGGGTGCATATTCTTATCCCCAACAATACGTTGCCCAATCTTTGGTACACAGTAGATGCTCAATAAATGCCATTGAAGACAAGTTGAATGTATTAATAATTGTTACATTTGAGGAAACTATGAGAACAGCATATTCCTCAGGGTGATATCTATCTGTGCTTGACACAGTTAGTAGTTCAGTATATAGAATTAAACTAAACTGGTACAAGACTGACCCTAATAATAGAGTGCTTACCACATGCCAGATACTGCTCTAAGCCTTCTGCATTTATCACTTCATCTTAACCTCATGACAATTTTATGAGTTACAGGCTGTTATTATGCCTATTTTTCAGAAAAAGTAAAGTGACCTCAGGAAGGTTAAGTAACTTATCCAAAGTAGTACAGGTATTAAGAGCTTGTGGGGCTTCCCTGGTGGCACAGTGGTTGAGAGTCTGCCTGCCACTGCAGGGGGCGTGGGTTCGTGCCCCGGTCCAGGAGGGTCCCACGTGCCGTGGAGCGGCTGGGCCCGTGAGCCATGGCCGCTGGGCCTGTGCGTCCGGAGCTTGTGCTCCACAGCGGGAGAGGCCACAGCAGTGAGAGGCCCGCACACAACTAAAAAAAAAAAAAAAAGAAGAGCTTGTGGTCTTTTCATTATTCACCCAGTAGACCATAAAGCTAATAGTCACTTTAGAAATTTGGTGGGAGATATTGCTTCAGGCTGAGATGGTCAGAAAACATATCACGTCAGAAAAAAATAGAAAACAGGTCATCAAATTAGCTGTCAAATTTGATAAAGTGAGAAACTGGCACTCCAGGAGAGTGAAGAGGAATGACCAAATTCACAGAGAGAAAAATCATGCAAGGGAAGTATATTCATTAGGGTCAGTAACATCAGCAACTGTAACAAACAGACCCCCACATCTCAATGGCTTCATAACTTTATTTCTTGTTCATATGAAGCCCAAAGAGTGTATTCCTAGGTATAAGGTTGCCTTCCACATGGTCTTCAGATACCCAGACTCCTTCCATCTTGTAGCTTTACCATCTCCAAAATGTTGGTGTATACTGTGGAGTCCTCTGCACCTTGCTGGGAAGCATGGGAAGAGAGAGCATGGAGAAGCATTCTAGAAATTTTTATAGAGAAAGCCTGGAAGTTGCTCACTTCACCTCTACCCTTATTCCACTGGCCTGAACTCAATTCTGTGGCCACATACATGCAGGAGAAGCTTGGAAATGTAATCTAGCAATGTGCCTGGAAATAAGAGAAGGCATGGCAATCTCAACTATAGTATGAAAACTGGACCTTCTTCCACGTCTCATAGAAAGCTCTTATTCTCCTCTCACAGTTCTGGTCTAGTCTTAGGTGTTGTTTGTCACTGACCATGATGGCAAGAGTTGACTGAAAGGGTAGTAATCAAACATAATACTCACCCTAGAGTTAGCAACCACCTACAATCTGTTCCATGAATATCTACCTTCCTCCAGAACTGTGTTCTCATTTGGGAAAATGTGACTTCTTTTGGCAACATAATGGACATACAAACATTACCTAGCCAAGGGAACTCTGCCCAAAACCCAAGAGGAAAAAGGCAGGAAAAGGAAAGGTTATGAGCACATGGAAACTAAGCACAAGAGAGAGAATTTCATTTAAATTTATGAAAGGAAAGGAAAATGGAAGAACTAAAAGACAATCAAGAGTGTTTATAATAGGTATAGAGCATATGCCAAATGTTTATGGAAGCACATACAGAGTAAACATGCCAAAAATACTTTATTTAAGGGCTAAGTGGGAAAAATTAGCAAAGAGAGAGAGGATAGAGAGTTAAAGATTCACCTGTCACCCTAAAAATAAGATAATGAGAGCTTCTAATACAAATATGATGGACAGAGACACTGGAATTAGTGTTTTATGACAAGTATAGCTCAAATGGGGAATATAAATTCTTCCTTTTTACCATACCATTACCCATTCCCCAGGATTGCTCCAAGGCATCCCGACAAACTTTGAAAAGATAACAACACTAGGGGTGGGAAAGCCAAAACTGGTGTCTATATTTGTTTGCCTCATTTCTTCCCCTCCCATTCACTCTTTCACAATGTGGTTTCTCTCCCCACCACATCATGAAAACCACTTCAGTCGAGTTCACCAGTGAGCTCCATCTTGCCAGATCCAGTGGTTACCTCTCTGTCCTCAAACATAGTACTGTATCCTCTCAGGGGCACTTAACGCAGTTGATCACTCCCTCCTTCTTGAACTAATTTCCTTTCACAGTTTCAGTGACATCACACTTCCCCTAACTGGTTCCTCCTTTGCCAACTGATCTCTAAATGTTTATAAGCCCCAGAGTCCTCTTCTCTGTCTTACCTTGATGTACTCATGCAGTCTCATAGCTTTAAATACTACTGATGTTCAATACTCCCAAACTGTATCTTCTGCTGCTATGACATCTCCCCTTGGAAGCTAGGTAGGCTGCTCTAGAAGGTCCTCTAAATTAGTGACCTAGACCAAAAACTCATAATCCCCTCCCTCAACAAAATCCATTTCCCCACCTGTCTTTCGCATTTTAGTAGATGGCACCAGCAGTCACCCAGTTGGTCAAGCCAAACCCTAGGATCACCCAAGTTTCCTTTTTCTTCTTCAACCCCCACAACCAATCTGACAGCTCCTCCTTCCAACTCTACTTCTAAAACATCCCAAATCTGTCTGTCCGCATTGTTTTCCCTTGTCCGTGCCACCAGCACCCCTCACCACCAACATCTCCTAGCAGATCTCCCTGCTCTTGCCCCTTTCTAAATTCTTTTCCACTCAGAAGTCAGAGTGATCTTTAAACTATAAATCAGATAACATTATTACCCCCATTTAAAACCCCCTCATGGGCTTCCCTGGTGGTGCAGTGGTTAAGAATCCGCCTGCCAGTGCAGGGGACACGGGTTCGAGCCCTGGTCCAGGAAGATCCCACATGCCACGGAGCAACTAAGCCCGTGTGCCACAACTACTGAGCCTGCGCTCTAGGGCCCGCGAGCCACAACTACTGAGCCCACGTGCCACAACTACTGAAGCCTGCGTGCCTAGAGCCCGTGCTCTGCAACAAGAGAAGCCACAGCAATGAGAAGCCTGCACACTGCAATGAAGAGTAGCCCTGGCTCGCCGCAACTAGGGAAAGCCCGCGCGCAGCAGCAAGACCCAACACAGCCAAAAATAAATAAAATAAATTTATAAAACCCCCTCATGACTTTCCATTGTTTGTAAAATAAAATCCAAACTGCTAAGCATCACTGAAAAGAGCCTCTACCTTCCTAAACTCATCTCATGAAACTCTTCCCACCTCACCGTGTTCCAACCACCCTAGCCTTCTTTCTATTCCTCAACCAGACCAATTCTCTAAACTAGCCACCTCTTCTAAAATAGCCCCTATTGCGTTCTATCTTGTTACCCTGTTTATTTCAGTACTTATAACAACCTGAATTATCTAATTTACATACTAGTTTCCTCATTTATGTTTTGTCTCTTTCACTAGACTATAAGGTTCATAAGGGCAGAGGCTTTAAAGTTACTACTGTAACTTTCGTATCTAGCACTGATAGCTTATTGAAATGGTCCTCAGGCAGAAATTGTTAAATGAATGATTCAAAGGAAGTAGTAATTTGAACACAATGGAAATGGAGGAAATGTGTCTCCTTGGCCACCTGAATCTTCCACCAGTATTGTCTTCTGACCAGCGTTTGAAATCTGCTGCGATCTCATGAGGGAGAGAACTCTGAACTGTTGTCAGGCAGAGGTGATCCAAATAAAAGTTTAGATAGAGCTATTTTGGTGTGGAAGAGGGTCATCAAGGAAGAGTGGAAAGAAACAGAAAACTGTTGATATGTGCCACTTGGGATCAGAAAAGCCAGATGGGGTGAGGCATAGAAATCATAAAGTAAAAGTTTTAGAACCACTACTCTTGGCTTTCACTTCCCAGCCCACAATAACCACCAAAGTGCAGTCATTCTATTTCCAGGGTTCTATTTCTAGGCTGTAAGAATGGAGCAAATTTTAGAGTATTACAGACTTTCACAGGAAAAAGAAAAGACTACCTAAAAATATTTTCACCTTTGCCAAGAACTGCTTCCAAACACAAACCTTAGTTTGTCACACCTGCCCCATTTCCCCCCTTTTCCCTTCTTTGCTGGTACCTATTCCCTCATTGCACCAGACACATCTGGTACCATATGAATTAGCTAACATGTCCCAAGTAATTTGAGCTCTTCAAACGGAAAGTGTTCCAGAAATAAAAATAAGGTGCTAAATAGTTACAAGTTGTTTCTACCAGAATTATTGTTGAGATTTTCTATTTTTCTATTTTTAAGCTTTCACCCTTATGTTTTATGGAAGAGAATGCCAAAGCATGTGATATTTCACCATATGATTAGTTCTCAAATAAGGGACACAAAGCTAGTATTATCTGGAGCCACATTTTCTATTTTCTCTTGAAAATATGCACCAACCTAAAGAAGAACAAAAACTTTTCCTCTGTCCAGAGAGTCTTGCAAGTTGGATTCAAACTCTCTGTAGCATACAGGTTTTAGGTATTAGATTTACATTTCCATTCAGCTAATGTGAACTAAGTACATACTGTGTTCCAGGTATAGTGTTAAATGCCTTTACACTCACTTTATTTCATCTTCATAACCATCCTCTGAGTGGGATATTATCACCCCATTTCAGAGATGGAAAATGTGAAAATTAGACTATAAGTAACAACCATGTTTATAAAGGCGATAGATAGTTTAGATAGATAGGTAGATAGATAGATAGATAGACGAACTAATAAAAATAAAGGCCATGGCAATTGTGTGCTTACAATATGTAGTGGGCAGAATAATGTCCCCCCAAAAATGTCATCTTAATCCCCAAACCTCTGAAAGTGTTGCCTGAATGGTAAAAGGAATTTTGCAGATGTAACTAATTAAAGATATCCTGGATTATCCAGGTGATCCCAGTGTAATCATAATGGTCCTTATATAAAAGCTAGGTAGGTGAGTTTGTCAGAGAAGGAGTTGTGATGATAGGTGCACAGATGGTGGTGATACAATTGCTGAAGGGGGCCACAAACCAAGGAATGCAGAATGGCTCTAGAAGCTGGAAATGGCAAGGAAAAAGATTAAACCTCCAGAAGGAATGCAGCACTGCCAACACCTTGATTTTATCCCTTGAGACCCATTCCAGACCTCTGACATCCAGAACTGTAAGTGAATAATTACGTGTTTGAAGCCACCAAGTTTTAGGCAATTTGTTACAGTAGCAATAAGAAACGGATACACTGTGTATTCTTTTAACATCTACATATGCTCTTATGTTCACCTGTGGGACTGTAGGCTCCATGTGTCCTGTTCACTTCCACATCTTCAGCATCTATCACAGTACCATCTACCTGTTCTTTGTGCTGGTGGTGGTTACTAATGATACTTCTCTACAGAAACACAACAGCAATCCAAACCATATCTGACATCTTTCATTTTCACAGGAAGAGAAGGAAATTATGATTTAAATGAAATTAGTTGCTTTCTTTAATCACCTATGTAAATATTTGCACCCCTTTTACCAAAATTGGAGATCTGTAACATCTTTCATTTTTAAAAAATCAGATGATTTAGCTGGGATTAGAAACTGGTGGACTGAGAGATGTCAGCAAGCCTTCCTCGAGGCTCTTCCAGTTTCCTCCTTGGGTTAAACTACATCATCAGAAAGCTACCTGCTTGGCCTACCTTCCCCTCACTCTACAACTGTCTTTACAGAATATTTTAATGGTAAACATTGGCTTTCAGTGAGGGCCAAGGAAGAGATAAATTTTTAAAATACTAGTCTTTTTAAGAAAATGTTTAAACAAATTTTCTAATGATACTAGAAACCCTTTAACACAAAGAACCCAGTGATAAATTTCTCTCAGGTGTCCTCATAAAGATAGCCACCAGGAGACACAGAGCTAAAGTTGGTATGTGAAATCTATAGCTTCTTATAGCAAGGAGTTCTTGTTAGCGTTTTTCACCTTTTCTTATTTTGAAAGTTCTCTTTTTATCTTGTCATCATTTTATATTACTTAGTCTGTCTCAGACCAGCTGTTGAAGGTTGGAAGAATATAAATGAGTCAATATTAATGTATTAAACCACACTCTAACTTTAATATTTATTACTGTCTTAATGAACATGCAAGTTATTTGAGAGCCATGTAGCTCAAATGCCATGAAACAATGAACTAACAAATCCTCAGAGACGTCCAGGCTGGAGGGGTATAGAGGGGACACATTTAACAAAATCCTGGGGATAAGCACAGAGAAAATGACTTCTACACAGTAGGAAAGACTTTGTGAGTTAACACTCACCCTGGAAGATGTCCACTTTCTGATGAAAACCAGGATGGGCTAAATATATTTGTGAGGAACTCTGGAGATTAATAAGAACAAATGGCTTGAAACAGAAATTAAGTACTCTGTACTTTAAGTTTTGGACTTTGAACAAGTCAGATGGGCTGAGAGGTCGCTAGAGTTAATAGCAGGCCTAGTATAAGGTTTTAACCAGTCTGTGATATCACTGGACACGATAGACGAGAGAGAGAGAGAGAGAAAGAGAGAGCGAGCGAGTAATTAACCAGTTCTGTAAAAGAAGACCACCAACCAGGCAGGAAGAAGCCTGAGACATTTCAATTGGTCATCCCCTATGTAAGGCCCTCACCAACTCCTGAGACAAGACGGACTGGGAGGTAACCTCAGAACCAAACCATACTTAGAGCCATACATGTTTTTGTAGCCCAATTCATGTCAGTCCAAGAAACATTCATTTGATACCTCTTTGGTGCTAAATACTGCACTAGGCACTTGGAAATAAAAAGATGAATCATATGTGGTCTGGGCCAAAAAAGAGCTCACTTTCTAGCAAAGAAGACAGACATATGAACAAAAAATTAGAAGGTTGCATGCGAGTTACAGCTAGAATAGTATGTATGAAATAAGAGGCCAAACACAGAAGGGAGTCTGAGGAAGGATATGAAATAGAACATGGGCTGTGAAGAGACTTCATTTTTGAGGCAACGAAGGGACAGAAGAGAACTCCAGGCAGAGGACAAAATGTAGGAATAATCACTGAAGTGTAAAATAATATGTCTGGTTTAGAAAAAATGCAAAAATAAAGGTAGGAGTGGGTAGTGGGTAGAAATTAGAATATATTAAAGGTTTCTGAGGACACAAGTGGCATGATCAGATTTTTACTTTTAAAAGTTTCCTCTGGGGCTTCCCTGGTGGCGCAGTGGTTGAGAGTCCGCCTGCCGATGCAGGGGACACGGGTTCATGCCCCGGTCCGGGAAGATTCCACATGCCGCGGAGCAACTAAGCCCGTGCGCCACAACTACTGAGCCTTCGCGCCTAGAGCCCGGGCTCTGCAACAAGAGAAGCCACTGCAATGAGAAGCCCCTGCACCACAACGAAGAGTAGTCCCCGCTTGCTGCAACTAGAGAAAGCCTGAGTGCAGCAACGAAGACCCAATGCAGCCAAAAATAAATAAATAAATAATTTTTAAAAAAGTTTCCTCTGGAGCAATAGCTGCCTAGGTTGTTTCAAACCAACAATCCTGCTGACAACAATTAGAAAAGCTTGGGGAATAAATGATTTAAAAAAGAAGAAGAAGAAGAAGAAGAAAACCTTAGCTTGAATGAATCAAAGAACTACCAAGGCAGTGAGCATTTTCAGAATCAAGATTCAGAAGAACAGAAGCCAAGACTATTGAGACAGGCATTTGGGAATACTTTTTCCATCGAGGTGACTGCCAATTACAAAAGTGAAAGCAGCAGCTGAGAGGCTGAGAAGCTAAGCATAACAGAGCATAAAGGGACACAAACTGGAGTTCAGACTGCCTAGGAGAAGGGGCCCTGGTAAATATCTCAAGCTGTTAGTCAGGACCACAAAGGCCTATGCTCTAGGAGGAAGGGTGAACTGGAAATAAAACCGTCCTCAGCAGGATTAAAGCACAGCTTTAAGTCACCTCAATTTCTGACTGGAAAAAGGTGATCACCCCCAAACCTAGTTACCTAGCAAATGCAAAAATAAATCCTCTCTGGAGAAAGTTTTTATTATGTAGAGCATCAAAACATCTATCAAACTTTGAATGCAAATATCTGGCACTCAGTCAAAAATAATCAGACATTTAAGGAGATGAGATACAACTGAGAACCAGAATTTTTTTTAAAAGACAATAGAAAAAGACCCACAGGAAATCCATAGAATGGAGTTATAAGACACAGACTTAAAAATGGCCCTGACAATATGTTCAAAAAATTAAATTACAAGTGGAGAATTTTGTCAGAGAACTGGAAACCAGAGATAAGGAACTATACTACACTATCCATAAATTGGACTACATTACAATTAAGAGCTTCTACATCGTTAAAAGACTGAAAAGAAATCCACACGCCAGGAAAAATATAGTTCAACACATATAAATGGTAAAGGATTATACCCAGGGTATATTTTTAAAAGAAGAAGAAACAAGGAAGAAAAAGCATGAGAGGGGGCAGGGGTGTAGGAGAAAGAGGGAGAGAAAGAAAGATGACTTCTACAAATCCATTAAAAAAGACAATCCAATGGAAAATGGGCCATAAGATTTGAATAAGCTTTTCCAAGAGTGGACATCCAAATAATCAAGAGATATAAAAATGTACTGAATCGTATTGGTCACCAGGAAAACGCAAATTAAAACCACAATGGGATATGACTCTATGCCTAATAAAAGGGCTAAAATTTGAAAGACTAATAATGTCAAGTATTGGCAAGGATGTAACTGAAACTCTCATACAATGCTGGTGGGAGTGTAAATTGGTACAACCACTTTGGGAAACTGACGTCTACAGCTGCTGAACATAAATATTCCCTACAACCTAGAACTCTCAGTCTTAGGTACATAACCAACAGAAGTGAGCATATATGTGCATGGAAAAAACATCTCAAGAACATTTATAGCAGCACTGTTTTTAATAACCCAAAACTGGAAACAACCCAAGTATTCATCAGTGTTAGAAGGATAAATAAATTGTGGCATACTCATATAGTGGAATACAATAGAAAATTAATCAACTACATCTACACACAGCGACATGGATGAATCTCACATACATATGCTGAGTGAAAGAAATCAGGCAAAATATGTATTCTTGGATTCCATTTATTTAAAGTTCAAAAACATGCAAAACAAATGTATGGTTTTAAAAGTTAGGATGTGAGCTACCCTGACTGGCAATTTGAGTGAGGGGCCCTTTTAGGCTGTGGGTAAAGTCTATTTCTCAATCTAGTTGGTGATTACACATGGATCTGTTTACTCTGAAAATTCATCAAGCTGTGTACTTATGATTTGTGCACTTTTTAAAATGTTATATTTTAATTTTAAAAGTTAATTTAAAAAATTACATTTATAAGCACAGTAGCAATAAGATTAAAATAATCAAGTTTAGAAAATTCTTGGAATTTAAAAAAGTATGAGAGGTGTCAATATTAGCATTTAATGCATAAATAAATCACTGGTTTTATGCATTTTGCTTTCTTTTCTTTATTGATTTATGAATTTAATTTCAATTCAAGTACTAAAGCAATTTTAAGATAGCTTCGTGTTCTCAGATTTGCACTCAGGATGTTGAGCATGAGGGCATATTAAAAACCCACAAATAGTAGATCTGTCTAAACTTGTTGGAGTTCTGAGTTTAAAGCAATTTTCTCAGAAGCCAAGCTTAAAATATTTAAGAAAGCTATTTCAACAACCCTGGGTTTGAAATTTAGATGAGGAGTGTTGAAGCACAAAATTAAAAAGTAAATAATAAATCTTTCAGACTTCTGATTCAAGATAATTGAGTGAACACGGACATTTTACCTCTCCTTCTTACAAAAACCATTGAAGAAGAAATATAAAAATAATTATTCCACAGTCTATTGGGAGTCTGTGATGGGTGTCAGCAATAGACCAGAAAGAAAGAAATATCTGGCAGTTGTAAATTCAATGGGATCAGACTGACAGTAACACCCAAAAAAGCTGGGAAGCAGAGGAAATCCTAAATCCTAACTTTTTACAGTACAGGCAAAAACAAAGACTTTTCAAGGAGAATTCTCCCAGTAAAAGCTCAGCATAACAACAAAGTCAGAGGCAGTGGGTCCGAGAGAAGTTGGCAGTGGCCGTTCAGCTAAGGACATTGGCTGGGGGAGGATTGAGTTCATTATATTCCTCTGTTTGTCTGTCATCGTTGGACCATGCAAGGTCCAGCTCTTGTATTTTATTTTTTATTTATTTTTATTTATTTATTTTTTTGGCCACACCATGCAGCTTGTGGGATCTTAGTTCCCCAACCAGGGATTGAATCTGGGCCCACGGCAGTGAAAGCGCGGAGTCCTAACCACTGGACTGCCAGGGAATTCCCTCTTGTATTTTATTTTATTTCTTTAATCTCATTCCTCACTCTCATTTACATACCCTCCTTAATTTTTTCCCCACTCAGCACTATGTTTTAAAGATATCCATGTGACTGTGTACAACTGGTCAGAGGCTTCTAATTATGACACAGTATTCCACGAGTTGCACCCTTGACATTTTCTTAACTCAATTCTCCAGTGGTACACATCTGGATTGCCCCCTACTCCCCACTACCACACATAACAGTGTGATGAGCATCTTCGGATGTGGCCACCTTACAGACCTCTCTGAGAATTGTCTGACATGTATAAGCAAAAGTGGAATTTCTGGGTTATAATGTATACAGATGTTTGTAATTTGGCTAACAGCTGCCATATTGCTCTCTAGAAGTACAACAGCAATGTATGATGGCTATTTCCCCACAGGCTTACTGTTACCACCTTTCTAATGCTTGCCAACCTGATAGGAGCAAAATGATATCCCTTATTTTAATTTGCATTTCTCTAATTAGTAATGCTTTAGAGCATATCTTCATATACCTGATGTAGTCATTTGCTTTCCTCTTCTATGAATTGCTACTTTTCTTTTGCTCATTTTTCTATTAGAGTATCATTTTCTTATTTATTTGCTAGAGTTTCTTGTTAGTTTGACATTGGAAGTATTTTCTCCCAGTCTATCATCTGACTATTTACTTTGTCCATATTTTCTTCATTGGAGAGGAATCCTTGATCTTTACATAGTCAAATTCCTCTCTATTTCTTTTTCCTTTGGAGCTTTATTTAAGATGTCTCCTTCCCTTTGGCCACAAACAAATCTCCAGCATTATCTTCTACTAATTTTATACCTTTATCCTTCACATTTAGTTCTTTCATGCATCTGGAGTTCACTTTTTTTTTTACATCTTTATTGGAGTATAATTGCTTAACAATGGTGTGTTAGTTTCTGCTTTATAACAAAATGATTCAGTTATACATATACATATGTTCCCATATCCCCTCCCTCTTGCATCTCCCTCCCACCCTCCCTATCCCACCCCTCCAGGCGGTCACAAAGCACCAAGCTGATCTCCCTGTGCTATGCAGCTGCTTCCCACTATCTATCTACCTTACGTTTGGTAGTGTATATATGTCCATGCCTCTCTTTCGCTTTGTCACAGCTTACCCTTCCCCCTCCCCATATCCTCAAGTCCATTCTCTAGTAGGGCTGTGTCTTTATTCCTGTCTTACCCCTATGTTCTTCATGACATTTTTTTTCTTAAATTCCATATATATGTGTCAGCATAGAGTATTTGTCTTTCTCTTTCTGACTTACTTCACTCTGTATGACAGACTCTAGGTCCATCCACCTCATTACAAATAGCTCAATTTCATTTCTTTTTATGGCTGAGTAATATTCCATTGTATATATGTGCCACATCTTCTTTATCCATTCATCCGATGATGGACACTTAGGTTGTTTCCACCTCAGGGCTATTGTAAATAGGGCTGCTATGAACATTTTGGTACATGACTCTTTTTGAATTATGGTTTTCTCAGGGTATATGCCCAGTAGTGGGATTGCTGGGTCATATGGTAGTTCTATTTTTAGTTTTTTAAGGAACCTCCATACTGTTCTCCATAGTGGCTGTACCAATTCACATTCCCACCAGCAGTGCAAGAGTATTCCCTTTTTTCCACACCCTCTCCAGCATTTATTGTTTGTAGATTTCTTTTATTTATTTATTTATTTATTTATTATTAGTTTCTGCTTTATAACAAAGTGAATCAGTCATACATATACATCTGTTCCCACATCCCTTCCCTCATGCATCTCCCTCCCTCCCACCCTCCCCATCCCACCCCTCCAGGCGGTCACAAAGCACTGAGCTGATCTCCCTGTGCTCTGCGGCTGCTTCCCACTATCTATCTTGTTTGTAGATTTCTTGATGATGGCCATTCTGACTGGTGTGAGATGATATCTCATTGTAGTTTTGATTTGCATTTCTCTAATGATTAAAGATGTTGAGCATCCTTTCATGTGTTTGTTGGCAGTCTGTATATCTTCTGTGGAGAAATGTCTATTTAGGTCTTCTGCCCATTTTTGGATTGGGCTGTTTGTTTTTTTTTGTTATTGAGCTGCATGAGCTGCTTATAAATTTTGGAGATTAATCATTTGTCAGTTGCTTCATTTGCAAATATTTTCTCCCATTCTAAGGGATGTCTTTTGGTCTTGTTTATGGTTTCCTTTGCTGTGCAAAAGCTTTTAAGTTTCATTAGGTCCCTAGTGTTTATTTTTGTCTTTATTTCCATTTCTCTAGGAGGTGGGTCAAAAAGGATCTTGCTGTGATTTATGTCAGAGAGTGTTCTGCCTATGTTTTCCTCTAAGAGTTTGATAGTGTCTGTCCTGACATTTAGGTCTTTAATCCATTTTGAGCTTATTTTTGTGTATGGTGTTAGGGAGTGATCTAATCTCATACTTTTACATGTCCCTGTCCAGTTTTCCTAGCACCACTTATTGAAGAGACTGTCCTTTCTCCACTGTACATTCCTGCCTACTTTATCAAAGATAAAGTGACCATATGTGCGTGGGTTTATCTCTGGGCTTTCTTTCCTGTTCCATTGATCTATCTTTCTGTTTTTGTGCCAGTACCATACTGTCTTGATTACTGTAGCTTTGTAGTATAGTCTGAAGTCAGGGAGCCTGATTCCTCCAGCACCATTTTTCGTTCTCAAGATTGCTTTGGCTATTCGGGGTCTTTTGTGTTTCCATACAAATTGTGAAATTTTTTGTTCTAGTTCTGTGAAAAATTCCAGTGGTAGTTTGACAGGGATTGCATTGAATCTGTAGATTGCTTTGGGTAGTAGAGACATTTTCACAATGTTGATTCTTCCAATCGAAGAACATGGTATATCTCTCCATCTATTTGTATCATCTTTAATTTCTTTCATCAGTGTCTTATAATTTTCTGCATACAGGTCTTTTGTCTCCTTAGGTAGGTTTATTCCTAGATATTTTATTCTTTTTGTTGCAATGGTAAATGGGAGTGTTTCCTTGATTTCACTTTCAGATTTTTCATCATTAGTGTATAGGAATGCCAGAGATTTCTGTGCATTAATTTTGTATCCTGCTACATTACCAAATTCATTGGTTAGCTCTAGTAGTTTTCTGGTAGCATCTTTAGGATTCTCTATGTATAATATCATGTCATCTGCAAACAGTGACAGCTTTACTTCTTCTTTTCCGATTTGGATTCCTTTTATTTCCTTTTCTTCTCTGATGGCTGTGGCTAAAACTTCCAAAACTATGTTGAATAAGAGTGGTGAGAGTGGGCAACCTTGTCTTGTTCCTGATCTTAGTGGAAATGGTTTCAGTTTTTCACCATTGAGGACGATGTTGGCTGTGGGTTTGTCATATATGGCCTTTATTATGTTGAGGAAAGTTCCCTCTATGCCTACTTTCTCCAGGGTTTTTATCATAAATGGGTGTTGAATTTTGTCGAAAGCTTTCTCTGCATCTATTGAGATGATCATATGGTTTTTCTCCTTCAATTTGTTAATATGGTGTATCACGTTGATTGATTTGCGTATATTGAAGAATCCTTGCATTCCTGGAATAAGCCCCACTTGATCATGGTGTATGATCCTTTTAATGTGCTTTTGGATTTTGTTCGCTAGAATTTTGTTGAGGATTTTTGCATCTATATTCATCAGTGATATTGGCCTGTAGTTTTCTTTCTTTGTGACATCCTTGTCTGGTTTTGGTATCAAGGTGATGGTGGCCTCATAGAATGAGTTTGGGAGTGTTCCTCCCTCTGCTATATTTTGGAAGAGTTTGAGAAGGATAGGTGTTAGCTCTTCTCTAAATGTTTGATAGAATTCGCCTGTGAAGCCATCTGGTCCTGGGCTTTTGTTTGTTGGAAGATTTTTTATCACAGTTTCAATTTCAGTGCTTGTGATTGGTCTATTCATATTTTCTATTTCTTCCTGATTCAGTCGTGGCAGGTTGTGCATTTCTAAGAATTTGTCCATTTCTTCCAGGTTGTCCATTTTATTGGCATAGAGTTGCTTGTAGTAATCTCTCATGATCTTTTGTATTTCTGCAGTGTCAGTTGTTACTTCTCCTTTTTCATTTCTAATTCTATTGATTTGAGTCTTCTCCCTTTTTTTCTTGATGAGTCTGGCTAAAGGTTTATCAATTTTGTTTATCTTCTCAAAGAACCAGCTTTTAGTTTTATTGATCTTTGCTATCGTTTCATTTCTTTTTCATTTATTTCTGATCTGGTTTTTATGATTTCTTTCCTTCTGCTAACTTTGGGGTGTTTTTGTTCTTCTTTCTGTCATTGCTTTAGGTGCAAGGTTAGGTTGTTTATTCGAGATGTTTCCTGTTTCTTAAGGTGGGATTGTATTGCTATAAACTTCCCTCTTAGAACTGCTTTTGCTGCATCCCATGGGTTTTGGGTCGTCATGTCTCCATTGTCATTTGTTTCTAGGTATTTTTTAATTTCCTCTTTGATTTCTTCAGTGATCACTTCGTTATTAAGTAGTGTATTGTTTAGCCTCCATGTGTTTGTATTTTTTACAGATCTTTTTCTGTAATTGATATCTAGTCTCGTAGCATTATGGTCGGAAAAGATACTTGATACAATTTCAATTTTCTTAAATTTACCAAGGCTTGATTTGTGATCTAAGATATGATCTATCCTGGAGAATGTTCCATGAGCACTTGAGAAAAATGTGTATTCTGTTGTTTTTGGATGGAATGTCCTATAAATATCAATTAAGTCCACCTTGTTTAATGTATCATTTAAAGCTTGTGTTTCCTTATTTATTTTCATTTTGGATGATCTGTCCATTGGTGAAAGTGGGGTGTTAAAGTCCCCTACTATGAACGTGTTACTGTCGATTTCCCCTTTTATGGCTGTTAGTATTTGCCTTATGTATTGAGGTGCTCCTATGTTGGGTGCATAAATATTTACAATTGTTATATCTTCTTCTTGGATCGATCCCTTGATCATTATGTAGTGTCCTTCTTTGTCTCTTCTAGTAGTCTTTATTTTAAAGTCTATTTTGTCTGATATGAGAATTGCTACTCCAGCTTTCTTTTGGTTTCCATTTGCATGGAGTATCTTTTTCCATCCCCTTACTTTCAGTCTGTATGTGTCTCTAGGTCTGAAGTGGGTCTCTTGTAGACAGCATATATATGGGTCTTGTTTTTGTATCCATTCAGCCAATCTGTGTCTTTTGGTGGGAGCATTTAGTCTATTTACATTTAAGGTAATTATCGATATGTATGTTCCTATTCCCATTTCCTTAATTGCTTTGGGTTCGTTATTGTAGGTCTTTTCCTTCTGTTGTTTCTTGCCTAGAGAAGTTCCTTTAGCATTTGTTGTAAAGCTGCTTTGGTGGTGCTGAACTCTCTCAGCTTTTGCTTGTCTGTAAACGTTTTAATTTCTCCATCAAATCTGAATGAGATCCTTGCTGGGTAGAGTAATCTTGGTTGCAGGTTTTTCTCCTTCATCACTTTAAATATGTCCTGCCAGTCCCTTCTGGCTTGCAGAGTTTCTGCTGAAAGATCAGCTGTTAACCTGATGGGGATTCCCTTGTGTGTTATTTGTTGTTTTTCCCTTGCTGCTTTTAATATGTTTTCTTTGTATTTAATTTTTGACAGTTTGATTAATATGTGCCTTGGCATATTTCTCCTTGGATTTATCCTGTATGGGACTCTCTGTGCCTCCTGGACTTGACTGACTATTTCCTTTCCCATATTAGGGAAGTTTTCAACTATAATCTCTTCAAATATTTTCTCAGTCCCTTTCTTTTTCTCTTCTTCTTCTGGAACCCCTATAATTCGAATGTTGGTGTGTTTAATGTTGTCCCAGAGGTCTCTGAGACTGTCCTCAGTTCTTTTCATTCTTTTTTCTTTCTTCTGCTCTGCAGTAGTTATTTCCACTATTTTATCTTCCACCTCACTTATCCGTTCTTCTGCCTCAGTTATTCTGCTATTGATCCCATCTAGAGTATTTTTCATTTCATTTATTGTGTTTTTAATCGATGCTTGATTCATCTTTAGTTCTTCTAGGTCCTTGTTAACTGTTTCTTGCATTTTGTCTATTCTATTTCCAAGATTTTGGATCATCTTTACTATCATTATTCTGAATTCTTTTTCAGGTAGACTGCCTATTTCCTCTTCATTTGTTAGGTCTGGTAGGTTTTTATCTTGCTTCTTCTCCTGCTGTGTGTTTTTCTGTCTTCTCATTTTGCTTATCTTACTGTGTTTGGGGTCTCCTTTTTGCAGGCTGCAGGTTCGTAGTTCCCGTTGTTTTTGGTGTCTGTCCCCAGTGGCTAAGGTTGGTTCAGTGGGTTGTGTAGGCTTCCTGGTGGAGGGGACTAGTGCCTGTGTTCTGGTGGATGAGGCTGGATCTTGTCTTTCTGGTGGGCAGGTCCACGTCTGGTGGTGTGTTTTGGGGTGTCTCTGGACTTTTTATGATTTTAGGCAGCCTCTCTGCTAATGGGTGGCATTGTGTTCCTGTCTTGCTAGTTGTTTGGCATAGGGTGTCCAGCACTGTAGGTTGCTGGTCGTTGAGTGAAGCTGGGTGCTGGTGTTGAGATGGAGATCTCTGGAAGATTTTCGCCATTTGATATTATGTGGAGTTGGGAGGTCTCTTGTGGACCCGTGTCCTGAAGTTGGCTCTCCCACCTCAGAGGCACAGCACTGACTCCTGGCTCCTCAATTTGGGATGATTCGTTGTCTATTCATGTATTCCACAGATGCAGGGTACATCAATTTGATTGTTGAGCTTTAATCCGCTGCTTCTGAGGCTGCTGGGAGAGATTTCCCTTTCTCTTCTTTGTTCTCACAGCTCCCGGGTCTCAGCTTTGGATTTGGCCCTGCCTCTCTGTGTAGGTCGCCGGAGGGCGTCTGTTCTTCACTCAGAGAGGACAGGGTTAAAGGAGCAGCCACTTTGGGGACTCTGGCTCACTCAGGCCGGGGTCGGGGGGGGGCACAGAGGGCGGGGCGAGCCTGCGGCGTCAGAGGCCGGCGTGACATTGCACCAGCCCGAGGCACGCCGTGCATTCTCCTAGGGAAGCCGTGCCTGGATCCCGGGACCCCGGCAGTGACGGGCTGCACAGGCTCCCCGGAAGGGGGTTGTGGACAGTGACCTGCGCTCGCACACAGGCCTCGTGGCGGCGGCAGCAGCCCCAGCGTCCCACGCCCGTCTCTGGGGTCCGCGCTTTCAGCCGCGACTCGCGCCTGTTTCTGGAGCTCCTTTAAACAGCGCTCTTAATCCCCTCTTCTCGCGCACCAGGAAACAAAGAGGGAAGAAAATGTCTCTTGCCTCTTCGGCAGGTCCAGACTTTTTCCCGGAGTCCCTCCCGGCTAGCTGTGGCGCATTAGCCCCTTCAGGCTGTGTTCATGCCGCCAGCCCCAGTCCTCTCCCTGCGCTCCGACTGAAGCCCAAGCCTCAGCTCCCAGCACCGCCCGCCCCAGCGGGCAAACAGACAAGCCTCTCGGGCTGGTGAGTGCCGGTTGGCACCGACCCTCTGTGCGGGAATCTCTCCGCTTTGCCCTACCCAGGTACGTGGGGAGTTTCTTGCCTTTTGGGAGGTCTGAGGTCTTCTGCCAGTGTTCAGTAGGTGTTCTGTAGGAGTTGTTCCACGTGTAGCTGTATTTCTGGTGTATCTGTGGGGAGGAAGGTGATCTCCGCGTCTTACTCTTCCACCATCTTCCCCGGAAATCCTGGAGTTCACTTTTGAACATGGTATTAAGTTGGGTCCCAGTTTTCTTTTTCTCCATAAAGTGAGCTAGTTTCCCCAATACCATCTGCTAAACATTCCATCCTTTTCCATTGATTTCTGGTGCCACTTGCATCATATATTAAATTCTCATATATACAAGGTCTGTCTCTGAGTTCTCTGTTCCATTCCATTGATCTATTTGTTCTTACACCAGTACCACATATGTTTTTCTTGCTGTGACTTTGTGCTGTGTCTTAATATCTGAGTAGATAACTCCCCTCTTTGTTCTTCCTTTAAAAAATTGATTTAGGTTTTTGCAGAATTTTATTCTTCCATATTAATTTTAAAGTAAAGTTATTGAGTGCCTCAAAAAATCCAGATTAATTCTGGATTTGGGTTACATCTTGTAATTAATGAATATAAACCATTATTTCACATCAATTAAATAATTGATTCAATTAATTTAGATGTGACAGAACATTTTAATAGAATCTAGTCATTCAATCTAAGAGCAAAGAATGTCTCCTCATTCTGATCTTCTTTTCTATCCTTTAATAGAGCTTTTAATTTTCCCCCACACAGGTGTTGTATATTTTGGGTTATGTTCATTCCTGTATACATTAGAGCAGGGGTCAGCAAATTTTTTTCTGTAAAGGGCCAGATAGTAAATGTTTTAGGCTTTGCAGGCCATACAGTCTCTGTTCAACTACTCAACTCTGTCGTTGTTGCATGAAAGCAGCCATAGACTGATGTATCTGTGCCTCAAAAAAACTTTATTTACAAAAACAGGTGGTTGACCGGGTTATCCCAAAGGCCATAGTTTGTCAATGCCAGCTTTGTAGGGATCTTTTTGTTTTTGGTTGGTTTGTTGTGCATTTTTGGCATTTTATTTTTGAGTTTTGTTTTGTTTTTGCTATTATAAGTAGTATCTTTTTTTAAAACATCATTTCTAGGCCATTATAACTAGTGTAGAGAAATGCTGTTAATTAAATAAGTTGGTCTTGTGTTTGCCTAGCTTGTTTTTTGATTTATTGGTTTTTCTAGGTAGGTATTTATATCATCTACAGATAATGACAGCTTTATTGCTTACCTCCCAATTTTTATAAACTTAGTTTGTTTTCCTTTCTTATAACTTTGTAGGTCTCAGTACTGTGTTGAACAGTAGCTGTGATAGAGGTATTCTTGTCTTGTTCCTGATCTTAAAAGTTTCCCCAAGATTTCTCAATTAAGTATAATATTTACTCTAGGGATTTGGTGTATAATCTTTCCCGAGATAAAGAAAATTCTATTTTATTCCTAGTTTGTGAAGACTTACATCATAAAAAAGTTTTGAATTATCAAATGCATTTTCTGCATCAATTGAGAGACTAATACTCTTTTCCTCCATTACAATTTTGTCATCTACATTCATAAGTGAGATAGACCTATAAATATTTTTTCTTCCTGTATTGTCCATGTCCAGTTTTGCAAACTAGAGTTCATTAACCTCACAACATAAAATAGACATGTTTTCTATCTTCCAGAGCAACTTATCTAGATAAAAATTAACTATTCCTTCAAGATTTGGTAGAAATTTCCTATAAAAACATATGGTCCTGGAAAGTGAAAGGGAGTTTTTAATTGTCATGATTTTTTTTAATGCTTCTTGTTCTTTTTCACCAATTTCTTAGGTGTATTTTAGCATTTAAAAATGTTTTTCCAGAAAAGAATCTAGTCATCTAGGTTTTCAAATTTAATTACTTGGAGTTATTCATTATGCTCATTTATTATTTTTAGTCTCTATTTTATCCATAGTTTTAAAACTTCTTGACTTGAAAGTGTAGCTCATTTCAACATTTCTTGTTTCTTGATAAATGCATTAAAAGCTATAAATTTCCCTCTAAATGAGGACATTTCTCTGTGTCCCACAAAATTTGACAAGTAGTGTTTTCATTGTAATTCACTTGAATTTAGTTTTAAGTCTTTACTTCTTAACCAAAGGGGGTTTTAGTATGCTATTCAGTTTCTAGTCTCACAGGAATTTTTAGCAATTCTTTAATTTTATGTTCTCATTTTATTATATTATTGTAGGAGAACATAGTTTTTAATATTGATAGTTTGGAATTTATTGAGGCTTCCTTTGTGGACTATTACATTGTCAATTTTTGAAAGTGTGCTCAAAAAGAATGTGTTGATTTGGATTTAATTAATATTTAATGGCTGAAAATGATTAATTTGTATGTTTAGACCTCCCATGTCTCAGTTTGTTTTTGATTTCTTGATCTGTCAGTTTTAGAAAGGGGTGAATTTAAACATCTAAATAAGTTATTGTTGCATAATTAATTTTACCTTATGAGTAGCTGCTTTATATATTTTGAAGTTATATTGTTAGATATGTATATATTCATGATTCATTTTTCCTTCTGATTCTATTATAACTTTTGCTTGTATACAAAGACCTGTTTATCCCTTATACTTTTTGCTTTAATTCTGTTTTATCAGCTATTAAGATGCTACCCCAGATTCTGTTGGCTCATATCTACTTGGTATATCTTTTCATCCTTTTTATTTTCCATCTTTCTGTACCCTTTTGTTTCATTTGTTTTAAGTAGATCATATATTGTTTAATCTTATTTCAAAATTCAATTTAATGTTCTCTGGCTTTTAATAGTGAGTTTAGAACACTTACATTTATTAAAACTTATTTCTGCTCATATTTTATGTTATCCATTTATTGTCTTTCTTTTCTTTTTTCCTGCTTCTCCTTCCCTACTTACCAATGTAAGTGAGTGTAGCTGTTACATCCCTTAATTATTTGGCCAAACAGGTCTTAAAGTGAATATAAAAGATAGCTTCAGAGAGTTTTTGATTCTTAACCAGGTGGAGAACTAACAGAGGCTGCTGGCTCCCCTCTACCAAAATCAACCATGGAGAAACTTCACAAGTGAGAGGAAAAGATGGAACCAAGGAATTAACAACAACAAATAAAAAACTCTTCAGACTGTCTTGGGAAGCCACAGGGAGTCATGAATTTGTGCCTCTAGGAATAGCGGCAGCCTGGGGCAGTGGCAAACACAGGAGGAATTAGATAGATGAAGGGAGAGCCTGTAAGTTCTCCTCTTACCCCTTCCCCACATTCTCTCAATATGATCATGACCCTTCACATAGGAAAGGTAGAAACAGCCTAGAATGCCAGTGTCAGTGGGATTCTCTCAAGGTAGCACAAAAGCATACTTGCATAAGGAGTTGATAAACGGGTATGGTTTGTCCTGGGCCACACAGGAAGTCACTTCTTCCCTCTTACTCTCTGAATTCCCAGAGCTGATAGATTACAACTCTAAGGAGACCACCACCTCCCAATGTGGCTTCTTTAAGTATTTAAAGAAAGGATTTAGAAGGATTAGAAGAGTTGCCTGTGGCGTAGCAGCAAATGGAGGTGGTTCCATGGTTTCTGAGGTATTCCAGACTTGGGTTCATCTACTTGTCTCTCCTTAAAAATCATTTGGGCTCTAAACTTATGATCCATAAGTTTTCTGTACATATGTTATTCTTCCAAAAAATGGTTCACTTACGTCTAAATCGCTAACTTCCCAAGTCTCCATGAGGCATTGAGCAGGTTCAGACCATGTGGCTTCAGCAGACATGGGCCATCGTGGCCCAGTACCAGCAGCCTGAGAACCACCCACCTAGGGGGGGTCTTCACTGGGCAGCAGCTGGGGGTGCAACAGCCTCCCAGGTCACGGAAGCCAGGACGCTGGGAGACTCTACATGAGCAGATGAATCACTTAGTGGAGCCCACATGTGTAAACGTCCCTCATTTAAAGATTCTCAGGAAATGTTTAGGGAGGGCTTGGAACACCTTGACCTTCCTACAAAGTGGGATTAGTGCACATAGAAAAATAAACCATATTTAGAAGGTTGCTGTGACCCTGCTCTCCCCCTCAAGTTGGTGGCAGTTAAGAAACATACTTTGGAATGTTTTATGAAGACTTCATCCCAAAATGGTTGTAAGAAATTGTGGATAACAAATAGATAAAGAATATTCATTCCCCTTTCCTTCTTATGCCAAGTTGAAGCCATTGAGAAACAGTAAAATAATCTCCTCAAATTTAATATAATTAAATAATCTACATTTCAAAAAGAAAAATCATCATGCAGGACATAAACCACTACAGCCTGGGCTTCATCTATTCCAAATTTACATTACTAGAGAGAGTAGCTGGTACCCGAGGAACAGGGCCATGCTGGCCAAAAGAATTTTATCTGTGAGTAATACAACATCTACAAAAAAAGCAAATTAAATAATGTATACCACATGAAGTAGAGTTACTGGAACAGATGGCATATTAAATACCCTCAAATAGATAAGGAAGGTTATTTGAATTATGTAGCAGTAAAAGGAATACTTTAAAAAGAACCAAGTGAAAATGTTAAGTATCAAAAATATACTTGTAGCAATAAAGATCTTAATAGCTAGGATATGTAGTAGGATGGACCCAGCCAAAGACCACATTACTGCACTAGAAATCAGATTGGCATAAAACAATAGGAAAAGATAAGGAAAAAGAAATTGTAAAATTTTAAAATAAAAGCCAAGTGATATGGAGGTTTAAAATGACAAATTCTTGATAATAGGAGTCTCAGAATGAAAGGAAATATGTGTGTGGAGACAGTGAACTACAGCCTGCAGGACAAATGCAACCTGTTTTTTGTAAAGTTTTACTGGAGTACAGTCACACCAATTACATATTTGCTATGGCTGCTTTCATGCTACAATGGCAGATTGAGTTGTTGCTACAGAGAACATAAGGCCCACAAAGCCTGAAATATTTACTATCTGGCCCTTTACAGAAAAGTTTGCTGATCCCTGCTCTAACGTGTGTAGGAATAGGTGGAACGAGACAGGATAACCATAATAGACATTCCCGTTCAGAAAGAGGAAAAATGACAAATATGTGACATTCACAGTCCTGAAAACCCCTAAGCCCATGCGGGTTGCCTGCTTTGGACATCCTCATGGAGGGAGTGGGTTTCAATCTCATCTAAATCTTAAAGATAGCATGAACAACCCATATAATGTAGTAGTTATTTTAAGAAACATTTCTGTGACATCTGATTTCATAATCAAGGAAGGTAGATGGTGAAGCTATCTAAGTGGTTCTGAAGCTGCTACATGCTTGAATACTCAGTGAGGATAATGGGTATGAGGTAGATAAGCTTGAGAAGAGACAAGGACTAGGAGAAAGAGAGGGGGCTCTAGAAGAAAGGGATGGTAGGAAGGGGAAATAGAGGTGGAGCGTGCAGGGGAACCCGAGGTGGATAGGTTCCTTCTGATGATAGAGGTAGAGAGTTGAAAGCAGACGTGATACCAGCAGACTCTGGACTGTTCCATATAGGCCTTTTTGCAAAGTGCATTAGATATCTTGTTGCTCTAAGTTCCTTAGCCTGATAATTATAGGAACCCTCTGTCCCACACCCCTCCTCAAAAGCCCCTAGACATAAAGAAAAACCCGCCACCACCTCCACCCTGAAATGTATGCTCTCATCTCAGTTTTTCACCTACATTGAGACCCACAAAACCAGAAGTTCATTACTAACTCCTGAACACTCAGAGTCCTAGCTGTCTAAATTGGTGAATTTGTCATGTTTTTGCTTTATTTGTACAATGCTCTTTAAGTAATTATTCATCATTGAACTATTCATTCAACTATTCAGAACATACAGCTGCCCCATTCATAAGCATTTGGGACTACAGAGGTGACAGTAAGCTATCTTGAAAGATAGCTTTCAAAATTCTAGCTCCTTAAATATACGGTTCTGACTGACAATAAAATCCAAAGCTCTACATTAGGGCACAAGTCTGGTAAGCTTTGGAAGTTTCAGGAAAGACTCAAGAAACAATTAAAATCTCTCCTACTTTTCCTAAAAACAATAAATCAATGTAAGTTCAGAAGTGTTTCCAAATCAGCTGAAGTCTCCCTTTTTTCTGATTGGAGGACCAGTTACCTTCGATCAGCATTGATGCCTTGGCCTAGCCACTGTCAAGGTTGCACTTTCTGGGTGTGAAAGAACAGAAGGGAAATGAGAAGGCAGTGTCAATTAACTGCTCACACTTGCAAATGAACTCTCACTATACTTGCAGGGCTCCTCCACCCTCTATAATGGCTTCCAGAATTTTCCAGACTCCTAGAAGTTTGTTCAAGATGTTGGCACTCTACAAATTCCCCCCAGATCTCAAATAAAGGAAGTCGAACTTACACTGAATTTTTGCTGAGACTAATTCTGCCTTCAAGGACATGCCTGTGTCTGCTTTCAAGAAAGGGAAAGGAAATAGTAAATTGTGAGGGAAGCTCCATGCCCCCTAACGTAATGTCCATAAAACTAAGAAATCAATGTAGCATCCCACAGAATTACTGGGGACACAATTCTTTTTCCTTCTGCTGCTCTTATAAGCCAACTACAAAAGCAGCCAGAGTTAGCTCTGAGTTTCCAAGTGGAAAAATATTATACTAGAGAATCACAATAGCATCCCAAATTGGAATCAGTTAAACGAATTACAGGTTTCAGAAAAATCTGTATTTGTCTACATTTTTTTCATCATAAATATTTAGTAACCTAGGGTCTGGAAAGATTCTTCCACACATCACTTTAAAAAGAATCAACCATTTTATTTTCAGAGCCAAGTCAAAAAAAAAGGAAAAGGGAAAAAAAGACTTTAAACAATTCTTACCTATAGGTCCCCACAGTTTTGAAGTATAACTCCATGTGTATTATTTATGATATAAAATTTTTCCACCAAGGGCTGTTTTTACTTTAAGGAGGAGGATGAGTGCTTGCTCCCAGTTTAATGTAGATTTTCTCTCCACTTACAGCTAACTTGTGGAGATTTTGTCCTCGGGCTGAGCTGACATGCTGACTCATTTCACCAACAGTGTCTTAAGCCAGCACCATTTCCCACTGTGAGTGAGGCCCTGCAGTTGCTCCCAATAAGCTGCATGTTCTCTCTCTCTCTCTCTCTCTCTCTCTCTCTCTCTCTCTCTCTCTCTCTTGTCTCTCTGTCTCTGTCTCTCTCTGTCTCTGTCTCTCTCTCTCTGTCTCTCTCTCTCTGTCTGTCTCTCTCCAGGCCCTGAAGAGCCAGAGAGAATTCACCCATGGCCCAGTAAGTTAACGAGGTAGTCAAACAAAGTTAAGAGCAAGTTTTCCCACCCACAGCTGGCAGTCAGCCACTCCATTCTGCCAGCACTCGAAGTTGGCTTCTCAGAAAATCTATTCCAAAGCTGGCACTTTACCTCAGGAGATTTTAGTCAAAGTATTTGGAACATCAGATTGTCTAAAACACAAGGTTAAGAGCTCAAAATAGCCACTCTATTCCAAGACTGTCTTAAATTAAGGAACATAATTATTAAAAGATTCTGCTACAGTTGGACATGAAAACCATACCCTTCCACGAGGTAGCTAGGCAAGACTGCTTTTCCTCCTGATAAATGAACAAATATTTAATGAGCATGCACACGGTTTGTCCACTGTGGGAATACAAAGGAAAACAAGACACAGTCATCCCCATCAAAGAACTTAAAATTTAATTAGAGAAACAAGACATAAACACACGAAAACAAAAACCATTTAAAAAATTAGAACACAAGGTTTAGATTGCTCCTGGGAGCCCCTCCTTGGCCTTTCTCCAGTCAATCACTAGTCTCTTCTGAGTGTAACCCTTATCCTGACTCCTATCACCATAGATTTGTTTTGCCTGTTTTTATACCTGATGTAAATGGAATTGTGCAGTACGTATTCTTTTGTTCCTGGCTTCTTTTGCTCAACATTGCATTTGAGAGAGTTACGTATATTGCTGTGCAGAGTTGTAGTTCATTCTCATTGCTGTAGAGTATTCCCTTGGGTAAATAATACAAAATACATTTATCCATTTCCCAGTTGATGGTCATCTGGATTTGATGAGTGGTATTGTCTTGAACATTCAAGTTCATGTCTTTTGGTGAACACATGTATACATTTCTGTTGGGACTATACCCATGAGTGGTGTTGCTGGCTATGGGGTGGGCATATGCTCAGCTTTAGCAGATACTGCCAAACTGATTTCCAAAGTGGTTGTACCATTTGGCACTCCCTCCAGCAGTATATGAGTGTTTGGCCACCCCACATCCTTGCCAACGTTTAGTATTTTCCACAGGACAAGATTTTGACAACACACTGATAGGGTAGAGCATGGCTTTGAGCAGAAAGTAACAGGGCTTTAAGGCATAGCCTCTGGGTGGCTGAAAGATCTCTTCCTTCAGAGAGAGCACCCTAGAACTGGGAGGGCTCGAGTCTGACCCCAGAAGCACAATTCCCCTCCTTATCCCCCTACCCAATCTTGTTTTGTCATCAGACACATGCACACATGCAAACTTCTCCATTGCAAAATAAGTTACTTTCATTTTCCTGAAGCAAATAAACAAATATACATATCCTCTAGCATAAAGATCAGGTCAAAGCACAGATTCTTCCTGGAAAGGCCAACTGTATCAAGAAAAGATACAGGGTTTATCTATCTATTTTTCTATCCATCTATCTAACACTAGGTTCTTACTATGTACTAGACCCTATTCTAAGCCCTTTACAAATATTAATTCATTCAATTCTTACAACAACATATGAGGTAAACATTATTATTATTCTAATTTTACAGGTGAGGAAACTGAGGCACAGAGAAGTTGAGTAACTTACCCAACCTCATAGAGCTGGTAAGTGGCAAAGCAGAGATTCCAGTCCAGGTAGGCTGGCTCCACAGGCTGCACTCTCGGCCTCACATTATGTTGTCTTTATTTTTCTGGAATACTCAGCCCTTGAATAACTGCTCATCTCAACGAGTCTAATGTGTTCCTTCTTATTTTCCCCTTAATATACCAGAGAGAAAATTCTTCCCCCCCCCCCAAAATTAGAGCCAATTTAAGTAATAAACTTGTAGAGCCATAGATTAAGTAGTCAAATGTCTACTTATATATTGTACTTTTTTCATCAATATTTTTTACTGAAGTATAGTCGATTTACAATGTGTTAATTTCTGCTGTACAGCAAAATGATTCAGTTATACATATGTATATATTCTTTTTAAAAATATTCTTTTCCATTATGGTTTATCATAGGATATTGAATATAGTTCTCTGTGGTGTACAGTAGGACCTTGTTATTTATCCATTCTATATATAAAAGCTCACATCTGCTAACCCCAAACTCCCCCTCCATCCCTCCCCCAACCCCCTCCCTCTTGGCAGCCACCGGTCTGTTCTCTATGTCCGTGACTCTATTTCTGTTTCATAGATAGGTTAATTTGTGTTGTATTTTAGATTCCACGTATAAGTGATATCATATGGTATTTGTCTTTCTCTTTCTGACTTACTTCACTTGGTATGATAATCTCTAGGTCCAGCCATGTTGCTTCAAATGACATTATTTCATTCTTTTTTATGACTGAGTAGTATTCCATTGTATATATGTACCACATGTTCTTTATCCATTCTTTTGTCAATGGACATTTAGGTTGTTTCCATGTCTTGGCTATTGTGAATAGTGCTGCTATTAACGTTGGGGTGCATGTATCTTTTTGAATTATAGTTTTGCCTGGGTATATGCCCAAGAGTGGGATTGCTGGATCATATGGTAATTTTATTTGTAGTTTTCTGAGGAACCTCCATACTGTTTTCCACAGTGGCTGCACAAACTTGCTATAATATAGTACTTTTAAATTTTCACATGTATGTATAATATCACAAATTAAATAAAGCAATGTATTATTAAAATATTGCTTTTTTTCCAAACTCATGGGTCAGGAAACATTTTATTCATCTTGGACAGGTTTATATAGCTATGCCTCGGTATCTTTATAGTTATGTTTAACAGCATCAGTTTCAAGTCATTCTGAGCTATTGACATACAGCATCTTTTGATTTCATATATGATGAGATTGTTGGGAATTCTGTCTGAAATTAAAGTACCCCTTTGCACACCATTTAAAAAATTTATTTATGCTATGAGTATTATAGTCACCATCTCTTCAATGGAGCACCTTAATATATTGCTCCATAAAGCAATGACTAAAAGATTTGTTTACTATAATATCAAATGATTGTGGTGGAATCATGATCCCAGTTATAATTACTAAATCCGTTATATTTCTTTTCTTTCATTTTACCTAATCTGTAAAGAGACCTGTATAAACTTTCCAAATTAGTATTGATTTAGGTTGTTTTAATGTTCCTCCCCAAATGGTACTTTTCATTCAAACAAAATTAATCAGACTTATAAAGACTCAAATAGAGGGTGGCAATTCCTACTTTCCTAAGGAACAATTATGAAGGAAGGGAGAGAAGTTCACCTCTGAGTTTGCTCTCCTTGGCTAAATCAGAATCCACAATGTTACTGAACCACACTTTTTTTTTTACTAACCTTTCTGCTAAATTTGTCTTCATCCTCCCCGCTCTCCACTTCCCCAAACTCTCTCCCATCCCCAGAACTGACACCTGGATATTTGGCTCTTTGCACAGAGAACATTCTCAACCTTAAAGTCATTGGCTAGATACCAAAGAAATAGCAAAAATAATTGTAAAGAATAATACTTACACCCACAAGGGCAGCCATTTATTGAGTTCATACTGTATGTTAGGCTCCCTGCCATACCCTGTAATCCTCACAACAATAATGTACTAGATTATTATCTCCATTTTACTAAATCTCAGAAAAGTTAAATAATTTGCCCAAAGCCATAGGCTATTAAGTTGTATGTGTTAATTAGAACTGATTCCAAAGCTTACATTGTAAACCCTATCATCTCCTGCAGTCGGATTTTTTGATGGGATAATTCTAATGATAACATATTAGATTCATTCTATAAACCTGTGTGCAAAATACATCACAGATTCAAATGCAGATTATGGGGGACAGTTTTCCACAAGGGAAGTACCCTATGTCTTGGTAATTCTGTACCCAATGAGATACAGCCGGATTTCCAAAGCCTGGACACTGTGAGCCGGCCACAAGCTAACACGTTTCTCCTGAACAGTGAGCCCCATTGTGGGCCAAAGATAATTTTGGAAAATTCATATCTAAAGTGTGAGCTATTTGTGCACAATGGCTAGGCACCATACAGAGCTTCTGGAGGCTTCTGTTCAAAGAGCCAGGGTCCCTACTGAAATCGCATTTGGAGAACTTACAAATTTATAAAAAGCAGAAAAGTTAGAGAAATGGTGACCTTCTAAATCTGTTGTGTTACTTCATCAGAACTCCTAAGATCTAGAAAGAAAAGGCTAAGAGGCATTTGGTGTTGCAATAAAGAGCAAATGTTAATGCAAGTTCATGTACCTGATGCACAGTGAGGCCAAAGAAACTCAAACATTGGAGTTTGGAGCAGAGAAAGGTTTATTGTAAGGCCATGCAAGGAGATGAGCCCCGAGCTCCCCAAAGGGTTTCGGCAAAGCATTTTTAAAGGCCAGATTGGGGGGTGGGGGGGGTCGCAGGCTACGTGATCAGATTGTGCACAGTCCTCTGACTGGCTGATGGTGAGGGAACAGGTGGTGTCACAGGGGTTCACATTATCAGTCCTTAGGCTCCAGGAGACCTGGGGCGATGTGCTCTGTGGTCATCAAGTAGTTAACATCTTCCATTTGGTGGGGGGTTTTCACATCTGCAAAACAAGTCAGGAAATTTGCATCAAATACTGTTATCTAGGTACTTCAGAGAGGAGCTAAAGCAGAGGATATGGCGGAAGGCCTGTCCTGGGAAGACCCCATAGGGTCCTGCTCAGTTACACAAAGGCTTTAGAGTTAAAAACCTGGCCCTGCCACTGACTGTCTGGCCCTGCACAGGACACTTATCTTCTTCAAGTCTGTAAGATGTAAAATAACAACTGTAATAATAAATTCATATAGGAGTTGTGAGGGGTAAATTAGACTGCCTGCAAAATATTTAGCACATTCTAGCATGTGGGAAATCACTTAATAAATGATGAGATAATGATGAGGATGATGAGGATGATTTCAATTCTATTTTATAAATATCTTCAGCCCAAGCTTAAGTGACTGGAGTATCCCTTCTCACTGCATTTAAAGAATCTAATGTTCTCCCAGGAAAATGGGGGGAGGGGGAAGAGACTTGGGTAATGTGAGGGCAGAGCATCCCCTTCTTTTCGCCATACTCTCTGTTTCTGAGTTTGTTTTGCCACACAGTAACACTCCTCTCAGCCCACTCAATGCCAAAACTCACATCACCATCTGAAGTAACATCTTCAAGATGAAAGGAAAAACAGATAAAAGGATGCCAGTGATGTCTCAATTCAAGCCATGGGAAATGCAGCTAAATTTGTCATCCTTCCCATCCCATGTGAACAAAAGTGCCTTGTACCTGCCACAGTAGCTCTGTAACTAGTACACAGATTGGGGGAAAAAAATCTAAATTTAATTCTTAATCATCTTGAATGATGCTAGACCTATTTTTGTCAGCTTTTAAAAACTTTTTATTATGGAAAATTTTAAACAAATAAAAGTTGAAAGGGACCCCCTTGTACCCATAACCCAGTTGAAAAAGTTATCAACTCATGGCCAATTGTGTTTCTTACATGCCCCTATGCACTTCCCCCCTCCTTTTAGATTATTTTGAAACAAATCCTAGACATCAAATTATTTTATCCTTAGCTATTTCAGCAGGTGATGCTTTTAAACAATGATTCTTTTTCTAAAACATAAACATAATGTCATTATTCCCACTAAAAAGTTAATAATTACTCCTTAATAACATTAAATATCCAGTAAGTGTTCAAATTCCCCCTAATCTCATACTTTTTACAATTTGAGTTAGAATCAAAATAAGGTCCATATTTTACAATTAGCAAATTAGTAGATATGTCTTTTAATACTCTCTCAATCTTTACCTTCTAAACCTCTCTCTCTCTCTCATTTTTCAGTGCAGGTTGGCTGTTGAAGAAAGCATGTTGCTTGTCCTTAGACTTTGACAGTCTAGATTTTGCTAATTGCATCCCTATGGTATTGTTTAATGTGAGCCTCTGTTCCCTATAAATGGATAGTTTCATCTAGAGGCTTGATCAGATTCTAGTTTGATATTTAGACAGGAAAAACGTCATATATGGTATTTTGCACTTTCATAAGGAGGCATATAATATCTGGTTGCCTCTCTTTTTGGTATGGTATCCATTGATGATCATTGTCCAGATTCAATTTTTTTAAACAAACTTTTACTATAGTTTATCCCAATATTTTTTAGAAATTAGACTTGACTTGATTAGGCACTGGACCTCTAGGCACTGGACATCTAGGGCAGAGACATCTAGACATTTTAGAAAAGAGACTGTATCTCATTCTTCTTTATGCCCTCAGTGCTGAGAGTATGGTGCCTGTGACATCACAGGCACTCCAAAACTGAGTCAAATTAAATTGGAAAACCAGTATTTCCTCTAAAATGTAATTTATGCAAAGAAGTGCTCTTTTCCTCTCATCATCAGCTCTTGTAGACCTCACCACTACCCCAACACCTAGGCTGCCTGTTCCTTTTAATTAGTCATCAAATTCTCCTCACATGAATAAAAGAAGAAATTGCTATGCTTGGAATTGAGTGGCTGCAAAGGCTAACATTAGTTTTAATTCTTCCATCACATCTGCTTAAATTTCCTCATTAAGACTTCAGGTACAATTTTCCCCATAGCATTACCTGGGCTGTATATGCAAATTATATCCCTGCTTACACAATTGAGCATTTAGGGCATGAATATATTTTCCTCCCCACTGTGATAAGGAACAAAAGGAAATTTAGCTCACACAAAGTAGGAGACACCTTTCGATTGTCTTGTTCTACTTTTTAAACAATTCATTGTAACAGAACCTGGCAGGACTCATTGCCCTGGGAGGTTTTGATCCCGTTTTGCCACACTCCAGCCTCTCTATTGATCTTGACAGAGTTAGACAATAGGACCAAATCAGCATTTAGCAGAGGTCAGCACAGAGGCTGGTTCAACACAAAGAAATGATCCTGGTTCATCGTTTCTAGCTTTGGTTCAACTGTGACCCTTCACTGTCAAAAGTCCTCAGAGTTGTTTAGCTCCACTCGCTCCCCTTCTCCCATCTCACAGCCTCTTCAGCCTCCTGTAACCCCATTTCTACACCTACCTCTACCTAGCAACTGTTACTGGTCACCAACATGTCAAACAAATAGGCTTTCCTCAGTTCTCATCTCGTGATGGTTTTGCAGGTTTCACAGTGTTGAGCAGCCCCTTCCTTTCGAAAGGCCTCTCTCAGCATCTGTCTACACACTGATCCCCTTCTGCCTCTCACGCTGGTCCTCATTCTCACTTGCTGTTTGCTTTTCCCTTATTAACTTTTTAAATATTGGATTTTCCTATTGCTTTTGCTGAAGACCATTTCTTTTCTTACTCATTCTTTCCCAGTAATTTCATTAGGTAGTCTCCCAAAACTTGGTCATCTACATCACTCCCTCTGTCCTTGTCTGGGAGTTCATGTTAGCGCAAGTCCACGTGTCCAACGCACAGCGAGGCCAAACAAACCGAAACGTCCAAGTCTGGAGCAGAGAAAGGTTTAATTGCCGGGCCATGCAAGGAGACAGGTTGCTCATGCTCTAAAACTCCCCAAGCTCCCAGAAGGGTTTTGTCAAAGCATTTTTAAAAGCCAGGTGAGAGGGGGTGGCAAGGTGTGTGATCAGCTCTTGAGCAGTTCTCTCACTGGCTGATGGTGAGGGAACAGGTGGTGTCACAGGGGTTCACATTATCAGTCCTTAGGCTCCAGGAGGCCTGGGGCGATGTGTTCATGGTCATCAAGTAGTTAACATCTTCTATTTGGTGGGGGGTTTTCACATCTGCAAAACAACTCAGGAAACTTGCATCAAATACTATTATCTAGGTCCTTGAGAGAGAAGCTAAAGCAGAGGATATGGGGGTAGGGCCTGCCCCGGGAAGGCCCCATAGTATCCTGCTGGGTTACATTCAGACTCACATCTCTGGTTGCACACTGGGATAGCTGCAAATGAATGGCCAAGCAGCACACATCCAAATAAAATTCTTACCTCTTCCGTGTCCACTCGTTGCCCTCTATCACTGCCTTCCACAAATCTGTGGAAACCTCAAGCCCCCCACAGTAACCTTTTACTCTCTTCTTCCCATTCCCCACATCTAACTGGTCATCGGATTTTTTAAAATTAGTACACCAGAGGTCTCTCGATGTCATCCCTTCTGCCCTTTGGCTCTATTTTGCCTTGTATATATCTCGACGTCCTTGCACCTAAGTTTAATCACAGTAGCCTTCCGATCTTGTGCCAGTCTCTTCCTCTCTGAAGCTGCCATTCACACCGCTGCCACAGTTATTCATATCTTCCTAAGACACACGTTGGCTTCCATTGGCTTCCACTTCTGTAAGCTGAAGACAACAGCATCCAAAGCCCTTCATGACATGGACCCAAATTCTCTTTCTAGTGCCATAAGTCAAAGAAAGCAAAGAGTCTCCGGGGCTCCCAGAAGCAGAAGAAATTTGAAGAAAGATAGAACTCCTGTAGGAGGAAAGTAAGCAGAAGGGCATGCTCGAGTAGGGAAGCAACATGAGCCAAAGCACTGAAGTTGAAAACACTGTTTTATTAAAGGGAAGACAAAGAAGAGATAAGCTAATTGACAAGGAAGGCTGGTGTTGTCATGTAGAGAGAGATATGGTTCAGTCAATAGGATGGAGAAAAATCATTAGTAAGAGTCTTATAATCAAACATAAATTGAATAACAATGCTATGTTAATTTCCATGTATATTACCCTTCGCTGCATACAACTTCTCCAAAGGTAATATTCTACCTCAGACCCAACAAAATACTCCCAAGGTTGCTAAGTGTTCTTATTTCTATTTTAGGCTTTCAATCCTAATTGTTAACAACTCCATTAAATATAAAACTTCCTTTCAGAGCTACTTGGAAATGTGTTACATAAATGCTGCATATTTCCCCTCTTACTTCTTTCGAGCTTCTCCAGGTTCTAAAAATAACACCTCAGATGCTGCTTTGTTCACTGTTCTAGCTCCCACTTGCACACCTATCATGTTCAGAACCCAACTGGGACAGATCACTTTCACTGGCATTTCTTTTTTGTGTCTCCATTTCTTCCTGCTCATATAGCATTTGTTTAAATGAAGCTTAATGCTCCTGAGGAAATTATGTTCTGCCATAGGAATGAAAAGGCTACAAGTCATTTTTCTCTTCTGATTTCCCCAGAAGACATCTTTGGCAGCCAATGTAAGAGGTCTCCTATGTACATTAGGAGGGGAAATAAGAACAATAACAGTCAGTGATTGACGATATTTATTTAAAAGCTTAGACTGTGAGCCAGACACTGTGCCAGGCACTTCACATGTATAATCATTCAATCATCACATCACTCCAATGACTAGGTATTATTACACCCCTTTTTCAGACAAGCAAATCAAAACTTGGAGGGGTTAAAGAACTTGACCCAAGGTCACAAAGCTATGTGGCAGGACCCACTTTCAGACCTAGATCCACATGGCACCATAACTCATGTCCTGTATGCAGAAAATCACATATAAATTTTGAAATAGAAGCCTATGTCCGGTATCTTAGGTTGGGTTCTCCCAGAAGCAGACCCAGAAACAAGGATTAGAGTGCCAGTGCTCTATACACACCAAGAGGTGAGGGAAGAAGTGGTACAGGGAAGGGAAGAAAGCCAGTAAAGCACATGAATCCTCTGAGGAACTCTGGGAGGCAGCCTAGAGCACTATAGAGCACACCTCAGAGTTCATCCAACCAGTAGGCTAGGAAACTGAGATATTTCTCCACCAACTTCTATGTCTGTTATTGATTGAGAGCTGCTCATGGGGGCACTCGAAGCTTGCTCTGAGCACAGACTAAGCATGCTCCCCAATCAGAAAAAGACCTCAGATACAGTCACAGACATTCAATAGAAAGCAGCCTACAACAAGTAGAGGTGAGTACTGAGGGGTGTGGCCAGGGCAGACAGGAGTGTCTGCTATTCACGTATATGGCCCTGGGAACTAAAAAAGGAAAGACAGAAATCCCCATCCCCTGGGCACACACATTCAATTACACTGCTTCACGCACCAGCCTCTGGACTCAGCTTAACTAACTGGGATCTCTCAGCACTGGCTTTCACCATTTTTCTTCCATAATCCTCTCTTTGCTGTCTCTAGCTGGGCAATAGGAACTTTCAAGGAGTCACAGGAATGACTGTGAGGCTGCTACCACCAGAAACAGCAGGACCTCCACCCACCCTTCCACCACTGCACACCAGAACTCTCTTCTTGCCGGCGCTACCCTCCCACAATAAAAGATTTCTCACGCTGTCTCCTTAGGCTGCAAAGACTACATACTCTAATAGTCCCCAAATTCCAACTTTTGGAGACCAAGATGAGGTCATTTTCAGAGACAGGATCCTATCGCTGAAAAACCCCTCCTTAAATTTCTTTCTTAAAAATTTATTTTATTTAAGTATAGTTGATTTACAATGTTGTGTTAGTTTCTGGCATACAGCAAAGTGATTCACTTATACATATATGTAATAGTTTGCATTTGCTAATCCCAAACTCCCAATCCAGCCCTTCCCTACTCCCCCACTCCACCTTGGCCTTCCTTAAATTTCTTCATTCAAGATTTTGTAATTTTAAAGTTCCTAAGTTAGTAAACCTAACCAAAAGAGCTAAATATTGCATAGTTCTTTGAGGTTAAATAACTCTCTAAATAATTTTATAGGTTGGGCATTTTAGTAGTAATGACAAATATTAATAATACTAAAGAGTTCCCATATATTGATAGCTCACTATGGGCCCAGCCATCTGGTTAGCCCATTATTTCCCACTATAACCATAAGAGATTCTTGCAGTTTAAAAATCAAAAGCCCATGGGTATATTCATTGGCACTTCCAGAGCACCCATTCCTATGTGCCCCAAGTTTTATAGGCTTTAGATACCAGACACACAGAGGAATGGAAAGTGGCTCAGTTAGATTGATAATAGCCAGGTCTGGGAGAGAGGGTTGTAGCTGGCCCAAGCAGGCAGGGGAGATTAAAATTCATCTTATTCTCTTGCCTGTGAATCCCAAATTAGTGTCGCATCCACTTGCATCATTTTCCTCAAACTTTCCTTCCAACATTTTTCATCCCCTCATCACTTTGCCCCCTTCCCAGAAAAAGAAGAAAAAAATCAGAAGTCCAGATGGTTAAACAACTTGTCCAAGGGCATATAACAAATAAAAGGCAGATCCAGGATCCAAACCTAAGCCTGTTTTTATTTTCCCTGCTATACCACAGTGCTTTTCTAGCATTCCCTGAACTTAAATGTCCCAGGGTCCATTGCCATTAAAACACTAAAGAAATGATTGCTAAATAATGGGCTATTTTCATAAATATGAAATATAGAGTACTTCAGAAAGGTTGAAATATTATAATATCCTGCAAAATGCTTGATTTATTAATGAGTGCTGCTGTATTCTCCATGAGGAGTCAAATTAATAATGTCATCTACATTTGTTCTTGGAAGAAGAACAACTTGTTAGAATAGAAGGAATTCTGAGATCATCTAATCACCCGATCTGAGACCTGAGGCCCAGAGTAGTTAAGTAACTAATTAAAGGACGCTCAGCTAGCTAGTTAGCCCTCAGCTAGGGTTAGATCCCGGGCTTTCCCAGCTTCAGGTCTGTAGCTTTTCCATCCACCCCACCAAACTGTGTCTTTTCATTCAAACTGCCACTTTGGACAATTGTAGATGGTCACAGTTTTTAGCACTGATGCAAATTTTGATCAATTCCACCGCCCCACGTTTCTAACAATTCTCAGAAATGTTTTTCTCACAGGCATTTAGGATAGTGCTGTAATAACAGGGTTTTTTTTTTTAATGTCTTTTCTCCGAAAGAAATAACAAAGCCAAAGCTCCAGGCTTCTGCTTCATCGTTATATAATACTTGTCTGGGATTGCAAATCACTTGCAAAAGGACAAGGCCTGGGGGAGGCGAGGGTGGGTGTGAATCTTTTGTGGTTTCTTGAGTAACGTGAAACGATTTGTCATTTGAGAGAGGCCGCAGCCTGTGCTCTCACATCCCTACGCTATCAGGCTCTTTTTGATCATCTTTGAAAACAGTTTCTGAGGCCATCCCTGAACTGGGGTGGAATACAATGGTTGCAGACAGACCTGTTTTTCTCTCTTCCCTTCCACTCAAGTAAGAGAACAGGCTAATAATAAACCAAAGTTCTAGAACTTGAATTTGAACTGAAAATACCTCCGAATAAAACCTGTTTCTTCCACCCTGCAAATGGGAGAAGCGATCAGCCAGAGCAGGGAAGTGGCGTATTTTCTGTGAAAGTCCGCCCTCTGGTGATGAATTTTGGTAACGATTGGCTCTCGGGAGAAGTAAACAAAATTACCATACCAAAAAGAATTTTTTACGGGGAGGGGGCGTTAGGGAGGGAGAAGATCTATAGAGAACTTATTAATGTTCAACTTTATAGTCCTAAGTTAGTGGTTATGGAGGACCCACTGAGAGCTGTGTTAGTTCTCATGGAGATTTGTACAAGGGAAATTCAAAACACTTCTGTTACCTGGGGAGCTCTCCAAATACCTTGTTGCTGGGCGTATTTATAGAGAAGAGAAAATAAAGCAACTCGGAAGGGGCAGCGGTGTAAACATTTTGGCTGTTTACGTTAAACCCTCACCAAAATAGTCGGAAGCAGTGTGAGGTCGCTTCAATTTGGAAAGATGGACAAGGATGTCAGAGCAAATAGAAATTCTTTTTTTTAACGTTTTGACTAAAAACGAATGAAGATTTTTTTTTAACACAGTACAATAAGCTATGCCTTCAGTGGCAAATCCTCCATTGATGACTCTTGTCTTTCTGCTCTTTTTGCCTTCTTGTAAAAGCCCTGCGAGCTGCTGCATATCTTAAGTATTTAGATCGAAAGGGCAGTGAAAGCCACCTCCTTTATTAGGCATTCCACTCAGCCATATTCCATTCCCTGGTTCCTGCTTACATGTGATAAGGAACGAATTCCAGGGATCTACGGTTAGCTGCTAGTAGAGAGAGAATTTTCCCTTATAATTCCCTTCCCTGCTTCTCCTTTTTCACTCTCCTCACCCACCCACGCATAATTCAGACCACCTAAACTACCGCCATTATTCATCCCAATCATTCCTCACCACGCGATGCACAGGCACCCACGTTTATTTCCTTAACGATACTCAGTTTAACCTCTTGGTGCAGGAGAAATACAAAATCAAATCAGCTGTCTGAATCTAGCACTCACGGGGACTGAGCACAAGTTTTGCAGTACCCACTCTTGAGCCAATCAAGCGGGAGCCCATCAGCAAACAGACGACATTACATAAGTCAAGCATGAGGCCAGCGATGAGCTGGGAAGGAAGATCACACTGCCAGAGCTACACACACGTGCTTGGAGAATCTCCACCAGCCCCGGGTGAGAAGCAAACCCAGACGTCTGTAGCTGTGTGTACATTTTGTGCCAGGCAGCAAGCACACGGGTATAGAAGAGACTCTCTCTACATTTCTGTGTATTCTGAAATTGAAATATGTAGCAGAATACATGTTGCCCTCAGGGGAATATAGAAACGTGCTTTCCTCCTTTGAAATTCCTTCAACTCTTTATTAAGGAAAACATTTGTTTTACTACCTGGTCAGCACGTGTTTGGTGACTAGGGCGAACAGAGCGGCTGTTATCCCAGGAGGGTAACCCAAATTCCTTCTTCCTGCTCCTTGCCTGAGCTTTCTCAGTTGGCTGCTCTGTGGGAAGAAAAGAGGGCATCGCGAGAAATTGAATTCCTCTGTGATAACCTGAATCATAGCTGCTCAGGTTCTGGACTCTATTTAAAGAAGTCTAAATCTCAGATGGAGATTTTATTTGAGAAATGAGCAGGCAAGTAAAACCTCTTTCCACTTGGACAGAGATTGTGATAAGAAAAAGACTGGAATTGTAGTCATTTTTCATCCACGTGATTTGAGTTGATCCTAAGTAGGTCGTTGCACTTTGCCTCTGCTCTGCGTTCGGCTGATTCTCATTCAATTATGGGCAGATGACAGCAATGATTGAGCATTGCTTTTAAGTAGAAATAATATTTTCCTACCAAGATACCACACACATGTTCCATATGTGAGAAAACTGCCTTCGCTCACTTCTGAGATGAAATTTATATTGTATGGGTGTTCTCTTGTTATAGGTTTAAGATAGCATTGCATTATAGAAAGGAGATCATTAGAATTCTGAGAGGGAGAGCAAAGAGGGAGGAGATGAAGAATGGGAGATGGGAAGAGGGAGAAAAGAAAAGAGAGAGGGGAAAAAAGAAAAGTAGAAAGTGAAAGATTCCAGGAATATTTGAGGGTATGAGAGAGAGCAAGTCCCACTCTAAGAGCGAGGGTCAATTCATTGCTGCTAATTAGACAAAACTAACAGCTTCTGGGAGCTCATCAGAATCTGAGGTTAGAGATATCCCAACTGTGCACAACCATCTCCGCGCTGAGAATCGTTACTGGCAATAAAGTGATAATATTGACAGTGATGTAATAGGAAGTGTCACTAATGTGAGGATGTCATACGTGAGAATCACGTGGAGAAAGAATAGGCTGAGGACCCCTGGAAATAAGCAAGGGAGAAAGAAATGAATCCCTTTACTGCAAATGAAAGACACCAAAAACACATTTGAAGATGAGCTAGAGAAATTCTCAAAGAGGAAAGTAAACCCAGTAATTAAGTCATTGAATACCTAGGCTACCCCCATCCCAAACAATATAGGAAAACAACAATTCCTTGTTAAAAACTGAAGAGAGGTGTGTCATTCACAGGGACAATTGGTCATTATGTTGCAGTCACTCTGAAGAGAGCTGGGAGTCTACATCTTTCCCATGATGAGCCTTCAGAGATTCTTGTTATGTAAATGTGGGTGGGTGGCAGATGGCTTTTGGTTCAATGAGGGTGTTTTCAGCATTTTTTGATTAATAATTTCTAATTTCTGCAGCAAAGACTTTCCAAAACCTTAAGTCTGAATTGCGTTCAACATACAAAGTTCTGAACCTCTTTATGAGCTGCCTTTGTTGTAGCTTCCGTTGTTGATGATGATGGTGGTGGTGCTGGCGATTTTTTGTTGTTGATGACGATGAGGTTGTACAAATAAAGGAGACAAAAGGGGTAGATCTTTGTACACTGCAGCAGTTTCTGGTAAGAATTGATTCTTATAAAAGGTTTTGCTTCCATCTAGTGGCTACTGTGTAGAACTGTCTTATTCTGACAAGCTGAATTCATTGAGCTAGATTTTAAAATGCCCCTACACTGTGCCAAAAGCTAGTGATTAAAATACTAATGCTACTGTTTTAAAAATACTGCTAATAATGACATTACCCTGCCGTTGATACAGTCCTAGTATACTGGAGGAATCAGCTACTTTAATTTCTGTAAACCAAGAACAATAATAATAATAGTCAGCATTTATGTAATGCCTACTAAATACATGCCAGACATCGGTCTAAGTGTTTTACATGTTTTAACTCACCTAATGTTCTCAATAACTCTATGAGGTACTATTTTTAGCTTCATTTTACAGAAGAGGAAGCTGAGGCTCAGAGGGTTTATATAACTCCCCTAGAGTCACACAGAGTAAATCCTGGAGCCAGGCCTTGAACCAGGCCAACTGGCTGGAGCCTGTTCTCTTACCATCATATATTCATATGACAAGTACAATAGAAGGAATATTTAGTAACTATAGGAAATGAGTCATGGCAAGGATTTGGAGTAGGGGAGAGATCTAAAATATATTTAGGGAGTAGAATTAATAGGACTTGGTGGACAATTGGATGGGGAGGAGAGGAGGAAGGTGGTAGAGTTTCTGACTAAGCAAAATGGGAGATGGTAATGAATCAAGACAGTGCATTTTGAAGTAGGCATAAATGGGAGGAGAATGGGTGAAGGCCAGACTCTCATTTCTTGTTTAGAGGCTTAGAAGTGATGAGAAGTAAACATATTTCAATGAAAAATATGAACATTAGGAAAAGATCTCTACATGATTAGGAAAACTATTCCATCATATTGTGAATCATTGACTTGAGGGAGGCATATGAGAATACACTAATCTAATAGGACTTTGTAACACCTTTGACATTTCTGAAGTGGAAAAGATCTATCGTGAGCTATACCTATAACTAAATGTTCAAATGTTTTACTATAGAGTATACCAAAAGTGCTTAATGTGGGGCCCCATATGATATGTTCTCATGGAATTTTTTACAGAGCTTTATTAAAGGTGGAGGGACCTTGGAGTTCATGTATTCCAACCTCCTCGTTTTGCAAATATAGGAAGTTAGTTATATCAAGGGAAATTAATATTTTTGAGCACCTACATTATAATAAAGCTCTGAAGCAGTCATTCTGTGAGATTAAAAGAAGTGTAATACAGAGATCTAGTTCTCAAGAAGTTTACACTTTAGTTGGAGAGATAACAATATATCGTACAAAATAGTTGCTCTTCTGATCTGCTCAGAATCCATTCCCTTCTTTTGGTCACAGAACCCTGTATTTCTTTGGGGAAACCGTTCCTCCTCCACTCTCAGTGATATATCTGGGGCTGACGCCACCCCTGGTTCCAGGTGATACAACTTAGCCAATAAAAGTAGTAGCCTATTTCCATGGTGATGACAATTGATCTAGGGATGGGCTCATTGCATAGCCCAGTCAATGAAAGCAAATGAGCATCGGGCCAGGAGGGTTTTTTTTAATACTTTTAAGAAAAAGTGCCCTCTTTCCACTGAGGTTGCCAAGCTGATAAGAGGTCAGTCTAGAGATGCTGGAGGCAACCATGTGAAGAGGGTGTCCTGAGAATGATGCTGCCAGTGGAAGGTAGACCAAGAGAAGAAAAGACTTTGAAAGCTGATGGCAATGTCTCAGGCTCTAAATCAAACTGCCCTAGAACTTTCCAGATTCAGCATCCTCTTTACCATGGCTTCTCCATTCCTGAGCTCTTTATTTTAATCATCCACATGGTTAACAGAATTTCCTCACTGAGAAGTTATGTTCCTTGCTTCTCTCATGTCTGCCTGTTGCCTTTTTAATTGAATGATCCGTTAGCTGAGTATAATACTCTTGAGTCCCATTTTCTTTCCCACCTAACTTTGCAGATATTATCCCATTGCTTTCTGACATTAAATGTAGCTTAAGACTGCCAGATGAAATACAGGATGCCCAGTTAAATTTGAATTTCAGATGAACAATGAATGTTTTTAATATAAGTCTGTTCCAAATGTTGCATCTAAATTTTAAAATTTAGCTGAGCATCCTATATTTTTCTTTGCTGCATTGGGCAACCTTAATGAAGCTGTGGAAAAGTTGAAGAGAAGTCTGATTAGTCTTCCACCTCCTTACCTCATAGATGACTTGCTTTTTTTTTTTAATTACCTGCATGCCGAAATTTCTTTTTTAAACTTGAAGTTCAATATTGAATATCGTTTGTTTTCTATCTTTTTTCCCTGGTACAAAGGATACCCTTTTGATATTAATATTTCCTTTTACCTGCATTTCAGGAACACAGTTGTCTAGTATGTTAGATTACCTGTCTGTTTTCCATATCTATCTTTCCTATTTATCTTTTTGCCTCTGCATATACGTACTGAGACTATCTCAAATATTTTCCCATGCCTATTTTCAACCCTAAAATATTATTCTCCTTGCTGTCTCAAATTAATTTTTAGAAGTGTAATGGTAAACAAATTTCTTAACCTCTGCAATCTCACTTTCCTCTGTTGTTTTATCATCTCATCTGCTACTACTTGTTTATTGAATTTATATTCTTACAAAGTCTTTTATAATTTGTAGTACAGAAATTATGAGTATAAGAATAAATCTTATTCTTCCAGATTCTAGAAGGGGGCCTTCTGTCTTTTATTTATTCATTCATTCATTTATTACTGTTCCTTTGTTTAAAACTACGTTCCTTATATTATTGATTTATCTGTCTGTCTCTCTAGACATTTATTTAACTGTAATATGGTTCCATGGTTTCCCCGATATTTTATTTCATCTTGCTAATGCCAAATGTGAGTAGCTTTGTGCAAATCTGTCTGCTCGGAAATTGTATGGGTAAATTTTAATTGATACCTTTCCCACTTTATACAGGGTGAGTCTGTCCTTTTCCCTGTTGGAGAGCTGGATATTACATTCTTTTGTATAGGTGTAAGCCATGCAAAGAAGGCAAGGGAGATAATTGACCAGAACTGAGTTCACCCCTTGCTAGGGAATCTGAAATCCGCTTTTTCCTCTGAGGCCTTATTAAATTTCCAGTGCTAGAATCCATTTTACCATCATGTTTGAAAGGAATTGAGAGTTAACAAAGACTTCTATACTTTGGGGAATTAATTTAAGGAGATAACATAAAGCCTTTTTTTTTTTGTAGAAAAAGCATTATAAACTGCTTAACACCATCCTCAGCCTGGCACAACTACAAGTTTCATGGAATTTGTTACTCTTTCATTCAGATTTCAACCTGAAATCTTTTGAAATGTACCTCTGTGTGGAGAGAGGGAAGGCAAGGGGAAGAGTGACTTTAAGACCCCTCCGTTTTAAGTAGGTATGCACAGTGCATGCTCATTGGAGGGCGGCTGGGCAAGCTGGAGTGTTGTGTGTCAAAAGGACCACAATATCAATATAGCAGACATTATGTGTCTGCTTTGTTTTAAAAACAAATTAATTTTATGTGATTATTACAGCATTTCATATATGGCTTTAGGGATAGGCCCTAACATTCATAATCAGCCTTTATCTCTCTCTACTTATCTACACAAACTTTCCATTTCAGCCAAAGTGGCCAACTCACTGTGACCTAAACAAGTTTTTAATTTAGTCTCTGCAATTTGGTTTCTGTCATGCCACTCCTCTGAAATACCTTCTTTTACACAGTCTTTAAGATTCAGCTAAAAGTCCACCTCCTTCACAATGCATTCTCTGATTGTGCCAGTCTAGTGATTGCTCTCACACTCCCAGAATGTTACTTTCTGAGTAGATTCTTCAGCTCTATCTTCCATTTCACTAGTTCACCCTTTAGCTCTGTCTAATCTGTGCTTTAATCTATCCACCAAGTTTGTATTTTAATGACTAAATTTTTCATTTCAAAGCAAATCAGTTGGTTCTTTTTGAAGCCTGCCTGGTCTTTTTGGTAGTGCCTTGATATTTATCATATTTTTTCCCTAGAAAATAGGTTTAGTCATACTTTATAGTACATATTTAATAAGCTCATCATCTAAAGGACTTGAGGACCTAATCTAACTGTTGGTTGTGTTGGCTACCAATGTATCTTAATTTTTTTTTTCTTTTTTTTTTTTTGGATGGTGAGCTCATGTTTAGTGTGGCTTTATCTGCAGGAACCTTTTGTGGTCTGGGTTGAGGGTGTGACTGACTCTCCAGACAAGATTGGTGTTTACTTCTACAAGGGGAATCACTGGATGGGCACTACTTTTTATGTTCATTTCATGGGGTGGGGTATACTGGACCATAAAGGGAGTATATATTTGAGCCAGAAATACAACTGAGTGTAAAACTTAGGTTCCAACTTTTCAGGTGGGGGACCTGAACAGGGTGGTTGTCTTGCTGGCAGTGGGTAGATTTTGCTTCTGTTCCACCTTTTCACTATGACATAGCCCTTTGGAGGTTATAGCTTTAGGCAGTCATTCTGCTTTGCTCTGGACTGACATGTAGGTGCTTGTCCTCATTTGGCAGTTCAAACTTAATCCCCTTGGTTACAGAAATGAGCAAAACCCACCATTCCAAAACCCTGAACAGCAGGAGCTTTAACTCCCACCCTCTTACAACTCTCCTTTTTCAGTTTTCCTCTCAATTTTTGGTTTTTGAGGGTAATTTCCTTAGTTTCCTCGTATCTCAGCTTTATATTAAAAAGGATGTTTATTATGTTTCATCAATTATTTCTTGGTGTTTTGTGTTGGAATGGTTAATATTACCTAATACACCACATTATAAGAAATGGAAGTTTACAATTGATTCAATAGTTAATCATAGAGAGGCTTCTGACAGATCTCCTATCATTGTCTTGACCTATTAGTTAAATCTTAAGAAATTTTTCACATAGTTTCTCTTCAAATAAATTACCCCTCCAAAAAAAATGAAGCCAGGAAATGTATCTCACAGTCCTTTTTGTTTATGATAGTGTTTTGCCTAGCATGGCTCCAGGTTGATTGATAGAAAATAAATTGGTTGAAAATATTTGGTTGAGCACAACTGGTCAAAGAAACAAATTGATTGAAAATTAAACTGAATATTCCAAGTTTGCTTTTTTCAAATATTGATAATTCGACACACCATTAATAATTAAAGAAATATTTATAAAATAGAGATAGAATGTTGAGCAAAACAGATATGGTGTCTCCCCTTATAGAGATTACAGCACAGGGTAGGTTTATGGTTCTTTAAATGTTTTAAAGCATATGTATCCATTTCTTCTCCAGAAGTTTGAGTCTTCACACACACACTACTTTTTTGGTTTTTTATTTATTATTCATTCTCATCTACTTATTCCTGCTATGCTGATTTGCAAATGCTGTAAGAAATTGTTACATTTGCTTCTAGCTGTAAATGAATTGTCTATAAGCAAATTAGTGTAAGAATTAACATTTACAATATTCAGTCCATGTTTTTATAATTTCTGTGCAACCTAGAATAATTGCACAAATTTTAAACAGTCATAAAAGTAATTTTGTCTACCTTCTCATTAGCCTTTTCATCCTTTTAATTTTCAACCATCATGGACTTAATTTACTTAACATGTTTTTACTATCTTTGCATAAACATTTATTTTTTTAAGTTTTCTTAGCTGTATATGACATTCTGTGGCCAGCATTCATACAGTGTTTGCTGTCGGGACTGAAGCTGTAATACAAAGCATGTGCAACCACAATGTGAATGCAAGGACAAGCTTGAGGTTGCTTACGCTGCTGGCCTGAAGGCAGATCGATCTGATGTTTGCCTTGCCGCTAGACAGGAGACAGGAATCTCTTACTGGATTTTAAGGAAGATAGAAAAACTATATCTAAACATTGATCCTCATATGATTTTCATGGGCTTTGGGTCATCATTAATCAATGTAGCTAGTTATAGTTTGAGGTCAATGAAAAATAAACCTCAATTTTCTTTGATGGAAGGCCACTTTTCCAGCTGATAGCTGATACCTCTACAAACAGTTAGGCTTTCAAATAATTAGAAATTTTAAAAATAAATAGAGTGAAAATTACTCTAATTCTGAAAAGAATGAACAAAAATGCTTAAAGGCACATAAAAGGTTGCAAAAATCATCCCAGATTGCTCAAAAATGTTCAATAAGTGAAAATCAATTATTGGGAATAATTATTTCAATAATTTGCATTCAACAAAATGGTCTGGGACTCCCTGATAATAACAGCTAGCATTTATGAGCTGCAACAATATTGCCCATCCCACACACTGTTTTTAAGATGGGCCTTTAACACTCCTCTCAGAGAGAGGCAGGGAATCCATGTTCCCTTCCCTCAATCTGGGCAGGCTTATTACTATGGCAGAAGTGATGCTGTGTGACCTCTGAGGCTAAGTCATAAATGGTGATACAGCTTCTACCTGATTCTCTGGAGTTGCTCATCCTGTGAGGAAACCCAGACTAGCTTACTCAGAGAGACCACATGGAGAGGCCCTGTGTAGCTGTTCTAGCTGATAGCCTGGATGAGGTCCCACCAAAGCCAGCAGTAACCACCAGACATGTAAGTGAAGATGGCCTGAAATGATTCCAGACTCTAGCTGTGGAGTCAGTCCCAACCTATGAGTGTTCCAGCTGAGGCCCCAGACATTGTGGTACCATTTCTGCTGTGCCCATCTGAATTCCAGATCCACAGAATCCACAAGCATCATAAAATAGTTGTTTTATACCACTATGTTTGGGGTGGTTTGTTGTGCATTGGTAGATAACCAGAACATAGCCCCCCTCAGATATGGCTCAAAAGGATGATGAAGAGAAATCCTCTCACAATAGAATTTCAAGCAGCACATCCCTTTGCCTACCTTGTGTGGAAAGGGAGATAGCCTGAGGTCAGCAGCTACACAAATTCCTTGGCACTGGCTAAAGATCTGAGTAATTGAAAATGACCTAAAAGAAACAAAATTGGAAGATTGGTGACAAGGATTGGGAAAAGGCTATATGGATGAATTTCTCTGAGTGGGCTAAGAGACTGAGACTATTTCTATGCTGTGTGAATGATCACCAGAAAGCCCCCACGGCCTTGCTTACCCATTGTTGTCAGCTAGACTTCATTCCCAGCCCAGAGCTTGCTCAGAGGGCCCAAGATGGTCTGGATGGAGCCTATGCATGGGGGTGCGAACAAGCCTGTTCTCTCCTTGACAAGGCTAAATGCCCTATTTTCCAGAAATCTTGTTTTGCAGCCCACAAATCTTGCTTCTTTTTTAAGGAATTGATTGTTCTCTGAAGAGAAGAAGAAACTCTCCTAATTATATTTAGTTTGAACCATCTGAAATTGCTATTTTTCTAAGTCAAATGGTTGAATATTAGCAATGTCATATGGTTTAACCCAATATTCAAGGGATTATTTTTTTGAGGATGGGCGAGTAGAATACCCAAAAAAGACCAAAAAAAGTGCAATTTATTGGTCTTTGTGCATACTGCCCAAAATCAATTCAAGAGCTATATCAGTGGAGTAGTTAGCTTATGTCTTTATTCCATGATATAATCTTCTTAGTTATATAAAAATGCTGACTGTAATGTCAGTCAAACAATGCCTCATGAAAGCTTAGTAATGTAGGAGGATTGAGAAAAATGAAGGGAGAAGGAGGGTAAAGTGACTGGTAGAATTAAAAGGGAATCAACTTCTGCCATCATAAAAGACACACCTGATTGCTTTACTAAATTTGAAGAAGATGAAGTACAGAAGCGCTTACCTGTCTGAGTCATGGGTAAGCTGGAAGACAGTAATTGCAATACTCTTTATTTCTTTCCTGAAATTTGTCTCCGAAGATAATGGCAAGTTTATTAGAAGAAGATAACACTTCTTCCAGAAGTCATCTGGAAATAAAGGAAAGCATGAAATGTCTCGAGCACAACATGCTTCGCTATGTCTTGCCCAAGAAAAGCCTTTAGAATGTGCCAAACAATATCTCACTTCAATATGCCAAGCACCAAGCAAAATGCACTTAGGGAAAATATACTCAGTGGAGGACACACAGTCACACCACATCATCTTCATTTCTCCTTCTCATTCACCCACAACATTCAAATTCAAAATTCAAATAGTATTTGTTGGCAGCTGTCCTAGACTCTGGGGGAACATCAGTGAACACAACATACAGAATGGGAGCTCCTCGGGAACTGGCTTTGTGGAATTGGGGGCGGGAGCTAGATAACAAAATCCTGACTGTAATACATAAGTAAATTGATAACATGGGTTAAAAGGTCATAAGAGCTATGCAGAAAGAAAAGAACAGAAGAGCGAGAGAAAGGGTTTCAGGAGCACAGGACCTCAGCAGCAGACAGCAGCTTGCAATTTTAAATCAGGTGGTCAGGGTGGAGCTCATGGAAAAGGTCAGATTTGAGCAAAGATGTGAAGAAAGTGAGAGTTAGCCAAGTGGATCTGGGGCAAGAGCATTCCAGGTAAGAGGAATAACTAGTACACGGGCCCTGAGGCAAGGGGACATTTCTTGTGTGTTCTTTGAACAGTAGGGAGGCCTGTAGGGCTGGAGTGGAGAGAGCAAGGAGAATAGGACAGGCGATAAGAGAGGAAATGGAAAGCCAGGTCAAGGAGAGCCTTACTACTCAGAGCGGGGATCCGAGGACTGGCAGCATCGGCTTCACCTGCGGGTTGGTTAGAAATGCAGAATCCCAGACCCCACCCCAGACCTACTGTGTCATAGTCTGCATTTTTTTTTTTTTTTTTTCGGTATGCGGGCCTCTCACTGTTGTGGCCTCTCCCGTTGTGGAGCACAGGCTCCGGACGCGCAGGCCCAGCGGCCATGGCTCACGGGCCCAGCCGCTCCGCGGCATATGGGATCCTCCCAGACCGGGGCACGAACCCGTATCCCCTGCATCGGCAGGCGGACTCTCAACCACTGCGCCACCAGGGAGGCCCTCATAGTCTGCATTTTAGCAAGATCCCCAGGTAATTCATATGCACGTGAAAACTTGAGAAGTGCTGATGTCAAGTCTTAAAGGCCCTTGTTAGCACCTGGATTTTGACTATGAGGGAGATGCGAGTCATTGCAGGCTTTTGAGCACAGTAGCCCCGAGCTCTGCCTTATGTTTAAAAGGATCCCTGTGGCCTGTGTGTTGGAAAGCGCCTGCAGGATAGAAGCAGAGGGAGCAGTCAGGAGGAGATTACCGTGATCTAGGGATAAGATGACATGACCGGGTGGGGACCAGCGCATAGGAGGCAGGGGTGGTGAACCCGTAGCAAACTGCCTGATCCTGCCCCCTCCCCAGCCCATCTCCTCCTCTCCAGCTCCCCTTCGTCAATTTCGATCCAGGCACACGGGTCAAAAAGACATCGAAGAGTTAGAGAATGCTTCAGAAGGAAGTGACCTTTCCAGTCAACTCCCTTAAAGAGGGCCCTGGGTCCTATGGGAACAAATAAGGGCGGCCTGACAAAATCCCCATCGTAGCCAGAGGAGTCTTCAAGAGGAGATGCTTAAACTGAGATTAGGAGGAGTGGGAATTAAGCTAGGAGAGGAGAGAAAAGAAGAAAAGGACATTCTGGGAAGAAACAGCAACATATGTGAAGAGGGCAGATGTGAGGAACTGTATGACACACTTTGCCTGAACAAAATAGGGGGGCGGGGGCACTGGCAGGAAATGAGACTAGAGGACTAACCAGATCCTGGAGTGCCTCGTGCGCTGCAGCGAGGAGTTTGAAATATCAGAAAGCTCTGAAGACATAATGTCAGATTTCAAGGTGGGAGTAAGTTGCACAGTTAAGAAAGAGCATTTAGGAAACAATGCGGAGGATACATTAGCCAGGGATGAGACTGGAAACAGGGAGAGCGGTGATCAGTCAATAAAGGATGAGAGTAATTCATCTCAGGACCCAAAGCCCAGGACTGGCGGTCAGAAATGCCTGAGCCCAGATCCGGCTGCCATCTCTGAGCTTTATAATCTAGGCAAGTTCCTGAACTTCAGTTTTTCTTCCATGAGATCAGGTATTCCTCATTTCCTTGATGATATCTCAGGCTACTGTTGAATCAAATGAGATATTATATATAAAGCCCTTGGCATGCAATAAATATTCAACAAATTGCCTTATAAAAGCATTCCAAGAGATCCTAATTTGTAGCCAAGGACGAACCACCGATCCAGTCCTACTAGTTCATTTCTGTATAAAAACACAGAAGCACACAAAAAAGGAATTATTTGTTCAGGGACACACTTCTAGCTAGTAAAATATCAGGACTCGAGTCCACTGTATTTGGATATCGTGATGTCTCTCTCAGCCACATCTGTAAGATGGGGATGATGACAGCGTCTACCTCATAGGGTTGTCAGAAGGATGAAATCGATTAAGGCACACAGAACACTCAGCACAGTTCCAGGCACCATCAGAAGCATTAATGAAATGCTAGCTATTGTTATTAGCTATGTTCTGACTCACAGACCAGCATTCTTTCCAAATCTCTGCCACATTTTATAAACCTCTCATGAATTTTAATCGTTGTTTGCCTCATTCCTCATGACTACACTCATGGGAATAAATTTTTAGATATTGAACTGAAAGAAAAAATTAACGAGCTGACACATAGCACGGGGAGATCAGCTCCGTGCTTTGTGACCACCTAGAGGGGTGGGATAGGTAGGGTGGGAGGGAGGTGCAAGAGGGAGGGGATGTGGGGACATATGTATATGTATAGCTGATTCACTTTGTTATAAAGCAGAAACTAACACACCATTGTAAAGCAATTATACTCCAATAAAGATGTCAAAAAAAAATTAACGAGCTGACTAGTTCTAATTCTTCCTGCCAGCTGATGATACCCAGAGCTTTAATCAAATGAACCAAATATAACTGTGTACCAAACATCCGTGCTCCTGCATAGGCCCTGGCCAGGTGCTGTTTGTGCTGTCACTGGGTTTTTTATGTCACCATTTCCTGTGTGTAATCAGTAATCGACACCGAAGCTCTGACAAAATGACCATTTTTAGAGTGCCATTAGCCGTCTCCCTGGGTTTGGCTGTAAATGTAACATAAGCAGGATCTTTAATACATCAATTTCTTATTGCAGGCATGTGTATCTTCCTGAAGTAAAGAGCTCTGGGAGGAGCTGAGTGGGTGGGTATTTTGGCTTGTTCTTCAGCTAAAAGATGACTTTGATGTTCTTTTACTATCACCTGAAATGTGTGTGCTATTGCAGAAAGCATCCTTCTCAAGGGAAGAACACGGGTACTGCTCGAGCTAAAGTACTGTTTTTGTTATGTGTACAAATGAGGCAGAAGGTTTGTAAACATACTTCTTACAGAAAAGCTGCCCTGGTAATTTGTTTGGCAGTACATCTAAATAGCCTAATCCTTAATTAATCACTATAGGCCATCTTTTGCTTGTTTCATATAGAGCACAGAGCTTTCAAATTTGAGTAATGAGAGAAAATTTCTTCTTTGGTATATATAAAAATTATAATTGCCACCAGAAGCGAGGTAAATCTATAATTGCCAAAGCCAAGACAACAAGATGTTTCTGAAGGTGCTTTAATTAGAGTTTGTTCCACATTGCATCTTATCATGAAATTGAAAATACCAACCATGAAAACTCTCTGTGGATAAGCTTTCTTTGTGTTTTGTTACATGCTTCCATACAGATTCTTGTATATTAGAATCGTAGATTCAATAGAATTATAGCTTGTATTGTTAATTCGGATGACCGTGATGGAAATTGACGTAATTAAACAAGGAACAGATGAATAAAAACATTTCAAGGGTTTTGGTTATCATGAGTTTCTGATTAAACAAATTTTGAAGTCTATAGAAAAGCCACTATAGTTAATTTACCAATTGGAACTTTGTACAAGGTTTGGGATATGGAACTTTGTACAAGGTTTGGGATACTTGAACATGGCAATGTTTAGTTTCAACCATTGTGACCCTCCTGGAAGTAGTAAGAATTTAATGAATAAGAATCTGGAAGAAATGAGTACCTTGCAACTGATGTCATCCAAAACTCATTCTTATTTTAACATCAGCCAAGTATTCCTTACAGTCAAATTTCCCATGTTCTCAGAAATTGTAATTGTAATAAAGTGCGTTGTTGGCTCTAATTCTTCACCCCTCCCTGTAGCATACCTTTTGTCATGTGACTTTGGAGATCCTTCATAAAGGCAGAGTTTTTATTGCCACCCCTTGTCTTTGAGTTGGCTGTGTGATGTCCTTTGGTCAAAGGAATGTGGGTAGAAGTGTAGGGTGCCAGTCAAAGCCTCAGCCTTAGAGCCTTGCATGTTTCTGTTTACCCTCTTGTAGCTCTGCCATCCCATAAGAAGAACATGCCTGAGGATGAGAGACACGTGGAGCTGAGCCTCCCACCCAGAGTCCAGCCTAGATCAGCCAACCCCCAGGCGACTGCAGACTTGTAAGCAATAATAAATAATTGCTGTTTAAACCACCAACATTTGGGGTGGCTTGTGATGCAGGAGTAGTTAACTCACATGATCCCATAAAGCAGTTATTGACTTGAGCTTCTCTAGGTTGTGACCTATAAATACATATAATGTAGAGCTGGTCAAGTTTCTATAATAGGGAAGTTATTATCCAGCTATAATCTCAAGGAAAGATTATTTCTGTATGATACATCAAAAAATAAGTTACCATTCTTCAGTTCTGTGCTCTGTGCTCTGCTGGGTACTGATACACAGGTTGGAATACACAGAAGTGGTTCCCAAAGTCTCCGACATTGATTGGTATATGCTCTCTAGTAACTGAAAAACTGGAACCACAACTGCAAAGGCCATTCAAACGGGAGGCTGTAAAACTTTCTCTTTTCAGGGCTCTGTTTCCTATAGCCAGGTTTTGTAATATCTTGGCCTTTGTGTGAACACTGAATCCATTGTGGCAAGCACTCTCTTTTGCCTGATTCAGTAGAGGTTCAGGAAGTACCTCTTGTCCTGATTTCCTATAGAGGTGACTGGTTAAGTTAGGTGTGTGACCCATGGAGGAATGGGAAATTCTCATAGGCTGCAAGCCTCTGAGTATAGACAGATGTGTGTGAGAGAGGCTGGCCTAGTGTGTGGTCAGATGGTGAGCAGGGAGTAGGACTTCAAAGTGCTCACCATTAGAATAGACAGACAGAGAGATGATCCTGGAAAACAGGGCCACTGGGCAGAGGTCGGAGGGCTGGAGTGGATAAAGAGGAGAGCCGGGGGAAGGAAGAGGACAGGTAGAATGCCGAGCTGGAATCAGAGACAACTCAGCTCTTTCCCAGAGGACCTTTATATTAGTGTTTTTGTTTTTTGGGGGTTTTTTTGCTCGTTTGGATGTGTTTTAGCATCAAGTGGGTTATAGCACCTTGTGGGGACTTTCAGCTATGGTGTCGTGGGTGTTCTTTGTTCTGCACTTCCCTTTCTCTGACATCAAGGACCAGGACCATTTGGAAAGAAGATTGGTCCTCTAGTTTGGAAGAGATATCTTTCTCTGCTCATGAAGCCTCCACATTTGTCAAAGAACTCATGCAGCCTTTGGGCACGTGGACGCCTCATTCAAGGGACAATAGGAAGTTGAGTTCTCTGAAGCAAGAGACGTTGCTTCTCGGGTCCTTCTCCTGGGTCGTGGGACTTAGATCCTGGCCCCTAGGTTCTGCCATGTCACAACAAAAGAAGCCCTTGGACTCTCTGTCTCCTCCTTCTCAATCCACGCAGGGCATTCTGACCCATCTAGATATCAGCAGGGGATGACTCATCAGTGGGCCGCCTCTGAATCATGGCTTGGTCCTGATGTGGAAAGGCAGAGTGAATGCAGCACTTGAAAATTAATGTGAATTGGTATTCATTTGGGGTTTGTACTTAATGTAATTTGACTCAATGTTAACCCTCCTTTTAGTTTAATAGAATAATGATGGCAGGATATTCAAAGTCGCTCTGATGACTTCATTCCTAATTCAGAATCAGCCTAAATGTCCATCATTTTTGATATTGAACCCTTATATCAAAGTAACTGCTGATATCAAATAATGACTGAGTTGATGAGACTCCATAATTCTTTTTTCTTATTAAAGTATAGTTGATTTACAATGTTGTTAGTTTCGGGTGTACAGCAAAGTGATTCAGTTTTTTATATATGTGTGTGTGTGTGTGTGTGTGTGTGTATTCTTTTTCAGATTCTTTTCCATTATAGGTTATTACAAGATATTGAATATAGTTCCCTGTGCTATACAGTAGGTCCTTGTTGTTTATCTATTTTACATAGAGTAGTGTGTATATGTTAATCCCAAACTCCTAATTTATCCCTCCACCCCACCTTTTTCCCCTTTGGTAACCATAAGTTTGTTTTCTATGTCTGTGAATCTATTTCTGTTTTGTAAATAAGTTCATTTGTATCATTTTTTTTAGATTCCACATACAGGTGACATCATATGATATTTGTCTTTCTCTGTCTGACTTACTTAGTATGATAATCTCTAGGTCCATCCATGTTGCTGCAAATGGCATTATTTCATCTTTTTTTATGGCTGAGTAATATTTCATTGTGTGTGTGTATATATATATATACACATATATACATATATCTCACATCTTCTTTATACATTCATCTGTCAACAGACATTTAGGTTGCTTCCATGTCTTAGCTATTGTGAATAATGTTGCTATGACATTGGGGTGCATGTATCTTTTCAAATTAGTGTTTTCTCCGAATGTATGCCCAGGAGTGGGATTGCTGGATTCTATGGCAACTCTATTTTTAGTTTTTAAAGGAACCTCCATACTGTTCTCCATGGGAGATTCCATAATTCTTGATGCAAAACAACTTCAAAATCAGTGCAATTGACCATTTTCTTTTGGAGAGAGGAGCAGATCTTCCCATGGGATCAGCCTCTAGAACTGTTGCTAGTTTTGTTGTATTGATAGTTCTGATTAATCTCTCTCATCATGGTCCATAAATTATTTAAGATGACAAAATAATAATTTTATCCTGTGAACAGCTAAGTAGTCAACGCTTTAAGTTGTTCTAGTTCTTTCATTTCTGGATTATGTCCCTTTATGAGGATCTGAAGTCATATTATCTGAGTTATTTATTTTATTTAATTTTCCCAACAACCCCCTATTGCCATCCCTCTTTCTCATATGAGGAATTTGAGTCAGCCTTTCAGAGAGGTCCAGCAACTGGACAACAGCGATACAATTATAAAGTCATGGAGCCAGAATTTGAACCCAGGCAGACTGACTCCAAACTCCTTGCTCTTAACCTTTATGCCTAAATCCAAATTATCTACTCACATATCCTAGCCAATATTTGCAAATAATTTAGAAATGGAGGCTTTCTTTCAGATACATTCTAGGAGGCTATTTTTAAAACACCCTTGAATCATCTTGTTTTCCCCAATATTGATCCTTATTGTCAATATTTAATACAACTTACATTGTACTTGCAGTAAGTACAACTTTTATCTTGGTGACTTGAGGTTCTTGTGTTAATACTACATTTATTTGGTAAACTGAGGTTCTTATATTAATACTACAGTTTAAAAAGCAGCATTTTCCTGTTTTATAAACAAGCTTCAACTTTTCCTTCCTCATCTGTCTGCCTTCTGGTTATATCTAGTAACCATCAATTAATAGTAATGTCAGTAAAACAAGCTTAGCAAAGTGGGGGTAGGAGAAACAGAGTGAAGAACATTATGCCAGGAAGTACTTTAATGCAGGTGGAGCCCTGCCGACTTTTATTATTATAAGAAAACAAAGCAACTTTATTAACCCAACTGACATTATACTTTGGCTTTTATTTTTATTTTGTTTTATTTTTGAGCATGCAATAACATTCTTTGTGCTTGGATTTTCCTTATTGTTGTCTGCTACTTGCTTCGTATAAAAGGAAGCTTATTTTAGTGGCAAGATATGTATGTCTTTCAATTTGTATTCACTCATTCTTCTCAAATATCTACAAAATTCTCTTATCTGTGGTGTTCAAGAAGCAAAAATACTACTGAAGCAGAACCAATCTAGCACCTTGCTTCCTTTGGTTAGGGCAGAATTTGTTGCAGAAGAAATTATGTTTGCTTCTGAGCTGCCCCAGGAGCAACTAAATCCCCTGAAAGGATTATAAATAACGACAATTTTTATGCATAAATTTGCTCCATTACTAGTATCTATTACCAGAAAAATCCAAAACAAAATAAAAAGGAAGCTCCAAGCAATAACAGACTTTGTCATTGAGGTTGCAGACAATAGGAGCTCAGGCCTATCAGGGCCCCTCCACTCCCCCCAGACCCTCTTCATCCCCTCCCTTTGCAGATGCTCACGGGCAGATTGACAGAATTTGGTAGCTATCTGAATATCTAAAGAGAAAAAATATATATCCAGTAAATGTATGCAGCTTTCTCATCAATTTTTCTCTGCAGGAAAGAATAAAATGTAGAAACATCTTCATATTTCCATGCTTTAAACACACCCTTAAAGTCTTCATTTGGTATAAATTCAGATTTTGTGTGCCTCTCTCTTTAATGAAAAACCGCAAACCAGGTCTCATCTAAGAAAAAAATAAAACATTGGTTGCTCTGCTTTAACATTCTATTATAGAAATTTTCCATTGTTCACACAATTGAGAGAATAGTACATATAATGAACCCTCATATATCTGTCACCCTGCTTCAATTATCAGCATTTTGATAATCTTGTTTCATCTATTCCTGCTGTACTTTTTTCTTATTTTTTTTAAAATTTTTTATTTTATTTTATTTTTATTTATTTATTTTTGGTTGCACTGGGTCTTCATTGCTGCGTGCGGGCTTTCTCTAGTTGCTGTGAGTGGGGGCTATTCTGTTGTGGTGCGCAGACTTCTCATTGTGGTGGCTTCTCTTGCTGTGCAGCACGGGCTCTAGGCGCATGAGCTTCAGTAGTTCTGGCACGCGGGCTCAGCAGTTGTGGCTCACGGGCTCTAGAGCGCAGGCTCAGTAGTTGTGGCGCACGGGCTTAGTTGCTCCACGGCATGTGGGATCCTCCCGGAGCAGGGCTCGAACCTGTGTCCCCTGCATTGGCAGGCGGATTCTTAGCCACTGCGCTACCAGGGAAGTCCCTCCTGCTGTACTCTTTCTTACTTTCCACCCCACTGCCCAGGTCTCCAATGCAGTATGTTTAAAACAATTCCTAGACACATCATTTCATCAATAAATACTTTAGTTTGTATCTCTAACTGGTAATTGTTTGTTTGTTTACATAACCACTATGGCATTATCATACCTCATGAAATTAATAATAATCCCTTAATAGTTTTTAATGTTTACTTCATAGTCAAAATTTCTCCACTGTCTCAAAGGAGAATTGATTTGGTTCAGTGAGGATCTGTATCAGTCCCATCAGGAAACAGCTGTCTCAGGTTAGGATAGTTCAAGGAGGGTTTATATACAAAAGCACTGTGGGGTGTAGGGGAATCACGGAGGCTAGTGCAGTCACCTTTGGCTAGCAACAGCAGAGCTGTTACCGCCGCCGCTAGGTGTGAAGGAATAACGAGGACAATGTCAAGGTTACTAAACATGGAAGGAAAGAGTCTGTAGAGAAGACCTTGAGAGGAACAGTGTCCTTCTATGGAGGGATCCATCCAGTCCAGGTGACCTCACAGAGAGGAAGTCAGGGGAATAAATCCCCAGACTGCCCACTCTTCCCCTCTCTGATCTCCTGCTGGGGCTTCCCATTGGCCAAACCCAACCAGAAACCGGAGGGCAAGGGAGCCTAAAGGCACAGTCCATATAAGTCAACTTCCCAGGCCAGAGAGAAGGGTGGAGAGAAAATCTAGAGGAGAAAAGAGAAGATCCCTGGCATAGGATCCAGCAAGTCCTACGCATTGGATTTGGTTTTTATGTTTCTTAAGGCTCTTCAGTTCTGTAACAGTCCCCACCTTCCTTTTATTTATTTATTCTAACATGCCATTAATGAAAAAACTGAGTTTAGTTTCTATATGACACTGATTCACATATCTACAGATGCATTTAAGTGTTATTTATGATTTCTATTTCTTGTAAACTTGGAGTTATATCTAGAAACTTGATTAGATTTAGGTTCAATGACTATTTTTTAGGCAAGAAGACTTCCTAGGTGGTGCTGGGACCGTGCCATTGCATCACTTCATGAGGCATTTAATGTCTGGTTTCCATCAACCTCTCACCTAACCTTGGCTACACATTAGAATCACCTGTGGAGATTTAAATAGTCACAATGCCAAGGTCACACCCATAGTCATTTAAATCAGAATCACTGGCTGTGTGACATGGGTATTAGCATTTTTTTTAATCCCCTAAGTGATTCTAACGCGCATCCAAAGTTGATAACCTCAGACGTAATGCTTTTTTTTTTTTTTTTTTTTTTTGTGGTACACAGGCCTCTCACTGTTGCGGCCTCTCCCGTTGCGGAGCACAGGCTCCGGACGCACAGGCCCAGCGGCCATGGCTCACGGGCCCAGCCGCTCCACGGCACGTGGGATCCTCCCGGACCAGGGCACGAACCCGTGTCCCCTGCATCGGCAGGTGGACCCCCAACCACTGCGCCACCAGGGAAGCCCAGACGTAATGATTTTATTATCCACTAATTATCATTTTTTCTAGACCTGTTATTTCATTTGAATTTGAAAATTGGTAATTTTCTATTCTATTGATAATTTCTAATTCTATCATTCTTTCTGTATTTATTAGCTATCAAAGAGTACCAAGCATAAGTTTGTACTCAGTAAAGAAGTATAGGTTAAAAAAAAAAAGAAGTATCGGTTGATTTGATCTATAGTTCATGTTTAATGACTATTTTTCATCAAAAAGTTTTATGGAATTTCTCTATTAAAGAGATTCAAGCATTTACAAATGGATTTAAGTAGGATTCTATTATTTCTATCCGATCGATATTTATTTTTACAGAGGCTAGCTCTCTGGATCATGTCTAAAATTAAAATTTCCCTCAAAAAAATTCTCGCTCTAAAATCTCAGCTATATGTGTCTGTTACTTGTTATTCATGATATGTTAGATTTTTTAGTCCCACACACACTAGGACCATGTGATGTAAATGCATAAGTTTTTTTGAAGGAAAACTTACACCAGAGAAGTAGAGAATACACATACCCCGGAAGCTCTCATTACCCCATAGAGAGGTGTACTTAGGCTGATCAGGCTAGGCTGGACAGACAGGGTTCCAAAAGAGAGACCCCCATCTCCCATTGTACCCTACATATTTATTTTAAAAATTGGGAGTAGGGAATCCTTGGGAACCATATAAAAATAGAAGGTTGATGTTTGAGGAAATGGCCTGATTGTAAAAGGGGAGCCCCTGGAACTTAGCAACTGGCATTTGTTGAGTTAACTCAGACCTGCTAGGCTACCTCTCTGCTAAACTACCAAAGGAGTGAAGTGCCTTCTAGATTTGCCTCTTTTCTTTTTTTTTTTAAAGATTTCCCAGATTTATTTTATTTTAAATATTTATTTGTTTGCTTGTTTGTTTGTTTTGGCTGTGCCAGGTCTTAGGTGCAGCTCATGGGATCTTCGTTGCGGCATGGAGGATATTTAGACGCGGCGTGAGGACTTCTTAGTTGCATCATGCGGACTCTCAGGTGCAGCACGTGTGCGGGATCTAGTTCCCTGACGGGGGATTGAACCCGGGCCCCCTGCATTGGGAGCGTGGAGTATTACCCACTGAACCACCAGGTAAGTCCCCAGATTTGTCTCTTTTCAATATCATACATATGTAAGATAAATATCATAAATATACAGGATTACAATATATAAATATATAAGATTACACTCTGAGCATTTACTAGGTGCCAGTCGATTCAATCAATGATGCTATTATTTTCCCCAAACACACTTGGAAACCCTCTATCCTTCTGTGATTTCTTTGTCCTCCAAGATCCATTTGGTGTTTCATCTCTTGTAATGCTTATTCATTTGATGTGCACTCACTTATTCATTTTATTCATCTGTCACTTCATTTACTCAATTATTCAGGAACATTTATGTAATAGACCTTTTTATTATTAATTTTTATTGGAGTATGGTTGCTTTACAATGTTGTGTTAGCCTCCACAACAAAATGAGTTAGCCATGTACATGTACATACAGATATCTCCGCCCTTTTGTGGTAACCTAAACCTCCCATTTAGGTTACCACAGTGCATTAGATAGAGTTCTCTCTGCTATACAGTATGTTCCCATCATTTGTGTAATAGACCTTTTGTTGAGGGTGATACGGGTTCCAGTTATGACCAAGGCATAGCCCACGTAGCTTATAATCTAGATGATGAAATAAGGCAAACGTAATAACCAAAATATAAAAGGTCCCTTCTCTGTCCTTTCTCTCCATCCTCCCCATCCTAGTCCAAGCTTGATTCTCTTCCCTATTTGGCTAGCCCTCTTGCTTTTGTTTTATTTTCCAAACTATGCTGCATACCTCTTTCAAGTTACATTCTCCAAAATATTGCATTTCACCCTGTTCACAAAGTAAATGGCTCCTTTTTTTGCCTACTAAATGAAATACAAGCTTTTAAATTTAGTTTAGCATTCAAACCCCTTCCAGACCTGTTTATTACCAACTTCTACCTCTCTCTTAAATTTCCCCCCTTGAACCCTTCTCCCCAGTGAGCTTTTCTGCCAAGTCATCTACACCCCAAATCCATGAAGCCTTCCCCACCTGTCCTATCTTCCTTTGAACAGCTAAAGTAATTATTAACTGTACCTCTGATTTTATCATCATCGTGTCCTATCTTATATTTTTAATAACCTTTTAATATGTTGATATCTCACATCCCCTACTAGAGTATAATCTCCTTGACATCAGGAATTGTGTCTTATACTTCTTTTTTTCTCAATACTTAACAGTATTAAATAAAAGGGTGCTCAATAAAAGGGTGTTGATGAAGATGAGAATATTGGGAAGCTCTTGGAATATGGGGGTAGTTAAAGCATTATATCAAGAATAATATGGTTTTTCTACAACATTTCAGTGGATTCTTTTTCTCTTATCATTAAACTAGAGTATATCCAAGTCTCTCCATCTTAAAGATGGAGATGAAAGATTTCCTATGTGCCAGTAGGTTAATTGCCTCTCTCTCTCTCTCTCTCTCTCTCTCTCTCTCTCTCTCTCTCTCTCTCTTTCTTTCTCTCTCTCTCTTCATCCCTCCCTCCCTCCCTCTCTCTCTTTCCCTTCACAGCCAGACTTCCTAAATGAATAGCCTACACTTGCTGCCTCTGCTTTTTCACCTCCCATTCACTTCCTCAACCCACTGCCATCTGGCTTCCTCCACCACTATACCAAAAATCTCCTGGCAGAGGTCACCTAGCACCTCATAGATGCCAACTCAGATGGACAGTTTCCAGTTCTTTTTGCATCTCATCTCCATAGCATTTGATGCTGTTTCCTCCTACCTCATTTGGGAAACTCTCCTTTACTTTGGGTTTTTAGACCACACTTACCACAGTTTTCCAGTACCTCTCTCTATTTCTTCTCTAGTTCCATCATGGGCTTCTTTTTCCCGAGTCATCCCTTGAATGTTATTGTAGACCAGGTTCCATCCTTGCCTGTCTTAATTTTGGTTCTCCCAGAAGCAGACCCTGAGACAAGGATTCACATGCACATCATTTACTGAGGAGATGATCCCAGGAGGGGAGTGGGGAAGTGAGGCAGGTAAGGGAAAGAAGCCAATAAAGCATGTAATATCAAGCCAGTTACCACTGTGGGCAACTGGAGCATAATCCCACTGTAGAACACATGCTTCAGAATTATCCTGCTTGTGGAGCCACCAAGCCTATGAGTTGTTGGTTGAGGGCTATTTTAATTCCCTGGCACTACTCACCTGTCCTCAGGCAAAGAGTTGCAGGTGCCATAGTTGGAAGTCAGACTGCTATGCACAGAATGTTAAGGGCTGAGGGATATGGTTGGGGCACTGACAACATCAGCCATCTTCTTTCCTCACCTTAACCATTACTCTCATCAATGATAATAAAATTAACAATGATAATAGCTAACATTTATGTACTAGGTTGGATGTTTTACCTGTGTTAGCTCATTTAATCCTTATAACAGCTCTATGAAATACCATTATCATCCCTATTTTATTGAGGAGGAAACTGAAAATCACAGGGGCTAAATTGTCCAAGGTTCTGATGTCTCTGCACTTATTTACAACCCATATTGCTCCAAGCTCTAACTAGTATTGCCATTTGCCAACTGGATGTCCTCACCAGGTTTCTATCAGCGTCCCAAATGCAACACATTCCAAATGGACCTATCAGAAATTCTGAAGAAGCCTTGACACATTATGATTCTTCTTAACTTTTTCCTTTTTGACAGCTTTTTGGCTCTTCACCTAAAGAATAATTTTTATCTTAAAATGAGTTTTTTTTATCCAAAAATAAGGGATTATTATAGGGACTTGGGAAAATATGGGAAAGTATAAAGATTGCAATAAAAATCTCCATAGTTGTGCCACACATTTGATACTGTGGGCATCTCCTTTTGCCCAACTGTCTATGTATTTTTAAGATGTCTGAGAATATACTCTGTGTGTATAAATTTGCATATTGCTTTTTACATTATAAGCATTTCCCCATGCCATTAAAAAATCCTTATAAACATATTTTAAAGGCTACATAATGTTCCTGACGTATAGATATACCAAATTTGCTTAACTCGTCCCTTGTTATTGAACATTTGTATTGGTTCCTTTCTTTACTCCTATGACAGCTGCTGAAATCAGTATTTCTATACCTAAGTCTTTATCTGCATTTTGGATTATTTCCGGAAGAGGAATCATTTTTAAGGGCAATAACATTTTTAGGGTTTTAATATGTACTGCTTTCCAGAAAGGCTGTACCAATTCACACTCATACGAAGAGAATGCAAGAGTGTCTTCCACCACACCCTTGCTGGCGATGAGTATTTTCATCCCTTTATAAACTTGTTAAATCTATAAGAGAAAACTACTTATTGGTTCCACATTCATTACCTCAGTTTCCAATGAGGTTAAATTCTTTTCACCTGTTTGCTAACCATTTATGTTTCCTTTTTGTAAACATTGTTGGCCAATTTTTCTACTGGTCATTGTGGTATTTCTTATCACTTTTACAAATTAGTGATAAGTCTTTATTATATTTATGGAAAACTTCCCATCTTGCCACTTGTCCTTTCAGTTTTTTACATAACAGTTTAAATGATGTAGCAGAGTAACTCCCTTGCTGCAGTCTTTTGAAAGTCAGCCCTCTACAGGAGGGGTTTTAAAAAGAAAAAAAAAAGATTTAACTATTTTCTGAAGTCAAATCTAACCTTTCTCTTTGAGATTATTCTGATTACATTTGAGCTTTGACAGTCTTTTGCCATCCAAAGATTAGGTAAATATTCACCTATATTATTTTCTTCTAGTATTTTATGGTTTGTATTTCTGCATTACATTTCTTTTAAATCCAATAATGTATTACATGAAACTGATTTCCCCACTCCCCCAAATACAGTACCTGCTAGTCAACTTTTTATTTATTGAGTTCTTATCCCCGTTGTTATATGATATCTCCTTTGTAATGAATCACATTGTTTCGATTACTGAAGCTTTGCAATAGATTTTAATATCTGTCATAGGAGGAGTACTATAATCCTTCCCCCCTCCCAATATTTTCTTAGCTATTCTCATCTATTTATTATTCCGTATGAAACTTAGAATCATTTTATTATCAGGTTACAAAAACTTCCAGTGTGTATTTATTGTAATTACATCAAATATAAATATTAGAGAAGAATGGATTATTTAAAATATTTAGTGTTTCCATCCATTAAGATGATGAATGATCTCTCAATTCATTAATGTCTTCTCTTGTATACCACACAAGCTCCTAAACTTTTCTTATTAAGTTTATGCTAGTGTTTATGTTCTTTTTCCTATTTCGAGTGTATTCTTTTGTTTTACAATCTCTTATGACTGGTTATTTCTGTTATAGGGTAGATCTATTTATTTTTGTACATTTGTTTGTTTATCTAGCCACTATGATGAAATCTCATTAATTTTAATATTTTTTAGTTGATTCTTTTGGGTTTCTTCCTTTTTTTCATATCTGCTTCTACTACTTTTGTTTTTGCTGTTTGGGGTTTTTGCTTTTGTTTTGGTTTGGTTTTCCAGAACTTCTAAAACAATGTTAAATAATAATTCTTTTGGTGTATCACAATTAATTAGGTATTTACTGCTATACTGAGATTAATATTATTATTAATGCTATGCTAGTTTTTCTTTTTTAAAGCTATTTTTTAAATCAGAGGTGGCTATTGAATTATCAACTCCCTTTTCAACATCGATTACAGTAATCATGTGATTTTTCTTATTTGTCATCCTGATATGATGCATTATATTAATATATTTGCTAATATTATATTATCCTTATATCCCTGGGATAATGTTACTTGGTGAGTTATTCTTTTAATATGCTATTAGATTTGATTTGCTGCTGTATTATTTTGTTGCATTACATTCATACTGAGATTAGACTACAATTTTTGTTTTTGAGGGTTTTTGTGTCAGATTTTAGTTTTAGTTTAATGCTAACTTCATAAAATAAGTTTAGTTATAAAAATGGATGGGAAAGGTTCTCATCTTTTTTTTCTGTTCATGAACAGTTTATATAGCAGGAAAATGATGTGTTTCTTGCTGCGTAGAAAGAACTCACCAGTAAAGCCATATGGCAAGAATAAATTTTTGTTATAATTATGAATATAGATAAGCTGCATTGACAGGCAATTTAGGAAGAAATTAATTATTAATCATTAATTGTGCAACATTGATATTGTGCTTTCTTCATTTCTAAAGTACTCTTACATATGCTACCTCCAGTCATTCATTCCCCCATTCAAAGAAACCTTTATTGAATGCCTTCGTGAGCTAGATAGAATAGTTGATGCTGCAGATAAAAGGTGAATTGCCTGTGGTCCTTGATTTGGGGAATTCTTTAGCTAAGTGAGACAGACATGTCAACCAATAAGTCTAATAAAATATGACAACTATTTTAATAGAGGCATGTTTACTCACATTATCCTTGGTCCACTTATACTAGCATCATTATGCCCTTTATACAGATGAGGCAACATTCCAGGTCAGTGGATTTGTATTTGAATACCTCCAGTGACCAGTAATTCAGTATCTCCTGAGGAAAACACAAATCTTTGGACCAGTCTAATAGTTGGAGTGTTATTCCGAATGTCCTCTACGGAATAGAAGAAGACATGGTTTAGCTTCTCCCAAACCATGTTTCTAGCCCTCAGAACCGTACAATGAGTCTGATTCCTTTTACACAGAATGGTTCTTCAGATTTTTTTAAAATACTTATTTATTTATTTGGCTGTACCGGGTCTTAGTTGCAGCATGCAGGATCTTTCGTTGCAACGTGTGGGACCTTCCTTGTGGCATGTGGGATCTAGTTCCCTGACCAGGGCTCGAGCCCTGGTCCCCTGCATTGGGAGAACGGAGTCTTAGCCACTGGACCACCAGCAAAGTCCCAGTTCTTCAGATTTTTAAAGACTGTTATAACCATACCCTCCCCCCACCGTAAGTCCTTTTAACCAAGACAAAAATATATCTTCAGTTCTTTCAACCTGTCTTTATACAACACAGTCCTGAATAATTATCATCTTGGCCCCTTTCCTCTGTATGTACCTCAGTTTGTGTTGTTTCAGAATTCTGCCCAATACTCTACATATGCTCTGACAAAAACAGGGTATAGAATAAATACAACTTTTTTCATTCAGATATTACACTTACTAATGTAGTACCAAGTCAACTTGGTTTCTTTGGTGGTATGACTGTCAACTGACATTGAAGCTGTTAGCCACTGAAAACTTGAGGTTTTTTACACATATGCTTCTGAGTCATATTCCCTTCACCCTGAACTTGAACAGTTGTTTCTTGGTACTCATACCTGATACCTCCCACTTTTCCCTGTCAAATTTGATTCTGGTTGTTTAAAATCATTACTTAATTATTAGAAGATTTTTTTGGATCCTGAATCTGCTATTGATTAGCTAATCTTTCTAGCTTCACTGATACATAAATATGATGATCCTGGCTCTGCAAGTCATGATAAGAATACCAGATATAAGAACACTAAGGACTGAGTCCCGTTCCGTAACAGGAACCACTTGTCATGCTGGCATTGATCCATTAATTAACACTTGCTAAGTATAGTCATTGACAAAGTTGCTTTATTATGTGATATATATTATGTGTATATATATTGTATATACAGTTCTTGCACTTGGCTCAGACATCTCCATCTTGTTCACAGTTGCATATAAGACCTGTCGAATGTCTCTGGCATTGAGATCATTGCTTACTAAGAGAAATTAAAACATACATCCATACAAAATTTGTACATGAATGTTCATACAGCTTTATTCATAATACCTCAAAATGAAAAACACCCACAAATGTTCATCAACAGGTGAATAGATAAACAAAATGTGGTATAGCTACACAATGGAATATGACTTGCAATAAAAGTAACATCCAACAGCATGGATAAATTTCAAAAACAATACAGTGAGTGACAGAAGCCTGACACAAAAATTTATATACTATATGTTTACATTTATATGAAATTCTAGAAAATTGAAACTAATCTATAGTAACAAAAAGCAGATTAGTGTTTGCCTGGCACCAGGAATTAGAAGGGGTTTGACTGCAAAGGGACACAGAGGAACTTTTGGGGGTGATGGAATGTTCTGTGTCTTGATCATGGTGATGGCTACATGGATGTACACATTTGTCAAAATTCATCAGATTATACACTTTAAATGGGTGCAGTTTATTTTTTGTAAATTACACCTCAATAAAGATGATCCTGGGCATTCCCAGCCTTTCCAGTGGTTAGGACTCCGCACTCTCACTGCTGAGGGCCCCTGTTCAATCCCTGGTCAGGGAACTAAGATCCCACAAGCCCCGCAGCACAGACAAAAAAAAAGAAAAAGATGATCCTTTCAAAAATAATATTGCTTATTGCATTCCCTGGATTATCATAATCATCTAATAATTTGATTAAAGAAAAACTTAAATTAGTCTCATTTTTCATGAACCCCTGCTGGGTCCTAGAGACTGCTACATCATTTTCTAAGTACATGTAAATTATTCTTTTAATATGTTCTAGAACATTTCTGAAAATCAATATCAAGTTCACCCAGCCATACTATGTGAAAGCTGTCTTCTTCCCCCCTTTGAAAATGGGAATTCTACTTCCCTGTCTCAGTTTTCTGTGACTTTTTATATTGCCAGTTCCCACAAAGAAATAATGATTCTGTCACCTCATTTGCATGCTCTCTTAGTTCCCTGGGATGTAATTCACCCAAATCAGGAGATTTAAAACTTGTTTGGAAATATTTAGTGCTCTTTCATCTTGGGCTTCCTTTGCAAGGAGACTTTTGAGTTGGAGATACTGTGGGAGAATTTAGGCTGCAATTTAAGGAGCCGCTCGCCGCTTATGAGCCATTATGTTAGCCTCTGTCCGGATGTCTGGCTCCAAGTCTGGTGCGGGCGATGTCTGAGGAGCTTTCTTTGTGAGAGCACCACAATTTCCTGCCTGAGAGTTCAGTATTGATCTGGCTCAAACCACTAACGGATTTTTACTCTCCTTCACTTCTTTGGTGGCAGGAGACAAGGTTACTGATGCCTTTATACTGTGTCGATTTCATATATTCACGTGGAATACATGCACGTATAATGCATGTCATGCTTGGCATCCTATGTTAATGTTACTGAGAATATGTTTCCTCTGTTTCTGCAAAAACATTTTGAGCCTGGAGGAGAAGAGAGAGTGAGGCGACAGTCTGCATTCTGAGCTGACAGCCTCTAGCCTCTATTTCATCCAGTCCTTCCTGGCCCATTGTAGGTCAAGTTACAGATCAGAAGGGAATGCTGGTACATCTGTGACAGGGAGCTATGTGCCAAAGGGTAAGATTTGGAAACCCTGGTAGGTGAGGAGCCCTGTGCCCTCCCTCTTCAGAGCACAGGATAGTAGACAGAAAAGTGGGCGTGGAAAAGTAAACAGTGGATGGAAGAAATCCTTTGTGCTTTGATAGGCATGCCTTTGGAACTGTGGCTTTGACCTTGATGTCCATGGATCACATGATAAAGAGGAGTACTTACCAAAAACTCACCAAAACAGAATAGCCCTTCTTAAAGGGCTCTGGGTACTTCTGTAAGAAAGCTTATTTATACCACTAGAATACGATAACCCTAACAACAATCCTCCAAAATCCTCAAAGCCTAAAGTACACTGGAAACAAAGGAAGATCACTGTGGCTCCTATGTCAGATTTAGAGATGTGTTCTTTCTGAATCTGGAAAGTCAGAATCACCAAGCACTGTGAGTCTTAGAATCAGTTGAGGGTTGGAAGAAATGTTTAGGTTAATCTAATCTATCCTCCCACCTAATGCAACATCTCTGACGATGATCACCACGCCCCAGATAGATATTTAATGCACAGGAACTCAATTCTTACAAGGCTGCTCATTTCCTTGCTGGAACAGTCCTTTCTCACTCTGAACTGAATGCCCTCCCTGGGTAACTTGTATTCAGCGCTCTTACTTCTGACCTTTGAAGCCATATAGAATAAAACAGTATTCTTTTGAGTCTGAGAGTCATTTAAATATCTGAAGACAGTGATCATGTTTCCCATTAGTTACAGCCTCCCTACTTTAAACATCCCTAGTTCCTTCAACCATTGCTCCTTGATACAGTTTTCAGATCCTGCCCTGGATGCATTTAAAATAACCAATACAACTCTTAAAGTGTGATCCAACCCTTAAACACAGTGTGACTCATTGGCGTGACAGGCACACGGAACACATACTGTACGACACTTCCATTAGAGCAGCTTAACAGTGTTTAGCTTATAGCTGACAGCAAATAGCTGCTCTGGCATAATTGTCCTTTACTGTGGAGGGGTTGTGGAGTTCACGACCCAGAGACACAACTCCTTAGGCATGGGAGCCTTTGCTAAGAGTATTCAAAATTACCAATCTATTTTAATCTTTTAACAATGATACCGTCAAAGAATGTTTGTTCCTTAATATGCATAGTGAACCATCTCCTGAAATGTGATGTAGAATAAGATTACTTTAATTAAAATATAGAAATATAAGGAATTTAGAAATGTTGAAATTATATCTACGTAAGCAGATAAGTAAGGTTGCCCGTATATTTGAGTACAGAACATGTTGCTGGGGATCAAAGCCCTGAGGACATTTCAAAGCTCATGTTACCTTTTTTGTTTCCCTGGGCAACATTCCTCTTTCCATTCGTTGTGATTCTCAAAAACTGCATGGAAGCTGATGGGGGATGTTTGTTCTCTTAAGTTGGGCACTATATTATGTCATAATATTTGTTAGAAGCATTTTTGTTAGAAATGAAGGTCTATATTATTTGCTGAAAGTTCCGGACTTTAGAGTAGCTGGACCCATTTGGAGTTCAGCACATTTCTCATCTTCAGCTAAACATGTTCTGCATGGCATCACGACACACAGAGATGAGACGCCGTGGGGTAGATGTTGTGGTCCCTTCATTATGTCTCATTATGTAGTTGACTTCACACTACATGAGAATGTGACCTAAAGGGCGAGTTACTTCGCTTTATCTAAGTCTTCTCTTGTTTATGGGCGGCTGATCATTTTCTTCTCCTCTTTGAAATCATGAGAGTGTGCCTGCGGGGGTCTGTGTGCTGGGATTTCTAATGTAGGGGAACGGAGGAAAGGGATTTTTGAAAACATGATTCTATTTAATCTTTAAATAGCCCTCTCATGTAGACGTGAGAAATGTAGTCTTGACAAAACAAAAGCAAAGTGATCCATTCAGAGTCATAGTTGATAACAGGTAAAGCTAACATTCAAATACACATGTTCCAGAGAATAATTCCCTGGAGGTCCAGTGGTTAGGATTCTGGGTTTTCACTGCCAGGGGCCCAGGTTCAATCCCTGGTTGGGGAACTAAATCCTGCAAGCTGCACGGCATGGCCAAAAAAAAAAAAAAAGTTCCAGAATCTAAAGCCTTAATTCTAGATGCTATGCGTTATGCTGCTCTGCGTGTCTCCCAAGAGTTGTAGAGGAAGAGTCCAAGTGTTCTTTTGCCCCTCCAAATTTGTGGACATAAAGACAGATATTGTCTTAACTTTTTCACAGGATACATACTGATGGCTGTGCATCCATTCTCCCTGCTTATTCTACTGATACTGATGGCTACCAACACATTCATGATTTCTACTGATAGGAGCCTGTCATTGTTCGGGGCTGCACTGTGTCCCCAGACTCCTTTACAGCTAGTGTCCATGTGATCCATTTTTGTCCAGTGAAATGTGAGCAGATGTCAAATGGGTGAGGCTTCCCCAAAAGCAACCGCTCTCCTGATAGAAAGGGGGACACTACAAAGGGGCAAACTCAGTGTCTTTCCCTTCACCCTTCTCCTTCTTCCTCTCTGGGATGTGGGCATGATGTGCTGGTGGAGAAGCCATCTTGCAACCTTTGAGATGATAACCGTAGCCCAAAGATGGCAGAATAGAAAGATGAAAGTAACCTGTGTCCCTGGTGGCATCTTGTACTGCTACTCCTAGAATTCTGATTTTCCGTACATTAGAAAAAGTTACTATTACATACAGACCAATGTAGTCCTAACTGATACATTGATTTTCTCCTTACTTCCCTTCCATTTGTGTACAAGCTCCAGACCATGATTAAGAAGAGGGTATTCGAAGCCTTAATTTGGGAATTCATATCAGAGTTGTTCACAGGATACTGTGAATTAAGATGCTTCTCCTCTACCACCCCCAAACCAAAATTTCATTGTACCTCCCACCACCCCCAATGCTGTGGGTGAACACATGCCTGAACTGGGGAAAAGCAAAGTGGGATGAGGGGTGAAGAGAGAGAGGTAGGTTCTTGCACTCTGAATTATCAAGCAAGGGTGGTGTGTCCAGAGCCGAGGGTTGAATGCCCTGAAGTCTTCTATATTTCATTTGTATTGAATTTTAGAAGAAAAAGGTATGTAATATGATTTGCTTCAAAATTTTGTTTCTATGGCACTATCCCTGGATATCTTGGTGCATTTTTTTTTCAGGTGGAACTATTTAAGTCAAATTTATTTTAGTGTCCCTCAATTCTAAGAAGAATAAGCATATCCTATTTTAAACCACAGGGGAATTGTCACATTAAAATGAATGTAGAATATGTAGAATAAATCCACAAAAATAGATCAGAATAAAGCTTCCTGAGTGCCTCTTATCCAGTATGACCCTCCTATGAGAGGGAATATTTATTCAGCACATTTGTATATCCAGAGGGGATATTTACATGCCTGTAAACAAGAAAATGCTATAAGAGATGAATAATTGTTAAAGTAGCATCTGAAAGTAAAGAGTTATTCATTATGGTCTTTTTTTTTTTTTTAGTTTCTGCTTTATAACAAAGTGAATCAGTCATACATATACATCTGTTCCCACATCCCTTCCCTCTTGCGTCTCCCTCCCTCCCACCCTCCCTATCCCACCCCTCCAGGCGGTCACAAAGCACCGAGCTGATCTCCCTGTGCTATGCGGCTGCTTCCCACTATCTATCTACCTTACGTTTGGTACTGTATATATGTCCATGCCTCTCTTTCGCTTTGTCACAGCTTGCGTTAAGGACTAAAGATGAGCAAATGAAACACTGAAGCATGTCTTCTTTGCAAATTAAGATCAAAATTGCTGCATTATCCTTGGTTGCACTTATATCACAATGATAAAGGAGGTTAATGAAATATTCTGTGTGAAGACGAAGGAGAAAAAGAAATTACAGAAAGTGGGCCTGTACTTTTTTTTTCTTTTTTTGAGCTATAATTTAGAAGACAACTGGGAGTAATGAACAGCTCAGTGGCATAAAGTTGGTCTGCCATGTGTCACCCATTTGGGCATGATGTGGCTAAATGAACTCACCCATGAGCCTGAATGTCAAGGGAGGGGGACAGAGGAGAGAGATGGTGAGGGTACATACCAGAAGTATTAGCCATCTGTGTTTCTGTCCATTTGGAGAATCCATTTTCAGGGCCTCAATCAGGAAGTCTCTCTTTCCTCAAACAGGAATGAAATAAAATACTCACTCTCTTCTCTGCCATTTGAACAGAGCATATGCTGAATACACAGTGGCAGGAAACCCTGGGAGAGCACAGCGAGTTGGCCTAGGGGATTCAGTCTCCTCTCTTGTCTCCCATTACTTCCTGTCATCATTTTAACTTACTCAACTCTCACCCACCCTTAAATTAATAAACAGATCCATTGCTGTGACTTTGCATTCATCCCCAGCTGCCCCTTATCTCTTTTCTCCCCTTAGCAATGAAACAATTTTTCATTCACTATAAAATTAATACAAAAAGAAGGAAATCCTCCCATTTGCGACAACATGGATGGATCTTGAGGGCATTATGCTAAGCGACATAAGCCAGGAAGAGAAAGACAGATACTGCATGGTATCACTTATACATGCAATCTAAAACAAGCAAACAAACAAAAAATCAAACTCATAGAAACAGAGAATAGAAAAGTGGCTGCCAGAGGCTGGAGGGTGGGGGAAATAGGGAGAGATTGGCCGAAGGTCAAAGGGTACAAACTTTCAGCTATAAGATGAATAAGGTCTGAGGATCTAATGTAAAACATGGTGACTGTAGTTGATAACACTCTATTTTCTAATTGAAATTCACCGAGAGTAGAACTTAAATATTCTCAACAAAAATAGAAAAAAAGATAAATGTATGAGGTCATGAACGTGTTAATTAACTAGATGTAGGGAATCCTTCCACAATGGATTCATACATCGAATCACCATGATATGTACTTTAAATATCTTACAATTTTTTGTGTCGATTATACCTCAGTAAAGCTGAATTTAAAAAAAAAAACCAAACAATTTTTTTTTAAAAAAAGCAATACAATTGTACTATAGGTTTGCAAGATGGTACCACTGGGGGAATTAGGTAAAGGGCACAAGGGAAATCTCTATTATTTCTTACAATGCATGTGAGTCTACATTTATCTCAAAATGACAAGTTTAATTTTTAAAAAGAAGGTACGTGCTTGATACAAAAAACCTTAAACGCTACCTCATTCTAGAGTATGTACACTCCTGCTGCCACTGGTATGGTTTACCTACATCAAAGAATAACTCAGAGATATTTAATTCTTTTGTATGCAAGTTGTTTCCTTACATGTGAGAGAATCAGTTGGTAGACTGAATTAAAGAAGGCCAAAACAGGATTTATAAAAGGCTGGAGAGAGGGGGAGGGAAAACCTGAAGCTCTTCTGGAAATAGGGAATCTCCTTTGCACATTTATGGGGTAAACTGATTGGCTGACAGCTAACGGAGCAGTCACTCTGGGCATCTGGCCTTGGTAAGGGCTTCAAAGAAAACAATTTCATTTGTTTTTGGATTCTCCATCACATTTTGAGGGTCTAGCTGGGGAGCACCCAAGTTGGGTTTTCTAGGTCTGCCCATGGCCTTTCACCAGCACCTGAACCAAAGTTAGGCCCATTCTGCACCATTGTGCACAATAGAATCTCTCCCCAGCGTGGAAGAGCAGGCCAGGGCTGGCTTTGGAATCAGGAGTAACACTTGGATTGCAGCTTGACTCCACCATCCATTCATCGAGAGGCCCCCTCTAAAAGAAACAGAGTATTGTTGTGAGAGTTGAATGATAGCATAATGATGGGTCAAGTCCTCTACATGTGCTATGTATTTCTCCTGCTGTCGTCTGTGCATTCAGTATGAGAGATATAAAAACACATAGGGTCAATTTCTGCTTGTTCTTCCCACAAGGAAGTTGAAAAGTTAACATAACTCCTACCTGTTTAATATAGGCCCCATAATTAGATCTGTATTATCGATTACAAAGAGATTTCAGTGGCTGTTTTAAACCCTGGCCGAAAAGGATATTACTTTCACAAGGTTTTTTTTTTTTTCTTTTTTTTCTTTTTCTGAAACACCATGCATCATTTTTTTAAAAGGAAGCAAAAAAAAAAAAAAAGTGCTTCTCCAAGCCTCGAGACCTTTGACCCTCAGGCGAGAGCTACCATCATAGGCACCAGCTGGGTGTCTGAGCCCTGTTGGCACAGCTGACAAAATGTCAGTGCCCGTCATTTCTTCTGGGAGCTCTTGAGAGCTGATTGAGCAGATAGCTCAGTCTTTTCCAGAAACAGTTCTCCCCTACTGCTTTATTGATCCCTGCCAGGTACCTCATTCTTGATCCTTTAGCTTGATGTGGCCAATTCTCCGTTGAGTTACAGTGGAGGACTGTGGTATTAAATTGTCCAGCTGGAAACACTCCCGGTCCCACTCCCATCACCTCCCCATTTTGTTTTGAGCTGGCTCTGAAACAGCTTCTCAAAAATGAAGAATTGTCTGTCGTATAGATAACACTTCTTTAATTCCTGGTGTCTCAAGATTAAATTAGCTATTTTGATGGGCTCATATTCTGAGAACACTGTGTTTTTGAAAACCAACCTTTTATCATGCTGGGAGCCATTTGAAAGCTTTGAGTGAATCTTTGCCAGACCTAAGTATTGATCTTTGTGGCAGGAGGTAGAGAAAGAAATGTAGCAGACAGGGCAAACGAATAGGAATTGAAAGGTTAGAGAACACCACTGAGTTCCTCTGTGTGAGGAAAGTGCTGTTGTGAGGAGCAAAATGGGCCAGGGGAGGGATACAGGCACATCCTGGGCTTCGATGATTTTCTTAAAAGCAGCCCTAATGGTTCTCAGTGACCACCAGGGAAGGAACCTTATAAACGTCAGAAAAAAATTCTTCTTACCATCTTCAGTTGACAGTAATCCTCCCTCTGAACTAAGTTTTTGTCTTCAAAGGTTGATTTAGTTTAGGGTGATCAGCTCATTTGACGCTTTGGTCAATGATGTCATGATCTGCATTGTGTTATTGGGGCATCTTAATATTTCCCTCAGTAACAGTTAACAATGATGATAGTCTAGAATAAGGGCCAGCAAACAATGGCCCACCACCTGTTTTTGTACAGTGTCATCAGCTACACTTTCAAATGGTTGGGGAAAAATCAAAAGAATAATATCTTCTGTGCCATGAGAAAATTATATGAAATTCAAATTTCAGTGTTCATAGAGTATTATTGGGACACAGCCATGCTTGTTCACTTACATGTTGTCTGTGGCTACTTTCACACTACAACAGCAGAGTTGAGTAGTTGTATCAGAGGTCATATGGCCCACAAAGTCTGAAATATTTACTATCTGGCCTTTCACAGAAAAATATTTCCTTCCCTTACTCCACACCAGTGCTGCCCAATAAAACTTTCTGCAGTGATGGAAGTGTTCCATAACTTTTACTGTCTAATCCAGTAGGCACTAGCCATGTGTGGCTAGTTAAATTTAAACTAATTAAAATTCAGTAAAATCTAAAATTTATTTCCTCAGTTGCTCTAGCCACATTTCAGTGTTCAACGGCCACATATGGCTAATGGCTACCATATTGAACAGCACAAGTTGAGGATAATAAATAATCTCTATCAAGGAGCTCCATTGTTTGTTCCGTGGAATATATAGACCTCTTTCATTGCTTCTTCCTTTTTCTGCTAACTTTTTAGGGGTCACTTCTCTGCTTCATTTTACAATCAGAGGACAGTAGCTTTCTTAGCTTGGTTACTTCTGTTCAGCAGACCTAAGACAAAGATTTGGTTGCGTGTGGTTTATATGGAAGGCAATCCCAGAAAGCATCAGTAGGGGTGTGGGGAAGTGAGATAGAGAAGGGAAGAAAGCCAATTAGTGGTGTGTTAGCAATCCAGTCACCAACGTGGGCAACCGGAACTCAATCCTACGGGGAAACTCTAGGAGATGGTGTAGAATATGCCTCAGAATTATTCCACCTGAGGGTTAAGGAAGCTGGGGCACTTATCTACCAATTCCCCCATTAGTTGTTGGTTGAAGGCTACTTCTGGGGGCATTAGCTCCTCAGCACTTCAGACTGAGTATGCTTTACAACCATAAAACTTGCCCTCAGGCAGAGAGTCACAGGTGTTCATGGTAAGTAGCCCACAGTAAACAGCAGTATTGCCAAGGAGATATGAGCAGGGCACCGATAGCATCTGCTACAGTAAGGCATGGAAGGGCATAGCACAGGAAACTCAAAGTATGGCTCTGCTCCTCTGTAATAGCTTTGGTAAAAGGCTGGTGATAGTCATTAGATAAAGTTAGTGGCTAAAATTGAGACTTGGGCGTATCTGTAAATGACTAGTGTCCTTTACACTGAAATGTACCTGTAGTAGCACCACCTGACCATGCTCTTTGAGCTCATGGCAACCAGCATTGCTGACACATGTCCTGCTGTGACCACATGGAAATATCCCTACTGGCCAGCCCATGTTCTTTGACAGTTGAACATTGGTTGACAATTGAGCATTGTTTTAGGATCATGCCAGAGGCCAGTACAATATTACATGTACAATATTAGATGACTGACCCAAGAGGGCTAGGTGGAAAGTGGGAACTGAGAAATTAAAAAGTGGTCAAGAAGCCAGGAAAACCGTGAAGATGGATTGACCAATCTAGGTGGCCTTGAGAAGTTCCAAAGGTGCTTCAGATGCCTTGGATAGCTTCTGATGCAGTTCTTATGGGCTGGCTGCAACATGCTGGCACCCTGAAGCAGGACAGATGAATGATTCTGAATATGACAATTTAGAACAGCAGTACCCAGCTTGTAATTGATGACAAGAAACAGAGAAGTATACTATATACCAAAAAGTCTCTGGGAATTCAATACAAAACCTCAGTGCTAAATATTGGCCTAATTTTGGAGGAGATCAGTCAGGTCATATGTTTCTAATTATGTAAGGTTTTAAAAACTTTTAAAAAATATACATTTTTCAAACTTTCCAAGTACAGGCTGTTGCAATTGGGAATCAAATTTTTAAAAAATTTAAGGAGTTAACCACCCTTTCTTCCTGCATCTCTGTAATTGGGAAAAATGGGGTCACCTTTTGTCTTTCTTTCTGGCATGTTTGTGTGCTCAAAGGGACTCTGCCCAGTCTCCAGGTGCTTAGGCTGTGGGCCTAGCATGTGTCTGAAATCCCTTCCTTCTGGGGAGTCAGAAGGACTAAGTCTTTAAAACTATGTTATCAGAGTGGAAAACTAGAAAAAAAATCTAAACAGGTCATCAAGTAGATGTGAATAATAATTTTGACAGCCATATAAAGATGTCTCTTCTATTAGGTTGAATTCCATACTAGTTAAGTTAAAGCTAGCTGTTTTAATAGTTAAACGCTATAATCTTGGTGGTTTAACAAAACAAGTTTATTTCTTGATCATAAAAAGTACAGTTGGTACAGGGAGTTGGGGCTAGGGGCCTCTGTGTTCTCTCAGTATTTGGGACCTCAGGCAGAAGAAGTATCTAAAATCTTTAAAACATGGCTTCCAAGATTACTCTGAGCATCAATTCAATCAGCAGATGGTAGGGAGGGGTGAGATAGAGAGAGAGATAGTAAGAGAGATTGCTTGCACAGGAGGAGTTAAATGGCCCAGGCCTGGAAGTGGCATATGTGGCTTTTCTACCCATATTGCATTGGCCAGAACTCAGTCATGTGGCACGACCTAATCACAGGGGAGGCTGGGAAATGTAGTCCAGTAAAGGGCCAGGGGGAAAAGATGAGGGTTTGTTGAATAGCCAGTCAATTTCTGCCACACAAGTTCTATCTCTTTTCTTCTTCCCCCTTGATCTTTCTCTACCACAACTGAGGTATGGAAAAGCCCTTATGCCTGCCCCCCCTGGTTGGGGCAGTGTGTCCCCAGTGGATCTCTTCAAAACCCAAGTTCTAATCTCTTTGCCTTTTCTCTTGCTTTTTAAATTCTGCTAATCTCTCTGGTTTCTGGGAAGAGCCTGAGGACAGGCCAGTGGTGAGGAGCGGAAGGTAAAAGCCACGAATTCTAACTGTGGCACTCTCACCAGAGCCATTGCCGGATCCCTGGCATCACACCCAAAGGTACAGATTCTTATGGGCCCAAGACCTCAAGCCTGTAGTGATGTGTACTTCCTGCTCCCAACATCCTTGAAAGGACTGGAGGTTTTGTCTGAAGTGACCTGCTCCATTGATAATGCACCTTGTCTTCCAGGGATGGGAAGAGGATTCATTCTTCAGAGGGCACAAACGGCAAATTCTTTTTTCGTCTCCTATGAAACAGAGTAGGAGTGCTGTAAATGCCAAGCAGTATGGATTTTTTAGAATGGTGAGTCACTGCTTCTGGTTTTTTCAAGGCAATTATTCATCCAGTCTGAATCTCTTCAAGATGAGCCATTAAGTCTGTTATATAGACAAAGAGCATGGCTGAGATCGCCAAAAGATTGATTTAGGTCAAATAGTAAAGCTGGAGCAAATAACTTTTAGAAATAGTGCATCTGTTTTGAAAAAAGAATTGAAATTCAGAACTCAAGGGCTGAGACTGCTGGCCAGTGTAACCCTTGGTTTCAATGATTCTCTGGCACCAAAGGTCTGGGTTACATTTGTGGGAGAAGGAATCCAGCTTATGCTTCACTTTCTTCAGGCAGGTACCCAGCTTGTAGAAAATGCCTCCTCAGCTCAAAGCTAGAGAGAGAGAATTAATTAACAAACAACGATATCATGAATATTAAATCTGCAAGTTGTCTAAGGAAACAAATCCCCTCACCCCCAGTCTTGTAAATACCTCCACTTCTTACAGTTTCCCCATCTGTAGTGTACCCTCCACACACCCCCACCTACACCCTCCTTTTATACCTACAGTTTTCCTCTGCCCTGAACCACCATCTTTTGGCTCCAAAGTTATGATTCCAGCTTAAGCTGTTCCCTAGGCTTCTTTAAGTGTCCAGAAAATCACTGCCTGTTGCCCTTTGCACACCCTTAATCCTGGTGGGAAAAAAGTCCCCTCTGTTACTTATAAAAACTGGGATTCCTTCCATTTTTTAAACTCTATTTGTTAAAATGGGATGATAAACCATGGCTTGCTGCCGGAAGAAGAGAACGAAACATGCCCACCTTAACTCCTCCCGAAGCAGGCCTACTCCCTAGCTTATGCACATGCCAAGCCAACTAGCAAACAATAGAGCTATTGCTGCCTTGCATGGATCTGTGAGCCCAGGAGCCTGAACTTAATTCATGAAGAATTTTTGTGTTCACTTGAGTGTTGGGAAGTCTGGGATACTTTACGTTTCTTGTGCCACCTATGCGCCACGTGGCACAATCCTGCATTCTAGTCCCTGTACATACTATAGGAGACATCATTTGCTCAGTGACTTTGGATCATTGATGCCTTTACTTTTTAATGATCAATAAGAAAATGTGTTGCAACTAAGAGAGTGTAGAAAATGTCAAGTTTAAATCTTCAGCATCATCTTTAAAGCCTTCAAAAACATTAAATATTATTCCATTTTGCAAGGATTAACTAATTCAAAAACTGAGTTTGGGAAAGGCAAAACAATGGCACAGATGTTGAAATTCTAGTTACATAGTTAACGCTTTGCGAATGGGATTATACCAGTTTAAGTTCTAACTCCTAGTTTGACCTGATACATCCACCTTGGGCACACATAGTGCAGAGAAGCGGGTGGGAGAAGGTTACATCCTAATGTCAAAATCATCAAGTACTTGCCTCCAGTTCAGTGGGTGAAGTTTTTCTTTTTTTAAAATTTTACTTTACTATTATTTTTATTTATTTATTTATTTTTGGCTGTGTTGGGTGTTCGTTGCTGCGTGCGGGCTTTCTCTAGTTGTGGCGAGTGGGGGCTCCTCTTCGTTGTGGTGCACGGGCTTCTCATTGCGGTGGCTTCTCTTGTTGCGGAGCATGGGCTCTAGGCGCCCAGGCTTCAGTAGTTGCAGCACATGGGCTCAGTAGGTGTGGCTTGCAGGCCCTAGAGTGCAGGCTCAGTAGTTGTGGCACACAGGCTTAGTTGCTCCGCGGCATGTGGGATCTTCCTGAACCAGGGATCGAACCCGTGTCCCCTGCATTGGCAGGTGGATTCTTAACCACTGTGCAACCAGGGAAGGGCCTCTCAGTGGGTGAAGTTTTAACCCACCAAGCCTGGGTTGTGAATCCTGGAGGCTTGGACTCAGTCTAGTTCTTTGCTCCAACAGTACTTAGCAAGTTGTTATCTGTCAATAAATATCTAGCTCTAAAATTCCACTCTGTGCATCAGTTTTTCTAAGTCATGGATCTTTTTTCATTCTGCATACTAAACATTGACTACATCCAAAGCTTGGTTTAAAATGACTTCATGGAGTATCTTCTCCTTAACCAAAAGACATTGACTCATGCCACACTTCTCCATGCAGATTTAGCTTTTTGGTATACTAAAAATGGGCAGAAGTTCTTAGTCTATAAAGCATATGGAGTGTCGGGGTTTGGGAGGAACAAAGCATCTTAGAAGGGCTGTATTTTTCCTACTTTAACACCTAGGGAATGCTTCTTTCCCCTCTAATTTTTCAGCAAACTTTTCTGTCGGTAGAAGTAAGCAAAACCATTCAAGTCAAAACATCATTTGCCTTGGATTTCAAAATCATAATCTCTGTTTTGTTTTATTGTGCGTAGCTAAAACCCTGTGGGTTAGACTTTGTTGCACTGTAAAAAAATAAGTAAATAAAAAATAATCTCTGATAAATGTGATGATGAGAGCACACAACTATAAACTCTAGCATAGCCCTTGTGTAAGAAGTTGTTCCGTATTCTGCCCCTCTTCTCATATTTAAAGTAGGAATCATCTTCACCTAGATATTCATTGACAGATAACATCTTGCTAAGTATTGTTGGAACAAAGAATTACACTGATTCCAAGCCTCCTAGACTCACAACCCAGGCTTAGTGTGGTAACGCTTTACCCACTGAATGGGAGGGTGGACAAATACTTGATGAAATGCTTCTGCTGATTCCTGAGGTGGTTGAAGCATCTCTTTACTAAATCACAGGTTCATGGGCAAAATCTGGAGATGACTAAAACTATTCACAGTTCTGATGGCCAGGATTTTTGGATGTATCTATGGGGGAATTGTGCAATAAAAGTTCCCATGGATATATCTGAGTAAATGATTATGGGTTTAAGGCAAAGCAAAAGGACTGTTGCAACACTGTAGTATTGGGTGGCCACCAGTGGGCTTATTTGGACTGCTAATATTTGTGATAGGGACCAGGAGCTGTGTTTTCCTATCAAAGAAGACGCTGAGTAATTGTTTCCAAACTTTCCCTGCCTCACCTCACCACCCTGTTACATCCCAGATCTTGTGTTTTTATTCTTGTTTAGATGTTTGTTTTTGTTATTATTGTTATATCTGCTCAGGTTCACCCACCCACCTAGGAGAACCCACCAGGTTCCCACAGCAGCCAGAATGGCCATTTAAAAATACCAATAGGAAATCAAAGAGGATGGAACACTTCCAGACTCGTTTTACCAGGCCAGCATTACCCCAATACCAAAGCCAGACAAGGACAACACAAGAAAAGAAAATTACAGGTAAATATCCTTGATGAACATTGATGTAAAAATCCTCAGCAAAACATTAGCAAACTGAATTCAGCAGTACATTAAAAGGATCATACACCATAATCAAGTGAGATTTACTCCTGGCATGCAAGGATGGTTCAACATATACAAGTTAGTAAATGTGATACACCACATTAACAAAATGAAGGATAAAAATCATATGATTCTCTCAATAGATGCAGAAAAAGCATTTGACAAAACTCAACATCCTTTCATGATGAAAACTCTCAACAAATTAGGTATAGATGGAATGTACCTCAACATAATAAATGCATACAGTCGTCCCTCAGTATCCACAGGGGTTTGGTTCCAGGACCCAGCACAGATACTGAAATCTGAGGATGCTCAAGTCCCATAGTCAGCCCTCCATATCCACAGTTCTGCATCTGCAGATTCCACCAGCCCCAACCGCAGATCATGTAGTACTGTATTTACTATTGAAAAAAATCCATGTATAAGGTTGGTAAAAGGGTACAAACTTTCAGCTATAAGAGGAATAAAGTCTGAGTATCTAATGTATAGCATTGTAACTATAGTTGATAATACTGTATTGTATAGTTTTTTAAATTGAGATATAATTGACATATAACATTGTGTAAGTTTAAGGTGTACAATGTGTTGATTTGACACATTTATATATTGCAATATGATTACCACCAAAATGTTAGCTAACGTCTCTACCATGTCACATAATTATCTTTTTTTGTGTGTGTGGAGAGAACGTTTAAGATCTCATAGCAACTTTGAAGCATATATTGAAATTTTTTAAGAGATACCTTAAGTGTTCTCAGCAAAAAAAAAAAGGCAGATATGTGAGGTGATGGATGTGTTAATTAACTTGATTGTGAATACTCTTTCACAATATATACATAGTATACAAGTATCAAGTCACATTGTACACTTTAAATATATTACAATTTTATCCATCAATTATACCTTGGTAAAGCTGAAAAAAATACCAATAGGATCACAACAATCACAGCATTCCCCAGCTTAAAACCTCTCAGTGACTTCCTATTGATCCCAGAATAAAGTCCAAACTCCCTTAGCTCATGAGCAGTTTCCTTCTGGATCAGGCCCTTGTTTACCTCTTTTCTACCTTATTTGTATGCTGCACTCATGCCGCATCCAATTATGGGCATGTTCTCTTATGATTTGCCCATTGAGATTTCCTCCCTCTGAGATCCTTCTTTGCTCCCTTCTCTGTCTGGCTAATGCTTATATGATCTTTAAGACATGACTCAAGCATCACCTCTTACTGGAAGCCTTCCACGATCCCTCCCATCTCCAGACTGAGACAGGTACTCACCTCTGTACCACTGAAGAAACCTCTGCTTACATCTGACCCTATGTCAGAGCCTCTCCCTCATCATACCTCGAGATCTTTGAGTGCAGAGTCTGTTTCTCACCTCAGTGTTCCCAGTGTCTAGCATCCTTCCTGGATCTGAAAGACTTATCAGATTCTTTTGGGAAACAGATAAAGCGCCATTGAAAATAGAGATTCCATACAAGCTACTATATATAAAATAGATAAACAACGAGGTCCTACTGTATAGCACAGGGAACTAGATTCAATACCCTGTAATAAACCAAAATGGAAAAGAATATGAAAAAGAATATGTATATGTACCCATAACTGAATCACTTTTCCATACACCTGAAACTAATACAATATTGTAAATCAACTATACTTCAATTAAAAAAAGAAAATAGAGATTCCATATTGCATGAGGTTTTTAAAAACATGTAGTGAAGGATAGCATTGAGAAAACTACTCAAATAAACCTGTACCTCAAGAAATAGAGCAGCATCAGCTACCCAGAACACCCTCATCATGCCCCATTTCAGGCATTATTGCCCCAAGATAAGCACTATCCCGCCACTATAAATTAGTTTTGCCTGTTTTTTACTTTAAATGGATGGAAACATACAATATGTACTCTTTTGTGTCTGGTTTCTTTCACTCAACATTTTGTTTATGAGATCCAGCACAACGATGTTGCGTCTAATTGTAATTTGTTCATTCTCATTTCTGTATAGTATTCCATTGTGTAAACATACCACAGTATATTTATCCAACTATCATCAGGCAGTATTTGCATAGTTTCCGATTTGGGGCTTTTACAGAGTGCTGCGATCCATATTCAGGTTTTAGAGTTCTTCTGTTAGTTACTTATTTATTTTGTTGGTAAAATTACTTTTCCCAAGAAATGCCTTCAGCAATGTCCTTAATTCCAAACTAATCTGCACATTCTTTTACTTGTTGAGTTAATTAGAGCTGGATCAGTGAGGTCAAAAATGGCAGATCAATTATCAAAGGGTTGGTGAGTAAAATCAACCTCCTAGGACAAACATAGCTTAAAAGCTTAAGCAAACAAGCACAATTTTCTACCCCACACATTCTAACATGCAGTTTCCTGTCATAAACATTCATAGTCTCAGGGTTACAAGTCAACAGTCTTTAGAGTTACTAAAACTAACTTTGCAAGATTATAGAAATGCTCTTTGCCCCTTTTCAGTAAACAGCCTTAGAAAGTCAACTATATAATGACCATATATAGAAGTAAAGATTTAGTTTAAATGTTGTGAAAACTTGTAGGTACATATTTGCTTATCTTCTCCCTTATCTGTCTAAGCAAAGGGTAATGGTTAATCCAGTGTTTCGAATTGTCAAAAATGCTTGTGTCACGTCTTAACCTTTCTCCCCATGTTTTTTCATATCCTCCTATTTGAAACTTGTAGCCTCTGATTTCAATGTTTATCTCAGTTGAGCTTGAATCATAGATACTCAGGACTTGTTTTATTATTTTCCATAATGGTGTATATATAAATTTATCTGATAATAATTACTCAGTTTCACTGAATTAAATAATGTTTTAGAAAATAGTTAAGAAAGACGCCCACCAGGTGTTCTGATGGTTTCATTGCATTGCCTCTTTTCAGAGATGTAAACTAGGAAAAGGTGGTATGGTTAATAATGATCGACTGTTAAATTAAGGTGAACTCAGACATGACCTTGAGATATCTTGAGCAAGAACTTAATATAGAAGAGATAGAGAAGAAAGGTATGGAAAATAAGAGGGGAAAATACCAGGAGTGTTTCTTTAACACACTGAGTTAGGGTGGCTAGACAAGCCATCATCAGTCATAAGCAAAGTGGGAAAATTAGCAGATATGAGAAACAGTGAAAGGATCCCAAGTTAAAACAGGGAAAAGGGGAAAGATCTCTAAGGATAGGAACATATTAAAAGCAAGTAAGTAAACATTTCTGTAATACATGTATGTGGAGGGGACACAGGAATCTGTGAAAAGATTTTCTCTCAAAAAAACTTAGGGCAAATCGGTAGAGAGCTAAAGGCCCAGACGGAGCTTGTTGGGTGTCCCAGATGTAAACCCTGAGAGGAGAATTCACGTGAAACTGATTTATTAGTAGGCGTTCCCAAGCAGGCGAGTGGGAAGGGGGCGTGGGAAGGAAGGAGGCCAAGCAAGAGTGCAGCAGCCGGCAAGCCCACGGAGGGTAACTTGGGCTCAGTCCTGAGGGAGCTCCACGGACAGTGGAGGTCACACCTCAGAGCTGTCCCTATCGGGAGCACAGGGACTGGAGTTGCTCCTCCTGGACTGTCAGTCATTGGTCAGGGGCTACCCTGGGGGCACCCCCAGCTCTCTTTGCCCAGGTAAAACCGGATTAAAACTGGGGCAACAGCTCCAAAATCGACAGAGCAAGCAGGATCGGAGAGTGAGACATGAGATGCTCTGTGGCTTTGTCCGGGCCGCTCTGGACGTCTGGGGAAGGCAAGCCAATCTGAACACTTCCTTGGGGCGCTGCAACCTGGAGCTGAGAGAGAGAAACCCTTTGCCCTCGGCTGTGGAGTTGTGATAAGGTAAGCTGGAGCGTCAGTCACCCATGATGCGGTCAAGGGAGCCCTGAGGGCATTCGAGTCCTTAGTTCTATTATTCCTCCCTTTTGTTGTGGTTTGGATTCAGAAATCGATTCTCCTCTTCACTTTATTCTTCAAATATTTACGGAGCTCCTACTATATACCGAGCGCTGCTCAACGGCTGAGGCTGTGGATGTGAACAGAAAAGATAAAAGCCCGCTGCCCTCATAGAACGTACAGTCTAGTGGACAGAAAGCCAACTATATGTGTGAATTGTGAATTAGTTGTTTCCCCCACTAGACTGTAAGCTTCATTTTATATATATATGTATATGACAATGTCCTATTGGGACAAGTGCTATGAAGAAAAAAAGCCAGAGCAAGCGGATAGAGTGAAGAGGTAGGTGGTTATTTGGAATAGGGAGGCCTTATTTGAGCGGAGACCTGAATAAAATGAGGGTGTGAACTAGGCAAGGATGTGGGCAGGAAACACCGTGGTTCATGGGATTGTATTTGCGCAGACCTGCCGTGGTCCCCAGGGCTAAGGGGGGTGTGCGTGTTCCTTCTGTGTACAGTCTTGCCAAGGCGGCTCTAAGCAGGGGTGGGGGGCCTTCGCTGGGCGCTTTGCCTCGCTACTCAGGGCTGAGTGTTTACAGGGCCGTGGCTGACGCCACCCGCTGAGAGGTGACCGTCTAGGAGATTTTCCTTTATGGTCATTTGGATTACAATGTTGGAACTTTTCTTTCCTCGTTCAGTTGTAAAATCAGGTTTTTAAATCTGCTTATGTGCTCTCTTACAACATCAGACTTCCTGGTTCAAGGGTGTGTTCTTTTTGTTTCGGTTTAAATCATGTTTATTAAGGTATCATTGGCATACAGTAAAAAATCACCCATTTTAGGTGTACAGTTCTCTGAATTTTGACAAATACACCCAGTTGTGTTACCTGTACCACAATCATGACACACATCATTTCCATTGAAGCCGAATCTAGCCTCTGTATCCCGACAGTGAATTAAATCTCAGAGACAGAGTTTTGGGTGAAGTAGAGAATAGCTTTATTGTTTTGCCAGGCAAAGGGGGCACAGCGGGCTAATGCCCCCAAAACTGCGCGTCCCAACTTGGAGGGGGTAGTGAGAAATTCTATAGTAATGGTTCAAGGAGAGCGTGATGAGCTCGTGGACATTCTTCTGATTGGTTGGTGAGGTAAGTGGGCGTCAGCATCATCAGCCTTCTGGTTCCAACCAGTCTGGCGTCTGCGTGCTGGTGGGCAACATACTGTCATTAACCGTTAACTTCTCCCACCTGGTGGGGGCTTCAGTATCTGCAAAACAGCTCAAAGATATTGTTCTGTGTGTCCCTTGAGGGGGAACCAGGACCCTGGCCCAAGGCTGCACAACTGTTTCCTTTAACTGTTCTCCCTTGTCTCCACATCCCTCCCTTCCCTAATTAGCATCTGTTTGAACTGCCCATTGGCACTCAGGGAAGGTCAAAGAGGCAGAATGAAGCCCATTTCCTGTAATCAAGAAATGGGGGACATGGAAGGGCTTTTGTGCCCAGGAGCCCCATAGGGCCCTGCTGCGCATCACTGTCACCCCAAGGATGTGTCCTGGAGAACACCTTAGGCCCTTTTTCTTCTCTCTCTCTTTGCCGAGAAGTTGGGGATACAAAGATACACAAGCATGGAAAATAAAGTTAATACTTGAAAACTGAAACTGAATCTTTGCCTGGGAGTTTAAGTTACAGCAGATAAACTATTATATAATTTTTACTAAACATGTTTTTATATTAATTGAGCTGTTTCTTCTAGATACGTAAACAAAATAGTTAATATGTGAAGATTATCATCTTCACCTGGACATTTGAATTGTAGAGCATTGACTTTTTTTTTTTTTTTTTTGCTGGCTCCTTGGAGTTTATTTTCCACTTGGTGCAAGGCACAGGGTTATGGGGTGTCAGGAAGGCTCTTGTGTGGCTTGGATAGTAAGGAGTGGGGTCCTCTCAACTTCCTTTTTGGTGTTTTGCTGTTTTAATATTAAAAAACAACTGCTTCCGCTGGCTGCAGCCCACTTAGTGTCGGGAGGGAAGGGGGGATCTGATGAGCCTAGTGCCTTGGAAGGAAGCCTGGCAGCTGTTGGGGGCCACTCAGGACGGGGGCCTGCAGTTGGTTTTGCCAGGCTGCTGCTTCCCCACGGCTTCTCGAGCCAGGTCATAGGTGATCGTGCTGGTGGAGGCCTGGGCAGATTCCGAGTGCTCGGGGGACTCCAACACCGTGGCCATGAACGGGAGAGTGGAGTTCCTGAAAAAGAAGCTAGCCCACCAGTGTCTTGGGTGGGCTTTGGGGAGAGCGGGCTGGTGGGGGATGGCTTCCCCAGGGCACTCGGCACTTCCGCAGGAGCTGTTACTGGAAGTGGCGCCCAGGCGGTGCCGGTAGTAGTCGTGGGTGGCCACGAGTGGGCCGCTGGAGGGCATGGCTGCCATGCTTTTGCCTGTGGGCTGGGGGAAGCCTCGGCGACCAGGGCGCTAGGCCACAGAGCCCATCTGCGCAGGAGACCGCGGGTGGCCGCTCCACCGACAGAGTTTATCATATAATAATGTGAACATGTATGCTTTAAGAATAATTCAACTGTTTCTTCTTGGTAAGAAACTACTATTCAGTGGAAGTGGGATATTCCTTCCAGAATCATCTTGGTTGCAGTGCGTTCAAGATGCTCGCATTCAGATGAGCTGTGGATACACTTGTTCCTTCCCTTATCCCCACTCCCTCTCGCACCCTCGATCAGTTCCCTTCACTAACTCTCCAGGGATATCTTTCTTCTGTTTTCAACAAGCCAGTTCTCCTCTATCTGGGGGAAAAAATCATTTAATTCTTCTCAAATATAGCTGGGTTCCCAGTAACTAACATTTGTTGAGTGCCAGTAAATTGCTAATTGCTTTCGGTCATTATCCCACTTTATTCTCCCAAACCCTTGTTGCAGATAATATTTTACAGAAGAAAATATGATGGCCATGTGCCTAGACTGTCGGTGTTATGAAATCCCAGCATGTCATCCCATAGGATTTGCTGTGAGAATCAAATGTAATCAGTGAGGAAACTGAGGCTTAGGAGGGGCAGGAGGGTGTATGGTATTTCAGGCTCTTGGGAAATCTGCTTCATGTTCCTCTTGCAGCTTGATTGCTTTGACATTGTCCCCATCTCTGCAGCATGGCTCCATTTCTTCTTCATTCCCTGTACCTGAAACTCTTGGCCTTTACTTGAGGTTTTTGGGGGGCCACATATTGCAGAAATTCTCTCAAACAGGCTTAAATTTTAAGAGGTAAATATAAAGATAGGGGAGTATCTCACAGAACACAGGGTAGAAAGTACTGTTAGGCTTCTGACAGGACTGGCAGCAGGAATTAGAAAGCAGTCAGGAACGAGGGCAGCATCGTCTCACTTACTTGAACATGAAATCCTTTTTACATAGGATATCTTTAACATCCAGTAACTAGTGTTCCTTAGAACCTTGTCACACCAAGTGTGACCCATGGACCGTCAGTATCAGCTGAGAGCTTGTTAGAAATGCAGAGTCAGGCGGCACCCCTGGCCTACTGCATCAGATTTTATATTTTAACAAGATGCCCCAGGTGATTCGTGTGCACATAAAAGCTTGAGAAACCCTAGCACTGGCTTACAGCACAGTTAGGGGAAACACTAAGCTATCAGGCCCCCATCAAATCGGGAGATTCAGCAAATGCCTTTATAGTTTTTAACCCCCTGAATAGGAACATTGGCAAACTTGTTTGGTGCATTCATCAAGAGGCCTCCACTAGATAGTCCATTAGAATATGAGCCCCATGAAGCAAGGACTTTATTTTGTTACAGCTGTGCTCCTTGCACCTAGAACAAGGCCTGACATGTGGTCGGCACTCAGTTGATACTTGTTAAATTTTTAAAAAGCGCCACAGGACAAAGGGATATAATAGAGACAGTCCCCTCACTTCCTCAACATTCTGTGGTGCTTGACTTTGCTTCAATAGAAGGCACTGTAATGATTCACTGCATGGGACGTTCGCTGCTTGGGATGGACTAACTGCTGAACCAAATAGACCTGAAACTGTACAAAGGTTCAAATGCAGTAGAACTTGATTTCTTGCTCACTAGTGCTCGACAGGTAAACGAGTCAACAGGGTACTCTCCTCCATGTAGTCATTCAGGACCCAAACTGATGGAGGTCCTACTACCTTTAACATGTGCATCCCAAGTGGCCCTGAGAGTTGTTTCATTTCAGCCAGCTGGCAGGGGAAAGCAGCACGTGGGAGTTCTTTCTGTATGAAGCATGAGAGTAGTAGAGAGCACTTCCTCTGGTAGGCAGCCTTCAAGATAACCTCTGCCTCCTGCCTCCTGGTCTTCATGATCATGCAGAGCCCCCTCCCACAGTGAATGGGATTGACCTGTGGAACAAATAAGATATTGCAGAAATGACAGTGTGTGACTTCCAAGACTGAGTTTTACTATCTTGAATCACTCACTCTGAGGGAAGCTGGCTGCCATATGATGAGGACATTCGAGTATCCCACTGAGGGGCCCAGAGAGCTCCCACCAATAGCCATGTGAGTGAGCCAGCTTGCAAGTGAATCCTCCAGCTCAAAGCAAGCCTTCAGTTGACTGTAGCCCTGCCCGCACCTTGACTGCAGCCTCATAAGAGGCCCTGAACCAGACCACCTTCTTAATAGACTCCTGAATGCCTGACCCTCAGCAAGGATGAGATAACAAATGTCTGTTGTTTTAAGCAGCTTAGTTTCAGGGTAATTTGTTATGCAACAGTAGATGATTAATACATTTCCACTCATTTCATTGGCTAGAAATCAGCCACATGGCCACACATGACTGAGAAATGTAGTCTAGCCCAGAAATAAGAGGGTTTTGCTGAGCAGTGGGCAGAGTCTTCCACAGGAGTAGACAGAATAATCCAAAGATAAAATAAGCAGAAATAGAATTGAGAACCCAGGTTCAAACCATAGAGCTAATGGACACATTTTGCCCTTCTCTTCATCTTTGCAAAGTCCACCTACTCTTAAAGGGCCATCTCCAGTTCCTTGCCTTCTTCTTGAAACTGTCTCTGTGCACTTCAGACCACATTCCTCTCTCTCTCCCCTCTGAATTCCTGTAGCTCTTCTTGGCTTGATCCCTTCTGTATACAGCAATAAATGTCACTGGTTCAGAGATGGGAGGCGTCATTTGACATTCAATCATGCATTTCCTTGTGATAGCTCTTATATCACTGTCTAGGACAATTATTTAACTTTTCATGTCTATATCTTGTCTTCCCAATTATATGTAATATACTAGAGGGCAGAGACCAGTGGAGGTGGATGATATATGATTTGTGACCACATTAGCTCAATAATCTGTAAAGTGATTTATTGAAACCACCAAATCTAACCTTGGTGGGAGTTGAATTTTAATAGGAATTCGGTCCCTTCCCTAGATTACTAAACATATGATCACAACCATGTATTTAAAATTCTGTTTGCTAAGCATTAGATCATATCCTCAGTGGTACCTAGCACAAGGGTAGTCAATGAATATTATTTGAATATAATTTTAACAGTAACTGCAAATGAGAAACTTGATTAAATTTTGTATAAACTATATAATGATATTTAGAAAAATGCAATGACAGTAGGTTTTAATCTAGATTTCTTTGACACCACTCACTCACCTGTGGTTTAGCAGATCCTAATCAACTTTAAATTTTAACCACTTTGTCTTGGTTTTATAAAAGCGACCAATCATATTGCCAGCAAATGTTATTTCATTTACCCTCATTAGCCCCTCCTTATGATATATATTAGTCATTTAAAATAATTGCAAAGGCTTTATGTTCACCTTCCATTTGAATCTTAGCTTGATGCCAAAAGTAATGACTCAAGGACTGACAAATAGATATTGCCTGATAATAAATTTATGAAGAGTTTATCAAGTGTGTGCACTGTTCTTTGTCAAGCATCTTGTAGCTAAACATAGCAAGCAGGCCATTTAAAGTAACAATGCTCACGGTAGAAGCTTTTAGGAACGATCACAGAATACAGCTCCTTGAAAGGGCCGAGATAAAAAAAAAATCGCCCTGTGATCAATTACTTCAGCTAAAAAATACTTTGGTGACAACTTTGTTATTTTCTGTTCTGGAAAAAAAAAAACGCTTTATGTTCATATCATTGTTGAATTTTTTAAAAGACCGTGAAATATTAGAATAATGCACACTGGTTGAACTCATGGAATATGTAGTCTAACTGGCTCTGTAAATCCTTGAAATCAATTATTTATACTATATGTAAGGATTGTTCAAGGAAACTGAGGGATTTCGATTTTAAAATGCTGGACCTTTCAGTGTGAGAGGAAAAAAAAATGACTATGAGCTTTTCTCCAAAGATAATGTTCTAAGCTGACTTGGATCACTACATGTTAAACACACATTTTTCCTCTGCTGAATTAAATTAGGGAGTTGATTTGTTTTACAGATTCCATAGAAATTACAGTGGCTTTGAACACCAGGCAAACTTACTGAGAGTACAAAGATCATTGGTTAAAAGAAAAGTTCTTTGTGTTATGTCTTCATGTGTTCAGATCCCAGAGTCCCTGAAGTAATATCAGCTAAGTATGCCACACTCTGATCTTGTAAATAAAACATGACAATCTGAAGGTCAGAAACTGTTTTACCAGGGTGCTCTGACTGCCAAAAGTAGGACCCATGATTGACACACATCTTCTGTACAGTTGTGTCCTTTACTCTAAGTCTGACCAGGGTTCAATGTATAATCCCATTTCATATGCTCCCTTCCAGAGAATTTTAAAAAATATGTCCATTGACTCTTAGCTGTTATAGCTATTTCTAAAATACTGCAAGTACCACAGTATTTGTTAATTTGTTCATATCCTGTAAATTTACCATGATTTCATCATTAAAATGTTAATAGAGACTATAAAGCTGATTAGAAAGGAGTACTTTAAAAATATACACCATTCAAAATGAAATTAAATTACAATATACTGTTATCACTCACAAGAAGCAATAAATAGTGGACGATTTTTGGGAAAATATATCTATTTTGGAAAAACGCTGTTATCACTGATCAAAATGATTCAGTGTCAATTGAACACGAAATTATTTTTAGTTAGAGAACATACAAATCAAAGGCACTAATAGAAGGTTTACAGAGGAAGGGATCCCTCCAGACCAGAAGAGGACAACTACTGAGCAGGGATTTAAGAAGGGGTGGTTGTACCTTCTGCGTAGTGCCCTGCATTGGGTTCTGGGGCAAGAAAGACCCTTTAAGTGCAAAGAAACTAAGTGCTTGCTTTCAATGATAACAAATGGGAGGCTGAGGAAACCCCATCCAACCCTTCCACCAGTTTGGGAGAAACCCCTCAAGAAGGGGATAGCTTTATAAAAGAAAGGAAGGCCTTAAGAAAGAGAGTGATATATCATGTCCCTTAGAAGTAGCCCAGAGGGTGTTCCCTGGTGGCCTAGCAGTTAGGATTAAGGGCTTTCACTGCCAGTGGCCTGGGTTCAATTCCTGGTCAGGGAATTGAGATCCTGCAAGCCATTCAGCACACCCCACCCCACCCCAAAAAAATGGCCCAGAGGTAGAACTAGTGGTTGACCCGTGACCTTGCTGGGCATCTTCGTAACTGGACAAGAGCAACCACAGAGCTTGCTGTGACCCATTGGCCTCTGGATGAGCCATCTTCCTCTGCCCCAGCCCTAGATCAGCCCACTTGTTGCTAGAACAGCATGGCAGCTGAGAGCTCCAGAATTTTATGGGAAGAGAAATGGTTGATGCTAGGCCCGTCAATTGTGCAGACATATTTTAGAACAACTTCTGAGATTTCTAAACATCATTAGGGACCACTTGGCTATGGGTTGAAACAGTCATTTGAAATCACCAAATTCTGTTTATAGTTGAACAGCAAAGGGCTTTACTTATGAATACTGAAAGCTTTCACTGGTATATAAAAAATTAGAGAAGTAAATATGAAGTATGTATTCCAGGCTGACTCAAGATAAAAATAAAACTCCTGTTAAAAACTCAAGGCAAACACAGTAACACATTCGAGGCATTTAACAAAGAGCTGTTTAAGAGTCAGAATATTCAAGTGTTATATTTTTTAAATTAAGGCTATCATGATTATATTTGTTAGAATATGCACTGAGCTGTTATTTCTCTATTCTGAAATACATTGGGCCTCCCACAGAGAACAATTTACCCATCATCTTTGCCTGTAGTATACCAGCATGGCTGTACTTTGTATTATCACATCTGAGACTGAGTCAGTCAACAAAAGAAGATTTAATATGTGACTAACAGCACTCATTTTTCTTTAAAGAATAAAATCAAAAAAGAATAAAAGAATCAGAGACAGAAGCCATGCATCTTGCATCTTCATATGGCTTAATATGCACAAGGATAGACCTTAATTAATATCGTAATTCACATGTCACATAGATCAGTGCTTCTCAAGCTATTGTCACAGACCAATAACTTTATAAATTACAATGAAAATAAATTATTAGGAAAGTATTAAAAAGCATACAAAATGTAAGCACACCGATCACACAGTGTTAACAGTAATGTCAAATTTTTAAAGAAGTTTCTACATGCTTATTCTCAATCCCTGTGCTTACCACAGACCTGTAACAGTTTGTGGGCTAGTGCTAGTCCAGAGACCATACTTTGAGTAACCCCGGTTGGTGTAAGTTACATTCACTCCAAGTTTCATAGGTCAAAATTATTTTTTATTTAAGCTTTATGTCAAATGTTCCTTGAAATAAGAGAGCCATTGACAGTGACTTAGACATCATCACCCCTTTTCCAGTAACCTTTACAGTATCACTTAATGTGTGTTCAAAATATGACACATCATTCTGCACTGAATAACTTTTGTAAGGTGAAAGCTGCCTTCTTTTATTTGCCTGGGTATTTATTTATACCACCAGCCCCCAATCTTGTTCCTTAAATAATTTAAGAAAAAGGAGTATTGAATGTGTATTGAAATTTCATGCAAATTCAGTTCTGCAGATTTGTTCAGTTTAACCTCAGTGGTGTTTTTAAAGCATTAGACTTTCAATGCCTCTAAGTGAGGCATTGTCAGTTGCTCAGCCCCACATATATGAGTTACCCGGCTCTCAGCCTTTGGCTTCTTAACCAGGGTATCCTGCTGTAGTGGAAGAGGATGTGTGGGAGGCTGGATCCACCTGGGTTAGAATTTTGGATCTGCGACAGATGATCATGGTGCTTCCTATGCGACCTACACAAGTTGCTTAAATGCTCTTAGATTCAGTTCCCTCTTGTAAAATGGAGATAATACTTAGATGGCAGGGTTCTTGGGAAGGTTAAATGAGGCAAAGTAAATGCAATGCCTGGCGTGTGTAGTTGAGCACCCAGTAATATTCCCGTCCGTATCTACCTAACCATGCCTCATTTCCCCTCACCCCACCCCTGCCCCTGCTCTTTGCACCCTTGGTATTTTGCCTCTGGTGAGTGTACTGCTTTGCTCTGCTGAAGGGGAGGATAAAGTGAACCCAGCAAAAATATACCTTTACTAAGTACAGAGGAAATACTATGCTAATAACTTGAAGCTTGTCCACCTAGAAAAAGGGATGACTCAAAGAGGGCACTAAGTGAAAAGGAAAGCTCTGAAGGAAAGAGCTGTGGGAAGCACCTCTCTCAGAATTTAAAAAATTCACCAGAACAAACAAACAGTGAGTGCCCATCCATCTAATGGAGCCATCTTCCCCCTCCATCTCACTGTGGAGCCTCATTGCCTGAACAGCGCAGCACATTCAAGGGAGTATCTCAAGTGACCTTGAGAAAACTGCTCTGAGGAGGTGAGGGTGGAGCTAGGATATACAGGAGTTTTGCAACAAAAGGCAGGTAGTCTGAACATCAGAAGATTATTGTTAATTAAAGAAAACCAGATTATCTCAAATTAAGGAATTAGCACTTTTCTTTGTATGGGAAGATGCAAGATTCTGGGCTCACTGAAATCATTCTTTTGATATGCACCTCAGCTATCTGGGGCCAGCATCCTGTGTTTTCTCATCCTGCATTTCCTCAGGGTTCACCGTAGGGAGTGGCTGCAGTCTGATGGCTACTAGATGGCAGGTATTCTTTGTTTCCTTCCTGAGCTCCCTCAGGGCTCACCAGCTCACTGTAGGCGTTGGCTGCAGTTGGCCGTGGTCGCTGATGACTGTGACATCCTTTGTTTACTGATATGGCAGGCAATATTTTATTTCTCACTGTGAACCTGAAACTGCTCTTAAAAAGTAAAGTCTTAACAAAAAAATGAAAGCTACCCCCACCACAAACCGCTACCCCCACCACAAACCACTACCCCACTCACACACCCCCAGTCACAACACCCTCCCCCATCCCCGCCAAGGTCTTTCCAGCCCTAAGAGCCTGCTCATTTCTGCCTTATTGCCCAACTCAGTGTGAAACTTTAGGCATAACGCAGTCATCAGCCTACCCCATTCTGCTTTTCTCCATGAAGTGTCTTGCTCCTTCTCTGTTTTACTTCCACTCCATGACCACCTCAGATACTAGAATCCCCTTGACTAAGAATTCCAACTCAACAATAACAAAACAGGAATTACTAATCTTTTATTGAGGTATAATGGACATGTACACTGAAACTAATATAATGTTATAGCATAATGATTCAACATTTGTATTACCACACAATAAATCTAGTTAACATCCATCACCACACATAGTTACATAATTTTTTGCCTTGGCGATGAGAACTTTTAAGATCTACTTTCACCAATTTTCAAGTATGTAATACAGTATTAGTAGCAGTAGTCACTATGCTGTACATTGCATCCCCAAGACTTATTTTATAACTGGAAGTTCATACCATTTGACTCCATTCACCCATTTCACATACCCCCTCCAGCCCCTGCGTCTGAGAACCACCAATCTGTTCTATCTATTAAGCTTGATTTTAGTTTTTAGATTGCACATACAAGTGAGATCATTCAGAACTTGTTTTTCTCTGTTTGATTTATTTCACTTAACATAATGCCCTCAAGGTCCATCTGTGTTGTAACAAACGGCAAGATTTCCTTCTTTTTTTATGGCTGAATAATATTCATGTGTGTGTGACATTTTCTGTATCCATTCATCCAATGATGGACACTTAGGTTGTTTCCATATCTTGGCTATGATAAATAGTGCTACAGTGAACATGGGGGTGCATGTATCTTTCTGAGTTAGTGTTTCACTTTCTTCACATAAATACCCAGAAGTGAAACTGCTGGATCATATTGTTCTATTTCTAATTTTCTTTGAAGAACTTCCATACTGTTTTCCATAGTGGCTGTACCAATTTACGTTCCCACCAACAGTGCACAGAAGTTTCCTTTTCTCTACATTCTTGCCAACACTTGTTATTTCTTGTCTTCTCGGTAATAGCCATTCTAACATTCTGACAGATGGGAGGTGATATATCATTTGTGGTTTTGATTTGCATTTCCCTGATGATTTGTGATGTTCAGCATCTTTTCATGAACGTGTTGGTCATCTGTATGTCTTCTTTGGAAAAATGTTTAATTAGATCTTCTGCCCATTTCTAATCAGATTGCTTGTTTTTTGTTTACTTTTTGTTTTTTTTTTGCTATTGAGTTGTATGAGTTCTTTACATATTTTGGATATTATTGTCTTATCAGGGATATGATTTACAAAAATATTCTCCCATTCCATAGGTTGCCTTTTCATTTTGTTAATGGTTTCCTTTGCTGTGCAGAAGCTTTCTAATTTGATGTAGTCCCAGTGTTTGGTTTTGCATCTGTGGCCTGTGCTTTTAGAGTCAGATCCAAAAAATCATTGCCAAGACCAATGTCAAGGAGCTTATTGCTCATGATTTTTTCTAGGAGTTTTATGGTTTCAGGTCTTACATGCAAGTCGTTAATCCATTTTGAGTTAATTTTTGTTTATGGTATAAGATAGTGGTCCAGTTTCATTCTTTTGCATGTGGCTGTCCAGGTTTCCCAACACCATTTATTGAAGAGACTGTCCTTTCCCCATTGTATATCCTTGCCTCCTTTTTCATAAATTAATTGACCATATATGCATGGGTTTGTTTCTGGGCTCTGAGTTCCATTGATTTCTGTGCCTATTTTTATGCTAATACCATACTGTTTTGATTATGAAAGCTTTGTAATATAGCTTGAAACCAGGAAATGTGATCCTCCAGCTTTGTTCTTCTTTTTCAAGATTGCCTTGGCTATTTGGGGTCTTTTGTGATTCCATACAAATTTTAGGATTGTTTGTTCTGTTTCCGTGAAAAACGTCACTGGAATTTTGATAGGGATTATACTGAATTTGTAAACTGCTTTGGGTAGTACGGACATTTTAACAGTATTAATTCTCCCACTCCATGAACACAGATAATCTTTCCATTTATTTGTGTCTTCAAATTTTTCATTAGTGTCTTGAATTACTAATGTTTTAAAACATGTAAAATTGTATTATGCGTGCTTTATATTGTATCCAAGCATGAAGACATAACAGTTTGCCTGAAGTGGAGGTAGAAGTCCCCGTACAAGTCTTCCATTAACTGACTAACTGACCATATCATTCCTTCTGTAAAACAAGATGATCAAAGCCCATAATACATGGAATGCCCACATTCCAGTCCACCCATGCAGCTCAGCTTCCATCTTTTAAGTTGTATGCTTAAGAAAATATCTGTTGAGTTTCTGTTCTCAAGTTTGTTTGTTCCAGTTGTAATTGTAGGTATGTTGTTTTAAATACTATGCAAGCTAATGAAATGTGAGTGCTAGTGAGGGGAGGGAAGCAGAATTGTACAGAGGGAGAAATTGAGTGGCAATGTGTTGATCCCAGGGGCACTATTTCATAAATGTCTTGCCCACTAAACTCCATTTCAGGATCTGCTTCCCAGGAAACCCAGCCTACAACAGTGTTGCTATGCATCACAGCACTTAGCCTGGGGAAATAAAAATGTTTATGTCCATTCAGCTTAAATACAATTTCATCTAAGTATGGTCAGACCTTACACCAGGGAATATTTAATTCAAGGTACCCACTAGCCAAGAAGAGAACAATGTCTTTTATGGATATAACCATCTCTTCTCATGAGCTACACTGACTGATAACCATTAAAGATGGGCAAACTGGAATTTTTAAGACATATATCCTAACAATCAAATCTTACAGGAAAGGAAGTTCAATGTAGTAAAATATTTAGCTTCAGAAAATCTAGACATTCCCTTTTAATATTAAGTTTAGAAGTCCTGCGTAGATTAGAAGCTGTGAGACTTCAAAAAGAAGGAAATAAAACACCAGGAATTCAACATTGCAACAGAAATCTCTAGATCTTTTTCTAAGATGATAAATTTAGGCAAGGGAATGATTGCTCCTCATTACTGATGAAAAAAGAAATATGCCTGACAATAGCTGTGGGTGGACTTGCTACTTGGTCCCCAAAGCAGTCAAGATTAAAAAAGAAAAAATAGTCATTATTTGAAATTTTCCATAGTGGTGACAGCTATTATAGTATGCTCTCTCTTTTTTTTTTTTTTTTTTTGCGGTACGCGGGCCTCTCACTGTTGTGGCCCCTCCCGTTGCAGAGCACAGGCTCCGGACATGCAGGCTCAGCGGCCATGGCTCACGGGCCCAGCCGCTCCGCGGCATGTGGGATCCTCCCAGACCGGGGCACGAACCCGTGTCCCCTGCATCGGCAGGCGGAATCTCAACCACTGCGCCACCAGGGAAGCCCCAGTGTGCTCTCTTTTGACCTAACAATCTAATCTACCTGATTTGCTACTGGAAAGTTTCACTGATGACTAAAATGTTTATTTAGCTAATAAAATTATTCACTGTCCCTAGATAGAATGATAAAGATTTATTTTAATGTGAATAGCGACAAGAAAAGTGTCATCAACTATTTGCAAGAATAAGCAAGCAAAGAAAATAGAAAGGAAATAAAAACATTGTAATGTGTCACCTCAAGAATTATCCCTTTACTTTTCTTCATGATGCATAGGGACTTCAGAGATATTCATTTCCCATATTCTATCAGGGTGAAAAATGACATCTTTCCTATCTATAAATAGAAAATTTTATGACCTGCTAAAATTATACTATATACCCAAATCCTACATGGACTTATAAGTAGAAGGGAAGTTAGGAATTGACATGCTGTTGCACTGAGAAATCTTCATCACCAAGAATAAAGAGGTTAACCTGTTTCCCCTCCCACCTACTTTCCATTGCCTATGCTTCTTTTATCAGAATCATCTGACCGTAAGTTCTGATTGTTTACCTCCAGTTGGTCTAGGACCTAGTACCACGTTTGATTTCTTATCAGATACATTTTAATCAAGCATCCCTAAATCTTTTCTAATATGTGTTTTTAACTGATTCTGATGAAAATTTGGAAAGGCACTGAATCTAAAAAGGAATGTACATTCCTAATGGGATAGAACAGGTATGGCAAAAGCAACAGTCTATATGCTCCATACTCCTAGGGCTTCTTGGGGAGAAAGGGGATGTACCAGTTAACTATGGCGACAGTAATGCTGTGTAATGAACAACCACAAAATCTCAATGGCAAACAGTAATAAGCATTTATTTAGCCCATGAGTAACCGAGTCAACAGGAGTTCAGCTGATCTAGTCTGGGCTTTAGCTGAGTGACTCTGCTGATCCCTGCTGGGCTTACTCATGCATCTGTAGGGTTGACCAAATATCAGTGGATCTCTCTGGGCTTGGCTTGAGTGACTTGGCTCTGCTCTCCATGTCTCTCATCCTCTTTCTGGGACCAGCAGGCTAGCCTGGGCACGTGCTTCTCAAGGTGTTGGCAGAGGGGTAAGAAGGCAAGCCTAATCATGTAAGTGCTTCTACTTTTGGGTCATCTCACATTTGGTAACATTCCATTGGCCAAAGCTCATCACATAGCCAGACTCAAAGTCAAGTATCAGAGAAATATAGTCCACCTCTTTAGTGGGAAGAACTGTAAAGTCTTATGACAAAGGGTGTGGACACAAGGAGTAAAAAAAAATTAGGACCATTAATTCAGTCTACCATAGGGGAGGAGCAAAAGTAGTTGCTTTGATATCAGAACTGCCACTTACTGATGTGCAGGCATATCCTGCACAACAGCACCTGAGAAAGGGGTGGTAGGGACTGGAATCCAGCCCACACTTCACTCCCCAAAGCCATGCACCCTGGCATGGGGCTGTGTCCTTTTTCTAACAAAAGTGCCATGTGGGTTAGTGGAGCCCTGTTTGAAATTCACCATTGAGGGCTTCAAAAACTACTCTTGTATCACTGTCTACCCACTGGATGCAGTTGTAAACTTTCTCATCAGGTTTTTCAATTCCATGTTGTGCTACTTCAGTTACCCCCTTCTACCCCCAGACCACCCCCTCCAGATGTCATTTCCAACACATGCAGTATATACCAATCCCAGTACACAAACCCAGGTTGCCAAGACATTTAACTTATTTTCTATAGCTAAACTTAATTTCCATTCTAGACCCTCATTTCAGTCAATGGTAGAAAATTAATTCCAGTCAATTCAGCATTACCCCTTCTCCACAGTTGTGTCAAATGCGTGGGGGACTTACATGCTGTCATGCGGTCAGTGGAAGATCTGCTATGTGGTCATCACATAGCCCATGAAATGTGAGGATGATGTGTACCCATAAAATCCTCTCACATGCAATCTTCCACGCTCCTTCCCTAAGCTGAAACCTTAGAAACCATGAGTCAAAGATGACAAGGCGACAAGAGGGTAGGAGCCTTGATCCCTGAATCATCACCTGGAGTAGAGCCACCTACCCATCAGGAACACTCTTTGGGGATTTACATAAGAAGAAAGAGGGACTTCCCTGGCGGTCCAGTGGTTAGGACGCTGCACTTTCAACTGCTGAGGGCACGGGTTTGATCCCTGGTCGGGGAACTACGATTCCATAAGCCGTGTGACGCAGCCAAAAAAAAAAAAAAAAAGGAAGAAAGAAAGAAAGAAACTTTTATTGGATTAAGCCACTGATATTGGGAGTTTATCTTTTCAGTAGATAGAATAACATAAATACAGACAATTCAGACAGCAAGTTGACTGGGAAATGTAGGATGACCAGGCTATACCTAGAACTCATATGACTTTGATCACTAACTCAAAGTGAAGATCATTAGCATAGTTATGGTTTTGTTCTCCAACACGTTAAGCTTCTCAGTGCAAATGTGGAGTAAGTAGAATCCCATTTTGAACCTCAGGCCTCTTAGCCTCATCCTCAGTGAATTTGACACCCAGATAACTCTCTTTCTCTCCAACATTACTCCTGTCATAATTCTTGGAAATTTCAGTAACCACATAGATGATCCTTCTAGTACCCTGTCACTGCCAGCTCACTTGGTAAGAGGCATGTGTTTCTCCAGAAACAGAATCTGAAATGGAGATTTTTGTGCAAGTGATGGATTGAAAAAGGACTCTCAGGAGTAAAGAGCAGAGGGAAGCAGGATAGGACAGAAGAAGCCATGAAATACATCATTTCAGCTCAAGTCCAGCCTCAGCTTGATCCCACAAGGAGCTCTGGAGTCTGAGTGGCACCACAGAGGTGTCCTACCTGGTGACAAGGGGGGACAGGATTTTATACTCTCCCCCAAAGCAGGCAGTCATTGGCTGTGAGAAGGCCTCATGGGAAGGGCATAAGGTCCCAGGCAATTCCAAGGAAAGCAGCTCCAACTGGCGCAGGACAATTCTCCATGGAACAGTACAACTATAAGCCGTAAGCAGCCAACTCTCACAGGAGAGAGCATCTGAGTGGAACACCAACAGCTTACTACCGCATACAACCAAGACTTATCCTCCAGTAAGCAGAATCAGTTTTTCTGTGCGTGGCCGCGTTCTTCAGAAGGAATCTAACCAGACCACTTCTCTCCAAGATAATTTGGCCAGCTGCCTGGCATAGCTACCCAGTGAGCCTCACTGCCAGTCCAAGGTCATATCAGACAGATGTCTACATCATAGTAGCCACTTGGGAAGGGGTAGTGTTAAAAGCTCAATCTCCACCTAGAGTAAAAAGCAGTAACATGCAGGTATTGGCCTGAATTTTTACCGCTCCCACCTTGTTTCAGCTGAAATAATTTGATATAGCCCTTAGCTCTCTTATTAGGAATTTTGTGAACTTGATCTGCAAAATAAAACTGAAGGGAAGACTATTTGTGCTGCTAAGCTCACTGAGGTCCACAAGTTTTATGCAACGTTTCCTGTGTAACTAGCTTTTCCATCACTTCCCAGAGTAGTTTCAAGTTATGGCGACAGAATTATTCTTGCAATTTAAAAAGCCGTTTCATGAAGAAACTTTGGCTCAAGGCATGCTCAGAGAGCTCTTGAAGTCGAATTAACAGAGTGAATGGGGGCCCTTGTCTTTCCAAATTAATCAAAGAAGACCTACTTCCCCTCCATAATAACAAAATACTCCCAAACTCACTTTTTTCCTTGCTGATGATTTATCAGCCCCATTAAAAAAAAAAAAAAGTCCACCTACCCAGTCTATAAAACTCCAGGAAAGAGCTCTGCTTTCATTCAATTCCACCACCTACCAGTTTCTCAAATATATTCAATATATATTACACATATATACATACATATGTATATAGATACATGCAAAAAACTAAAATGTTGACCAAAGTTATCATTATACCTCAAGTATCTTATTCAATGTGACAAATACTTATTTAGCATAAATGTGCCAGACACTGTGCTAAATGCTTAGCTTGCAAAAGAGAATGAGGCATATGTCCCATCCTCAAGCTGCTCCCAGATCATTCATTGGGCGAGATGGACCTGAATTCAAATAACTCACAAAAGAACTGTGGCATATGGATAAAACAACTTTGCATGGGTTAGTTTGGGAAAACTTCATTGAGAAGGTGGCATTTTATGTGAAGTTTAGAGGATGAATATGCATTGTCTAGTAACTGGGATATTTAAAGTAATATCCCAATTTATAGAATAATCAATGAATCCACCTTTGAAAATTCAGAAGGGTCACTATTTTTCAAAATAAATTAGTTCTGAAGCTTCCAATATAAAATGCCTTATCCAAAAACATAGGTAATAAACATTTTTGCCATCTAAAGGCAAGTCTTGCTCAGAAAAACAGAAGAGGGCTTGATATAGTAGAAATAGTGATAAAAGAAGAAACAAAACTATATAGACCTTATTGTTTTCTACCAAACTATTTTTTTCACTCATTCAGCTCAACAAACATTTACTGAACACTTTCCAGAAGCCACACATGGCAGTATTTAAGATGAAGAAGAATAGTTGAGTGTGCAAAAATCCAAATTTTGGAACTGTAGAACAAAACCTCTGGCAATGAAAACCATTTTTTTAAAAAAGAAAGAAATGATATCCATGGAATTGCTTGATGCATTACTCATATTTTTCTTTACCAAAGACTTTTCTTGCAGCAAAACTTAAATGATTCTCTAGAACACATAAACTGGAAGCACCCCAAGGATGACAGGTACATTAGTCAATGTAAAGAGCATTCCCGCCTCAAGGGAGTCTGCCGCCTGAGTAGTTCCAGACTATGCAAGATGGACTAGGCATTGTTGACAACCATGAAATTGATGCAGCTAGAGAATGCTTCGAGCATAAGAGTCACAGTCATAGTCATGGGATTTAGAGATGGAAGGAAATCCACTCATCAGGAACAGAGGGTTGTTTGTCAAACACTCATCCAATTTAAATAGCTCTTCCTGTACTGATACCATAGGTCAAGATTAAAGCATTGGGGAAAAAATTGGCATGTCGACCCACAAGCACAAGGTGGGCAAGAAGAGGCCACCCACTTGAGCTGAAGGGATTTCAGGGCTCCCAACCTTTAACACACCCAGAATGTGCATACACACGTGCACACACTCTCACATGCTCACACGCACATTCACCTAAACACACAATCTTACTCTATATCTCAAAGCACAGCCTGAAATCCCACACTTACAGAGTCATTACAGTTTAAATGTTGAATTTAGTCCTGGACCCAGTTAGAGTAAAAATTCCTCTGGAAAATAAAATGACCTTTTTACTATATGATCCAGCAATGCCATCCCTAGAGAAATGAAAACTTACATTCCTACAAAGACCTGTACAGGAATGTTTATAGCAGCTCTACTCATAATTGCCAAAAGCTGCAGACAACTCAATGTCCTCCAACAGGTGAATGGATAAACACTCTGTGGTACAGCTACAGCCCAGAATACTACCCAGCAAGAACAAGGAGTGACTAACAATGCAGACAGCAACATGGGTGAATCTTATACGCATTATGCTGAGTGAAAGAAGCCACTCTCAAAGGTCACCTTCACAGTATAATTCTCTTTACATAACACGTATAAGGATGGAGAACAGATCTTCAGTTGCCAGGGTTCAGGTGTGGGGAGCAGGGTTTTGCAAAGGGACAGCTCAAGGATTTCTTTCTTTTTCTTTTTCTTTTTTTTTTTTTTGAAGTGATTGAACTGTTCTGCATCCTGGTTGTGGCAGTGGTTACACAAACCTACCTGGTGTTAAAGCTCATAGAACTCTATATTAAAACAATTCTATAATATGTCAATTTAAAAAAAAAATTTAAGACAATGCATGCCAATCTCAGAAAAGAGAGACGTATATTTAGCTACAATGTGGAAGGATAATCAGATCCTCCTTCTCTCCAAAAATCTGTTTTATATAAAGTGAGAGGGAAGAAAGATGAAGAAGGCATTTGGAGCACCTGGAGGTGGATTTGCAGAGGATGTAATGCGTGGGAAAGAAAAAGCATGCGTGAGGGAGTAAAGAGCAAAGAAAATGGAGTCTGGGAAACCAGGGAGTTTTCTGACATCTCCATTTTGCCCAAGGAACAAGTCTGAGACTCAGAACCATAACAGCACCAATTTCGAAACTTGAGCAGATAAGATGATGCTTTTTAAAAGCAATTACACAGTTCTCAATTTTTGTTCTTCAAGAAGCAGAGGCTGAGAAGAAGAAAGCTGAATAAAACAGGAGGAGCAGGGGGAGATCAGCAAACGAAAAGAGGATATGTTCCCCTGAGTACTTTCACAGCGAATATTGCTTTTCACGTTGAGTGTAAGTGCAGAGGTGAGTCACCTCTCTGTCAATGGTAGCATTGAGATCACCTGCCTTTGCCGAATGAACCATACAGCCTCTTGTCAATTCTCAACCCTTGAAAGAAAATTATCCATCTACTTACTTCCTCTTTGGCAAGAGGCTGAGTTTGACAAAGGACAAAGAATCATCATCAATTAAACAAGCCTTCCGAACTTTAAGTCTCTCAGTGAGTCACGTGCATTTGGGAGCATACGTTTGTTCCATATCTAATTCTAAATAGTGGTTCTCAACCGGGGACAGTTACGCCCTCCACGGGACACCTGGCAGTGTCAGGAGACATTTTTGGCTGTTACAACTTGGGAGGGGATGCTACTGCATCTCATGGGTGGTGGCCAGGGAGGCTGCTAAACATCCCTGCGATGCACAGGACCAGCCCCACAGCAAAGAATTACCCGATCCCAAATATCAATAGTGCCCAGATTGAAAAACCCTGTTCTGAATGTTCTAGTAAAACTTGAAATGTTTCCATTATCTAATTTACATGCCACCTTTTACTGAAATAACTTTTACTCATTAGAAGTTTTTCTAACATGTGCGGTGTGGCTGGAGGTCTGGTTGGGTTTCTTGACTTCACTACTAAAGCTTCTGATCACCACAGGAAGCTGCGAACTAAATACAGTTGCTCTGACTTGAAAACCCCGGCGCTGTGGGGTTGTACGCTCATCCGCATATGTTAAGTGCATTTTCCACATTTGGTACTTTTTATGGGGCAAATAAAACCCACGCTCCTTTCCCAGGATCACACAAAGATCAATCAATGTTCTCCATGGAAACATCACCCAGCTCAGGGCAAAGCAAAGCAAATGTGTCCCCTCTGTATAGGGACAGTCCTTCTTGTTTCAAAGGCTAGTGACAGGTAAGATGATAAGTATTTTCATGCCTCCTCAAAGTTTAAAAAGCATGAATTATTTTCTTTTCAATGTAATAGCCAGAACAATCTATTAATTTTCACTTTGCTTTCTCACTGTAGAACAGAATCTGAAAGACCTAGCGAAATCACCAAGCTCCCTCTGTACCCGCTTTCCTGTCCTCATCACCTCTCTCTCTCTTAAAGCTGCAGCTGTCCTCAGTTGGGCAATGACAAATTCCTTCTAACCTGAAATGTAGACCAGCAAATTCTCTGCATCCTCTAAGACACAAGCCAAAGTAAACCCAAGTCACATCTCTTTCAATGAAGGTTAAATAGAAACATTAAGTTGCCATTCATGCTTGAGTGAATTCTTTCTATACGTGCTGAACCTTCTTTTCCTGCATTACAGACACTTGGGTTTTTCATACATTTGACTCCTGTCTCTCTTTCACCTCCTGTCTCATCCAGGCTCAAAGCATCAGCACAAAGGTACATTATGTTGCTGTCTTGGTTCCTTATTCAGTGTCTTGTAAAGAAAGACAGCAATGAATGGTGTCGAGCATAAATGGAAGCAGGTGTGCCACACCTTGCCTTCCATCTCATGTCTGACATTTTCAAACACATAATAGAAAAATTGTGCTCTAACAGGGCCCAATTTGTTGCCATTTCTAAAATGCCTAAGGCACTAGATGGATGACTAACAGCTCTAGTTCATTTCTTCCATCTATGCATTATTATGAGAGCAGTACATTCACTGGGGATGACAAGGACATTTATTCAAAGACCACCTGCCCCCAAAGGCCTAATTTTCTATGTAGAGACTATTTCCTATAAAAGGGGTAACATTTCAGCCTGCACTTAATAGCCACCTTACTATGATGAGCTCTCTAAGCTGCCTGTGTTTACGGCATAGTGAAGTTACATCAGAAGAGAATGATCACCTAAAGCACAGTTCTGGCTAGAAATTTTGGTCGCTGAGGATTTGAGGATGTAGGGTAGGTGCTGTGAAATACATGTATTAAATCAGCAAACAGTAAGTCTGCCATTCGAGGTTCTATGGCAGGTTTAACATGACCTGCCTTCAAGGAGTTTAAGATACAACTGAAAACATAAGACAAATATACACACACCAAAAAATAAAAAGACAAACTAAAACTAAATAAGAGCACTACAGATGTACATATTTCACTTATTGCAAACTCTATATGATGGTGGTTAACCCTCAAATCAAAAAAAGCCAAACTTCCTTTGGGGAGATTCAAAGAATATGATATCATATGATATCCAGATGACATCAAATACAAATCAAGTGCGGGTTTTCTGAAGACATCAAGGTATGGCAGCCATATGTGGATGATTTCTAGAGTAGTCCCAATTTCAAGTATTTTATCATCTTGCCGGATCCGGTGCTGATTTTCAGTTCAGAAAATATGGTCACAATACGTAGAGTGAAATGCTGGATTCTCATCAGTGAGGTACCTCCAAACCTCACTGTAGGAGGAATTTCCTAGAGAAAGACTTCTAGGGCTAAGGAATCCCACCTTGACTGGATGATTGTCTGAAGGAAAGAAGGTAGCACTTGGTTTTTCTACCCTTATATTTTGAGAAGTGATTCTCACTTTTGAACCTTTGGGCCTCTAAAAATCGACTATATTATCTATCATCATGATAAGGACTCTGAAAGCATGAGAAACAAGCAATGCACTTTTGCAAGCAATGTACTTAAAGAGCAACAACCCTCAGACACAATGAAGACATTGTTTTTTTGTTTTTTTTTTAAAAAAGCAAGGGATATTTTTATCCTGGTCAGGCTCTGACATTTATGTGGGGATACATAAAGTGAATTCTTATTCTTCAATTAGCCGCAAAGCTCCTGACCCGAGGTTATGCTTATAAAGGAAGCAAAGAGAATCAGAATTCAGAGAGAAGGATGGATGCCTCAAACCCAGTAAATCCACCGAAAACATCCCAATGTGAAGGACCTTCTGTATTGTCTCCAAGAACAATTTCTTTTTCCCACCTCCCTATTTTTCTCTTGCTGAGTGGAGGATTTTCAAAAGAACCATTGGGTCAATGACAAATTGACGGAAAATGCTTCAAGCCACTTGTTCTGTCAGCATGTAGAGACTCCTTTAATTCTCAAATGACTGTGTTCGGTAGCCTTCCTGTTGTTATGAGTTAGGAGTATTGCTGTGTGATGAATAAATTGCACCCGTTGGTTATTGTCAGGAACAGAGTTAAATTACATGTTGAAACTGGCATTTCTTTCTTCAACCTTATCGCTAAATGAAGCATGAGTGATATGACTATGAAAATCCTTCCTGACTCAGAGTAGAGTAAAATAAAAAACAATTTCTAGATTACCGACCCCTTACAGAATAGGAAGAAAAATCCCCAACACCCCAAAAACATCACACGGCCTTCTGGAGATCCTTAGTGCTATATCTCTTTCCTTCTACTCTATCTCATGAAAGATCATATTTCTATGTAAGACCAATGATTAAATGCTTGAGCTCCATTTGAGAGGAGGATTAAGATAAGAATTAACTGATTTGTGAAGTTAGAAATGGCTAACTGAAGCCTGTGCAGGCTGAGCGTCATTGGCAATTCCTCATGCTTTCATGGGACAAACCGTGCTCTAGTCTTTCACAACCTCCTGTGATTCCTTACTCTTCTCCTTGTGACTTTTAATGGGAATAGAAAATAAGAAAGATGTTCCAATCCACAGTCCCATTAATGAGGATTCAGTCCAAATTCAGGATTTTGTATAAATTATACATTAAGTACATCTTAAATTACATCAATATATTTGAAATGGGAAATGAAAACAGGTTTATGGATTTTTTTTTTTTTGGCCACGCCACATGGCTTATGGGATCTTAGTCCCCAGCAAGCCCTGCACCCTCGCCATTGAAAGCGAAGAGTCCTAACCACTGGACTGCCAGGGAAGTCCCAGGTTTATGGAGTTTAAATAGCTACTGATTGTTTACCAAATGAACTTGACTTTTAAAAATCCACTTGATAACTCACCCATATCCCCAACACATTTTTGTTCTGTTGTATGGAATATTTAGTAATCAAAACTTTATTTATTTATTTATTTATTTATTTATTTATTTATTCAACACACTATTTTTTCAAGTAACATTTCCAAAGTTTCTAGTACCAAACTGAGACTCAGTTCTTAATCTTAAGGAGCTCAGTCTAAGGGGGAAATTTTAGCTAAGGTCAAGAAGAGTCATAAAGAAAATTTAAACCATTCAGTAGTGTTATTCTTATACCTAACTGTGGTATTCTTATCCAGAAACTACTTTTTTAATATTGTAAGATAAAACAAGTAATTATGTTAAGAATCAAGATTTTCAGAGTAAGAGAAAAGAATTACAAAATCAAAAAAATTTTTAAGTGATATTAAAGTTAATTGGATATATCACTGAAGTCATTTGTAAAAAGAAATTATATATATAAAATTAAAATGCACTGGGCTTCCCTGGTGGCGCAGTGGTTGAGAGTCCGCCTGCCGATCCAGGGGACACGGGTTCGTGCCCTGGTCCGGGAAGATCCCACATGCCACGGAGCGGCTGGACCCATGAGCCATGGCCGCTGAGCCTGCGCATCCGGAGGCTGTGCTCCGCAGCGGGAGAGGCCACAGCAGTGAGAGGCCCGCGTACCGCAAAAAAAAAAAAAAATTAAAATGCACTAAAGTGACCTCAAAGCAATGTCACCCCTATCGTCATACTTAACCTTGAAACTTTTTTTTTCTGTCTAGTACCCATTCCTCATTCAAAGGAACTAGGGCTCCTTAGAGAAATGGCTGATTCTAGGCCTGGGGCAGAGAAGGTACAATTATAGTCTGAAGGTACAATTATAGTTTTCTTTTGGGCAAGAAAGAAAGGGAGCTTTTGAAGATTAATTGGGTCACGCCAAAAGGACACAGGAGCCATATTGAAAGTGCCCCACCTACTGGCCAAAGTTGTGACAAATGAGCATCGAAAAGAACAATGTAGTTATTTGAAATGTATTGAATCTATGAAAATCCATAAATCAAAAAAAGAGAAAGCCAGGAAAAATCCATTTGGCACCATTAAGGGCAGCTCTAAAAACAACTCCTTTCTTTGAAAGTTGGTGATTAAAGGAAAACAATTCAGCATTTATCCTGGAAAGGTAGCCAAATAGCTCAATTGATAAAAGACAACTCTTCATTCCATAATGATGCCAGTTAATACATATAAAAGGAATGCTAGAATTATGCAATTATTATTTTGAAGCCCCCAAAGAAATTATTGACTTGGGCAACGATGATCAATTGGTGTTTGAAAAAATAAAACTATTAGGGGAATGTTTGATGAGGAGTGAGGCATTCATATGGTGCCAAGAAAAACCAAACAATTTTCGAACTCTGGTCTTGAAGAGTAAAACTTAAGTGTATGGCAGAGGGATCAAGCTGTCATCACTTTAATCCAGGGTTAAGTCTCTGCATCACCAATGGTGGAACAAGCAGATATCACATGTCACCTGATGTGACGCATTATAATGTACCCATCATCTATGATGAATTCTTGCAGCAAAATTTAACTTGTACCCATCAAGGTTTTAGAGCCAACTTCCACTTTACAGGAGATACAGCCAAATACAGCAAAGTAACACCACAAGGAATCAACCACACAAATCCAGAAAGTGAAATATTTTTATGGGCAACTTGCCCATCAGTAAGTCAAGGTCATGAAAAAGAGACTGTATTGGAATAAAAGAGACTTAAAGGAAATAACCACTTGCAATGGGTGGTCCTATAGTGAATTCTGATCGATGAAAGGATATTTTGGAAGCAATTGGGAAAATTTGAATATTGACTGCATATTAGCTTTAGTGAGCATACTTTTAGCTTTAAGTGTGATAGTTATTTTGCCCAAGATGGTTTTTTTTGAATTTTATTTATTTTTTTATACAACAAGTTCTTATTAGTTATCCATTTTATACATATTAGTGTATATATGTCAATTCCAATCGCCCAATTCGTCCCACCACCACCATGCCCCCTGCCACTTTCCCCCTTGGCGTCCATATGTTTGTTCTATACATCTGTGTCTCAATTTCTGCCCTGCAAACTGGTTCATCTGTACCATTTTTCTAGGTTCCACATACATGCGTTAATATACGATATTTGTTTTTCTCTTTCTGACTTACTTCACTCTGTATGACAGCCTCTAGGTCCATCCACGTCTCTACAAATGGCCCAATATCATTCCTTTTTATGACTGAGTAATATTCCATTGTATATATGTACCACATCTTCTTTATCCATTCATCTGTTGATGGGCATGCAGACTCAGTAGCTTATTTAGACTGGTGTGCAACACAAGCCCAGCCTAGAGCTAAGTGTGGTCCATGAACCAGTAACATAGGCATCATCTGGGAGCTTGTTAGAAAATGCAGGCTCTCAATCTTCACCCCAGACCTACTGAATCAAGAGTCTGCAGGTCAACAGGATCCCCTAGGGATTTCTCTGCACAGCGCAGTTTGAGAAGCACGGTTGTGGTACATGTATCTTGCTACAGGGGAAACCACTGGAGAAAGTTGTGACAGGGATGTCAGTTGCTTCTGCCTCCAGCTCCCAGTGCACTGATGTACTCCATCCCAAAATGGACTGGGGGACTTCCCTGGCAGTCCAGTGGTTAGGACTCCGCACTCTTACTGCCAAGGGCGCGGGTTCAATCCCTGGTTGGGGAACTAAGATCCACAAGCCTCAAGGCCAAGAAGAAAAAAAAATGGATTGGGACCTAGCCCCTTAGTCCACAAGACTCAGCCTCTAGTTTGTCCATCTACCCCCTTCATTCTCCCCCTGTCTTATCACTGCTCCTAGTGGCTCCCAAGTTTCAACTCCAGGGGTAAGAAGAGTCCTGTCAGCAGAGGTGGTATTGTACTCAGTGGAGTGAAGCAGTCATCCACTGAATATGGAAAATTCTCCTGGAGGCAGCCGGAGAGACAGTGTCCTCTGTGACTTGTTTCTGTCACAGCTCTTTCCTTCTCGCCCAGGTTCTGCTTAGTTCAGAGTGAGCTCTGCAAGTCCCCTCTTAATCTTTTCCAAGATTTAGTGCCATCCTGTACTGGTATACTGGCTCAAATGGTGCCCACCCCCCAAATTCATGTCAACCCAGAAACTCAGAATGTGACTTTATTTGCAGATAGAGTCTTTGCAGTTGTAATTAAGTTAAGATGAAGTCATACTGAAGTTGCATGAGCCCTAAATCCATTATGACTGCTGAACTTATAAGAAGCAGGAAATTTGGACAAAGACACACAGGGAGAATGTCATGTGAAGATAGAGGTAGAAATTGGAGTGATGTGTCTACAAGCCAAGGAACGCCAGGGACTTCCAGCAGACCACAACAGCTAGGAAGAGGCAAGGCAGGATCCTCCCGTAAAGCTTTCAGATCCTTGCCCACACCTTGGTTTCAGACTTCTAGCCTCCAGAACTGTGCAAAAATAAATGTCTGTTGTTTTAAGCTACCAAGTTTATGGTGCTTTGTTACCGCAGTCCTAGGAAACTAATACACTGAGCAATCCTCCCATCCTAAATTGAAAGGAAGAATATGAATATTAGTTGACATTGATCAAGTGTTTATTATGAGCAAGACACCAGACTAAGTACTTTATATGCAATTATGTAATTTAATTCTAAAATCATCCTATCAGATAACTTTATCCTCCATTCTACAGATTAGAAAACTGAAGCTGTGGGAAATCAAACACCTTGTATAAATTTATAAAGTTAATGAATGGCAGAGTGGGATTTAATGCATCTGTCTGATTCCACAGCCCATCTGCTTAATCACCGTGCTATGAAGGTCAAGATGAAAATAGAATCATATTTTGACCAGGATTTTTCAATGTGAGTGTCCCATGATCATTTCTCATATGGATTTGTATCATTTCCCAGCCAGAAGGCAGCAAACGCTAGGGCCCTGAAAAACTAGGGACCCAGGGACACTCAGGAGGCCACAAGTCCCGGTGTTTTGGTTACCCTATCAAAGTGGATTTTTTATTCTCACTTACTGGTGTCTCCATTATTTCTGAACATAGCTCATGTCACAATTGAATCTAAAATAGCTTTCAGTCAGATCTATCCTAATAGATACTCAAAATTCTCAGTCTTTAATTCTTGTTAGGACAGAGATAAAGCCAAAAATTATGATCCGAACTGTACAATACCGTTGCCTAGGTAAAAAATGCCTGAGTTAAATAATCATTAGCTTCCTGCACTAGCTAAAAGCCAGAAGGCTTGGTTTAAAATACACCAATATTTTTACTCACTTGCCTCTTTGTCTTTCCTGCAAAACCCAGAGACAAATCCTCATCATTATCAAGAGCAACATCTGGGGAAAGAGACTGCTAAGGAGCAGGTCAGAGTTACCTTTGAGTGATTAACAACTTAGATGTGAATTTAGTGTTCCAGTAGTCTCAATATTTTATGAGAATTCTAGGCTTTTGAATTACTACTACTTAAGTGTCTAAATAACTAGTGAACTTATTTTATAAGAATCCTAAAATGATTAAAGTGGCTTTTTTGTTTTAGGTTAGGGAAGCTGTTGTTGTTTTCAGTGCCAGAGCCCAGCAAGGTGGGGGATTAGTCACAATTTGAAGCCAGAAATATTTGGGTTTTCCTTTCTTTAACTGATTTTTTAAAACCATTTTAACAAATATCTTATGGATCTCAAGTTCTTGAGACTGCTCTGTTTTGTTTTGAACTCCTGTTTTGTGTCTCATGTACCCTATTAAATTAGCCCAGGGCAGAGGGTGATGGGGAAGGAGTGGATCATGTATGATGCTAGAGTCAGTTCTCAGCTATGTTACATTGTCTTTATTTCTTTCCACTTACATAGAGCTTTAGAGTTTCAAATCTCTAATTGTATTTGATGTTCACAATACTTATAAGAAGTAGGCAGAAAAGACATTACCGTGGTGGCCCCTTGTGAGAAGAGAGCTTGTTTTGAGGTTCCAGCAAGCAAGCTTTGGGACTCAGATACTCTTGACCAAAGAAAAGGAAGACTCCACTCCACCCATGGGCTTTCGGAGGCGCTGACATAAGGAGGAAAGGGACACCCACTTAGCCAGTCAGATCAGTGGAAACAATCCTGGCAACCAGTTCAGTAACAGATGCTCCAGCCAGATGGCCCTTTCATTCATTTTACACATGAGGAAACTGAGGCCCATTCACACGACAGATTGATTGGACAAATATTTATTGAACACGGAGCTTGGGATACAGTATCTAGAGTTGCATTCTAATGAGGGGAGTGGATGTTAACCGAATAGATAACTGCTCTAAAGAAAAAGGGTAAGGGGATAGAGAGGGATGGGGGTGCTGTTTTAGATAAAGCACTTAAGGAAGTCTTCTCTAAGATGCCATTCAAACAGATCCCTGAAGGCAGTGGGAGAGTTAGCTCGTGGATGTCCAGAGCAAATATATGCCACTTACAGGGAATGGCAAGGGCAAAGGCTCTGAGGCAGGAACATACTTGGAGAGTCCAGCACCTGGGAAGTCAGTGTGGCTGAGCAGAGAGAAGGAAGGGAAGAGCGAAAGGAGATGAGGTCAGTCTCATGGTGGGGATGGGCTGGGGGCAGGGTATATTATGTAGGGCCTCATATGATATGAATTCTCAATTTCTTTCTAAATGCAGTGGGAAACCATTGTAGGTTTTGGACAGGGCAGTGACATGATCTGGCTGGCACTTTTAAAGGATCACTCCACCTGCTATGTTGAGAATAGGTTGAAAACTGGACAAGAGTGAAAGAAGGGATACTGGTCCAGGCAAGAGATGATGGTGGGAAAAATGAGAGATGATGGTGGTGATGAGAAGAGAGCAGAATCAGAATATTTTTCTAAGAGAGAGCTGAGAGGATTACTGAAGAATTGGGATGGAAGTGTGAGAGAAAGAGAGGAATCAGGAGTGACTCCAGTTTGGGGCCTGAATAATTGAGTGAACTATAATCCCGTTAATTTAGATCAGGGGTCAGCAAGCTTATTCTGTAAAGGGCCAGATGGTAAATATCTTCAGCTTTACAGGCCAGATAATCTCTGTTGTAACTAATCAACTCTGCCGTGAAATGTGAAAATAGCCAAAAGAAATAAGTAAATGAATGGGCATGGCTGTGTTCCAATAAAACTTTATAAGACAGATTTGCTCATGATCGCACAGCTGATAGGAGCCAGGATGAGAATTTAGATCTACTGATCCACGCTCTCCTGTTCTTTCTGCTGTTCACCCTCTTCTAATAAAATTGCTCCTACCACCGACAATATATGAGAATCACAGTGTACAAGGCCAGCACTATTTGAAACACCACCAGGCAGTCAGTGAGTACCATCCACTGGGCATCTACAAATGGCAGAGGAGAAGTTCATCAGTGCACATCCCCAAGAGAGGGCAGAGAGTCTCCCATTGCACCCCTATTCTAAGTACTATGTTCGAGTTCGGTCCTGCGCCAGCGTCCTGTGCCAGCCTCCCGGGCTTCCTCCCTGCACAGCCTGTGAGTGATAGCCTTTCTCTCGCACCTGACTGGGCCTCTGGGGAGAGGAGGTGCTGCACAAAAGGAAATCTGAGGCACAGAGAAGTTAACTGCCTGGTCCAAGATCACAGAACTACTGTGTGGCTGACAGGGTCTTGGTGCTCTGGCCTGGTGTCAGGCCTGAGCCTCTGAGGTGAGAAAGCCAAGTTCGGGACACTGGACCACCAGAGACCTCTCAGCCCCACGTTATATCAGATGGTAAGAGCTCTCCCAGAGATCTCCGTCTCAATGTTAAGACCCAGCTCCACCCAACGGCCAGCAAGCTCCAGTGCTGGACACCCCATGCCAAACAACTAGCAAGACAAGAACACAGCCCCACCCCCTAGCAGAGAGGCTGCCTAAAAGCATACTAAGTTCACAGACACCCCAAAACACACCACCAGACGTGGCGCTGCCCACCAGAAAGACAAGATCCAGCCCACCTACCAGAACACAGGCACCAGTGCCCTCCACCAGGAAGCTTACACAACCCACTGAATCAACCTTAGTCACTGGGGGCAAACACCAAAAACAATGGGAACTACGAACCTGCAGCCTGCAAAAAGGAGACCCCAAACACAGTTAAGTTCAACAAAATGAGAAGACAGAAATACACATCAGATGAAGGAGCAAGGTAAAAACCCACCAGACCAAACAAATGAAGAGGAAATAGGCACGCTACCTGAAAAAGAATTCAGGGTAATGATAGTAAAGATGATCCAAAATCTTGGAAATGGAATGGAGAAAATACAAGAAATGTTTAACAAGGACCTGGAAGAACTAAAGAGCAAACAAACAGTGATGAACAACACAATAAATGAAATTAAAAATTCTGTAGAAGGGATCAGTAGCAGAATAGCTGAGGCAGAAGAACAGATAAGTGAGGTGGAAGATAAAATAGTAGAAATAACTACTGCAGAGCAGAATAAAGAAAAAAGAATGAAAAGAATCGAGGTCAGTCTCAGAGACCTCTGGGACAACATTAAATGCACCAACATTCGAATTCTAGAGGTCCCAGAATAAGAAGTGAAAAAGAAAGGGTCTGAGAAAACATTTGAAGAGACTATAGTTGAAAACTTCCCTAACATAGGAAAGGAAATAGTCAAGTCCAGGAAGCCCAGAGAGTCCCATACAAGATAAATCCAAGGAGAAACACACCAAGACACACATTAATCAAAATATCAAAAATTAAATACAAAGAAAAAATATTAAAAGCAGCAAGGGAAAAGCAGCAAATAACATACGAGGGAATCCCCATAAGGTTAACAGCTGATCTTTCAGCAGAAACTCTACAAGCCAGAAGGGAGTGGCAGGACATATTTAAAGTGATGAAAGGGAAGAACCTACAACCAAGATTACTCTACCCAGCAAGGATCTCATTCAGATTTGATGGAGAAATTAAAACCTTTACAGACAAGCAAAAGCTAAGAGAATTCAGCACAACCAAACCAGCTTTACAGCAAATGCTAAAGGGACTTCTCTAGGCAGGAAACACAAGAGAAGGAAAAGACCTACAAAAACAAACCCAGGGCCTCCCTGGTGGCGCAGTGGTTGAGAGTCCGCCTGCCGATGCAGGGGATACGGGTTCGTGCCCCGGTCTGGGAGGATCCCATATGCCGCGGAGCGGCTGGGCCCGTGAGCCATGGCCGCTGGGCCTGTGCGTCCGGAGCCTGTGCTCCGCAACGGGAGAGGCCACAGCAGTGAGAGGCCTGCGTACTGCAAAAAAAAAAAAAAAAAAAAAAACCCAAAGCAATTAAGAAAATGGTCATAGGAACATACATATCGAGAATTACCTTAAATATAAGTGGATTAAATGCTCCAATCAAAAGACATAGACTGGCTGAATGGATACCAAAACAAGACCTGTGTATATGCTGTCTAGAGACCCACCGCAGACCTAGGGACACATACAGACTGAAAGTGAGGGGATGGAAAAAGATATTCCAAGCAAATGGAAATCAAAAGAAAGCTGGAGTAGCAATTCTCATATCAGACAAAATAGACTTTAAAATAAAGACTACTAGAAGAGACAAAGAAGGACACTACATAATGATCAAAGGATCAATCCAAGAAGATATAACAGTTGTAAATATTTATGCACCCAACATAGGAGCACTTCAATACATAAGGCAAATGCTAGCAGCCATAAAAGGGGAAATCAACAGTAACACAATCATAGTAGGAGACTTTAACCCCACACTTCCACCAATGGACAAATCATCCAAAATGAAAAGAAATAAGGAAACACAAGCTTTAAATGACACATTAGACAAGATGGACTTAATTGATTTTTATAGGACATTCCATCCAAAAACAACAGAATACACTTTCTTCTCAAGTGCTCATGGAACACTCTCCAGGATAGATCATATTTTGGGTCACAAATCAAGCCTTGGTAAATTTAAGAAAATGAAATCATATCAAGTATCTTTTCCAACCACAATGCTATGAGACTAGATATCAATTACAGGAAAAAAAACTAAAAAATACAAACACATGGAGGGTAAACAATACACTACTTATTAACCAAGAGATCACTGAAGAAATCAAAGAGGAAATCAAAAAAACCTAGAAACAAATGACAAGGAAAACACAACCACCCAAAACCTATGGGATGCAACAAAAGCAGTTCTAAGAGGGAAGTTTATAGCAATACAATCCTACCTCAAGAAACAAGAAAAATCTCAAACAACCTAACCTTACACCTAAAGCAGTTAGAGAAAGAACAAAAAAAAATACCCAAAGTTAGAAGAAGGAAAGATCATGAAGATCAGATCAGAAATAAATGAGAAAAAAATGAAGGAACAATAGCAAAGATCAATAAAACTAAAAGCTAGTTCTTTGAGAAGATAAACAAAATTGATAAACCATTAGCCAGACTCATCAAGAAAAAAAGGGAGAAGACTCAAATCAATAGAATTAGAAATGAAAAAGGAGAAGTAACAGCTGACACTGCAGAAATACAAAAGCTCACGAGAGATTACTCCAAGCAACGATATATCAATAAAATGGACAACCTGGAAGAAAAGGACAAATTCTTAGAAAAGCACAACCTTCTGAGACTGAACCAGGAAGAAATAGAAAATATGAACAGACCAATCACAAGCACTGAAATTGAAACTGTGATAAAAAATCTTCCAACAAACAAAAGCCCAGGACCAGATGGCTTCACAGGCAAATTCTATCAAACATTTAGAGAAGAACTAACACATATCCTTCTCAAACTCTTCCAAAATATAGCAGAGGAAGGAACACTCCCAAACTCATTCTACGAGGCCAACATCACCCTGATACCAAAATCAGACAAAGACGTCACAAAAAAAGAAAACTACAGGCCAATATCACTGATGAACATAGATGTAAAAATCCTCAACAAAATACTAGCAAACAGAATCCAACAGCACATTAAAAGGATTGTACACCATGATCAAGTGAGGTTTATCCCAAGAATGCAAGAATCCTTCAATATACGTAAATCAATCAATATGAGACATCATATTAACAAACTGAAGGAGAAAAACCATATGATCATCTCAATAGATGCAGAAAAAGCTTTTGACAGAATTCAACACCCGTTTATGATAAAAACTCTCCAGAAAGTAGGCATAGAGGGAACCTACCTCAACATAATAAAGGCCATATATGGCAAATGCACAGCCAACATCATTCTCAATGGTGAAAAACTGAAACCATTTCCTCCAAGATCAGGAACAAGACAAGGTTGCTCAATCTTACCACTATTATTCAACATAGTTTTGGAAGTTTTAGCCACAGCAGTCAGAGTAGAAAAAGAAATGAAAGGAATCCAAATCGGAAAATAGAAGTAAAACTGTCACTGTTTGCAGATGACGTGATACTATACATAGAGAATCCTAAAGATGCCACCAGAAAACTACCAGAGCTAATCAATGAATTTGGTAAAGTTGCAGGATACAAAATTAATGCACAGAAATCTCTTGCATTCCTGTACACTAACGATGAAAAATCTGAAAGAGAAATTAAGGAAACAATCCCATTTACCATTGCAACAAAAAGAATAAAATACCTAGGGATAAACCTACCTAAGGAGACAAAAGACCTGTATGCAGGAAACTATAAGACACTGATGAAAGAAATTAAAGGTGATGCAAACAGGTGGGGAGATATACCACTTTCTTGGATTGGAAGAATCAGTGTTGTGAAAATGACTCTACTACCCAAAGCAATCTACAGATTCAGTGCAATCCCTACCAGTGGCATTTTTCACAGAACTAGAACAAAAAAATTCACAATTTGTATGGAAACACAAAAGACCCCTAATAGGGCTTCCCTCATGGTGCAGTGGTAGAGGGTCCACCTGCCGATGCAGGGGACACAGGTTCGTGTCCCAGTCCGGGCAGATCCCACATGCCGCAGAGCGGCTAGGCCCATGAGCCACGGCTGCTGAGCCTGCGTGTCTGGAGCTTGTGCTCCACAACCGGGAGAGGCCACAACAGTGAGAGGCCCGCGTAACGCAAAAAAAAAAAAAAAAAAAAAGAGACCCCCAGATAGCCAAAGCA